>NC_089979.1:90051520-90674913 GCF_036417845.1 Apteryx mantelli | reverse complement strand
ACACCTTTGGCTTACTTTTCAGGTTATCTTTTATCAGTGCTTTAATTGCTTTCAAGCTTCCTTTGAAAATGGTAAGTAAAGTTAAAAGTTTGCTGTGGACCATAATTTCTAATACTCAAATGAATTATTCTGTCTCACTTGTTCCTGGCAATATTCTGTATGGTTTTTTTAATTCCTTTTTTACTTCTGTCTTTTAGAAGATGATGAGAACAACAAAGACTGCTATGGCTCTGTAGCCCTTAAAAATGTTTTTTACATATTTTGATCAAAAAGTGTAGCTAGCCATGTTTGTCATTCTTTTTTCGAATCACCTCTGGATATTCCTATTCTCTCTTGATATATGCAGTGTAGCTGGGCCAGGTAGGAGTTTCTTTCAGGCAATATTTATTGAAATGTTTTCATAGCCTTCCTGTACCTGTTGCAATACCTGACTGTTTAAAAGGGTGTGGTGTGATAATTGGTAAAGTGTTTGCAAGAAGTCCTCGCATGGACGAAAATGCTTCTACAAGTAAATAACAAGGTAGAAATATGTGGGCAGCTAAGCAGCTGAAGGAGGTCCTGATAGACCTGGTGGAGGTCTTGACTGGTTTGAAAGAGGAGGGGAAAAGAACAAGAGGGCACAATGTGTTGCTGCATATTTTAGAAAAGATTGTGAAGAATTCCAGGAAACTTTACAAAAATCATATTTGATAACCCCCGAAGGGTATAATACTCCATAGTTTCAGGATACGCTGAAATTTCTTCAAAAACTGGGAAACACTTTGAACTATAAAATGAAGAAGCTACCTAAAGCATACTCTGTAAGCTTTAAGTATACACAACAAGTGTAAGTATACAAACAAAGCGCAGTTTTTACACCAAATAAAAATTGTGATTGGTGAGTAGAGGAGAAGGCTGAGGGGGGGGGATATGACTGAGGTTTTCAAAATCATCAAGGCAGCAAGTGAAGCAGATGCAGAACTGGGTTGTTAACCAAATCCCACAATGCTGGTCCTGGAGACACTTGGGGAAACTAATAGGAGATTGGTTTAAAACAGAGAAAAGAAAGTACTTCTTCCCACTGTGGGTGGTGAACATCTGCAATGTGCTGTTGCAGGACATTGTGGAGCAGGGCCCAAAGTGGGCTAGTCAAATTCAGGGTTGGCTGGTCCATACATATATTAAAGAGATAAAGCAAGGCTGTGTACCCACTAACGTCTCTTATACAGCAGTCCCAAATGCTGGGAATGTGTGAAGCAAATGGACTACAGAAAGTGGCTAGAGTCGTGTGCTCTCTCTGGGAGATGGAACGTTGTTCTGACCCCATCAAACATTTCCTATGGTCTTAATAAACAATATAGTAAAGGGTAATTGGAAGATCTCACTAACACCAGTTCATAAATTGTACAGAAGATATACAAAGACGTACACTTGATTTATTCCATAATTGACAAAATGTAAACAATAGAAATTATTTCATATATTATAAATTCATGGAAATCATTGGGAATGACATAGAGTTAAGTAGGTCATCCACCCCAGATATGAGCATATTCATAGTTAGGATAACATCAAGAGGAATATTTGGCAGTTAATCCGTGAACCCAGGAAGACAGTCTTTCTGTGTATAATTTGTTAACCACAGTATGATTTGGGGTTGCTTGCTTGTTTTGGGGCACAATTACTCTCTTGCCCATGTGGAAGAACAGGATTATGAGTGTGTTGCTGTCACTTTTTGCCAGGGCAAAGTCTTGAAAGGGCGGGTGGCAGAAAGCAACTTCCATAAATGCCAGTGCATTTACTTCTGCTTCCTTAACTGTGGCGATCGTTAATTCAGTAAAGGTTGTTGTGTTCAGTTTTCCTCAGTGCACAGGTTTTGGCACACAAAAGAAAGCTGGAGGATTTCATTAAGCAGATACATTTATAAGCTTCCTTCATATAAGCAGCATTTTCTTGAGTCTCCATCACCACAATAGTCATGCCTGTCAGTTCTTGCTGTCGCTTATTACTCTATGCTGTGGTATAGAGTGTTTTTTTGTGTTTTTTTTTTTTTTTAACTTTTTACCTTTGCATTGGAGGAGCATGAGGACATGTGTTGTCAGGCTTGAGCTCCCTGCTGTTGAGAAACAATTACCTATGACCATTAAAATTGCCAGTACTACAAGTGATGTGGTAGAAAATAGGACTGAATATAGGAGGTGAGTAAATACTGCACCTGGTTACTGCTGGTGAGATAACCATGGACCTGGTACTTCAAGAAAGCTGTCACTTGTCTCCCCATGAACTCCTAAATCTAACGTTTGGAAAATTTTTTCTAATTATGACATAGGTATGAAACCGCAGTCTGTGAATATGTGCATGGTTTTGTATGAATGCACTAATTTTTACAACTTCTTGCCCTCATAGAAAACCTAGGCTTGCAACAGTGAGATTAAGAGAATTTAGAGGGGTTATTGCTATTTTCTCTTTAATTCCAGATTGCTTCTACTGTTGTATTTAACAAGATATGGTAGGTTTTAAGACAGCATGTCTAGCCTCTGCATGAAAGAGGTGCATTTTTCTAAAACTTTGCATTTCTAGTTTTACAAAGCCTTGAAGATTTACATGTTTTGCTGTTCTGTTTCTTCCTTTCCATGACCCTATTATTAAACATGGATACTGTGCTATGAGACTCTTGATATGGGGCTTATTGCCTATACATTGTTGCACAGTAATGTTGCCAAGAGCTATTCCTAGTGCTGAAACTATAAATTAAAAGGAAATGACTGGAAACACACCTACCATATAACTTCCATGTGAAGTCACAACTGTAAGAAATGTTTTGCTGGACTTCTATGTAGAGAGACTAATTGTTCCTGACGTTTCTGGGAGATATGTACTAGTTTCCCCTCTAGCCTCGAGAAACTAGTGCTGATTGTACAAAATCTGAGCAGTTTCAGAAACTCTCCTCTGTTCTGCTAGGGAAAAATGCATTACAACACTTGTTAAATTCTAAATACTTTACTTTATATAATAAACCTACACTTCTACCCTGGTCAGCATCCAAAATACCTGAGCAAATCTGACACACTTCTGTGTCTGTTCATAGCTGGATAACACAACAAGACAGTCCACACGTCCTCATGGCACTGTGTAAATGCAGGTGCCTTGGGTTGCAGGATGTACTGCACCTGCAGCACTCTTGCTTCATGTTTTCTGTGTGCGACCCTTGTGCCAGGGCTTGACTGACAGCAACAAGGGCCTGGTTCAAATTTTAGAAGTCACTAATAAAACACTGGCTTGCACTCCTACCCAGAAACTTGGGGGGATTCAATTAAGCTGCCACTTGCTCAATGACCTAATCTGCCCCACTTGCCCTTTAAAGAGAATTAACTGGCTTAACAAAGAGCACAGCATAAAGGAAGAGTGGGGAAAATGCCTTGGGAAGTAAACAGAAGAATATATAGCAACCAGTTATTCCTTTACCTAATGGGACCGCTTACCTCAGGCACTCTTAGTTAACCCAGACCTTTATTATTACAATTATAAAGTTTGTTCAGTGTTATGACTGCCTCCTTTAGTGGAAATATCCCCACAAGTACATTAAAACAAGATGCACTCCATGGATCTGTTTTATCAATCTCTTCTCTCCATCAGATGTCAGCAGCAGAGGCCATTCGCCTTCTTTAGGCATCAGCCACTTCAAGCTCCCATGCTACAAGAGGATCTGGCTGCTTTGGGAAGAAAGGGGGATATAGCTGCAAATGCAAAGAAAAGGAACAGCAGCAGCTCCTTTAAATGGTAACTGTAATGGAGTTTCTCTGAAAGGGGATGCACTGTATTTGTCTGTGATGTTCTGCAGCAGTGTGTCCTGCTGGGGGAAAAAATGATCCAAAAAACAAAAAAAGAAGAGAAAGAAATATGTATGTTGTTAAAGTAAACAGACTGGAAACTTTCTTACAAGTTATTCTGCACACTTGCAGTAGTGAAAAAATATATCAGCAATAGCCAGGGAACCAGCAGCAGGGGAGTAGCTGCCAGGCACTCCTGGCACTAGCAGTGGTCAGTCACTGCATAACACCTGGCGGTAGCAGCTGAAACACTTCTGGCAGCTCCTCTCTGTCCGATGCTCTCTAGTGATCACTGAACATAATGTGCTGCTAGCAGAAAAAAACAACTAGGTAAACAGCCTGGAAAGGAGGAAGAAGCACTTAAAATCTCCAGGAAAGCTGAATCTTTCCAGAAGCCTGGAGGATACCAGAAGATTGAAAGTAGCCCATTGCTCTGGATCTGCAAACAGCAGAGGCCCACAAGAATGACATCGAGGGTGCCTTTATTGCTTAATGAAGTTAATTCTAATGTTTTTACTAGTTTTCAGTTAACTGCATGTCTATTTTACAGACATTCGAGCAGTATTGTCTGCTTTTATAGGGAGTACTGAGAAAGGTGAAAACAGAAGAATTTGTGACTAAAGGAACCTATTCTGCAAAATTGGTAGTTATAACAAACAGCAAACAAAGAAGTTTATTTTGGGATCCTATGGGATCCTAGGAACTGTCATCACTCAAGCAAAGCGAGAGAGCACACAGGTAGGGGACAGTCCATGCACTGATGAGGGTGTTATGTCAGACGAATCCATTCTGCAGTGACGTTATCAGCGCCATCTACAAATTCTAGAAAGAGAGGAACCGAGGTGGCAGGTTTTGCCTGAGAAGTCCTTAGGCAACAGCAGAAGGTTATGAAGTTTTAGGGAGGAATAACCCTATGCACCAGTACAGGTTGGGGGTTGACCTGCTGGAAAGTGGAGAAGGACCTGGGAGTCCTGGTGGACAACCAGTTGACCATGAGGCAGCAATGTGCCGTTGAGGCCAAGAAGGCTAATGGTATCCTGGGGTGCATTAGGAAGAGTGTGGCCAGCAGGTTGAGGGAGGTGATCCTCCCCCTCTGCTCAGCCCTGCTGAGGCCACATCCAGGCTAGTGTCCAGTTCTGGGCACGCCAGTACAAGACAGACATGGAGCTACTGGAGAGAGTCCAGCAGAGGGCTGCAAAGATGATTAGGGGACTGGAGCATCTCTCTTATGAGGAAAGGCTGAGAGAGCTGGGCCTGTTCAGGCTGGAGAAGACTGAGGGGGGATCTTAATGTATACAAATATCTAAAAGAAGGGTGTCAAGAGGATGTGGCCAGACTCTCTTCAGTGGTGCCCAGCGACAGGACAAGAGGCAACAGGCACAAGTTGAAACACAGGAAGTTCCATCTGAATATGAGGAAAAAGTTCTTTACTGTGAGGGTGACAGAGCACTGGAACAGGCTGCCCAGAGAGGTTGTGGAGTCACCTTCTCTGGAGACATTCACTAGCACTGTCACTAGCATTCATTAGCACTGTCAGCTAAAAGTGCAGTTAGCAGTGAATTTTATAGCTCCCCCAAGTGGGGAGCTCATCCAAGGAAGAGAACAAATGATAAGGGATATGAACACACTTGCTTATGTTAGAAGTAAATAAGGTGTATTGAAAATAAATGCTGAATTAATTAGTAACGCTTGGAGTGATTATTTTGAAAGAGTACCACATGAAGAGAATGCAAAAGAGGAATTAAATCATGTAAATCCAGCCAGGATGAGATTGGCTGTATTTAGGAGGAGCAGGTCATAAAAGCAGGTAAGGAAATGAAAGTGAGGGAAGTATCTTGATGAAGTGCCAATAGATTTGCTGAAGTGACTTGTTATGGAAGGCATATTTGATTGCTTTCCTAAGTCAGAGAAAGTACTAAGCAAGCGTTCTAAAAACTTTGCAGTGCATATATTTAAATGTGAAGGAGCATTAAGTTCAGCATAAATTATCCAAGTGAAATGGTGCTGCAGAATACAAAACTTTGGCATAGATTACTGAATGCATCTGTAGAGAGACTGAAATTTAGAGATGGTGGACAGTTTCCTGGTAGAAAAGAGGGGACCTAACTGAATGCTTGCTGTATGTATTTTCTTGGAGATTTAGAGATGGGGGACAGCTACTGAAATGGTCTTTGTAGAAGTGGCAAAGGCACATGCTCATATAATGAGAATGAGCAAGCTGAGTTGGAGGATTTTGTATGAGACAGGTCTGCTCAAAAAAAAGGTGTTCAAAAGTGAGAATACACAAAGGGAACTACCACATAAAATGCTATTACTTGGTGAGATGTGCTTATGCTATTGTATCAGCTACATTTAAACAATGTCAACACTTTCTTACGTAGATTTGAGTTGGAGTGATTGTTGGTAGGACTGACGCCTTGATACCTGGTGAAAGAAACACTTCACAAAGAAGAGCAAAGGAAGAAAACTTAAATGAAGGACTTTGAATGCCTCTGATCGATTGCTTCTTCATTACACCTTAGCTCCATGGTGTAACTGCAGCTCTAACTCACTATATTCTTTTAAGAGCATCTCAGCTAGTCTCAGCATGGGAAATCAGTATGCTTCAGTTTCTGGAAATGTTGATGTTCAGCTGATCAAATGGTTGGTTGCACTGTGAAAGGAAACAAGGAAGGAATAGGGGATTTAGCTCAGGTTGTAAAAAGCTGAATTGTATTGGTGTGGCATATGTACATCTCCATATGGTGTTAATAGGATAGTCCTAAAATGACGGTGAAAAACACAATCATAGGAGAGGCTGTAGACATCATGTCCAGACAAGATATAGGAGCAGGTAAATTTCCAGAGATGTTTGGCCACAAGCATGGTAGAGAAGTCTGAAAATATTGCTAACTCCAACTAAGGAAAACTGCAAGAAAGAAGAACATTCATAATTTGTGTCTCTTCTCTAAAATGTCTGTCATTATCAAAAAGTACTTTGCCATTTGGAAATATGAAACAGAGGGAAAATATGTAAGGTACCTCCTGAAACACAGGCAAATAACTCATACTACAGACATGTACAGTTTTTCTCATCTTTTCACAGGAAAAGTGCAGCAAAGCATATGTCTAGACAGACCATAGAGCATCTCTCTGGTACTCCCACCACTTTTTGAAGCAGTCGAAGAACTTTGTTCCATCACCTCCTATGCTCAATTTTATGACCACATCAACCTGATCGTGACCATCAATCAAGCTGCACGTTAAAGCCTTCATAAGATAGCTGTCATATTGTCCACTTTAACACTTACACTGCTAGGCTAAAAGGCTTAAAGGCTGGACTTCTCATTTGAAGAGTCCGTGGTGCTCACCCAGTCTTGAATTGTCCTGCATACTGCCACCTAATATTGGATTTGGGATGCTTGTTTCTTGTGATGTGTTTTTGAGTGATTTATCATAATCGCTGCTCATCCAGCTCAGCCCTGCAGAACCAGAGTGCCACCCACCAGATATTTTTGGCATGGCTTTGTTTTTACAGGCAACCCTTAGTATGCAAAAGCCTTTGAAACAGAGTTCCCTCTTCAAGCAGTTAACCCCTGCGACTAGCTGCTGCCATGTTAGTTCTCTAGTAAATTATTAACTATTTTGGTCCCTTTAATTATTTTCTCTAGCTTTCTTCTGCCTTACAGTTGGCATCAAAAGCCATGAATTGCACTCACACTGTTTTTCTGCAAGAAGAAACAATTCTTTAATATGCAAATCTGAGAGGCAAAGTTGGCTAAATTTAGTCAGCATGCCTTTGAAGGAAAGAAAGGCTTTTATGAAAAACTCAAGGTTACAGTTACATTCCTAGGCATAATGAAAAGGCTACTTAACTCTTTAGAGCAGATAAGTAGGCAGACTGTTTCTTTACAAAAAAGAAATTATTCTCATGCAGGATATTAATAAAAATGGGAGCTAAATTATTGGTTGGGAAATATGCAGAATCTGAACCACAATTTTGGTAAACGATGCAGCCTTATCTACTACTTCTTTCTTGGGCAAAATGCATATTCAAACTCTAGACAAGGTGGCTAAACAACCTGTCCTCATAGAAACATTGCAGGAATCCCTCTGGAAAATATGAAAAAAAGGTCTACCCTTAGGTCTTAGTGTCAGCAAGTACCATTGACTTCAATTACATTGTTGCATAATATAAGGACAGTGGACTGTAAGCTGTGAAGTCTGACATGGCATATGGAAACACGGTATTCTTCATGGTTTGAAAGATAGACTCAGGCAAGGAAGATTTTCTAGTGAGAGTGGTTTGCCTTCAGGACTGAAAAGCAATATTGTTTTACTGAGGTTTATAAAAATTGTCTTGAACAAGTCCCTGTGCATGTGCTTTCTAAAAAAAACCCCAGATATCTATACCAACAGCTCCGTTTAAAATGGATGTTTGTCCTAATTCATAACCTATTCATCCCGCCTACACCACACCTGGGAAGTCCAAAACAAGAGATGCTCTCTGCAACACAAAATGTTTATTCACTTTGACTGGAAGAAAAAGTGAATTCTGGAACCGAGCTTTTTCCAGCATAAAGTGCTTTAGGCACCCTCTGAGGTAAATCCAGTTTTAGGATCTCATTTTTACTTTTACAAAGAGGATTTAAAAAGTTTTTCAAAGAGCAGAGCTCCAGTGTCTACTGAACTTTATGAACTGATCACACATTTGATGCTTCTTGAAAGTGAGAGAAAGCCAGTTATGCATTATTTGATTATTGCTGTAGGACATAAATTTCTTCAATGAATTCATAGAAATAGCAGACAAATACTTTGTTTCCAGAAAAAAATCAATGTAGTCCATATTTTACTCTTCGGCTCTATCAACATTAAGGAAATTAAGTAAGTAAATAATGCAAATAAATTATAAAAGGCACTAAAGTAACTTTCATCATCCTTTCAGAAGACAGTAAAAACAGCATAAAGAGCACAAATATTAGGCCAAGAAGAAAAACAGTATTTGAACTTGTCTGTGTACATTGAATTCTGCCCACATTTTAAAGTACATGTTCACATCCACCCATTTCAGTAGGCTGTAGGCAAAGAGCTTTTAGAAAGCTGAGGTCAAGAAAAAAAAAGTTCAATATAGCAAAAATCACTGTCTGATGAAATGTGATCCTTTCACTTTCTCACAGCGATCCCCCTCACCTGTGAGCAGGGCCCATGTCCCACAGCTTGCCAAGTCCTTCCCTTTCGGCTTCCAGCATGAAGAAACTCCACGCAACACTTTTCTCCCATGAAAGCTTTTGATTTTTTTCTTAAAGTTTGACTCTGACATTACAGCTGTGCTCATGGGAATTTTGGCTGCCAGCAAACCAGGCCAAAGCAAAGTTGAGCAGCTCTATGCCTCTGGCTGCTGAGAAGTGATGGAAGCAAAATCTTGTTAAAATAATCTTTTTGAGGTCCTCACCGATCACAGGTGTGCAAAGGAGGAGCAACTCATCTTCTGGTGGGTGTCTCTTCTGGGGCAGATGCAGTGGCCGCATTACTTGGGGTCATCTCTGGTCACCCACCAACCACATGACAGCACCTCATGCTTCTTGGTGCAGTTTTAGCAGAAGCTCACACAGTAGCAGACACACTCAAAGCTGAGCTCATTCCCCTTCCCCAGGCCCACCCAGCTTGGAAAGCTCCTGCTGTGCCATGCAGTCCCTCCATGGCACCCTTCCAGCAGTGGGGAAGCAATCTCCCTTACACAGTTGCTGTTAATCAGTTTTTTCCCACCTCCATGCAGTCCCCACTGTTTCCCTGCAAGCTGACTGGTTTGCTACAAGGTCAAATCCACGCTCTTCAGTGGTTACCACACTGGCCTTTCACACAGGTCACCTGCTCCTTTCCTCACTTCTGTGCTCTCCACACCCCAATCTACAACAGTTTCGTTGATTATATATTATCCCTCCCCAACTGAATTAACATTTTTGCTCAGATTGACTGCTGACACCACACAGGTGTGCAAGGATGAGCAAAGCCTGAGCTAAGACAGGAAAACACTAACACGGCTAAAACAGAGCAAAGGGGCTTCACACACGCAGAAAACAGCATGCCTAGCTTGCCAGGTGATTGTTCAGTTTTGCACAGGCACCTGATAGACTTAGTGCACCTCTGCAACACTTTTCATTGCTGTCTGATGGTAACTCTTGGCGCGATTATGGGAGGTTTCTTTCCAGAGGGCACTTCAAACTATTTCAGGACCTTTGTCTTTTCAATTACATCAAACCGGTTTGACTTCATTAGGCCTCAGTTAACCTCAGTTCCCAGTGGCAGTATTTCTTCTCTTGCTTATTGGCCCAGGTGCAATAACCAGTCCAACCGCAGAAGTACATGCAACCTCTCTGCGAGGACTTCCCTGACCGTCACAGGGGCAGGGGTGCCATTTAAAGAGGTTGCTAACAAAACAGGGGTTTCAGCCCCCTTCAGAGGCATGGGAAAAAATTAAATGAGAAATCTTTTAGTGCTCACTAAGCTACATTTCTGTTTGCAATTACATACCAGGTGCCTTAAAAATGTGATGCTGAAAGGAAGAAAAATGAGACCCTAACAAGGTAGATAAACACACCATCTAATTCTTAGACCATAACTGTAATCCCATTCTGTGGCCCTCTGTTTTGGTGAAGCAGAAATTAGGGCTCCCACCATCCCCCCCTCCCCACTCCTACAGGAGAACCTGACTCCCTCCCTGGGATTCGCCCTTCCTGCGAGCTGGTTTCCTTACCCTACGGCATTTGCTCTTCACTCCAGCTCTCGGTCCTGCCTGCTGCTTTGGCCCAGTGTTTGTCGCTGCCCTGGCTCCATGCTGACCCTTGCCACACTATGCTCTGCCAGCCGCCCTGGCCGTCTCTGTCATCGCACCCTGCTATAGAAATGTGCATCAAGACTAATAGAGTCCTGGTGCAAAGAATTCCTGTTCTATGGATATTAAGCCAGAATCACATAACCAAACTATACTGGAGCTCATGCACCAAGAAAACTAGAACTAATTTATCTTTAAACAGGTTTGTACTCTCCTAATTTGAGGCACCACATGGATTCTCCACACTATATGGGGTAGGTCTGCTAACGACTGGTCCGTGGGCACTGCTAATTTGCCTAGAGTCTAATATGCTTAGTGGGTGAGGCAGCTCTCCATCTCCCCAGTCTAACATGCTTTTCTGCCAGCATCTCTGGCTGGAGCTGTGGGGGGGAAACAGCGGCAAACCCTTGTTACCATCCGCTGCCCTGCTTGCATTTTGGTGATTTTTTTTTTTTTACATTATGGGTGGTTGGGCCATTCATGTCCGCTTTCTGCTCTTCCAGCCTCTGGTGTGGGACAAAGACCCTGGGGGAAAGATCAGGATTTCTGCTGTGGCAAGATGTACAACTACTGTTTTGTATCCCACACACTTACCTGTTTGCTGAAGTTTCATAAAAATATTTTTGGCCATAAAAATATTGTTGGCCATAGTGTGGACCTCAAGCAGTGCTTCGGCAGGTGGTCTTGTGCCTGTGTCAGTATGTGTCACTGGTAGGGCATAGGCATAATCCCTGTGCTTAAATGTGTCCAGTCTTTCTGGGGTGATTCATGACTTCTGGATGTGCTGTTGGAAACACGATAAAATATTATGCAGTTAATTCACCAGTTTTCACTTCCCTTAGTGCAGCGGGTCAGGCCTAGCTGTGACTGAAATTGTTCTGGTTCGTAAAACTGTTTTTATTTTTAAAAGCAAAGTTAATACCACAAATAAACTTCATACTTAAGCTGTAGCATGGCCGAGACAAGATAAATGACAGCCATCATTTTGCCTCTTTAGGAAGCAGCTCTTTCTGCCATCAGTTACCACCTTTTTGACCTTAAATCCACTGACTTGAGGTCATTAATTAACTACATATGGTGTACACAGCCACCATGATCAATCTGGGATTTCGTAGTCTATTAGTTTATATAATTTGTATTGGCATCACAGTGTCATTAAATCGCACCTCTTAAGCTATACACATACATCAAATTTTAGGAAGTCAAAACAACTTGTTTCAAACTGTCTTTTCCAATTATATATTAACATATTTTTTTCTTCTTACTTAGGTCAAAACACATTCCACAGATCGTTATATCAAAAATGTCATTGCCCTAAACCCGAATTAACACAAAGAAAAAAAGGATCCCATAGACCGTAGATCCTGCAGACCACAGCTACAGCAAGGGTGACTCACACTTCCCCTTGTGTTAACGACTAAGGCTTTATGTCACTTGGACTCTGGCTTTCAACCTCAAAATTTTGTGCCTGTATATCATCCATGTACAGTAAGTGAGGTATTTAAAAAGCAAGCCCAACAGCTATGCGTGAAGGAAACATCTTATGTAAGTTAATCTTTTAATCGAATTTGCGAAAAATAGTGACTCAGCAACCCACTGCTATTCTGCTTGCCTAGAGTTAGGGGCAAGCTGCCTGCAGTGCCTGTCCAGCAAAGCAAGGCCTTGCAGCCTCTGCCACTGCTCACCTGGCTACTGAAATCAACCGCAGCAATCAGTCACCGCAAGTGCTTTTTATGTAAGTCAATCTCCTCAAGCAGTGAAAATAAAATTACAGAGAGCTGAAGGCTGTAGAGTAAATTTTGACAGACAGGTACTGGGAGATAATTTGCTTTTTTTTTTTCTTCTTTTAGCTCTTAGAACGTTCCACCTTGCTGTGCATTGGTGAGAATGGCCTTGATACTGTCATCCTTTGAGAGGATTGCACCAATATTCTTGACTATATTCACTTTGGGCTTGATCTGTGGCTCAGTAAGGTTGAAAAGGATTTCCAGTGACGTTTTTGGGCTTTAAAATTAGGTGTAAGTCAAAGACTTAAATTTTACAAGACGCTAGCAAGCGGTTTCTTCTGGGAAAGCAGTACTAGCACTCACAGAGGAAGGAAACTGATTTTGAAATTGCATTAGATACACTAAAGGAAGTTTCACTGGGAATCAGCTTTAAGACTAATGCACAGGTATGGGGTCTTGCTGGAGTGTTGTGCCTGGCTGATGCCACTATGCCTGTGCCTGGATAGAGCTGCAGAGTGTTGCGCTGTGCAGAGTTTTTCCATGATGTGGCACTGCCAGAATAAGTGTTTGAACCGGACGTTAGGCTCCTAAGCCCCCGTGACTGCACGGGTCTTTAGAAGATGCTGGTGCTCATTTGGCCTCGAGGGGAGATGCTGGGCTTTGAGCTGCGAGGGGCTGGTGCTGCTTCTCAGCAGCCCCAGTTGTGGCAGGGCCCGGTGCGAGGCAGCTCAGACACACGCTGTGCTGTGCCGTGCCCTGCCACATCACGTGTTACCCAGCTGCTGACAGTGGGCCATCGCCGCCGGGTGCCCCGCTGGGATTGCCCCCGGTGCCCTGCGCCCATGCGCCCCACTGGGGACACCAGCTTCTGCAGCCGAGCGAAGCGGCAGTGCCCACAGGTTGCCGCTGTTGTAGCTAATTTCTTCTCCAGCCTGAAGTCTTAGACGGAGAGTCTAATCCCCCCGGGGCAGTTAGCAGCCAGGGCCCTGCTGCAGAGCGTGTCGCCCTGGGCAGCTCGGTGCCTTGTTGGACCAAGCTGGAAGGGCTTGCCGGTAACCAGGATTTCCCTCTGCTGCTCCCTCCCACTCCCCTCACATAAAGATCTGTGCTGCATGTTCCCACTGTTAAATATTCAGGATGCTAGCTTGCTGGCAATGTTAGATGATCTCGGTGCATAGCCAGTCTTGGGCCCATGCCACCAATAGTAATGAGGAGGTGTATTTCTGTCCTTGCACAAAAACTCTGCGCTTCTGTATTTTTAGGTCCCTTGGGGTTTTCCCGTTGCCCTCTGCATTGCTACCCTCATCTCCCCGTCTCCTCTCCCTGTGACAGCAGTAAACAACGACCTCTTTCTGCTTGCCAGGAAGAGAGTAAGATGAGTGATAGGACCAGAGGAAGTCAGAAGGCCTTTCCCGCAGCACATTGGTTTGTGTCGAGGTATAAAAGTAGTCAGCATTTCCGTTTTTAGTCACAGGGAGCAGGCCAGCGACACTTCTGGGGGCTAACGCACCCTGGGCTCAGCAAAAAATTATTCCCCAGCTGGAACATGTGCTGCACACTAGGATGCTCAGTAATGCAGTGATGAATTAATGTTTTTCTCTGAGTTTCTTGGCTTTGTTTTATATAGAACAATATTAGGGCCAAGAACATATTTCTTATAGTGTGTTCCCATGCAGTGGCCCCAGCCTTGGGGCTTTTTCGTTTTTCCGACAGGTATGGATAAACCATTTCTGGGTAAGTGGTGGCAGCTCAGCTTTAGCAGCCATAACTAGAGGTGAATTGTGTGTTGACACTGTTTTCAAAAACACCTTTCCCCTTTGCTTGCTGTTGCAAAGCTGGCTCTGCTCATAAACCTGATAGAAAACGGGGTGAGGAGAGCAGGGGAGTGAAAGGCTAAAGGCTAGCTATGCAATTAATCATTAAAAGAAATAAATTGCAGGGATTTGTTGGCTGTGTGAAGCTAGGAATCAACTTATGGAGTCAACTTTTGAGTTTAAACATATTGCACTATGACCAGCAAGTCTCCACAATACAGTAGGATTTATTAATAGAAAATATGTCAATATGAGTTTGT
The DNA here is from genome assembly GCF_036417845.1 of Apteryx mantelli. Lineage (NCBI taxonomy): Eukaryota > Metazoa > Chordata > Aves > Apterygiformes > Apterygidae > Apteryx > Apteryx mantelli. Next base: position 90,660,492 of record NC_089979.1, on the reverse strand, counting down.
CTTTGTACATGTTAGTAACATGTACAGTGAAACACATTTTTTTTCTCAGTCTATTTTGTTATAATTCTTTTGTGTTATCTGACATAACCATTTATATTTTGGGCTTAAATACATTATTTGTCAAAATGTACTTCCAGTGTTAATATATCTTTAAAATCATAGTTTATCTTTTAAATATTGAATTCATATTTTTTTTCAAATTAATATTGCTCATGTTAGTGCAAATTTGTTATCTTGAGATAGGTTAACCATTCCTTCCAGGCCATAAACAGCATTTAATAAAACAGTGAGATTTATATAGCTCTACACAGCTGATCAAGATTCTAATACGAAGCTTGTTAAAAAAAAAATCCAACATTTTACAGTACATCAATTGCATTTTATACATTTTTTGGAACATTTTTTTTTTCTTCTCTATTTCTGTGTGTGATCTAGTACAAGAATGAAGGGAACAGCAATAGGTAATGATACTTTCCTCAATATTAAAAAGAATGCATCATATATATCTTGCTCGGTATGGCAGCAGTGTTGGCTTTCCAAGCCTGGAAAAGAAGCAAGGTAATTCAACACCTTTTCAAAACTCAGTACAGCAAGAGTGAACATTATTAGTTGGAGCACTTGCCACTACAGAGGAACGGAAACAAAACAACATAAACCATAGACAAAAGGTATTTTGTGCCACTTATCAATCCAGAATCTCTCACTTGAGCAATGGTCAACATTTGACTCGAACTAATTTCTAAGAGAAGCGGAAAGGGGTCAATGTAGGCATTTTAATATTTTAAAGAATTCAAATAAATCCAACTTACAATAACCTTCTGTCTTAAGAACTTAAAGCATAGTCAAAGACCCCTCAGGCCTGTTTGCAGTCCTGCTCTTGGAGAACTGCACAAATCTGATGGTTATCAGGCAGTCAAGAAGAACTTCAAGTTATGGTGACATTCTTTAGTAAAAAAAAGTTTTTATACTGAAAATGTGCTTTGTTCAAAAGAGCACTGCAAATGTCACTCGTCTTATTAAAATCAATGTAATAAATAAAATATAAACAACCTGTGTCCAAAACTATGAATAATATTTTTATCTACCTCACTATACATCTGGCCCACTGTGCCCCTCCCACCCGCCTGTTTTTAAACTTTTAAAATTTTTTTTTCATGCGATTTTTTTCCCCATTTACTACAAAGAGCAGATAAAGTTACATATCGTACACTGGGAAAAGCTGCCAAAAAGATTAAACTATAGTACTAGATGACTGATAAACCAATTCTACCTCACAGTCCCTGCCTGCCTGAACTACTTAGTTTGCTATCTCTAGAGCAGGTAATGACTTGCAAGCGAATCCTCCCGCTGCGCACACCCCGAAGGGCACCAGGTGATGGTAACACTATTGCAATGACTAATCACAGAAACGTTTGTAACCTAAAACAATTTCTTTAACGGGAATTGAAACAGTTTACAACTAGTCCATTAGTGTTGAGTCTTAGTCTGTGAAAACAGTACACTGAACTGTTGGCTGAATGAAAGAAATGTTAGAGATACTTCTTTTTAGAGTCCTAAAGAGCTAAGATAAATATCCTGGCTCTTCTGGCCTTCTAGCCTCGATTTTATTTTTTGAAAGAAAAAGAACATTCTCTGTCCCTTACAGCTTTTTTTTTTTAGGGTTTTATTTTAAATGCATGGAAATGGTCAGTGTTTTTATATTTGAGGAATGTGTTTTGGGTGGTTTTTTTTTTTTTTTTGGTATGGTTTAAAATAACTGATTGTCCTAATGGTTCAGGAGTTGGACCCTTCTGTAGCCTGAAGAGTCTGGGGACTCCAGACTTAAGTCTGTCGGGTCTTTGCTTTCCATTCCCTCAGGGAGATGGCAAGATCAAACTCTGTCTTCCTTGAGCACTTGCTGGTTGGTGGCTGGAGAGTAACAGGATCAACTTCTTTCCTCAAGAGAAGATCAACGAAATGGCACCCAAGGGTGAAGGAGTCAGCGAAAAATCCTAGAACCCCCTCAATTTGTAAGTGGCCTAACAATTTTGAATTGTTATTGATGATTAATAAAGTGAGTAAGAGAAAGCACATACTGGAGTTTCCACTGTTTAAAAAATCAGAAAAATCAAACAGAAATTAAAGCTTGAACAAGGAAAACATTGGATGAAAATAATCCTTATACCACACAAACGCACACACTCAAACACATACACACACAAAGAGAGTACTATGCATACATGGACACACACAAGTAAGAATGTGTATTTGTATGATAGATTCTTGGAAATAGACATTCTTAGCAAATATGGATGACAGATCAATTGTAATTTATTTTCCTTTAACACTGTATCATCATAAAGAAAACTGGTATAAATGAAAAAAATCTATTTCAAATATCTACATCTAAAATTTTAGGCAGTGAAAAAGCACTTTGTTGACAAGGAGTGTGGAATGATGAATGATGTTAATTGTCAGGAACTGCTGAATGCCTTTTTTTTTTTTAGTTGCCACAAACAAATTCACATATCAGAACAAACAATACTGCTAAATATTCCTTTTTGTTTTTGTTTTTGTTTTTGTTTTGTTAAAATGCACCGGGGAAAAGAAAACAAAAAACCTGGAAATTCATACATCTTTCAAAATTTGAAATTGAAGCAATATTTAGAACCATAGCTGAAGAAACACTGTGGCATTGGTGTAATATACACAATGCACTTTGTTTTTTTAACTGTAATGTACATCAAATACTTTACAACAATGCATTAACAAAAGGCAAGAAACATCTTGCTGTACAGAGGAAACCCCAAATGCAACTTGAAGCCTAGATTCACAATGAATAAGGATATTAAACAAAGTGTGAGAAGCTGTTCCCCATAAAGTATGTACGCTGCTAAGTTACTTGTGCTTAACTCTTGACCCACATCCACTGTCATGTTCTCCCTCCTTCCTTCAGCCACATTCAATATACGGCACTGAACTTTAGACTCTATAGGCCAACAATAAAGTTGTCCCACACTGTAATATATATATATATATATAATATATATATATCTTTCTAATTGCTCCCTTGTTTAGCTTTCATTTCTTTTAGCCTTCTAAAAAAATCTTAAATTTTCCATACTGGTTATCTGGGCCTTCCTATGGAACAGGCTTTAACAAACTAAATTTGCAGGAAAAAAAAAGTCTTGTGGTATGCATGCACATGCACAGTTCCTGGAGCTTTAGTGTCTGCCCAAGTCTCACACCCAGGAGTCAGGAGAGGCTGGATAGTGGCTTGTTTCATAGTTAAGTTCACTATAGGGACGAGCAGCTGAATAGAAGTCGACGTAGTTGCCAGTTGACTTTAGTCCCAGGTGCATGTTGTACTCGCTTGCAGGTGGACGATGATGCACTTGGTCCTCAAAGAAGGACTCGTCATAGCTTCTGGTTGAATTCTGAAACGGCTGATATGGTTCATAATCTTTTCTGCTGGGCTCCTGTGGAACTGGCTGTGTTGAAACCTGAAATACCCACAACTTGTTAGATATAACACATAGTGGGCAACAACATGGAAGAAAGAATAATTCTCATGCTTTTATGTTTATCATGCTGGGAATACAAAGGCATGCATTATCCTAACATCTGCCCAAAGTATTGCTTAGTAGTGAATTATTTCCACAGCTTTGCCTTGTCATTCCAAATGACTTTGTTACATTTTCATTTATTATTTAATATTATTGCTGCTAACAGATGTCTGTTTACTTCAAAAGTAGTTAAAAATCTGGATCTGAACAGTGTGGCTTACAATTACTTTTGTAATATAATCTGTATGTAACTTTCTGACTATTTTGCAGATGTACATTCCCAACACTGGTGCCCAAAACTCATCCTTGAAGAATCTGAATGAAAGTGATATACATTCCAAAGATGCTGAAGATTTTGACACAAGTGAGATTTAGAATAAGAACCAAGCATAGTCTTCAGGCACTGACATGAGAAAATTTCCAAGTGCCATGAAATGTGCCCTTCAGCTACTGTTAAGCCGAACCATCTTCTTACCACCTCTTCGACACCTTCTGTTAGCAATCTTGGGATGTTGCTACATATTCAAGTTGCCTTGAAGCCCAAATAGTGACGATGTGCAGAAGAAAATCTCAGGCAGTCCCTAACTTAAGTTCCCTGTAAAGTTGTTCTCACACAGCCCAAGTAAGTGTCTGTTCTTACCATGGGGATTTTTAACTAAGAGATGAAATCTATAAACATTTGCTAAGTATCTTGGTAGAACAGAATACTCTAGGACACCTCCATTAAAATTGGGAAGATTTTTTGACCATAAAAGCATACAGCAGTCCCACTGCTATGTCCTAAACCATTTGATATTCTTTCAAAGAATGGCTGCATTGAACTCCTGTAGCAGAGTGCGAAAGGTTGTCTATCTGCATCCATCACCTTTAACAATCCCACAGGTGATGTTGCAACATTGGGTCCAACATTAGAACAGCAACAGGGAGCATAACTACACTAGATTCTATTTCTAGTACTGCTATTAATGTTTATAGGACCTTGAACAGATCATTTCACTCCACATATTTAAATACAGTTGTTTAATTTTGGACACATGAGAAAAATGCTATACTAAGCAATCTATTTAGAAGCCAAAAAGTTAGGGCTGATCAATGCTTTTGAGCAAAAAGTAGGGGACTGAATTAATATTTTGGGGTTCTTTTTAATTAAAAACATTATTTCTGAAATGTCAATCAGAAACCTGACATTTCATTGAGAAAGCAAATAGGTAGAAATAGAAAAATATTTTTGCTTTTGGGGTTTCTACTTTAGCTTTTTGCCCCCAAAATAAAATTCGTTGATTCATAACTGCAGTTAGAGTGCACCAGCTGTTAGAGTACTTCAGTAGAGTACTTATTTTCTCTAAGTACTGTGTTAATTAGAAGGACTTTATTTCTTTCAATGCACTAAAAGCAGAAACACTGTCATGTACTGAAGTGCCTCACACAAAGAAAACATATGGTACACCATAGGAAATGCTGGCTAACTAAAGAGCATAACCAGTAACGGAAAATGGAGGCACAGAACATTGGAAACCATTCACATGCAGTTGGTGGATTGAAACTGAAACATCAGAATCAAAATTTTCAGAAAAAAATCTTTTTTATCAGTTCTACCCAGTATGGATTTACCTGTCTGATACTAGTAATCATTTTAGGCGTTTTCCTTAAACATTTATTGGCTTCATTTCTCTATTTTAAAAAAATGCTGTAACTTTTGTACAACTCATAGGGAGGTTGTGAAAATATTAATGAGTTGTGATAATTAAGTGCAAAGTATCATTACACATAATGATGAAACAAAAGCCAAAGATCATAGAAAAATGTCCACTTCCTAAGAGGCTGAGGAGATACTATTCTGAAGTCACCTGAATGTCATATGTGTCAATATTACAACAGCCTGGGTTTTTTTGTTTTTTTTTTCATTCTGTGGGGGTATGTTAACTTGCCATCCCTGATCCCAATTAAATTTCTGGAATGTCCACCTTATTCATTAGTACTTATTGCTTACTGGTTTTCATGGACAAGACATTTTAAAAGATTCCCAAGCTTCTGGACAGAATGGCTTGGATATACATACATGTAAAACTGTCCTTACTGATGAAATGCTAGATTTTCTTTTACCCATGCCCCTTACATACCTTAAAAACAAACAAATAAACAAAAAGCCTTACTGCAAATCATGCTTGTAAAATGACCAAATGACAAATATGAGGACTTTAACTACATATAAGTATAGCATACACACCCCTGCAAGAGATAGAAGGAGGTTCTCTCTCCAGGCCTATTCAATGCTTGGGTTTCTGCTGAACCACCTTAGCATGTGAGCCACGTGGTGTCAACAGTAGTGCTGAATTTTTTATGATGGATATATCCACATAATGAGATGTGAATGGATTTCACCAAATTCACTGGCATGAGAGGCCATGAAATAGGTTCCCTTTACTAGTAGACCTAGTGGAAGTGGCCATTCTGCTAGCCAGGCTTTTGTAGTCTCAGTCACACCCATCTAGACCTTTAAAGACATTTGGGTCTCAAGCCCCTCTTTATTTCAGTAATAGTGACAGGCCTAAATACCTTAGATCATGTTTGTGGGTATACTATTCAATGTAATAACCTGTTGCACATTTTTGAAACTTGGACTGAAATTATCCATTAGCATAAAAGACTGTAACTCGGTTGAAGCCAGTGGAAGTGCTAGCATGTCCTGTTATCTCGATTTTTCAGTCCTTGTGATATTTTTCTTCATTTCCATACAAAATGCTAAATTAGTCTTTTGCTGTTTGGAACAATAACATTTCAGTCTCCTTCCTTACTTGGTTATGTTTGATGTCTTCAGCAGGTGCACCATACGAATTCCTGTACAAAGTTGAGATTCCAGTGCTTTGAGCTGAAGAGACAAAAAAGGAAGGTAAAAGCAGTTTTACCAAACATATCTCTTTAGCTTAAAAAGTGATTCTTAAGGCTTCTTTAAATACAGTGGCTGATACCCATATGAAAACACCTGCAGACTTCTCTTTTCTCGCCCTCCCACCAAACAGTCTTAATCTTCTCTTTGGTGTACATGTATGTAACATATATTAATGGTGCTAATGGTAACAGGTGCTATGTCTTATTTATACCACTCTTGGGCTCTTATATAAATACAACAAAATAATTTCATATACAGCTAGCATTCAGTAATATACGTCAGGCAATATATGAGATTTTATGTCACATACACAAAACAGATAACAATTGTAAATACTCAGTTTAAGAAACAGCAACGACTTGGCGTTTTGTTCCTTTCACTTCAGTTGGATGATGTTACACAAAATTCTGTACTGTTTATTATAGAGTGCTTTTGCTATATGGTGAAATATTGATGTGAAAAGTGATTAAATATAACTGGAAAATGAGTTATGTGAAAAAGTAGTATGTAGTTACACTGAAGAGATCTGGACGAGATAGTCTCACATCTGCAAATGGCTGTCATGTTCTTCTCAGATGACCTACTGATAAAATGCACCAATAAAACTGAGTTATGAGTTTGAAAAACAAGTGCTTCTAGAGACAAGAAAAACATTATGGTGTTATAAAAAATTTATTTTTTCCCCATGAGAACACATACAAAGACAAGACTTTCTCCCGGAAGACTCATTTCACTGATTACTTTGATGTGGCTATCATCTAGCTAAAGTGTAGTTTGCCTGTAGAATTAGAAACACTATGCATTTCTCATATTTGCAAGAATATGAAGGATGTATTTTGTGGAGCTGCTGCACATATTGTTCTTACTGGGCATGAGTTATTAACTCTCCAGATGTCAGAGCCAATGATTTTATGCTGCCATTATTATTCCCATTATAAAAGCATGTGCCTGCAAGCAAATTTTTTAAATTTTGAGTAGTTGTGACCATTAATAAAATCAGAATCATCACTGGAATCAAAACATGTCACTTGTGCAACTTATTTCAGGTTTCTGTGAAATGACATAAGAACTGGATGTACCAAGAGTTCCTTTTAGTACCTTCACAGTTGAACACCTTTGAGGGTGACTGAGCAACAGAGATGAAAGCTGGGTATGGGATCCATGCTAGTTACATCATCATGAAGAAACACAGTTACTGAGGGAGATGTAACTATTCTTTCTTCCTTTGAGTGCCTGCTAGCATGGATCCCAGCAAGCACAACTTGCCTTTATCCTTCTTTCTCCAGCCATCACACCTTCTAAAGTTGACTGGGATATTCCAATTTTGATCTTCGCATCTGCCACAGGTACCATGCTGAGGGTGTGATTTTTGACAAAGTTTGGTGCACTGTTCCATGCTGGTGCTTTACAGATCTCAGGTAGTATTCTTAAAGATCTCCAATATGTCCTTGAAACAGGCTAAAGACAAGGCTCATACAGTGGGATGATGAGTTCTAACAGCTGGAAGAAGAGGCTTTTCACCTGATAACCATTAGCTAAGGGGATGAGAAAACTCTGGTTTCTTGATGAGCTCGATACAATTACTGAGGCAGTGCATAGTCCCGTGTACAAAATAGAGCAGTGCTCTGGAGGTCTCCAAGGAGTGTGGTGGGATCCTTCCTTTGAATGTGGGAGGAAGACAAGCTCTAGTAACAGATGATGGTTGGTCCTTTTCAATGGGAGGTACTCTCAATTCTGCCTGGGCGCCAGTAGCAGATGGAAGTCATGAGTGCCTGAGCAGGCTGTCTTTGGCCATAGATGCTAATGCAGAAGAGTTACTCTACAAAGGGTCTCTCTGTTCAGGCTACATTTTATCGCCAAACTACAGTAATGCGTGAGGCTTGACTCTTTTTTATTTCAGTGTTTTTTATGAGTTCCACCTGGACCCACTGCTTTAGTGTTTGAATCTGTCCTTCTGGATGCCAGTCTTTGACATTAGATGATTCCACATCAGCACTGCCATTCAGGGTGCTTCTCGTGCTGGTGTGGCTCTCAGTGGTGTCAATGCCAGATCTTTCCTCAGTACTATTTTTTTTATGCTGGTTTTCTGATTTTTTGCTAGCCACACAAAGCACTAGAAGAAGCTATCTTACACATATCCTTCTTCTCAAGAGTTAAAGATTCAGAGATAGTGTTTCAGCTGCCCATTTTGTGATGTGCAACTTCTTGAACAAAATGAAAGTGATAGTCAATGGTTTCAATGCTTTGGCCTCTCATAAACAGGGGAAGAACTTTCCATAACCATTTTTTTGGATGTATATGAATCTCAAAATGAGCAAGGCCTGAAGTTTCATGCATGCGAGTTTTAAGTCAGGCATGACTGAAAGTATTCAGACCAGACAGGACAATACTGTTCATGGGTATTTAAAGTCAAGAATAAGAAGATGGATGTAAGGTGCAACATCTGAAGGTTTTATGAAGAATCTGATGAAAAATAGCAGACTGGACATATGCTAATTTATATGTTGCTCCCAGAGGCAAGCAGAGAGACGTAAGGGAGGGCCATGGCCTTTCCATCTTTTTACAGGTATATAAAAAGGCACACGGAACATGTGTGCCACAAATAACCATGGCTATTAAAACACAGAAACAGTCTAGACTGTTACCCATGCCTGCGCATACCTGTCCAACACATTACTATGAAGTTTGCACTAATGCAGTCATAAATTTACACATGCCAGATATAAGACTTGCAGTCGCCCAGACTGCAGATCTACAATAGAAAGCTGGACACAGCGGCTGCTTATGAGAACAGCTGCAAGGTCTACATTGCTGATTCCACTGCAGTCACATGAATACAAACTCACCACTTAAAAATGCAAACAAACTGGAGTATCTTTTCTAATAAAAAGAAATACAGTGACACATCAAACACTTAGAAATGACTGCCACAAGTTCACAAACAAGAAATCTTAGCCTGGTCAAGCTGAGAGGCTGATACCATTCCCTCTCTTGAGTAAATGTAAATCAAGCAATGCAGCTGCTAGCAATGCATGTGGCCCTGCTCCAGTATCTGCTTCTGGACATGTAGGCATACTTGGGAACTGCTGAACTCTGCTATGTTTCAGTGAGCAGTTGGGTCTGGTGTCCAAAGGGAGAGGGCAAATATAAAGAAGAGAGGAAATAAGCCAGATGAATGGACAGATGTGTGGTTATTTGTGGAATTGTCTGTTTCTTGCTTTTAGATTGTTTAAGTGCCATCACAGTAAAATTATTAAAGGGAGAGAAAGACAGGGAAATGGAAGAATTATATATATATTTTTTATAAAACACAGCAAGAGAAGGGAAAGGAGTACAAGGAGTGCAAGACATGGAGACCTCCCCGCAGCCACACTCCCTTACAGAGATGTAAGAATTGTAGCAGCAGATGAAATGATCCCAAAGCTGATGAGTCAGTGTGTGTATGTGTGTATTTTATGTAGTTTTTACACTTAAGTACAAGATAATACTGCAGAGGTAAAATTGGGAAGATTCTAAAATGAGTATGATGATAAAACTGCAGTGCTTCATGGTTGCATTGTACAAGACAATTATATAAAACTACTTTTTTTTTTTTTCATTCAGTTTTCAGGATGATACAGGTTAGAAAAGTATCAAATGATTTCCCACGGCAGTCTTCTGCAAAGCTTACAGCAGCTTTGAAAATTATGTCACTCAGTGGTTGATGTCACAAAGATATCACTGATCTAAGTCCTTCCCATGTATCCCAGTCACTTACTTGATTCATGGTTTAACATTCAAGTTTCAGCTCCTAAAACTGCTCATTCTGAATACACCTACAGTCACGTTGAAACAGTAAGGTGCAAACACAGACTGATAGTAAGAAAGAAAAGATAAATCAGACAGATACAGTCATCCTCATGTACATGTCCTGCTTTTTCTGCTATAATCAGTGGGACTCTTTTTCTGAAATTTAGTTCAAGACAGCAAAGGAAAATACTTTTGTACCTCAGAAATATCAGCTAACAGATATCACTACCTGTCTTAGCATTGCCAGCTTCTTGCATGGTGAAAGATGAGGTAAGGGCATGGGAAAAGATTATTTTGTATTATGGTTTCTTAAAGTAATAGTAAGTTCAAGTAGCCAGAGCACTTGCAGCTGTTGTTGATTGTTGTTTGTGTTCAGACTGTGCAGGAATTTACAAGTAAGTTTAGATAAGAAAAGTATAGATGATTAAGTATGACTATCGATAATCAAAAGAAAATCATCCGAAGGAGTTACTGCTGGTGGAAGAGATGATACAGGGTACAGACTATGGTGCACATATTGGTTCAGTAAGGGAACTCACAAAGTAAAAGAAACTTTAGAGTAGGAATCCCATGATAGTATGCAGCAAGCTTATCTTCTCTGTTCTGAAGGAAAACACCATGGCATAAATAACGCTATCACATTCATTTATAGTTCTTGTATTTTTTTAAAGAATATAATAGTTTTTTTCTTAAAAATATACTTTGGATGATAAAATTTTATTATTGGTTATTATTTTCTAGTGTGAAGATGGACTGTAAATGTACAAGGCATCATAAACCTGTGAAGAGGGCAATGAGAACTTTGATATTGTTCCTGTATTTCTTAGCTATCCTTGTGAAATCAATATAGGTTATCATTTTCAGCCAAACTGTTTACTTCAAAGAGTCTCCATATTTCCGAAAGGTTTCCTGACAGCTCCCAACAATGGCAAGAAGCCAATGTTTCTACTTTGAAAATCCATCAAAAAACCCTCATTTCAGTCCCAGCCAACAGGTCATAAAATTTTTGATCTATAAACTGAGAAGAGCTTTGGAGACGAGCATGGAGACAGTTGTGAATAAATGGGGACTACAGCTATAGCTCCACATTCTGTGTAAATCCATAAGTCAAAAAAAGCCTTATGTAATACATCAGCTTGGCACAAAATAGAAGAGCAGCTCAAAATACTTATATGCCAGGTGGTACTTGAAAAAACATTTATCTATGTCCCATAGGGTCTGTGGATATATTAGCTGCAATGCATTATTTGATATACAAAACAAGATAAAGGTACTGCAGTGAACTTGTCACACGCATTTATATTAGACCATCTGAGTCAAGCCAAAATGTTTTGCAATTAAAATCACAAATACTGAATTTTACATTGTTCTTTAATGAAATATTTGCTATTTAACAATCTGCAGATATGTTATACTAATTACATGTTGAATGTTGATTAGCAAGACTTTTTCACTCCTTCTAACTGTAATTTTCTTTTTTTCTTAAAATGGTGCTTAGTTTGAGCTCAGACCAGAGCAGAGGCTTGGTGATCTGAAAGAGAGAGAATGTGATGCGTTAATTCCATATTCATTTGTACAATGGCTATGTAAGATTGTGAAATATCATAAAATTGATCAAATTTTTCAAATTGACTTTTTGATTTCTTTCACTGTAGCTGGAAAAGTAGTCAATAGCTGAGCATGACGCTGAGAACTTCCTTATTAAGAGCCCACCCAAAAGATCAGTAATACAAAAGACAAAATGGAAGCATATATTCAAGGAAAACAGGATGCAAAAATCACAGCAGAGCAATGGCTGCTGGTGAAGTACAAGCCTCATGCTCCTAAAATTAGCTAGAAAGAGAAAGGATATAACTGACAGGAATGGGAGAACAAAAATACTACAGTAAAAGGCAAAATGAAAAGGGATGGGGAAAAAACAACATGATTTTTCTTTGTGTGGAGAGAGACAAGAAGGAAGATGTCACTATCTGTAAGGAAACCACAGAAATATCATTTTTTTGGTGATCCTTCCAATGTAATCTGGTTGTTTAAATTTGCAGATATAGCTAGAAGGAAACACTCTATGCTTTCTGTCTTTTCAGCCTGCTGCTCTTACTCCTGAGAGGCCCTCTTCACAGATACTCGACAAAGTTGTGAAAAAAATACAATCCTGTACTTCACAGTCATGTACGTCATGACCTTGGAAGTGTTTTAGAGAACCATTCTGTGTGGTGAATATCAAACATTGCAAATATTACAGATACATTAAGTACGGTACCTTGACTGAATAAATGGCTTCCTGTTTCCTGTAATCACACACAGTATCCTGCAGATGCCATTCAGGACACTCATCAATTTGGTGGTTTCCAAATGCTCTTGACTGTCATTCCTCTTCTTCAGATTTCCACTTTCATGCTAATTAACGTCCTGTATTGCATTTTCACGTATGTTCAAATGCTGGCCTTTAGATTTTGATTGCAAAATAGTGTATAGCACAATAAAAGCTGTATGAGTCATGTTATATCCTGAATAGAGTCTTGAAAGCAGACACTATGGCATGGATGGCTTGACACTGAATTGGCATGTTAGTGGCATCCCCAATGAGATGAGGAACAAAAAGACAACACACTGGCAAACCCAGCAGGCAGGATGGCTCCTCACTGTGATTTATTACTTGCACTGAGGTAGCACTTGGAGAAGAAGACACCATGGCGCTCAGCACTGTATAAACACAACAAAATGCCCACCACAGGATACACAAGTCTGTGCAACGGTGATGGAGACCAACACATATTTTGTAAGAGGATCATTATTAGGCAAAGCACTCAAGAATTCATAATTACTGACATTCTAATGGGTTAATGAGCTCACTAGGACAGAGAAGCCTTCATGAAACCTGCAACAGATGCCATAATAGACCCAGAGAAAATCACTGCATTTCAATCAACCTTGAGAAAAAACTATCAAGGTAAGACTGTACAAACTACTACTGAATTTCCTAGGAATTACTGACACATGCAAAATAAACTAACTGGTCCTAGAAAGCTGTTCCCTGCAAAAGACAGATGTTAGGGATCGCTGCACATGCTCAACCATTGTTATGCTTACAGAAACAAAGCTAGTTAACACAAGGTGGATTTACCCACCTCTGTTAAAAAGGAAACCAACTTCTAATTAAAAAAACTGTAAAACTGCTTTTAGAACTTTTTCTCTGTGAAGAGACATGGTCTTCACAAATGATTTCATACAGCATTGTATTTACTATGGTCAGTACTTGTGTTTCTCAAGGATACTAAAACTTTGCAATCAACCAAAGCAGGTTGACTCTTTTCTCTGTTACTGTACACTCTGCCAAGCCTACAAAATATGTCTATGACAGCTGATTTTTACATATGCTACATAAGCATAATCTTACCTGTCATGGTGTCTTTCCTAGAAGTGTGTTCTCCCTTATTTCCATGGTAAGTCGCGTTTGTTCCAGTTGATTCATAGTCTGTTTTTCTTTCTTTTAGGCTGATCATTTCCCGAGGTGAGGCTGGGGCACTTGCTAGATCATAAAAACAGATTTATTTTTCTCCCCACATATCACTGAATGTAGTGTTTAACTCTAGAGTAAACATTTTAATAAAGTTTGTATTTGTTAGCATAATAATGTTAGCACACTAATGTTAAGCTGTTTGAAGAAACACTACGACAAGATGGACAAGAAGAGAAGGTGCTGTTATTTCAAATACAGAACAAATGTATTCATGGGACAACAAACTCCAAACATCATTTTCTCTCTGAATTTATATTTTTTCATTTATACGCAACATCTAAGATGATCATTATGAAACAGTAGAATAATAACCAAATGTTTTTTTCCCCTTAGCTTTTCAGTTTCTTTAACTTGTCAGTACTTTCAGTTATAGGCACTTCCATATTTTTCTCAAAATGGTCAATTTATTTCAGTGGAAAAGACCCTTAAATGTCAACTGAGTAGAAAAACGTTTATAAATAGTTTCCTTCCTTCTCTGTTGAAATAAACAAAACCATGAAACAGGTTCCCATAAGGGGGAAGGGAAGAAAAGTGTTTTTCATAGAAAACATATAAGAAAGAATACCTAATACTTAAACGTAACTCAAATAATTTCTCTTCTGCCTTTAACTATCTATAGATGAACAGCTGCAATTAGAACAACAACTAAGGTATCACTAAAATTTAAGTTATCATTAAAACAAAAAAAAAAATTAAAACTCCTTCATCATGTGTTGCCCTGCGACTGTTTAAAAGTGGAGGGCGCTGAAAGAAGAAGGAAGAGGGGTGATGGAACAGGAGGAAGAGCTGGCTTGCAGTACGGTTCCATAACCGACTCTGAGATCTGGCAGTCAGTAAGAAAAAGACTCAGTGAAACTGGTTGTATGGGTAAAAGGGGGAAAGTTCAAGATGACTAGGAGGAGAATTGGTTTTGTATTTCATTGCCATGCACTGGAAAAGGTGAGTGACCACTGGCATTGATCATGAAGACTTAGCAGTCATGATTCTTAGACAGGAAGTGGGAAAAAAAGCAGAGGAAAAATGGATTTCAGGTAACCTGACTTCAAAAGACTTAGGTGTTGGTAGATACAATACACTTTCCCTGTTGGGGTAACAAATTTAATTAAAAACAGAGTTCATCAGAGATTTTTCAATTATTTTTAAAGAACTGTTATTAAGGACACAAGCATAGGGCATAGGGGCAGCAGACAGGAAGAGTAGAGACCAACTTGGATCAATCATGGCCACTGCATAACTCCAAACTCAAGGAGTCATACCAAAATGTAAAAAAATAGGTCAGGAAATACCTAGAATGTATATACAAGAATACCATGTGCACTTAGAGACAAAATCAAGGAAGCCAATCTACAAAATAAAACACAACTAGGAAGAGACATATAGGTTCATCTGCCCTAAGTTCAGCATCTAAATTAAATGTGTTAATTGGGGCTACTCACCTGAGGCACCCTTTATATACAATGGAAAGAAAGAGGTACTTTCAGAGGATGATTTGCCTCACAAGTTAAGTGTCTACATTAAATAACCTTAACTGCCCTCTAGACTTTTCTTCCTCCATTGCCTACAGAGGGAGTGTAGAGTTACCAACTCAGACTTGGATGGTTAAAGTTAGATGAGATAAATTTAATCCAAAGTGTTAAAAACTCTATAAACACAATAACAATAGTAAGAAGTAATAAAGATACAGCTGGCCCACTGCTTCAGGAGGATGAAAAATTAATAATAAAATGGCTCTAAATGTTTATTACCTGTTTTGTTTCATTCTTCATTAAAAATACAAAAGTGATCAGATGGATAAAACAATTAGCAGCAATGATAATTCCCTCAGGCAAGAAGAGAGTATCTGTGGGCAAGTTAACTTTGCCAAGCATGGTGAAATCCATTCTACTACTTAAGGATCTTGCTGAGCAATCTCAGACCCATTAGCGTTTGCTTTGAGAATTCACAGAAGACAGGTGAAATTCCAGAAAACTGGCAAAAGGCAAATATTTTAAGCATTTTCAAAAAGGAAGATTCAGAGAATTATGGGCTGATTACCTGATAACATGGCCCTGACAGTATATCTGAATATCTGAGCAATTTTGGCCCCAGATGTAAATATTTCCCCAATATACAGACATACAGCTACCTCTGAAATAAGTATATACACATTTAACTCTTTTTTCACAGATGACATAATAGTTTTAGTAATCTAGCTATTCTAGACTGGTGAATATGAACAAAAGCTGGGCCAGAGGACAGAGTACAAGCTGAGTGGCAGAGCATCCCAGTTCCTAGTGAATGTAGAGAGGTACAAAAATAACAAACTAAAGCACTGGTGCTTACTTCCATACTCTCCCATGCCTCCACTCAGGTATTTGATATGTTAAGAGGACTCTCTAAAGCAAGAATTAATGCTGAAAATGAGTTTCAGTGAAGATTTTGGAAAATATCTAATTATCCACCTTTGCATTTGTAACACTGTGTTGCTGAACTCTCCTTCCATCATAGGGTTTGGTAATTGCTCAGTGCATCAACATTTCCCTTCCCCAAGGTTAGCTGATGTGCTGTCATTATAGTACTATCCTAGCTATGAACAACAGCACTTTCACATCCCTCCTTGCACAAGTTGCCTTTCCATTTTTATATTGCTTACCTGAAACCTAAGTTTTAAGAACAGGACTTTGCTCCCCACTATCATTTCCAAGCATTCCCAAAGACAGTGGTATTGTTTTTACTCATTTCTAACCAACAAAATTATACTTATATGATTTCAAATAAGAACACTAACATTTGGTAAAAGATCCATTATGTGCCCTCGCTCTAAAAAAGGAAAAAAAATTTAAGAAAAGCTCATTCGTTAAGCTTAATCAGCAGCTATGTCTCTCAGCATCTCTAAACCATGGTACAATTTTTATTTAAGGAGTAGGGAAGCACTTGTGCAGTAATTATGCATTCTGCTCAGATAGGTTCTGCTGGCCCTGGCCTCTGAATTTACAAAGCAAATGTGTGACAGATGGCTTTTCTTATGAAGCCATTAAAATTGGGGATTGCTTTGAAATTGCTTGTCAATAATGATGTAATTCTGAAGCTGATAATTCAGTAGATGTAAAGAAACATGACGTTACCAAATCAGCTAATGGAAACATGACTCCAAGAGGAGACAAAACAGAATGCAAACCTCGAAAAGACTGCTAACACACGGATGCACTTTGTTTCATGTACTCTAGTGATGCCAAATACTCTGGTGTTTTGTATACACTGACTGCTAAAGACAAAACCATCTCACTCTCTTCCCTGTGGGAATTATATCTCTCGTCCCACAGAAAAATTGCTTTCTGGCAAGTGTTAAAATTCAGGTGTGGCCTCTTGCAGGGTTTTTATTGGAAGCAGACATAAAATCATTAGTTGACATTAGACTGAAAGGCTTCTAAGGCTTTCTGCTCCTTAGCCTTAAAGGACACAAAAAAGAAGACAGATCCCTCTATGCTAGTTAAAGCATCATATCACCAAATCATAGGGATGGATGGGACATCATGTGTTCACCTACTTCAACTCTTTACCCCAAGGTAGGATCCAGTATACCAAGATAATTCTTGACAGATTTTCATCTAAACCTAAAGATTTCTAATGAAAGAGATCACATAACTGCTCCAAGCGCCCTACTCCCATGCTTCGCATCCCTACTGTTAGGAAATGTTCCCAGTGTTTCACCTGACTCCTTGCTGCTCATTATTTCCATTTGTCTGCTATGAAAATAGAGAAAGATTATACTATTCCTCTTTGCAGTTGGCAGTTACATGCTTGAATACTTAATGTGTACCTTTTCTCACAGCCCTCATCTTGGTTCTCTCCAAGCTAAACAATCACAGTCCATTCACTTATCCTCATATCCTGATTTCTCCATCTCTTGATTCATGTTTGCAATTAACAAAAATCCCTAGATCATTTCTGCACAACTTTTATCTAGCCAGTTGTTCCCCATATACTTCACTGGTAAAGAATAGGATCTTTTTTCCCCCATTCGGACAATATCTCCAATTTCTCAGGATCATTCTGAATTCTGATAATGCCCTTCAAGGTACATGAGTCTCTCCCAGTTTTGTGTTTTTGGCAAAGGTAAGAGGCATTCTTTGTTCATTATCTGGGTCATTAATGAAAACACTGAAGAGTACTGGACCCATTGCAAACTCCCAAGCAAAACATCCTTTCATTTTGGCAATGAACAATACCTCTTCTTTGAGAATGGTTTTCCAGTCTGTTTTGCATTCACCTTACATATCTTTTTCTGGATTGCGTTTCTCCAGCTTGTCTATAAAAATGTTGTGTGGAATAGTGTCAAGTCTTACTGATTACAGTAGATTTAATTCACTGACTATTCATGTCCACAAAGTCCTATACCTATGTTGTAGCATGAATTCAGATGGATATGCTTACTACCAGACAGACAGTAACTTACATTACTATGCAGAAGTAGATATTCCTGCAAGGCAAGTGGTATCTTATGCCCCTATTATCTTTGAGGTGCTTAGACCGTGATTATTTGTTCCAGTAGTTTTCTAGAAACTAAAGTTAAGTTGATTAGTCTGTGATTACACGGGCTCTTCCACCTTCAGAAACAGTCCCTGTGTATGTCCTTTTCCAATCTTCTGATAACTCATAATGGCAGTAAGATTTCATCAGCCATGTCTTTAAGTAGGTTCTTTAAGCAACAGAGCAACAGAAGTGAAGAAATAGTTCTGGCCAGGCACAGAACAAAGATCTCACATCCAGACATTTCAAGTGCCTTGCACTTACAGTCAAGTTGAGATTAAAAAAACCCAAGGACTTGTATAACTAACAGATTTTGAAAAGTAAACAGCGTGCAGCAGCTCTCACTGGGCTATGCTTATGGCCACGTTTTCAAAATTCCTCAGCAGTTGCTCTGCAGGAGTAAGATGCAGTTGCTCCGCAGGAGTAAGACGCAGCTTCAAACAAAAGTATTTCCTTACAAATACTACTATTGCATGATGCTGATGGCAATCATCAGTTTGGCCTATTTTAATCCTAAACTCCTGATACATCTATGGAATGACAGCATTTGATTGAGCAAGTAGGAAAAAGCACATTCAAAGGCTGACTGTTTTACTGTGTTTACTGTAAAAGACTTGACCTTCACTGAGAATGGCTGTGTCTAACTGAGGTATATTTTACCTCGGAATAAACAGAAGGCAAAAAGCCCAGATTTTTGAATAGAAAAATGTAATTAACACCACAGCGTAAATCAAGATAATTGCACAAAAAGTCATTGCATGGATCATACACAGTTAATGATAGTTGGTGTAACTATAGAATCAATATTAGACGAAGACCTGTACTCAGTCTTTCTTTAAATTTATATATGTGTGTGTATGGACACTTATATATACATTTACACATACACATATACACATATAACAAGAAGAAAAGCTGACAAAAAATAATGTAGATCTTTTAACTTTATAGAAAAAATCATTCCTGTTTTAAACAGATAACTCAGATAAGAGTAAACAACAGTTTTTGTGGTCTTCCATCATTGTTAATAATGGATCTGCATACTATTGACATTGCTTAATGATGGAGAATGACAGTGATGGATTACTTCTGTCGTTACTGTGGTGCTGAAGCCTGGTCTTACCTGAGCGATTGTTAGGAGACATGCGCACAGGAGAGATGGAGGGTGTGCGAGATGAAGAATACGGTCTTTGCCGATCCCTTTCTATCGTTGAAGATGAGGCTACGAAGTGATACTGTGACCATCCATCCTGCGGGAGGGCAACACCAAACATTGTGACAGTGGTCAGTGAAAATGCCATACACCTCCTGATTTTAAGCAGAGAATATTTTTCTCTAGTGTTTTCACTTATACACGAAAGCAGGCAATTATGATATCCCATGAGTTTGCTTCTGCATTTCTCAGCAGAAGCCTACTGTCTTTTTCCTGCCACTGGGTAAATACTCTTAGCAGCACAGGGTATGACATGCTGACTGTGACAAACCAGGAGAATAGTTAAAATGCAGAAAGCTCTATAAAACAGTGACGATGGATACCACCTTTCAGAATGATTCAAATTGTGAAAACACAGAGCAATATTTCAGGCTTTTTGTTTAATAGTTCTGTCTTTTTCCTTGCCTCTAATTTCACATTTTAAATGGTATTCTGGTGATGAAGGTATTCCAAATCATGGGACTGAGCTTCTTTTCACAGTGAAAATAAGGTTTTGCTTTAAATCATTTCTACCTTAGTAGGAAATTTTGGAGTATGTAGGTGGTGAAACTCCAGAATTTTCAAAATTGTCATAAATATTTCAGTATCTACAGTCTGGTTAATACACTAACTGCCCATTTGTTCATGTGTGAGAGAAGAAAAATCAATGCATTTTCCCCATTTCATTTTTCTCCAAGATGTGCAGAAAGAAACCCCATTCCTTGCTTTTGAAACTGTGATATTGGTGATGTGGTTTTTAAACAGACACAAAGTTATACAAACTCTAGAACCAGCTAGTTCAGAAACAAACAAAGACGACTTTAAATCATTCATGTTTTGTTCCTGTACTACAATGCAATGTAATAATCCAAAACAGTGAAACTTACTGGTTAAAAGAACTGTACGTTTTTAAACAGGAATTAAAAATAGTTTGAAAGTGTGATGAAAGAATAAACTGGCTTTTGCTAGCTCTGTTACTGGACTACAGTATTTCAGATGTCTTAAAGTATTTACAGATTTTATCTGCCTAATGTTAAATCCAAATCTGTAGCATAAATTGAGTTTTCCCAGTCTTGCATTCATGATAAAAGCCTTTAAAAATGCCTATGTCATGTTGACCACAGTGGAAATGGAGTCCAGCACCTGGTGTGGTGCTAAACAAAATTTTGCAATGAAATCTTAAGTAAAAACAAACACTATAAAATACTGTCAAAAAACAGCTGGAATTTTCCTCTTCCTTACGGAAAAATAGTTTTCCTTTGGCATAGGAAAGGCTATTCCTACCCCCACTCCAGGCTACTTCACCCATCTGACCTAATTCAATCCCCCTCCCACCTGCTGCCTTTGCCCAGGACATCTGCCTGTCTTTGCAGCCTCCATAAAAACCACAGGCACCTGGCTTCCTGAATTGCAACAGAAACCCCCCCTTCTGCTAAGCTTTTAAGCAACAGAACTCAGCAAGAGTGTGACACCTTTCTGTTTTCAAAATAGCAGGAGGAAAGTAGGTACTTGTATTTAAGGCAGAGAAAAATGTTGGAAGTAAATTAGGATAGACAAACTTGCCACATAACTACAAAGTCTGAATGTCTGTACTCCTTACATACTGCATTTGTATAAATGTGCTTGTGTCTCAGCCACAAGTTTAAAAGAAAAAATTAAGAATGAAATTTGGGCCATGGCTTTTGTACTAGAGTCATTATTTTCTTCAGTGTGGATAGTCAGTGTTTGTCCACAGAGGTCACTTATGTTTCTGACACTTCACCGAACTGCATCTGTGTGTCCCATGGTGGTCACATAGGAAAGTATAAGGAAGAAAAATAGTTAATTAATAAAAAATAGTAAGAATAACTTGAGAAAGAAATAGCTAAGCTTTAATATCACTTATCAAAAACAAAATTTGCTAAATCTAATCTTTCATTTCCAACAAGCAACTTCTACACAATCTGAGTCTTCCAACCTGGAGAATCAATGAGGATGTTAACAAAAGAAAAGTATGTGAAGCCTTAATTCCTTAATGTTGTATCAAATTGGAAATTTTTAGAAATATCTAAATAAGCATATATTTTTAAAAAAATTAATAGTTCAAATTCTTTAAACTATTATCATGAACAGCTTGAGTCCAATAATCTTATCCATGGCTCAAGACTGTAAGTAACACAGAAAGTTTTATTTTTATATTTTCCATTAACACCAACTGGCATAGTAATTTCTCTACTATAAAAATGAAACAGCAAACATGTGAGAAGACTATGCCTTTATCCTGTTTCACAAACATAGTTCCCTTCTTTCTCCGTCTCTGAGGTCAGCTTTTACAAGAAAGGTGATTATATAACTCTGTGTTACAGATTTCTGATAATTTATTTTCTTTTAAACAGACTGTTCTGCTAAATAGAAACATACCATGAGGACAGAAAACTCTAGATCTGATAAAAGAAGACGAAAAAGACTATTCATCACCTTCTACCCGCAAGAGGAGAAGACTTCATCCATGTTTACACAACGCAACTCGGAAATGCTTCCATTTTTCTGCATCTGGATGCATGCAAGGATGCACCCCAGACTCCATCTACGCTGCCCTTCTTTTGCTCTCTTGTTGCCCTCAAATAAATCTCTGGCATGTGGGTCATAAGGGAGGCATAGCAGTTCCCAAACTCCCCAACACCTCCTCTGACCTGGACGATCAGGGGATGAAGGTGGTACAGCGTGCCAGAGACTTTGTACCTATCTCAGCACCTCAGTGAAGCCTTAGGTGCTCCACCTGGTCTCTCTGGGCCTCTTTGCAAAGGGAATCATGAAAAGGCTCAGGAAAAAGGCTGGAGAAGACTGTAATTTAACCTTTGCTGTGGAAAGGAAGTGCACAAAGCCCTTGTTCTAACATTCGGTACCTTTTTAAAATAATTCTTTTTCAAATTAACCAGAACACTGGAAGATGGATGCTACGTAACACAAATTATTATGAGTACCATTTCATTTTTTTAGATGCTGTCCATGTCAGAAGCTGTAACTGTACTAGTTGTAATGGCTACAAATCTGTTAGAAGATGAATGCAGGTAGTAAGGTCCTGCTCCCTGAGTGGACATAAACCTCAGTGTGAACTTAATATGTTATTAATATGTTATTATTAAGCTATTCAGCTTAATTACTGGGGTTTTTTTTTTTGGTTGTTTGCATCAGAAAAACCTTCCCATTAACCTTTCTTCCTGTTCTCCCCTCCATCCTGTCTTTCTGTATTGTTAACATTGATACCTAGACCCTTGTTCAGATGGGGAGGGGATGAGAGCCCTGCTATATGCGTAGTCCCACAGGTGCTGCAGGAATCGCACATGGCACCAGTTTGGTTCTGCGGAGTATCAGCAGATACTTTGCCGATGTTGCTTCCTCTGCAATGGCATTACAAGGTGCCTCAGTAGAGAGGGAACTCAATCTCACTGTAGCTGGGCTGCTGGCAGTAGCATTCCTCTGGGTGGCAGGCGTTCTTCTTCCTCCTCCTGCCTGCAAATGATAGTTTTTCGCTCCACTGAGAAGAGCTCTTGCTGCGAGGTCTTCAGATAAAGACCTGCTACAAACTTGCAAGCTTGCTAGCCTGATCAGCTCGGTAAAACAAGCTGGGCAAACAGTAAACTCCAACACGAATGCTGTTGTGATTTGGCATTGCTTTTGGCTAGTCAAGGCATATTGCTGCCACTGCATGAAAAATTCAGAATGTTTTTCAACAGCACTGTGGGCAGCTCACAGACTTGACAGTACTCCAAAACCAATATTTTTAAGTCAACTATCTTTAGCTCTCCTCTGCTGCCAGAAACAAGCCTCTTTCCTTGCAAAGGTAAACCGTTTGTAACAAATTCATTAAAACTATCCCCATCAACAATTCCAAAAGCTATTAGTGTTAAATATTTAAACTAATTTTTAAGAGCCTAAAGGGAGTATTTTCAATTTAATGCTGAGATAAATACCACCTGATGTGATGGCTGCTTTCATTAGTTTGTTTCAGCTCTAGTGCCTGTAATGAAATTTAATTAAATTGATTTGGGTACTTAAAGGTACAGTATATGTGTCCTGTAGAGAAGAAAGCTATCTCAAAAGCCAAGTGTGTGATACTGCATTCCAGAAACCAATTTACCAGACACAAATGTGATCTAGGAGAGGAAGAGTAAGACAAAAAGATCTGACATATGGGAAAGAAATTCAATGCAATTCTGTTAGGAAATGGATGCATTTGTTAACTGGTAGCAGTTAATTAATAGGTAGCAACTGCACACTTCAGCAAGGCACAAAGCAACCAGAGTACAGAAATATCATTATATGTCCTCATCATCTCCTCCAGCGTATCCTTCTCCTGGGCATTTCTCTACATTCTGACTAGAATGAATATCTGTGGTTTTCCTCAGTTATACTACATAAAGTCAGAAATGAAAGGGCATGTATTAAAACTTGATCAGCAGTGACGTGTTTCTGAACATATTCTTAGGAAAGCAGCAGGGATTACATTTGGGGCGGAGGGTTGGATAATCACTGCAGAAAACAGAAGTAAGAATGTAGCCTCACTGATCACCTTTTGCCGGTCTCAAGGAGTGAAGTGGTCCTTTTGTGCCCCTGCTCAACTGTACGGCATTTTGAAAATCAATAGTTTTCTTTGGGCCCACGGGAAATAATTATTTTGTCACAGTAACTGAACTTACTGTGCCAAATAACTATTGCAACTTATCTTCTGAAAATATAATTTGTGACTTCTACCTTATCCTTTCTGTATTAAAACTTAGGGGAAAAGCGAGAGTGGTTTTCTATTAGGTTTGAAAGAATTTCAGAATTGTCAGAATTCTCCAGGATCAGAGTCCTTGACTTTAGGAGATGATTTGTTGAGCTGAGTGATACCATATACATAATTTTTCTCATTTGGAGTACAGTGGCACTAAAAGGACTGAATGAAATTAAGCCCTGACTGGAGCCGACACTATGCTGACACAAAAGGGAAGCGGAGCTCCCGCCTGAAGAACTTTTACACATTAAACAGGATAGAGAGGGAAAAATCATATGGCCACAGAATATGTGGCTTAGCTGGTGACAAAACGTCAGGAGCCCAATGCTTGGGGCAGTGCCCAGCCTACAGGCCCTATCTGCAACTACTCAGAAAGATCTCCCCATCAGCTTGTGTGTTAATAGCCATGAAGCAAAAATAAAAGCAATGACTACTCTTTGACTGTTTATGCTGATTAGCCAGTAAAGATGTCAGTGATTTAAAAATCACTGGGGTGGTTTAGAAAAACCGAGTGGCGTCAGCATGCACATGTATTTCTTTTAACACTGAAGAGTGTATTCCACCCCAACTGACTCCTGGCTGCTGGTTCCAAAACTCTTATCAAGGAGAAAGAGAGCAACTCATCAGAAGCAAACAAATCTCACCAAGGAAAAGGAGCAAAAATGACAAAAACAATCTGATAAGGAAACAGCTAAAAAATGAGAAACTATAGAGAATGTTCCCCCCGCCCCCCAAGTTTACAAACTCTCCAGCATGCTATTTCTTGCTTCAGATCTGATCCTGCTTGTGACTTGAATTAATAGACATTTTGTCACTCATTTAAAGCATACAGGACAAGATTTGTTTTGTCATCCTACTTCCTTATCTGTAAGACAGCATTTTACTGGTTCCAGTTTATTAGTTGTAATAACAACTGCTCCTGTAACGGTAGTAAGCTGTAGAAATTTGAACTTTTAATAGGCAACCACTTGCAGGAATCAGTGATCAGACCCTCCATGATATTAGAAGTAGATGATACAGCAAAAAAGGAAAGTGCCTGGAAGTACATACGATCTACTTGCTTTGAAACTCAGACAGAAATTGCTTTGAGTTGTTGGTGTTGCATCTTTCACAAGTTTGAGCATTGCTGTCAGATTAAATGAAACATTTCTAACTGTTGCACACCAGTGTGACACTGTCTACAGTAAAAGACAAATCTGATGTGAATTAAGTCAAGGCTCATCAGATTTACACAGGTCTGGGCAATTCTTCACTGGGAATTTGTTGTCACAACACTAATAAGACATAACAGAAATTAGAACTAGATCAAATTACCTCCATACATTGACATATTAAAGCTCCGTGTGTGACTTGACTGCAGTGAGCAACCTAAAATGATAAGGTTGAGGTGATCCATATATGTATTTAACTAACCTTTTGAATAGGATCTTTGAAATAACGTAGTTTAAATGCTTAACAACCATCACATATATGATGAGGCTTTACAACTTGGGATTACATTATTTTGTTTTAACACAGGGGAAAGAAAGAAGAATAAATATATTCCCTGGTGATTCTCAGTAGTGGAGTTCCACCAAGCTTATTGTTTCTAAGATACTGAGGTTGGCTTCTTTCCCTCTGCCAACTGCACTACAACGGAGGTTAAAAAACCCTCCAGGAATATACATGAATATGCAGCTTCCTAGGAGGATGCTTCCATGTGTGCCAGGGAAATGGCTGGCAAGGGAATGGCAGCTGCTGAAGGACAGAAGGAGGGATGGTTGTTCTTGAAAAACGTCCCTGCCTTTGCATTTGAAATCTGGTTCTTTATGTACATTGAGAGAGAGATATAAACTAAATTCAAAACATGTTAGTAACTCTAGAAACACTCTTGAAAAACAAACAAACAACTAGTTTTAGATAAACTATCTGTATTAAAAATAAAGTCCTATTACCAGTAAATGACAACTGAAAAGGATGGTCCTTTCTAGATTTTGCTGTGTTGTTCCAGGGAGAACTCAAAAATAGCAGAGAATTCCTGAGTTATTTACATTAATCTGCTTTATGACTTATTCTGAATAAATCTGCTTTAGTTATTTTTTTTTATGCCATCAGCTGAGTTGCAAACACTTATAAACAGTATATGGACATTTTTACTCCCAGGATTTTGTCTTTTACTGCCAGTAATGGGAACTCAAGCTATGTTGTTGAAAAGAGGAGTGGGTATAGTGGAGGAATTTGGTATTCTCACAGCTTGGATACTAGCAGTTTGCTGTTTGGGTTCAGCCCTTTGGACAGATTCTGCATTAAGTCTGCAAGTGCAAATCTGCAGTAATTTCACTGACTTCAAGAGCCAAAGGTCTGCTGACTCTAATTCTCCTATTTCCCCTTCTCTCCCAAATTGTTACTAGTCAGGCCCTTAAAATTAACAGATATAAAACAAAGACATGAATCATCAAAGCTCATCTTAATTCTGGGATTTTGGTATTTATGTTTATAGCGGTATTTTCACAGTTTATAAAAGCCATAAATTACTTAAAACATAGAATTACTCAAATTTGGGGCATTTAGAAATATTAGGAATACTTTGATACCTTGGATGAAAGTGCAGGAATAATTCATAGTGTTTTTATGAGAGCTTAGCTGGTTAGTGGTTAGGCAAAACCACTGTTTACTTGCCATGACTTATGATGATGATGATATTTATTTAGTAATTACAGGTTATGCTGGGAGTACAACATCTGCAGCTGTGCCGGGCTGGGAGGAAGATCACTCCTTACCTTGCATGGATGTAATTTCAGGGAGAGGACGCGGACCCTGCTGCTAGCCAATGCTGTCAGGTTGTCCCCAGGGCGTCACGAGAGCAGTGCAGTGATTTGAGCTAATGCCAGCGTGCCAAGGAGCAAAGCTGGCTGGGAAGGAGTGATCCCAAAGGGTGGCAGAGCTGCCACTGGGGCAGCCGGAGGCTCGCAGAGACCCTTGGCTTTCTTGCTCCATGCTCTGCGTGCTGGCTGGCTCCCTAGCTGATCCCAGGCCTGTGTGACTATGCTAGACATACACATTGGCTCAGTCTCCTTTCTTGCTAGACCTCAGGACCCCAGCCACAGCAACAAATTCTATTTCTTAAGAAGTTGGTACAAGGAATTTATATTTAGGGCAGCATGAGGAAAAAAAGAGTTCCTAGTCAGACAGGCATTTACCACAGCAAAACTGTCTGGGAATGAATGAGGATTATTAAGTTTTCTGTAGGCTCTTTAATAAAGTGACATTTTCAGAATCAGTAGTTAAACTCATTCTTTTATACATACGACTTATAGCTCCCAGCCTCCATCTCAGAAAGCAAAGCCCATTATTCACACACTGTCAGCATTCCACACCAAACTCATTTAAAATATTTTTTCTCCCTGGTTTTCTGTTGTCATTGCAAAGCCTGAGGTACAATATTCTTCTGAGAGCATCATGCAGCTTTTTTCTTCAAAATACCTCAGATGGCCTTGGCCAGTTCTTTCTCTCTTTCTCTTTCTCTTCTCTTTCTCTTCCAAATACCTTTTTTTTTTTTGGTAGGGTTATCATCTTCTAGTCATTTATCTTCTACCATAATTTTAGCTCTCATCCCTTGATTTTAGCTAGGAAAAGATACACAATCAGGGAGAGATATATTAATTACTTGCCAAATCTATCCAAGTGAAAAACGGCTAGATAACTATCCCCTGTTGTTTTATATAGTGCAACTCAGGGAGGTTTCAGGAAATCACTCAAGCATTGCTTTATCTATCCATAATTATTTATTGATTTCCTGTTGTGTGAGTGTGAAGATGACAAGACCTAATCTGATGAATAAAACAGCTGTAAGAAAAGGGAACTGTATGTGAGGCAAAGCATGAAGGACAGGACTTCAGACACAGCAGAGTTCATTATTAATTTTGCTGATGTTATATGCAGCTAAATAATAAACCTTTCAAATACTGCAATAAAATAGAATAAATTCATTTTTCCGAGTATCACTTTCCTCTCATACAGAAATAAAATTGTTTTAATCTCTTCTACAAGAAATGATCACAGTATTTGGCTCTTAAGTTAGGACTTTTGTCCTTCTCTTTTTTTCCACTGCATAAGGTGTATAAACTAGAATTTACATCATAAGATTAACAAAAAAATATTTTTGCTTGTATCTTATATGCACAAAGAAAATTTACATCCACGAAAGTGTTTACAGTAATTTCTGACTTGCAGCTCACTCTCATTCCAGGTATGCAACTTAACCTGTATTAACACATTTATGCCCTATAAATGCAAACTCCAGCTCTTGGCTACAAAATCTCATGGGTAGGACAAATACTCCTCTATTTTATGCTCGGGATCAGTTTCTTAAGACTACTGCCCTTACAAAGGTCAGAAACAAATCAACATCTCTGACATTCTATGCATCAAATCACAAAATCAACCCCAAACCCCCATAACTCTTCTATTATATCTGAACTCTTCTATTTTATCTGTGAACATAAAACCCAATAAAATCATTATCAGAATAAAATTTGCATAATTGTCACTTGCCATGAACATAGTAGGACTAATGACACTGACTGTGATCAAGACTCATTCAGATTTTGTGCTTCCTGAAGAGTGACGCTGTATCTGAAAAACTGGGGATCATTTTATTCAAATGTGGGGCTGTCTGACAACCACGGAATCAGTGCTGCTTTTGAAGAATCAGTAGATATACTTATGCCGTCCCTGGGTTCAGTTCCAAAGTTCTTGCAAAAATATACTTAAATTAGAGAATTAGAGACCTGAATGATTATTAAGCTGTATGATTTCTAACCTTTGTATGATTTCTGTATCTTTAAACACAGACAGTTTAGCAACTCAGGCAGTAAGGAAGAGAAATGCATATTCATTTTTATCAGAATACCATTAGCAGTTTTTTATTTAGTAAATGACAGCTTTAGTATAGTTAACTCTAACCAGAATACACTATTGCACCAAAGTTTACAACTCTAGTTTCAGAGGAACCACAACTTTCTCTAAAAGCACTTTGCAGAACTAAAAGTAATAAACATAATTTAGAAACCTTCAATGAAACTTTTCATTCCTACTTTTTCCAGGAAGAAGAAGCTGCAGCTCTTTTACCAGGATGAGCTGTCTCAGCGAGTAAAGGAAGTAAACCAACTCAGAACAAAGCACAAGTACTATTAAGAGATTCTTTTCAAAATACCAGGTTTCTTTCTCAGAGCCTGAAATGGCAGACATATTTAGGCCATATCTGTATTCCATTAACAGTCTTAAGAAGAGAAGAGAAGAAGAAGCAAGTATGGAGTACTTCCCAGCAATTTCTTCAGCATCCGTTATTAGTTCACATGGAACATCAAAGAACTGGAAGTAGGGTATCGACATACAGGTTTAATATTCAATCAATGAAACTATGGCTGAATTTACATGTATTGGTCAAGTGAAACAAACGCTTTTTATCTCCGTGCAGGACCCAGTAGAACTTGAATTATGCTAGCTTAAGCACAGCAACATACAGGAAGCATCAGCAAAAGGTGATCAATGTTATGCATCACACCATCACAGCTAGACCATTTTCTTCTGAAAAGAAACCTGCCTTGAATACCAGAATACTAAATTTCATCTGACACTTCTACCTTTTCTGTGCCGTTTGCATGTTCCAGGATTAGTGAAAGTTTGACTGATCTGATTCATTTGCAAAACTGTAAGTAACCATCAAACATGTCAGTTCAAGTTTGCTGGGAAAAACTGCGAGTTTCCCAAATGCACCCTAATTTTTCTGTTTCTCATTTGGATTAACCATTCTTTTTACTGCAAATGTGCTTTTATCATGTCTAAACCTACATATGCAGATGTCAAGAATACAAGCTAATTAAGAATGACATTTAGTTCTGAATGCTAGAAATCATGTTCCTTGAATGATTTCTGGGGAAAAAGACTGACATTAAAAATGGTTTATCTCAGCATATATCAATAAAAGACAATGTTTTTATCTTTACATATGCACGATGACACAGACTTTTGGATTCTTTTCTGTACTGACCATCTGAATCCAGCTTAACTTTGTTTGTCATTAGCTAATGTTATTTATATTTGTTTCCAAAATATTAACATATTATTTAACTGGAGTAAAAATGTCCCAGTCCAAAAAAACATGTAGATAATTTTCTCAGGTATCCACTTTTTACTCAAGTATTAAAACCTCATCTTATTCTGAGATACTGTACTTTTGAGAAGAAAAAAAGTCTGTAGATGTGACCTTCCACATATGCATACCCCTTCAGATTCTGGATGCCTATTTGTATCTCTAGTCCTAAGGATATTTCAGAAACTTCAGTTATACAGTTCCCTTCAGAAAGAAGGCTCTAAGTCAAAGATACTGACTCCTGGGCTGCATTTTAAATTTTCCATTCTTCAGAGAAGTTCAAAAGGTGGAATACTTTAGAGACAGATTTTACAGAACTGCAAGATTAAATTGCTGTCTTCTAAATCCATACTTAGTCACCCAAAAATGGACTTGGGTTTTCAAGTGAAAAAACCCCAGTGGTTCCCACAAAAGTCAACTGGAGCTCACTATGAGAATCACTATCAATTCTGAGGATGCTTTAGCATCACATATATGTATGATTCATCCTAGACAACTGTTTGGACAAATTTTGTTTTTTTTAAATTCCTTTAGCACTTCTTGAAACTAGCAGGTTTGGGATGCTAACGGTGTCACCTTCCACACACCTCTTACTGATAATTTAGAAGAATCACTGCTAAGCCATAGAGCTTGTTACGATACTGCATGTTAAAGAAAAGCACTAGCATGCCTTTAAGACACTAATGGGTAAAGCAACACTCATAAGTACAGTTGCAGATACTTTCTAAGATCATACCTCAAACCATTCAGGTTTATTCCTACAGGAATTCCCAGTCTGTCTTTGTTCAGACATCATGCTTAAAGGTAGTGTCATGAATACATTTTTCATACAAATAACACATGCTGATACATACATGTATATATATATACACACATATATATACCTGCAAAAATTATATAGTCATACAGACATAGATATTTGCAAAGGGTGGTGTGATTAGTTTGGCTTTAATTGGGATTAGTCAGCACAACTGATTTTTTTGGATGCCATTAAGTAAAAAAGCCCCCACCAAAATAGTAGAAAGACAGGCAAAGTCTGGCTTCAGCTACACAGGACTGAAATACCTGGAAATACCATCATCAGTACTGAATCTTTAATTCAGCGTAGACGAAATCTTAAGATTGTTGCTAATTATTTAAAATACAGCAGTAAACATGGAAAATGTTTTACAGTGAAACATATAAAAACTGAAATATGACTAAAAGAATGCTAGGTGATGCTGCACATTAAATAAACCTTTGAGGAGAATGTCACAAAGAATTTAACTATATTAAATGCAAAATGATAAAAATAAGTGAAGTCTGTTACACGGTAAACATGATGGAATTCAGAAACATAAAACGTTTGAAAATATCTCCCTCTAAACACAGATTTCAATACTCCATTCCATGTTGTCATTGTCATACAAGTAAGAATATTTCAGCTTCTGAAAGGTTTTATGCCCTGTTTGTACAGGTATGAAGGGCAGGAATTCAGCACAGAGCTGGGTCAGTGTTTGTTTCCCTTTTGTTATTCACCTAGTGCTGAGTTTTATCCTATCCGCAGAGCTCTTTATCTACATATTAGGAAATGCAGGGTATTTAATATATTGTTGAAAGTTGGTAACAGTAACTTTGGGCCATGCAGAATACCCTAAGCTTGCAACTACATAATGATACTCCCTCCTCTTTCTAGTGTTGTCTGTTAGTATTATTAAATCTAGCAACTAGGAAAAATATTGCTTGGTATGTTGGATAAACTAGCAAAAGCAGAACATTATCTGCCTGACCACATGAGTGAAATGGCAATTATTGCATTAAAATGAAACCTGAAAAACATTCAGTTTGACTTGACATTTTATAATACTTTAGTTATAAATAGTCTTTTTTTTCTAAATTGTTCTTCCTAAAAACTAGCCAAATGATTTACAATGATAACACAGCTAGGTGAAGAGACTTATATTTCTCTTCTGCCAGCTGCTTAGAGTCTTTCTCTCTCTCCCTTTCTTTTTTTTTAATTCAAGCACTGTTTATACACCACTTTTCCATATATGAATACTTCTGCATATGCCAAATTTTTACCTGGATAGGTCAGTGGACTTTATCTGCACAATTTCCTATTTAGGCTTCATGATTTTGCTCATAATGTATAAATAACTATTGTATAGACAGATCAGTTATTATTTAAGCAGGAAACTGGCAATGAAAAAAAGGTAAATTTAAAAATGTACTTGAAAAGGTTTTGAACGATTCTTTAGAAAACCCATCCCTGGGAAGGCATATACAATCAAAAGAGGAGGCAAGTTAAATGATAAGTTGATGTTACACAGTGATGCTGCCTGCTGCTAATAGTGCTGAAAAAAGCCATATCAAGTTGAAAAAGAACAGGAAGATTCCAGACTAACATATCATTCCTAACTTAAGAGGCTTTGTGTCTCTAAGAAAGAATGTATAAACAGATTATTCATTGGTCTGCAGTTACTATTTCTTGAAAAACAGAAAATATGCCTTTACTTTAATGAAGAAATCATACCTGCATCTGCATTGGGAAAGGAAAATCCATCTTATTCTGAACACTGGAAATTAATTTACAGCATAAAATGTAGAATTGATAATAATAAATCACAAAAAAATCATCCTAGTGATACAATCCCTTTCTCTGGTACTGAAAACAATGACAATTTCAGGAGTAGGCATTTAACTGAATTGCCATGTGATAGTCACATTTAAAACTCTCATTTAAAAGTCAGTAACACGGTTTTAGGCAAGAAAGGCTGAAATAAGAAGAAAAAAAGAGAGTGAAAGTATGTATTTAAAGACTATAATTTCTTCTGCTATATTGTTTATGAATCCATCTCTTCCAGAATTACTCAGATGATGTTTTACAAAAGTTTGAATATGTTAATACCACATATAATTTTCACATTTCCTTTATTTAAAATCAATTTAGGAATTTTCTTAATTCCTCATTAACAAAAAGTAATGTCACACATTAGACAATGAAATGCTGGGGTTTTAAAAAATCATATTCTTGTTAGCTAAAGCTTAAAAGGATTTACCCTAACCTTGAGTGACATTTATGTCTGAGGTATTTAAATGAGATCACTTCTGATGTCTTCCCTCTTCCAAGCAAATTTGCTAGAAAAAAAATTAAACTGGAAGAAAAAGCATAACTCTATGTCATGTGTGATCAGCAGAAACATACAGATTCCTATTCTCTCTATGCATTTTATCAGAAATAAAATACACATGTATAAAGGTTTATACATGGATTTACTTGCATGTTGAATGCATGAAGCAGATACTGTTTTGTTCTTACAATAAGGCCATACAGTCACATTTTATCAGGGAAAAAAGTATGGGGGAAAGTATTGTAGAGTATTTGGGGAAAGTGTTTGGGGAAAGTATTTGTGGAAAAAACAAAAGACTATACTCAGTTAACAAAATGGAATTTTGGTATCTAAAACTCAATAAGGCCTCCTGTAAAGTATAATCAGTTGTGCTAATTCTTACTGCTTGTATTTACGTCTGCAGGAAATCTCCTCTGTTCTTAGTAATATAGACTTTGAAATTAGTATTTTAAGAATTTCATTGATTCTTGGGCACATTAATTTTCTCTGTAGACATCCTGGTTCAACCAGGATCCTCTTAATGAAATGCACAGCTATTGTTTTTCTCTTAAAGATGGCACTGACCTAGAAAATATAGCAAAGTGCTTGATAAAAATAAATTCCAGATGATGTTGCAACATGGTGCTTATCAATTATTGCCTTTCTGTTGGAAAGGTTCAGACAATCAACAAACAGATTACACATATCATCGAAAGCTTGAGAGGAGATGGGAGGGACTGCACTTGTTCCTCTCACTGGTATATACTATCTTGAGAGAGAGCAAAATCCTGCATACCATACGCACACTGCTGAAATGAACTGGATTGCTCTGGGAAGTGCAGGCAGCAGCTTTCAGCCTAGAAACTGCAAGGTTCAGCAAATTAAAATGTGCACTTTTAAAATCTATTTTCTAGTAAGGTGTTGTTACTTTTGATTCAAACATCTTCTGCAGAAGTCTCCCGGGTACAAATCTAAGTATGCATTAAACATAACAATTCAAAACTGGTCAGCTGACAGCCAGAATACCTGGGTTTGGGAAAAGATTCTGGTTTCTTTGCTCTGGGAGAGAGTATGCTGAGTGTGCCATGACCCAGACTGATGGGTGGGTGAAAATCCTGTCCTCCACACTGAAGCTTGGGGCCTCCCACTACCATAAATCAACCAATCAGTCAATCATTAATCGGGTACTTGTACTTTCATAGTTATATAGAAATTGGATCTAGACAATGCTTTTTCTATAAAGCCATTCCAGTTTTAAATTACAGTGGAGACGCTACCTTGAATTAATCCATCCTTTTTCTAAAAGGGTGACATTCTCATCTGAAAAAGGCCTCCCCAACTTACAGAAGCAAATTAAGTCCCACTGAAAGATAAGTACAGTAAAATACATATGTTCATGAATAATTTGAGCACATGAATAGTTCCATCAAAGTCAAATCACTTTTTTGAGGAACTATTATGTTCTGGATTTGGAATTTAAATCCTTAATGTAGGGCTTAAGTTATGCATAGACATTTGCACTGGATAAATTTAACCTAAAGACAGAATCCTCTTTTAAGGATGTCTGACTGAACATATATAGCCTTACCAGAAGCAAATCCAAGTTCTGTGTTCTAAGTCTACAGGATAGCATGACATAATTAATATTTCAAAAGGGTGCCTGGGTATATTTTACTTAAGAAAGGACTTCAGATTTTAGAACTACTTAACTGGAATTTTCAAGTTTATTGCTGGCAATTTTCACGGAACATTTAGCAATAAGGGACCTTCCCACAGAGTCATCAGTTTATTATTCTGAAAGTCACATGAAAAGAGAGTCCTCTTCTAGATCCTGCCTGGCTTAACTGCTTTTAAGGCCTCAAGCAATTCTAAATATCTTTTCCAGCCAATGACAGACAAGGCCATCTTCAGAGTCACTACTTCCACTTCATTAAATGCTTGTCACAATACTCTTCCTATTGTAAATGGCACAGCACACAGTGAAGGACAACTGCCTTTAATAGCCTCCCTAGTTTCAAATAATTGGCTGTATTTTTATTCATATGGTAGGTGAATAGGACAAACATTTCTAATATTCTATGCAGAACACAAACCTATGATAGTAAACAGAAAAAAAAATGATTTCTACAAATTCATTGTGATTTCTACTTACATCCTGGGCAACAGAATAAAGGCAAACATAATGACAGAATGTAAACAGATATTTTGTTGTAGTCTAAGTGGTTAGGCAAGGCAAACTAATTGATAGGAAACATTCTTCCTGACAGTTTCTCCTGCTCTTTAGTACATGCACTTAACGCTAATTGAAGCTTGTTTTTAGCTAATAAATTTTCCTTCAGGTTAGCTTATTTAGTCCCCCTTTTTGTCCATCCCTTTTGCTCCGGGGCTTGGTAACATTTGCATGTGCAAACTTCCTCCTGCAATTTAACAAGCTCTTTGTGTTTAAGAGCACTTGGTTATTTTCATGAATACTGAGATAGACGGCATCTGCCATCTGTGGCTAATGGAAATCTGCTCTCTTACGGTCACAGCCACATCTTCTGAGGTGTCCCCAAATTTTCAGTCAGCTAACACACTGGAGATTGGAGTGGCATCTGGTGTTCCTCACTTGGAAATAGATGTCCTTAAAGAATCACCCTAGTAGCGCCTTTCACATCCTCTAGGTGGCTAAAAATAATGGGACATTATAAGCAGCATTTAATTCTCTCACTGACTGTACAGGTTGACCAAGCTACTTGAAGAGGAGTGGCGTACCAGGTGTCTGCAGGGCAAGTCAGACAGCTCCCCTACCTGTTTTTTGTAGGTGCTGCACCACTGACCAAACAGTGGACGATGTGACCATTAAGCACTTTTGAAAGCCGTGTTTCGAGTATTTCAGAATGATTTCCCCAAAACAGAGGCAGATAAAACAAACGATCATTTATGAAAATTTAAATCTTATTTGTAGAAAGAAGTTTGAAAATGACATGACATTTAAGTCAGTTTTGGGGAGAAAATATTTCATCTACTAATGAAAAATTATGATGACCATTTCTTTCTTACTTGCAAAGCTTTAGCAGTATTTAGAAATTAATCACACTAATCTATTTAAACACTTTATATGAGACTGAATCATGTTTTCCTCTTGGAGGGAAGTTTTTAGATTAGATTTCTGTTTCAGCCATTGCTTAGCTGACTAAACACTATTTCCTGTGAACTCTTCCCTGATGAAGTTAAGTTGAAGTTAACAAGTTAAACTTCTCAAGTGTCTCCTCAAAAAACAAAAAATTCCCACCCCAAAAAAATACATGGGAAAAGGAAGATCTTTACTTTTCAAGATTTAGAGGAGAGGACCATGAATCTTTCATTTAGAGACTGCAGTTCAAGTGCTTTAAGAAGCACAGTGAAATGTTCACTTTTTTGAATTTCTCCCTCTCACTCTTACTGCACTGATAATTCATGGCTTATTATCACTCCCTGGTGATACTGAAATAGTATTAGTTGCAAATAAAGTTGAGAATCAGCCAACTAGGATGAAACGTCAGAGTAGTAACTTTGCTGTAGACCAGAAGAAAACTGACATTTGAGGGAACAGAACTCCCCCAAGTGATGGATGGCTGACAACTCCTTCACCTCAAGACTAAATTCATTGCTTTACCTTGTTCTGCCAAGTTTTTTTCTTTTATTTTAGCAATGTGAAACGTTTATGTTTTTAATAACGTTTTCTTGTTGGGCTTTGTTGGGATTGTGCCAAATTAACCATACCAGAGAGTGAAATTCTCTATTTTTCCAAAACACAAGCCTACAGTGCATGGCAAGCAATGCCACCTCACTCACAGATCTGAACGCTGCCTTGACATTTATCTTCTGTGCCTCTTCCATTCCAGCTCAGTCTAACAAGTCAGTGTGTCCCATTAAAGCCACTACATGGCTGTTAACTGGAAATCCTAGAACCTGTCGGTGGAGTGCACCAAGCATGACACAGCTCTGCAAACAGTGCATGAGGTGTTGTGGGCTTACAGAGCTTTCTGAGCAGAAACTGAGACAACAAAGCCAACACCTCCTCCTTAACAACTGCAGCTCAACTTGTGGGAAGTTAGATATCCCCCATCATTCTCTGAGCCAGAACAGCTACAGTATCTGCCTGAACATGCCTTTTAGAGAACCAAAAGCTATTTGAAAAGAGACACCAACAGCTCATAGAGACGTGCAACACAGTGTTCCTGCTCCAGCAAGCAACTGAAAAAAGTAACACGGAAACCTTCAATCCTCCTTTTTTATAGGATGCTGGGAATTCCAGGATGTAGCAGATGCTGTAGACTACTCAGCCTATCTTGTCAGTAAAGTTCAACTGGCTGCAAAAGTTCCAAATCTTGCTTCTGAGGCATTACAGAAAGGCCCCAAGAAATCAATAGAGCCTTCTCATTGTTTTCACTGGGTGCCCAGTCAGCTCACTGCAGAGAAGTTCATGGGCACCAGGACTCTGAGCTTTGGCTGTTGGAGCTCCACTGCTTACAGGGGTAGCTCTGCACACCTTCTTTGCCTTTCTATCTGAATACAGCCCATGGGTTAGGCTGAACCTCCCTCTCCAGAAACACTTTTATCTCTAGCTTAACTTGGCTTACCAGATTTAATTTTCTATTCCTTCTATCTCTCTTCTTTGTGGAATAGTTTTGCATTTTTTCATGGTAGAAAACCTGGATAAGATCTTAAATTTTTATCTTGTCAAAAGACATTCTTTGTATTCTTAGCCAAATACATTAGCACCTTGAGACGGTATATTGTTTGATTTGGTTGATGAAGTTAACTGAGCTGCTGCAGTTGCTGCAGTTTTTGGCATTGAATGGCCCAGAAAAACAGGCAATGTCTGTCAGACACTGAGTGGCACAATGAAATTTGTGCATGCTATTATTCTTTTTAAGCAATGTCTTAGCTGAAACTGACACCCTGAAATCTGCAGATTTTTATTTTGACCACTTTTTTATGCAACAGATGATTTTGACAGTGTTCTTAGAGGTTGCTTAATTTAGGTATCATAACCTAGGCATATTAATGTTATAGCCTTGGTTAAAGCTGAAGAGCTTACCCAGTCATGACAGGAACAAAGCTTGCAGGAAGCATTTGACACCCTACTTAGGGCAACTCTGCTACCAGCAGCAGGTGAGGGACTAGCTCCTGACTCCTGCAATTATCTCCACTTTACAGCCAGGAGTTTGCTTGAGAGTGCTGCAGGTAAGAAATTGGTGCCTAGGCACTTCTTGGCTTTTAGTCCTCTCACAGGAGTGGCAAGTCATAAGGTGATTTACCACACCGGTCCCCAACTCTGGATGAAATTCCTGTCAGTGCAGTTTATATTCTGCCAGAGATGACAGGTGACCACTATTGCACCAGCAGTAAATATATCATTTTTTTTCTTCATTAATAGAAAGGATAATACTTCTAGTCTTGTCCTCTTTCCTTATCTACTCTACTGTAAACATGTACCTCTAAAATATACCACAGTTCAAACTGTTTGGTTACACTGTTCCCCAAACGGTAAAAGATAACTGCTGCTGCTTCTTCTGTGACACTTGTCATTTACCTGTGTTACAATGCAAAACTGTGTCTCTCTGAATGCCACCAGTTCTCTGAAAGTAATTGTACAGATATTTCGGGGCATATGAAGAAATTGCTGATGGCTATGCAATGGGATTTATCTGCACTTCAAAAAAAGGCTGTGCAAGTGCAGGATACTGCAAAGTGCTGATCATATTACAGTAGCAGTACGTTCACTCATTTTTACTGACCTAAGTATTCTAATGGGACAAAATAAAGACTGTACTGACCAAGTATATTTATTTTACCTGACTAGCTGCATTACTGGTAAAACGCACAGTTTTGTAATTTTCCTATTATAAAAACATCCTTTTCTCAACAGTAGTGAAAAACAGACATCTAGCATAACAATGAGCCTACTATTTGCAAATTTAATAAATATTATGAATTCATAAAGATTACTGTATGTCTTTCAACAAACATGAGCATCTTAAATTATGGTAACTATTTGAACATTTGTGGCCTCAGAACACATTCTTCAAGCATGCAAGGTCCTGAGTACCCAAGCATGCCTAATACGTAAGAACATTACCAGGCACACTTTGGCAGCTAACAGAATGTTCTTTACGCAGCAATATACCCAAAAGCCATACAGCATATAGATTACATCATGCATGGAGCAACCCTGGAAACTGCTTTTCTGTTGCATGTATAGGTAGCCAAAAGGTTGGAAATGAGTCAGACATTGCAAGAACCTCTAAGAGATTTAGGTGCAATAAAGTTCAGCTTCTACAGTGCAGCCACGCACATGCACAGAAGTCAGGCTATGCACACAAGTACATTACTGCCTCAAAAAAAGCATACTCCAGCTCA
Source organism: Apteryx mantelli (assembly GCF_036417845.1). Classification (NCBI taxonomy): domain Eukaryota; kingdom Metazoa; phylum Chordata; class Aves; order Apterygiformes; family Apterygidae; genus Apteryx; species Apteryx mantelli. The sequence goes on along the minus strand of NC_089979.1, from coordinate 90,620,682 downwards.
TGTGTGCTCCCATCTCTTAATGGGACAGTGGCACTCCACCTCCTTACTTGAAACATCTGTGTGTAAGGTATCCCTAGGGCTGTTGGGGTGATCGAAGCTACTGGAAGTGAGCAGTGGGAGAGGCTCAGTGATAGTCTTCCTTATTTGTCAGGCTGACACAAGCAGGGGCGGAAGCATGCAAAAGAATAGCATTTCAAACCAAAGATCAGCTTGAGCCAGCCTGAGATTTATTTGGTGCATAAATTTTCCATAACCAAGTTCTCTTCTTGTGCAAAATACATATAGCACAGACTATGTCATTTGTGAACTTTTTCTCAATTCACCATCCTTACATCTTACTTTTAGCCAGGACATGAACCCCATAAAGTCTTAGGTCTAACCTGTATGAGGTTGCAAATACAAATATCAGTTAGATAGCTGTGAAATTCCATGTCGTAAAAAGACCTTTGAGAACTAAGTCTGCAGGCTGATGGTTATACTGCCGTGTGATTCTGTTGGTAAATATTCAGTAAGAAGTATTTTGATATATTGTCACTTAGTAAGTAGACATTTATTTTTCAACAGCTATAGGATGTTGTTTCATGGGATCATATTACCAGTATTGCAATTCATATGTAAGAGGGCAGGAGGCTTGTGGGACTGGTATGGTGCTCTATATAGACTGTCTCAAAGCCAAGTATATCTGTCAGCTGATTAAAAGTGAAGCTAACAAGTTTCAATCCAGCTCCACTTGCACACTGGTCCCAAAGCACCGCTCCCTCAGGTACTCTTGTTGGCAATCCCATGAGGAAATCTGGGAGCTGAAAGGCTGGAAACATGGTAATATCCTCAGGATAGGGTGGGGAGGCAGAAGTAGGAAAGGTACAGTAGGAGAGTTTGCACAGGTTCATTTTGCGAACAGAGGACCTCACTCTCCACGGCTGTCAGATCCAGTGCTTTTTTGTAAGAATTCATTTGAAAATCAAATTCACAACTCTTTTTTTTTTAACACCGCACATTTTTACAAGCTATTTCTATGTTAAAAGTAGAAATGGGAGAAAAATCCTATCACTCCAAGTATTCAAAATTTTAAACTCTAGGTGAATTTCCAGTTCATATAAATGTTTGGTCTGAAGTCTCTCAGCCCCTAAATTTGAGTAACTATATGAAAAAAGACAAATCTAGAAAAAACCCAAGCCTTACCTTCTTGTAGAGACTTCTCAGGTCTCTGTACTGCCACATACTATTGAGGACCTGAGATGCTGCTTTCACCACTTTTGGCGAATGCCTGTTACATACATATATTAAAAAGAGAGAGAGAGAGAAAGAGTGAGAAAGAGACTGTTAAGCACAAGACTCCATTCATCTCAATTTTCAGATGCATTGCTATGGATTTAAACCCAGAATTAAAGTTGTGCTATCAAAGTACTGTAAGATCTTTTGTTTGGCATCTTAGAGACCAACATGTTTTTAAGGAAGGATAATACACATAATTTTTATATTACTAATTGTCTAGTGAGGAGCAATATGTATGTTCATCAGTACAATGAGAACAAGGATTCACGCTGAGAACATGACAAGAGGAATAGAAGAGGCAGCAACTGAAAATTGTTGAGAACCCAACTGGTATAAAGTATATCTATGAAGATGTCCTGGCTACAACTTATGGCATAAGGGACAAGAATTTATAGCCAGAGTTTCTTTCTCTATAAACTGCCAAACTTCAAGTCATGAAAGAGTGCTCAAAGCATTACATGACTCTTATCAGTGGCCAGAAGAAACACACCATATGGGTGATGAGCACTGTGTTTGCAGCTGCCAAGTAATCAAGATGCAGAAATACAGCTGATTGCACACAGACATCATGAATTTCATCTGGAATCCAAATTTGGACTTGTATCTTGCACACACCATTGCACATGAACAATGGCAATCATTCATGTTAAGAGACATATGTAACTTCACATGAACTTTCTCTTCAGAAAGCTTTTCAAAGAAGCTCCGAAGTATTATTTCAGACAGCTAGAGCCATATATTCCTATTGGGATAGGTAATATATATATTTAAAAAAAAAAGCAGGAAGTATTCAGCTCAGTGAAGAAGGGTCAAAAAGGAAAGGACAGGGAGGAGAGCCCAGGCTTTTCGGGGAGCATACACTGGGAAGTTAAGCCCTCATGCTGTTCCAGTAATACATATAAAGCAGCAGAGCCCTAGAAAACCTTGCAAAGGCCAAAGTCTGAAGTGAGGACTGATGAAGCTTGGGGCGGTCATTGAGTTGATTCACATTTTCCTCAGAAAAAGGCAAGGATTACAAAACCAAACAGAAACCAGAAAACCAGCCACATATGTTACTGATTTGGGCAGCAAGTCTTGTATGAGTCAGGCCCTGTTATATTCTGTGGCCTCTGCGAAGGGCCACAGGTACACTGACAGCAAAGCTTTAAAATAATGTTCATAACAGAGTTGATCCAATTAACTTATACAATATTCCCCAGTAATTTATTTGGTATGCTTTTTTTCCCCCCATTTCTCACTCAGAGTACAGCAGTGGGTGGGTAATTGGTGAATAAACAGGAATTTGCTGAACACTTTCAAGCATAATCGTTTTCATTACACTCCCAGCTGTACTGGCTAGTGGGGTGCTGGTAGCATGGAGCAACCAGGAAGATACCGGTGCCAATCGTGCTGTGAGTCCTGAGAAACAGGAATCCGGAGAAGCCTGGGGTTCGGCCAGTATGAGCTTAGGTACATCAGTTTTATCATGCTGTCGTATGGGGAAAGCGCTAAAGTCCTGGGCATGCTCCAAAGGGCCAGGTGGGCCACTCTGACAGGCCTGTCCTTGATCGGCTTGTGTCCTAGGCTCCTACAAGGATGCATGGCCACACTCCTATCCTGGACTTGCAGAAACAGATGCATCACTGCAGGCAAGTTAGATTTATACTTAAGGGTTCTATTTAATCACACTGAGTATGCCAGGATTTCCTGTCAGACCATCACCTAGTGATTTTGATTTTTAAATAATGGATTTCCTATACAAAACCAAACCAAAACAATGGTGCTGAATACTGACATTTCTGAAAGGTGAAAACAAAATTCTCTTTTAAGATGAGCATCTGTATTACTGTGAGTTGACAGATTTTCTTGTTCTAGAACTCTGTAACCTGTAATAGCAATAATGCATGACTATAACACAAAGTACTTTAGAGGAGAGACAAGTATCATGATTTTGGAGGGAATTCTGGAATTGGATGACCAAATACTGTTATTCAACATAGGTATCTCTTTCAAAGTTATCAGGTACAGTTAGACAGGGAATTAGACACTTTGATCCTCCTAAAACTGCCCACGATACTTTTAAAATTCCAGATTCAACAGGTATTAGTAATCTCTGCCAGATACTGTACAGGTAGAGAAATGCATTATTCTGATCAAAGAAACATTCAACGTAAGAGAAATGGATATGAAGCTGCTTGCAGTACCAGTATATTTGATCTAGCAAAAAAAAATCAAAATTTAGATTTAATTATAATAAAAAGTGCAAATTTAAGTAAATTAGCAGAGCATGGGAGCTCACACAACTGGAATCACATGCTTTCTTACGCTGTTACTTCTTACCCCTCACAGTGAGAATGTTTCAGTAATGAATTTGGTATGAAAAGAAAGAGTGACAACAGAGGAAAAGAAATGGGATTAAATTATATTGGCAATGCTCCGATCACACAGGCCAGCGTAAGTTCTCATACCAAACATAGGATGCATAAATCTTTCCTTCAGGTTATGGCCTGGCTTTGTGGGGCTCTTTTAGAGCTCTGATGCTGCGGTAGGCTGTGTGCTGACAGCTTCAAGGAGCTGGACTGGTGGGAACTTTTGTACACTACCGTGAAAGAAAGCTTTTTGTTTTCAAACTGGCATAGTCACATTGCACTACACTTCTGCAGGTTGACAAATATGAGAACCAGGCTATCTGTTTTAGGCAAAAGAAGGATAAAGAGTGAACTCTTCGTGCTGAGTGCGTACACAGGAAAACAGATGAGATGAAACCATAGTTGCTCTGAAAATGTCCTAGTTGTGTGTAAGATTTTTGCATGTTTTGGAGCCTCATCAAGTAGCCTGCAGATATTGTAATGCTCTCTCAGAAGCAAGGCATTTGGAAAATCCCTGGATCCATTTTTCTAATATACCGCACCTTACCAGCAAGCCAGTGGCTGGGAAAAGGGTGCTGTAAAGAGGGACAGTGACTTTACATTCTTCACACTCCAAACAAGTGGAGCAGTAACACAACCTGTGTGAGATTCCTTCCTTTCAAGGGATCCCTCCACCTGCATGCTGCTCTTTCTGCAGAGTGGATCTGACAGCTTTAATACCTAATGTTTCATACCTAATGCTTATAAGGATCTTCCGGAAGTGCTTAGAGGTAGCAGTTATTGTAGATAATTACTCTTCCTTAAACTGCACATAACTGCTACAAGTAGGCCAGAAATAAGCCACAGCATAGACTTTTACTACTGACATTGTCCATTTCTTGCCACCTTTCACACTGGGCACTGGGCTTCTGATGGAACTAAAGTATTCAACTCATGACTGCACGGAAGAGGCAAACACATTCAGCACTAATGATAACTACTGGAGAGGTTACAAAAGATGCAAGGTGATTTGTGAAACATACTTGTCTCCTTTACTCTTAGATATGCCAACCAGTTTCTCAATGCCGCCTGCGTCTCGTAAGGCCTTGGCATTCTCCATGTTTTTAGTGATGACTTCATGCAGAGTGCAGCAAATGGCAGTAACGGTGTCATCAGACATGGCCTTGCTTGCTGAGCTGTTGCTGTTGTTAGCGCCTGGCAGTCGGTGGACCAGATCCCTCATGGCATACTTGCCTTTGTTGAAAGAAAATGAAGGGACAGTTCAGAAGATACACTAAAAAAAGGGTGATGGAGAAGTACAGGGAAAACACGCACACCCTACTAGCACCATTTTCCTCATGTCATTTAATCTAATTGGCTACTGGTATTATTTTGTAGCAAGCCACACATATACAATTACATGTTCGAGCATTTCACACACTAGGGACTCTGTTAGTACTTCCATATTATATCAGTTGGAGAATTCAGGTATGGGCTACATCATGTCTTTATGAGAATGAAACAATGATAGTAAAGGCCAAGTATATGTATAAAGATAACCTGAATGATATCACAGCTTACAGAGTTTGGCATGTCCTCATCTCCCACCACAGAACTCATAGCTCAAGTTACTATAAATAAAATGCGCATTGGTTGTTAAAAACACTACAGTGAATGTAAAGCCAACAAAATTGTTGTTCTTGGTGGGGAAGTCTTCTCTGAAGGACCAGTTTCACTGTAAGTGATTAATTCTACATTATGTGCAGTAATTTCAACGGGTTTCTTAGTGCTTCTCTGACTTTATTGCTTATACAGTGCTCATAGATGCCACTGCACTTTTCCACCCAGACTTAGTTGTATGCATGGTACTGACCAGGAGAGCCTTTCTGATATTTAGTGGGAGTTACTTTATATAACACTAACTGCCAGAACTCATAATCTTCTAAAACGAAAGGAGCAATGCATTTTTAAGATGGTCACCTTGAACTGAAGATGTGAAAAAGAAATATTGTGATTATTACAATTTTTTCATGTTTAAATGAACAAAGAATTTTTTGAAAAGTTGTATTTGAAAGTAATGTAATACTTGTGAAAGTGACAGATGAGCAGTTTTGAGAATTTATATATCTATACACACACACATATATATAAATGTAGGGCAGGGTTAGTCCATGCAGCAGAACCTTCCAACTCTGCTATATGAGGAGCCTCACACCACTTATAGAGGGTCACCACTGTTGTAAAATGGCAGCTCCATCTTTCATCATACTGAAGACAAGAACAGAGAGGGGAAGGGCCCAATGAAGTGGTTGCTGAGGTCAGTGAAACAACTCTGATTCACCTTCAGTGCAGCTGTATTAGGGATTTGCACAGAGCAATCATCATGAGAGTGTATCATTCAGGAAGAGAAAGACAGGAAAGTTGGGAAAAATAAATATAATTAGTAATCTAATCTACATCCTATTTCATGAATGAAATATAATCAGGCATGATTATTATATATAATAGGATAATATAATCAAAGAATTTTTTGATAGCATTTAAAAGTTCAGATAAATTAGTATATATGAGTACTTATTAAAAATTTTATTTCTGAAGTCATATATTCAGTTGTGTGTCCATTTTTGAAAGGAGAGATAAGAGGAAAATCACATCTTTTAACTATCAAATGTTAAATTATTTTTATTTCTCAGAATGTTGCTTGCTGTGGTTGCTTGATATATTTCTATAGCCAGTCATCTGGAATAGGATATTCATAGTACAGAGACAACCCAAAATCTCTGTACTGGGATATTAAACCTAAAGATTATCAAATTCATTCTGTGGTAATGTGAGATCTTAGGAATTACTCACTTTATATCATGCAAAAACATTCCTGATTATAAAAACCAAAACATTACCAACAAAATGTGAGCAGTAGGATTTGAATCTTACTGGTGTGCTGCAATTCAGATACAATTTTTGTGTTCAAACATTTTTATTTCTTTGCACTTAATATTTATTCAATCAGTTATTTGCATTATTAGTTTTTTCAACACTACTATGTTAATATCAGATGTAGTACAGCATAATACATTTATACCTCTTTTTCAGAAATTGTTTGTTTGAGCAAACTGAAATTTTTTCCCCTACAAACATACGAAACATCTTTCAAGAACAGCCTGAAATGCTATTACATTTGCATCTGTTTTTTCTATGTAACACTAACACATTAATAGTTGTTTATCACTTACAATGATTACTTCAGTATGCAGCATATACTAAATCAAGCTTGTCTATCAAAAAAAAATTGTAAAACATGATTTGTCGCAGCCTTTATTCTTCTAAGGCAGCTTCAACCTCTTGACACGAGTATAGGCAAATAAATAAGTTAGCTCAGGAAGACTTTCTGCTTTACTCTTTACGCATATCCAGAAGAGACCAATGATCCTTTTTCCTCTAGTACCTCACTTAATATAAACTGCAACAGAGCAGCTCACAATTTCAGTCTTCTGATGGAGCCATGTGATCATTCCTTTAGCTGCCAAAGACTACGTTCCTTTGCAGTGAGCATAAAAAAGTCTGGATGGCTGCCCCAAGCAGATTTCTTTCCTTGAACCGCCATAGTTTTCCAGGCAAAAATATTCACGCCCATAGACATGCAAGCCCAGACGCAACAGCTTCTTCTAATAAGAAGAAAAAGTTTGGGGGCTGTCATGAAAAGCTCAGTAGGAAAACTAAAATAAATGCAATCGAATGTGGTATAAGCATTCTGGACATGTTAATGCTCAGCGGTTCTAATATTTCTGCTGTGCACACGCTTAGCTGAAGCATGAGAAGATCAAATCAGTATTAGACACTCCAACTCAATCAGTAAGCTAGGCTTTTTATAAAGAAGATATAACCCTAGGACAGTCCAGCATCCCTGTATTTTGAGTAGCTGCAGTAATTCCAGCTCAGTAATACCATTCAATTCTTAATTAGCTACATATTTAAACTAAATAACATTTGGAGTTTTCACGGTTTCTTTCTACATATTGCATCAAACTTAGCCTTTGGGTAGAAAGTGCCCAAAGACTCACAGGGCACATTTTGTAGATTAAAATCTAGCCGGGGTATTGTGGTGGCTGCGCAAGCTCGTTCCTGGTTTGGAGAGTCCCCTAATGGCAACGACAGGCCTCCAGTCCCGGCAGGTGCCGCGCACGATGGACACAGGCCTCCTCCTCCCTGCCAGGGGCAGCCAAAGCCAGAGCTCCCACCTCCAGCAGAGCCACTCGCATGTTCGGGAGAGAACGACCGAGTGCCCAGACGGCAGTCACTGCTCATGTGCGCATGAGTCCTGCCGTCCCCAGGAAAAGGCGGCAACCCGGCCCCCGCACGCTGGGGAACGCCTCAGCTGCAGTGCCCATGCAGGCCACTGCGTACGTAAGGCTAAAATCTATCCACAAGTGCAACTGTTACCGTATTTTCTGTGATTTTAGTATTTTGAATACATTGTTAGCCATTTTAAAATATGCTTGCGATGAACAAAAACATCTTAGCCATAAAAATGTGTACATTAATTTAATTTAATTTTAAGTATATGACCTCATATTGAAAAAGTAGTAAATTTGCTTTAATATAGAGTTAAGTAATCTAAGTTTAAAGTTAAGGCTTTTACTATATCCTATTGAAAACATTCCACAGTAACTTGACTGCATTGCAAATGTGGTGTTTTATAAACCCTAAGTTCTACTTAATTAATATACTATTGTATTACATTTACAGATGGAAAATTTTTCAGCTATCAGTGGAACCTCTGCTATTTCAATTACATTCCTGCTGTTTTGCAATAGGCATGAAGGAGAGAAGAGTCAGGTTTTTAGCATTAATGATATACGAAATCCTACTCTAGTTTCAAGTCGGGCAGAGGTGAAGTGATGCCACTGAAAGCGAAGCTACTGCTATGTCAGTCCAACACAGCTGACAGCAAACGTGCTCCTCAGCTTGTGCATTATTGCATGTCACCATCCGTGCAGCATCTGTGTTTAGAAATCTTTCTTTCAGCATGAAGCACCTCTTCTGAAAGCACACTGAAATGTATAAAAAAACCTAGTCTTGCAGTGTCAGCAAAGTTTTCTTTAGCACTGCCAGTAGGAAGGCTGGGGAATTGAGCTTGCAGCACATATGCTGCAGAAGCCTCACTGAGCTGAAGAAGTGGGAACTCATGAGGGTCCTGGGAAGAGGGGATAATGTGTGTGAGAATGGTACTAAAAATAAATGGCATTGTTAATTTTCATCAGGATTCATACAGGGTTCATACAGAACTGCTTTGATCTACAAATAAATTGATTTTTATTTGAGCAACATTACACATTGTAAGACCCAAAAATGACTTGATACTTTTTAAGAGGATTTACATAATATGATTGAATATAACCATCAGCTTGACAAGGAAAAAGATCATTTTTATCTGCTCACTTTAACTCATAAAGGAAGGAAGAGAGGCATTAAATACACATAATTTTGGGGTAATGTCATGGGAAAAGGGTTGTCTTACAGGTGTTTGGATTAGGATTTTCCTGACACCATAATTTTTAAAGTTATTTTTCTAAGATAAGACTTCTATCATTGTTTTATACTGAGGGCAGGATCAGTCAGGATAGCACTATACAATAAATCTTTGACTCAAAGATGATAACGTTTGCTTATTTAACATTTGAGCAGTACAGGTTTAACATCTTTTTCTTTGCATGATAAAGTTTCATTAACACACCTTAGTACACATCTGTATTACTTAATTCAGGAAATTTTTCCTTAATAGGGTCAAACTGATAGACAGCTGTTCTAAGACAGATTTTGCCTTCAGAGCAAAACAGTAGAGCAAACTATTCTTCCAGTAGATTAACAAGAATAAAATCATCACAGATAAGTTTCCACTTCCAGGAATATTTCCCTACTGCTGCCTTGAGACAAATTCACTGCTGATGTAACCCCACTGACTTCATTTCCATTCTCACTCTTCTCTGAAAAATGACTTGCCACATTACACAGTTATTAAATAGTAGTGGCAGGGTTCCTGGTTTGAGAGAACACGAGTAGTAAAATTAAGCTATTGGAAACACAAGAAAACTCAAGCAGATATTAATTCAAACTAAGAACACTGTCGCAGAGATAGATCTTGCTCTAATAAAAGTAATACATCACCAATTTTTTTTTTCCTCACAGTTACCCATGAATTCATGTCTTGTAGCTAGACAGGAACAAATAGCAAAATGCTACCGTATCTTATTGTAATGCTAGATACCCTATTCCAGAACTATTGGTACCTGTATGTTACAATATATGTGAATTTTATCCTATCGATTGCTTGTACCTCTTGGTCCTAACGTGCGTTTTATTTAAAGTTAGAGACATACATGTTGTTCTATGCATTTTCACTACCCTTGTTGGTTAAGATCATTCAACTTCAGTATTTCACAGCCTTTTAGGAAAGACTGTTATTGGGAGAACATTTATTATTGCTTTCAATCATTATTTAATAAATGTGCTAAAACTGTCTATTTAATTCATATGGAAGAAATTTGATCGTAACAGTCAGTGTGTTCAACTGATAGTTTAATAAATTTGAATGCATTCATTACATTAAAGCAGTGACAGAAATACCACTACTTTATTTGAGAAATAGTCCACTGGTATATGACATTTTCTCTTGCCAAGTACTGTTGGTACACAAAGTAAATGATATTCATTACTGGCATTAGCCCAGCACCTGGAAGTGCTCCTCAGGGTTTGGGCGTCACTGTTCCAGGGGAACCCTGCCCCTGTCCTGAGAACTGGAAATGTTCTGATATATAGTGAGATGCAAGAGGGGGACATCACAACCCAAATCCCATTTGACTTAAGAGAATAAAGGTTTGTTAGTTTTCACAAGGAGATTTTCTCCTGCAAGTAGTTCTGGGCTGCCTGCAGACAGGCTTCCCACAGCAACCACTGTGCCTGTGACTTTGCTTTCCACCCCTCTCCATAGCGTATAGTCTATAGCATCACCAGCAGTGGCATATGTTGCATGTGAAGGAACTGTAAGTCACAACAGTTTGTACACAGCCACTCTCTCTTCCCTCTGCCTAGTGACTCCTTGTTTGACCTGACTAAGCTGCTGACAGAGCAGATTCGTGCAACTCAAAGGCAGAGACAGTTGCCAAATCCACATAGTCCCATCAGTTAGCTAATGGACTATGATGCTCCTCATCACAATATACCTGTTTCTTGGTCCTAAGACCACTATGCATGAAGTAGTATTGGATAAGGAAAGTGAAAAAAACCCTGAGCAGTGGGACTAAAATATTGGCCCCCTCACTTCTAGCAAACGGCAGAGAACTGAGGATTTTGGATCATGGTTTGGGATTTAGGCATGAAAGGCAAGATAAAACTTATTATTAGGCAAGTAGGGAGCAATTCATGTGTCCAAACATAGGCAGATAACACTGTTTCAGATGCCCTTTGATTTCTGTCTGCACAGACTTTAGTGGAGGTCACAGGACCTATGGAAGATTCACACCGTTCTGGAAGGGTGGCTAGAAACAAGATAAGATACCATATGGTCTTTAATGTTTAATGTTTACCTTTAGGCACCTGAATCCCACTTCCAGTGTACGGCCAAAAATGGCTTTTAGGTACCCAAGTCCTTTCTTCTTATGTCAGGGATATGCACAAACATTTGTAAACCCTGACATTTTAGAGGACATGAACATGAAGCCATTTCACTACATAATGTTAATTGACTATAATACTGTGATTATGCCTCTCCTAGAAATTATACTAGTTCAATCATTTTTCAAGGGATGAGCAATGGCATAATTGCTATAGGATCACGCATTCATACTGGTTCAAATGATCACCTCAAAACTTGCGGGCCGGAGCCACCGCTTTAGCTGCTTCCCATTGAGCCTAGCCTGCCAATTAAAACAAGATAACAAGTACTTTGAGCTAGAGAACAATGCTGAATTTCACCTCCTTGCATGTTTATCTGAACTTATCTTAAAACTCTGTGGAGATAAATTATCATTGGAGAAGATGGAAAGAATAAAACACCTTCCACACACATGCTCTGCTGTGCCCCCAGGAACCCAGGTGCACTTTGCTCACAACTGCTACGACAGAACAAAAGACCAGGCAGAGGTCTCGCACTGCCTTTTCCCCTCACAAGCTCAACATGCAGGATCACTTGCCTTTTCACTTTGCCACCATTTCTGATGACAGGCAGAACGATTTCAAGATATAAGGTTGGTATTCAGCACAGCCCATGACAAAGAGGAACAATACCCTCACTTATGCGATTGTATGCTATGTACCATTCACTGGTTTTCTTTATTTAAAATCTTTTCATCAAGAATTCAGTCATAGATAGTACAACAGATAAAGCCCTACAGGGAGTAGAACAGTCATCTTTGATAGTTTCAGGGAAGAAACCATCAGACTTTCAGAGAACGATGAAAGTATGTGAACCACCAATATCTGTGTTGGCAGTATCAATTGAGATTTGCTTGTATGAGAATCAAATATCTAAAAGAGTAACCAATACAGAAGGCTTTATTTCTTTAAAAGATTAAAAATGCTGGTTCTATTTTTTGCAAGAAAAGGATATGAGAAGAGGAATGACAAAGGGTACAGTTGTAACAAGGATAGCAGAGCAATATATATGGAAGCAAGCAGCATTGGGCAAAGCAAAAAAAAACATTTTGATACTTTCACCCTGAACATGCCATGGAAAATCACACCAGGGTGTGATACAATCACAGCTTTTCAGTAAATTGCTTTCTCAGATCCATGGTCCCTGGTAGATTCTCTTTCCCTTAGTTGTGTTTTAACCCAGCCACCTTCCTCCTTCTGTTTCTCTGCTTCCAGAAACTTAACTTTTCTATTTCATGTATTTCCTGCCTCCCTCTGCCTGATTATTTTTCTTACTTTCAACTCACTTTCTCAGGACTGCTCCCTGACCACTCTATTGTGTGACTAATATTTTTGCTGCCCCTTAACTGCACCCCCTCCACCCTTCTGTTGTTAACCACTGAGCTTTCGTGTTCCTTTGCTGCCTCATGCATATCTGAGAGTTAAGTGTGGATCTCTGCTTTGTTTGCCAAGCTCTTCCGTTCTCTGTCCTATCTACCAACCTTTTCCTCAGCTAGGTTCTGCTTTTGCCACACTGCTGCACGGCCAGGCCCCTCCCCAGGCTCCTGCTCTTTAACATTTGGAACTAAAGGAAATTTTATCTAGCTTACAAGGATATATCTTAGACTTGTAAAAACTGGCTTGTTTAAAAGCTATTGTAATACTTGTACTACTATGTTGTTCCCTTTGTATATCTCAATTCCATGCTTGACATCTATTTAATCTACTGTTAGTGCTAATACTTATTTTACTTCTCTCTCAACAGAATGCTTTCATATTCTCCATTTCTCTTGCATAGCAAGATGGCAAAAATTCAGGTCTCTTACTGATGGAGGCCATTTGCCTCTTACTTTCTTGCCAGTTGGCCCAAGATCTCGAGATCGGAGACCCTCCAGGGCTCTTTAGCTGACCACAAACCATCCACTAATTCATACAGTATATCTGTCCTAACATGGGTCTTAAAGGCCAGACTTGTGTCTACACTGTGCATGCAGAGGCACTTCAGCTGGCTCCATGAGAGCTAATGCCAAAACTAAAGCAGTGTATCGAGGCCTTGCCATACGTCTCTGCCTCTTTCATCTGACTTATTAGTCACCTAAATTGTCGCCTTTTGGTCATTCAAGTAACTCCTTTTTTCATTCACTTTGCATACATTTCTTGCCACGTACACAAACTGGAAAAGGGATGGAAAGGAGCTGTTAGCCAAACTATTAACCCAAGTACTGCAAATATATGTAATTTATCAGCTCTTTCTTTACAGGCCAACAGATTTATTTCTCTTGATTACACTGCACTGTCATCTTTCTTTTTATCTTTCCACTAGCCCAAGGTAAGAAAGCTTCTGCAAAGGGAAGTGATTCTTCAGTTTAATTGCTGCAGGCTAAGTGTTCTGATCACCTGAGCTAGTTTTATTCCCTTGCTACCCCCCTCCCTGCAGAGAATACAGCTTCTGGAAGGCCAAATTTTAAAAAATCTAGTTGTTTAATTAATGTTATTATTAATCAGTATTTCTAAAGTGCTTTGAAGAGGAAAAGTGCAATGTGACTGCTGAATGGAATTTTAGATTTATCTGTATTATTTTCTGAAATAGGGTAATACTTTGTTAATAGTCTGATTCAAGGGACTTTAAATTAGGCCATAATGAAGACATAAGAATGTAATCTATTTTTGGAAAAATATGTTTAGGGTTCAAGATCTATGGCCTGATCTGACACCCATTGAAATAATGGGCCTGTCTACCAATGTCAGAGGGTATTAAATAGGATACATAAAGGCGTAGTTTTTCTATTTTACTTTGATTTTGACTTGAATATTATCTGAAACTTATGAATGAATTTGTCTCCGTGGCATGGTCTGAAAGACAGATTATTTTTGCATGCTCTTACCTGCAGTTGCAACAATATCATGGTGAAATGTACAAAAAGTCTCCTGCTCTTTAGAGTTGTACATTAAGATCTTAAGACAAATAAATAACAACAAAATGCAACCTCACGATACATTCTGTTAATAAAGATTTTTAAAAGTGTATAGATAAAAATGTTAGCTCATTAATACAAATCTTGCTAAAATGATAGTCTTTCAAAAACAATTCTTCTAAGAAATATCAATGATCAAATGAAATATTGCAATGTTTAAATATTTCTTAATTGTTGTAATGTTCAAACACTTCTTAATTAGTCACAATGAAAATTTGACACAGAGCAGTTATATAATTACTCTGCATATGGTAGCAAAATAACAATACTCAGAATATATATCAATATTTCATATTGCTTTATTGTGCACAATACATTAAGAACATTTATATGTAATAAGAAAATCCTGGTTGGTACCTAAGCCCCAGTGAAACCATTCACTAACTTCCAAGATGTCAATGTTTGGGGAAAGTAAAAAGGAAAAGAACAAATAAATGAATGTCAACAGGAAAAGTGTCAACTGTTTAAAAATACTTCTAAAAACTTCAAGAACCATTTATCCATGAAAAGGTAAAGTATAATACAGTATTTGCTTTTGTTCTGTAATTAGGAATTGTCAGTGTCCACCTGTTGATCTCCTAATTCAGTAATGTAATTAAAACAGATCATACAAAGGTCTGCACACTAATAAAGTTATAGGGACATTTATTAGCAATGGGCTCTTACTCATGGGTTATGCAGAAAGTGGAGAGGTATTTGGTTTTATCAGGTATTTTTTAGAAGTTGATTTCATTTTTCAGATAATACTATTGTTCTGACTTGGTATAATCTCTGTCCTTGAGAGGTTGCTTTGTGTTTTTTGCAATACAGATTGGAAAAGAGCAAATTATATTGTAATTTTATATGTTAATTCACCTGAAGCAACTATAATTTAAGGACTGAATACAGCAGATGATAGGTGAGAAAGGATATGGCACAGAGTTAAAATAAGTTTTGTGTTCCCATGGGAAGGGCAAAAAAGCATTTGATAACTTTCCTTAATTAATGTGCAATCTAATATTTGTTTGGACTATGGCATGACGAGTTTTTACATCTGTGTGAAAAACAGCCTCAGCCCTTCTTAGCTGTACAGCTCATTATTAGCCATGTTTAAAGAAATCACAGCAACTGAATCCTAGGCCAGGCTCCTATATTGGAGTACAGTTCTACTAGAGTGCAGCTCTGCTTGTGTTTCCTCAGAGGCTGGAGTCAAAGAGATCAGAGTCTTACTTGTTTATGGGTTGTGCTATCGCTGTTCTTTTGAAGGTAACAGCTTCAGATGGCACCTTCAGGCTAACTGCTGATCAAGTCTTTTCTCCAGTGGCTCCAAAAGAAACCTTGCCTCCAGACATCCATTTGAGCCTGCTCAGGGTCTACTGAATTGCTGCTCTTCTAAACTGAATAACAGCTGCTCACCTTCATATGAGCAACACACATGGGCAGGAGCCTCAGGACCATGCTCTCACTGAACTCCCTTGGGCTACCTCTGTGGGGACGCAACTGCCTGCACAGCAAGAGCCAGAGATTCCCTCCTTCCAACCTGTGCATTCCTGGAGATCAAGCTGGACAGAGGAGACCTACTTAAGGCAAAGTCTGCTACTCCTTAGATCCTCCAGTTCATCTCTCACAGACCACAGCGACCTTGGGCTGCTTCTGCTACACCCAAAGAGAGGGGGAGCATTGGGCATGTCTTCCAAAACTAGTCCAGTCTCCTCTCTCTAGATTTGGGCAAAAGAAGACTCTGGCAAAGACCAGCTGGCTCCCCAGCTCCATGTGCCTTATTCTAAATGATCAAAGTGCTCTGAAGGACTAGGGTGGAGTCAGAGTGAAAATATTATATATGCTCAGCAATCTCCCCACTTCCCCGCCACATGGCTGAGTATACGCTCCACTCCGCGTATATATACATGCAGGGGAGGCATGGAAGTTCAGGTTTGAGGAGCTAAAAAAGATTAAACAACAAAAAACAGAAATACACAGCAGAAAAGTGAATGCTTTCAATCAAACAGATCAGGTGAGAGGTCACACATAATGTAGACCTCCTAACCACAGGAGATTCAGAGGGTAACATTCCCAAAGGTAAACTATTTCTTGACACACTGCTCCATTGCAAATGATAAATTAAAACTACAGAACATAATGTTCCCGTTGTGAGAGCAGCCCTTTAATGGTGTCACCTTCAAAAATTTTGCACACAAATGTATGGCTTTGCATATACTCACTCATGCTAATCTTGTGCATTTTCCTCTAATTAAAATCAGCACTCTGATTATTTGCTAGAATAACCCAGTGTTATGAAATCCAAATAATGTATAAAACATATCACTTTAAGAGCACTCTGTGTAGCACACAATCTAAGAGATCCTGTAACTTCTCTCCCAAGAGGAGTAAGTAATGAAGCACTCTATTTTCCTCATGTTGCACTTTGATCTTCCAAACAGCAAGTGAACCCTGAATACCATTATGCATTACTGCCTTATGCTGCAAAATTTGGAAACAAAGGCTAGGAGCTTTTTGCCTCTTTCTCCGGATTGTTTAGGAGAATTTCCAGAAGAGAAGGAAATTCAGAGCTTTTATCTTCAATAAAAAGCAAGAACAGTCATTGACTAACAGAGTCATTCACATATTAATTAAATGACTAATGCCCCTATAGTTAGAAAGATTAGGCCACCTCTGCTTCCATTCCCCAAAGGGCTAAGCATCTAAAACAGAGATGCACCTATCTCTGCATGAATTAGGTACCAAGCTTAGTCATGCTGGACAGTGGACCTGGATACTTCTGACAGCAAAAATGAAACAAAATTCTATGCAAGTCATTCGCTTACAGAAACAAAGAATGAATAATCTTGTAACAGAAGAAAATCAACTGCCACAAGAAATATTTACTATTGTCAAGAAATCATACTTTTTTGGCATGATCTTTTTTCTTATAAAGTTGAGCAGGAGCAATGAGGTAAGGCTGTTCATTTTTCACTGTCTCAAGCAAACATTAGTTTTCACTGCATGACAAAATTAAAGATTTTGCTCCTGTTACCTATGGAATTTCTGTGGTACAAGCTGGTTCCCAGCTTATTTGGCTTAGCAGAAACACCCAATAAAATTTCCTTCCTATAAATCGCACTCATTGTAAAGCAGCTGGAGGATAAGGATGGATCTGATGCAATGCACTAGCAAATGGCACTGGTCTTCCCTGTCATAATTATGCTAAACATTATGTTTAAATGGCATCACTAAACTCGATGGATCTAAGTATCATAGTGCTACTCTTCCAGAAAAATTCCACTCAGATAAATGGAAATTTTGTGAAAAGGCTGAGAGAAGGAGAACGAATATGAGCATTAGCAAAATATATGACCATACCCATGGCAAAAATACCTCCAGCTTTTGAGTGAAGCATGGTAATAGCAACATTGTGCAGCCACACGTTCCTTTAAACATGAAACTCTTATCTAATATAATCATCAATGCAAAAGTATTTGCAGTCATGTTGTATCAAATTTACAGCAGACAAACCATACCAAACAGATTATCATTACTATAAAGCACACTCTAACTAATCATGTATGATATTCTGTAGAATATTTCTCAGCTTTCAGATTTATTGGCATGCATATGCTTATCTTTGAAAATGTTTGAAATATATCCTGAGTACATATTTATTTCAAATATTAAAAGTAAACATCCCTGAGAATATCTTGGAAGCTGACCCACTTCTGAGCTATGAAATCCTCTCCTGAAAACAAATCAATGTAGAAAAATGTGTCATTTATGTGGAAGTTCACTTTGTCCTACAATTATCTTTCCTTTCAACAACTGAGTCAAATAATGTTCTCCTTATAATTCATAGAAGTATTTGGCTTTAGATAACTAAACACATGAAAGATATTTATATTAATATCAAGACAAATTCGTAATTACATCTAGAAACATAAAATAGTTCAGGTTGAAAGGGACCTCTGGAGATCTTCTAGTCCAACTCCCTGCTCAAAGCAAATGCAAAAACAATCTAACACAAAAACATCACAACAGATTATAATGGCAAGCAAAGACTACCGAAGTAATACATATATTATACTTGATATAATGGACATAGTACACTGTATAGGACATATATTCCCCTTGGTGCTGTTCTGCTAAAATGGCTACTGCTCCTATTGAAATATATATTTGAATATGGTGAATGTGTCTCCTTATGTGTGCACTTGTGCATTTAGTCTCTTCTTCCAGTACAATTTTTAAACTGAATTTTGCCTACATGAAGACCACAATGGATTGGACTCTTCATAATGTGCATGTATTCTGGGAGAAGATTCAAACAAGTGAATGTAAGTGGAATGATCAGCTAATACAGGACAGAAAACATGTATTTATTGATAGAACTGGAATGGAAAGATGGGTTCTGTGTATTATATGTGATATACACACACACACTATGGTATTTTCTACCTAACAATTGCAGGTGCCCTTAAAAACCTACATTTTTCTTCAACAGTAACAGCTACTATATTAAGATTTTAAATTAATCAGTGTTGTTAGCTATTCCAAAAACCTGTGTTATTTTCTTTTGCCATGGCAGTTGAGACTTCATGCTGCTTTTCAAACATTTTGCAAATTGGAAGAAAAATGGACATAACATGGTGTCCCAGAAAGGAAAACATTGCTAGAGGAGCTGCAGTTTACTCTCAGGACATTAATCTTTACCCATACAGGAATGAATGACTGGAGAGCAACCCAGACAGAACTAAGAAATTAAGAGCAGACCACTCAAAATTATGATGAAAGTAACATGGTGCCCTTTATAAGGTTTTAAGAGCTCTTATTTTGTAACCTATCGGTACTCTGTGTCTATTAAAATGCAAATGCAACAGTAAATTATGTGATATTTGTGTATTTTGTGGTTAAGAGATAATATCCTGTAGCCATAGGTCTCATGGAGAAAAGCTGTGGATCTAACTTGTCTTGACATTAAGTCTACAAGGGATTCCAGTCTCACATGACATTCTCACGAGAAAGCTAACAGTAACTGCTGCAAATGGGGTGAAAAATGTTTGGATGCTGCTACTCAAAATAGTTACAAAAGGTTCATCATCAAAATTGAAGAATGTATCAAATGAATTCTGTAGACAATCTCCTATTCTGGGTCTACAACTATCCAGCATCACAGTCAGTGGTACGGATGATGAAAGAGAGAAGGCCAGGGGCTGAAAACATGCTTGAGGACTGGCTTAGAGTTCAAGTTTTCTTGACTTGGGATGATGAAATTCATTAAAGGCAAAAGGAGAATATTATACACAGGCAGGAGATACAGAACAAAGAATAACCTACTGAGTAACAATTCTGCAGAAAACGCTCAGGAAGCCTGAGATAGACATGAGTTACAAGATGGGTTGCTATGAAAAAAGCAGTTCTACAGGAGTGTACTAATGGTTATTGCAGGCAGAACATACAGAGATCTTCTGTGATCTTCTGTGCAACCCTGGTAAGCCACAACCAGTCTGAATGCTGAACTCAGGCAAGATATGGACCAACTAGAGTGAGTCAGAGTGAAAGCCTAGTAAGACAGACCAAACTGACTGTCGCTATCTTAGCTTCAATAATGCACTCAACTACTCCAACTATACCTCTTCAATCTGTACATGAGGTATAATGTTGTATACTTGTGGTACTGTAATGCAGTGACATCATTCTTGCTGACTGTCTTCATGAAAGACTAGATATACGGCAGAGAAGGCTTCCATCAGAGGCTGCAGACTATCAAGAGAAGACAGTCAGAAAAAGCAGGGTCCCTGAATGTATGGTCCCATGGCATGTCCAGGATGGGGTCTTCATATGGCCAACTCCAAGAATTTGAAAAAACAAAATCGTAAGTTAAGCTTGGAAAATCTGAAGATTTTAGATAAAATGGTTCAGCTGTGGTTTCTGAATCTTTAAAATTCATTTACATCAGCAAGCTTGTCTTTCTAGCCTTGAAATAGACTTCTGTGAAAGTAAAGCTACAGAAGCTGGAATCTTCAGAAAAAACGTAATGCAAGCAGACCGCTTTAGGTATCAGATGAGTAGCGGGAAAGAAAAGCAGCAGAAAGTAAAAAACAAGAGCAAAGTGTCAAAGAAGAGGAGAAAGAATTTGGGTCGAAGCAGGAAAAAAGAAGCAAAACATGGGAACTGACATGAAGACATTGCAGCTGGTGAGAGTGGGCAGGGAGAGTTCAGGCAGGAAATAGATTGCCAAGTGAATGAGTACAGTACACTAGTTGGAAGATAATATACAGGACCTTGCATACAAAAGGAATGAACTGCTCAAATTAATGGTCTTTGGAAGAAAGTAAAGAATAGGTTCAAGAAGAGAAGTAAGATGGCAGAAATGGCAGATTCAGCAAGCTAAGAGTCACCAGATTCAATTCTCTGAATCTCTGTTTTCTCCACATTTTCAAACCTCATAATTCCCCAAGTTCATTTGATAACCAACCTTCTTTTCTTACCCTTCACATTTTTTAGCCTTGTTTGCTCCCCTTCTTCCAGAATCAGTAGAAGCAGAAAACACAGACATCTTATCCCCTTCTACTCCTCTCCATAATCAGGGGAATAATCTTTCTCTTTATTCACAGCCTGCAGGTGACTTGAGAATCCTGGCTGTCAGGTTGTTCGCAGCCATCACCAGAAGGAGTAAGTGTCTGCTATGACTGGCCTATCCTGAAAGAGTCACACACAAACTCAGGATGCTGCTCTTTGCAGCAGCATCAGCATAGGAACGGCTCACTTTGGATCCTTTCCTCTGGGCTCCTTCTGGAATCTAATCCAGGGTATGCCCCAAGACCAGTAATGAAGAAAGCTTTCACGTACCACTTCTTCTAAAAGTATTCCTATCAATTTGTCCTGGACTTGATTTTTATAATGCCTTTCAGCTGATGATCTCTAGCACTTTCTTCACGTTAATTGGCCCTCACAGTGACAAAAACGAGGGTGACTATTCATTCATGGGTAAGGAAACTGAAGCAAGGCAGGTAAATGGTCAGCTCAAGAAGCCTTCTGAAACTTAATGGTTTTCCTGCTCAGGAGAAACTGAACAAACCTGGAGAAAAAAATACCTCTTCCAACTTCCAGCAGTACAGATGTGATTTTGTTTTGTTTGCTTTCCAAACCATTTAATTCCTTCAAGTGAGCTTGTTTTCTTCAGTGGAAACTCTATAACAAAGCTTTAGCAATAGGGCTCCTAATTGCAGATTCTTATTAGACTACCAGGCTAATAATTATAGATAACTTGAGTTTTAAAGTACGTTTTAGAATAAAAAGGGTAAAGAAAGAGACAACATTTGATGTTCCATAAGAATGTGGAAAGGGTTACAACCAAGTTAATCTCTGACTCTTAATCAATTTTTACCTCATTTGAAGTTTGAGCTAAATGTGCAGTTCTTTTTCTTTCTCTTTTTAATCACTTTGCCTCAGCTTTGAAGTTTCTGTAAGCTCAGGATAGCTTATCAGAAAAGTCCCAGAGAATGAAAGATGCTTAAACAGGGCTCCGAGTGAATGAGAAGAATTTCAGTCTCCCTAGGAAGAGGCTGAGCTCTTCAGTATAAGGCATATACGTATTCAATCCCAAGGCAGAAGAATGGATTTAACTACACTGGATAATGCACAAAATCCCTCCTTAGAAGCCTTGTCTCGAAGGCTTTGCTCATGATGTGCTCTGGATCTTGGAATGTTAGTGACTCACCAGACAGAATGAGAAATGTCCTCTTCTTTGGGGCTTGATTTAGACATTGCAGCACAGTATTGTACAACAGAGGATAACATCTTTAACTTCTGAAGATTTAATACCTACAAGAAAGCTTATACACACAGGCTTGCCAACCTATTTGATTTGATCATATCCCAAAGCAGGCTGGTTTTGCCTGGCTGAGGATGCAGTCTCTCTGTTTTGTTGCTCTCATTTTCTAGTAAAGACATGAAGGAACTACCCAAACTGTCTTTTTCTGTAGTAACATAAGGGTTCACACTGTGGTGCAGTAATGCTATGGCAGGACTCAGTGGCTGGATTCTAACAAAATAAAACAACCTTCAGGGAGTGGGCAGACACCCAGGATGCAAGTGAAAAAGTTTATGAAATAATGAGCCATTTTGACCCTCAAAAGCAATGCCCTGCCATGTCAGAGCTTTTTGCCCCTCAGATCAGCTGCCCATGTGAGTTGTTGAACTTGGTTGTGTTTAACAAAAACTTGTCAGTAAATGAAAATAGCAATTTTTTGCTCATGCAGTTCATTTTAACTGGTACGAGTCAGGCAGGGCTGACTCACCGAAGCAGTCTGCCTGCGGAGCTGATGCGTTAGTGGGAGATGGGGGGCAGGCTAGGCGCAAGAGTGTGTTTTGCCACTGACTGCCCCGGGGTCAGTTACTATGTCTCAGCTGAGGGAATAATAATTTCCTAAACATGATAACTCCATCAACTGTGAACCTACACATTCAGGCTGGGAAAATTTTACTGCTAGAAAAAGACACCTTTTATTAAATAGTTTAATATGAATTTATTTCTATTGAATATGCTTAGTGGAGTAAGTGCAACATTTTCAAAGGACCCAAGTGACTTAAGTCACTTAAGCGACTTAAGACTTAAGTCCAACTCCCAATTTCAAAATTGACAATTAGTCTCTTTACAGCCTGTTTAGAGCCTATGTCATAACTGAAAATGGAAATGCAGTTCTTAATCCATCATCATGCATCTAAAAAATTTATCTAGATATTATTAACATGGCAAAAACAAGTTGTTCTTTCACTTTCCCTGCTCTCACACTTACACCAATGCTTTATATTTACTTATTTATATTATATTTATAATATTTATATTATTTCACATTGTTATGATGATTAGCATGCATGCAGGCCTACTCACTCCATTTTAATGATGCTGCTTTGTAAGTTGGATCCTGCTTCTCAGGAATTCGATGGAAAAATTCCTCTTAGCTTCCATGAGAACAAGATTAAGCTGACAGTTACAAGATTTTCTTGTGGCTGTTGCAATGATGATAGGTGTTTTTTAAATGAATGGAGTACCTTTCTGTATGCGTGTGTGCCCCTCAAAACACCTCCCCATCCTCTTTGGTGAAGATAAAAGTTCAGATAAAAAACTACATACATACATACACACACACACACACACACACACACACACACACGTATATACTGTATGTGTATATATGTGTGTGTGTGTGTGTATATATATATATATATATGTATATATATGAAGATTAAGTTAAGGAAACTCTATGGCAATTCATTAGAGGGATATTTTGCAGATGATACACAGAGGTGAAGTTGAAGAAAATTACCATACAGGAGGAAAGGGAATGAAAAAGCCTCTGGATGTAAGAGCATTTGCTATTATATCTCCTACAACCACTGTTTTTTTCCATGTATCTGCAACTATTTAAAATACTTCTTATAACTATATAATTGAATTAGATATCAAATCAGCAGAATCTATTAGTCTACCTATGACTACTGAGATTAATTTAATAATAGGCATGACTACTGGACACCAGAGAAAGCTACATTTCATTCCACAGATTTAAAACATAACTAATTCCAAAGATGAAGTAAAAGACTTTCCATAATATTTCCCTTGAAAATCTGCAAGTACAGTGCCTTACTTAAAACAGTTGGAGCTATTATTATAATTTCCTCTCTTGCAATGGAAGCAACCATTTGCTTCTAAGTGCATTTAATGGCAATTATCCTATGATGACCTTGCTTCCACAATATGAATAAGATGATCTGACGACAGTTCTCACACTAAAAATATGGTTATACTTGACCTGAAGTAACTTAAGTATATGCAACGATGTCATTGAGGTTAAACACATTTAAATGGTGTTTGACCACTTCCAATTTGGGAATTACAGGGTTTACTCTGCCTGGCTTGAAATGCCAAGAATGTCAGCTTACCCACTTCTCATTTACTGAATATAGTATCCTTAGAGCCAAACTGGTGAGGTATGGACTAGATAAGTGGATGATATGGGGCGTGGTGGCTGGACTGCTGGGCTCAAAGGGTGGCAATCAGCAGTACAAAATCCAACTCACAGCTGGTTACTAGTGGTGTCCCACAGGTGTTGATACTCGGGGCAATACTGTTTAACATCTTCAACCACATCGTGGATGATAGCATAGATCACATTCTCAGAAAGCCTGTGGACAATAATGTACTGGGGGGAGCAGTCAATATACTGGAGGGCAGGGATGCTGTCCAGAGGGACCTTGAAAGGCTGGAGAAATTGGCTGACAGGAACTTCAAAATTCAACAAAGGCAAAGTCCTGCATCTGGAATAGAATAACCCCATGCAGCAGTACAGGCTGGGGGACAACTAGCTAGAAAGTAGCTTTGCAGAAAAAGATGTGGGGATGCTGGTGGACAAGCTGAACATGAGTCCACAATGTGCCTTCTAGGGCCAGCCACATCCTGGGTTGCATTAGTGAGAGTCTAGCCAACCAGAGAAATGATTCTCCTCCTCTATTCAATCCTCAACAGACTGCATCTAGAGTACTCTTTCCAGTTTTGGGTCTCTCCAGTACAAGAAAGACATTGCAATAACGATGTGAATCCAGTGAGGGGCCACAAAGACAGACAGGGGGCTGGAGCACATGGCATACAAGAACTGGGTTTGCTGGTCCTCAAAGCAAGAAGGTTAAGGAGAAATCTTATTGTCTATAATTGCCATTGGAGTCGGATCTTGGAAGTCGAATCTTGGAAAAGCACAGTCAAAGGAAGAGAGGCAACAGACACAAGCTGGAACACAGGAAATTCTGATTAGATAAAAAGAAGAAAATTTTTACCCTGAGGGTGGTAAAACACTGGAACAGGTTGCCCAGAGAAGTTGTGGAATCCCATTCTTGGAGATACTTAAAACTCAACTGGACAAGGTCCTGAGCAACCTGCTCTTACTGGATCTCTTCTGATCAGGAGGTTGAAGTAGATGACCTCCAGAGGTCCCTTCCAAGCCCTTACAGGATTCTGTAAGACCAAATTCTGTCCTTTGTTGCACTGGTGCACTGAAGCCTTCCCTACAAAGTGAGAACGTGGGTTTATTTTTTGAATGCATTTCCTTAAGTTACCTGGATAACTTATTTATCTAGGCTCATATGGATTAAGAGGAGGTAAACAGGTACAAGACCATCTTATATGGATTTAAGACTGTCTTCGCAACTTTTGCAACCAGTTTAATTACATTAGTTTAAAAAAAGTGCTTCTAGTAAAAAATGCCATATATGTGATTTCTATTATTTGAAAATCACTTAAATTGATAAGGATTTCAGGAAAAAAGCTATTTTACATCTTAGAATAGAACTATCATTGTTCTATGAATTGAAGCTGATAACAGGCTGGAAACATCTGTTTTGATACTCTTATCTGTCAATGTAAAGTTGTCACAAAACTTGGATTTTCAAAACCCCTTTGCAGATTTAAGATAATTCCTCATGGATTAAAAGTGCTTTTAAAATTACTCTGCCAGTTTGTGACATTTGCATTTCTACCTTTATATGTTTTATGCAATTTGCAATTGAATCATATGCACTTTGTAAGATCAGAACTCTGAGTTTTCAAAAGATAAGTAGCACTTCTCAGAATGATTACACAGAGAAACAGAGATGAAAATTAATATTGAATTGTTTGAAATGTCAATCTTCTGAGGTGAGAAAATGGATACACTTACAGTTTAATTGCTTTATACCTTATGCAAGAGAACTGGACCAAACGGAAATTGTTTATCTCAAACACACTGTAAGGTGTAGACTGGGGTACTTTCTTTTGTGTGAAATGCACACCACTAAAGTAAAAAGACACATCAGTTGTCTACTTTTTTTTTTTCTCTCTCTTTTTGGCAGTTGCACCAAATAGAGGCTTCCTGCAGAAGATCCTGCAACTTTTATGACTTGCACTGAGAATTTCATCTTAAGTAATAATGAATATGAATACAGACTTATAAAATCTATTAGACACATTATAAGGCACCATTTAAAATTACCACTGTTGCTTAGAAAAGCTGTCATGGTGCAATACTGAAGAAGATTCTCTCAAGACTTTGGTTGCAGGCATTTTCCAGAGAAGGTTATTTCACAATCAGGAATAACTGACTTGGGGGCTTTATGGCTTTATGGCATATGGCTTATTTTATGGGAAAGAAATGCTGACTGTGTGTTTCTCAGACTATGTCATTACAATGAAAGACAAGTTTGTGAAAGAAGCATTCTCTGCTGTCCTAGATCTGAGCCTGTATTCAGTTATTTCTGTTGTCTTGAGTGGCAATGAAAAATTGTGGTGTTTTTTTGCTAATCGACCTTGCAAAGTCTACTGAGCTAACTGAAGGGGAGCAAGACTGTAATTTTTTATGCATTAGGAGAAGAATTTCTTGCCTATCTTTAGTCATCTAAAAGTTAGCCATCTAGCCTCCATCTTCTCTAGGTTTCATCTCATCCTAAGCTCTAAAACTTTAGCTGATGCAGATAAGTGGGATGAATGGGATGAACTCCCCATTAGAGGTGCCATTCTCTCTCTGCTGTCTAGAGAGGGAGCCTACCCAACTTGCTTAAACACCAAATTTTTTAGATGTCTCATGTTAGATGGATGCAGTTCCCTCAAAATCCAGACAGCCATACTTACGCAATATGGAAGTTCAGATGTAGAAAAGGCTTACTCTGGTCTTGAAAATGTCTTTATCTTGACTTTGATCTTAAAAATGAGAATTCAGTTTTAACAGCTTGTTTTTTCTCCCTAAGTCTTTTCACTTGAGAATGTTATTTAATAAGAAATGACTGAGAAAGGAAACATTTCCTAACCTCTGCCACTACCAGATCTGCTTGTTGGAAATATATTTGAGATAAACTGGAGCAAAAGGCCGTGCACAAGTGGCTGAAGGCATAGGAAGACACTTGGCACAAGGCTTTCCTGCTTTAATGGAAAAATACTGAACATTTAAACTTTTATCAGTTTAAATTCTCTGATAACTTATGTATACATCATTAAAAACCAGGGAGTCTGGACTTTGCCATATAGTTGTTATAAAACTTTAAAGCTTAATGAAGTATTTACCTCCTTAACTAATATCTTTGCTTTTATTGATTTAGAGTAAGGAACACAAGCAATTACTGCATGACCATATCTTCCTGTTTTCTTGACGACAGCCTCTTCTTTTTCAGGTGTTTGTTGCAATGTATGTTTTGCACAGCTCAACTATTAAATAAAGCAAATGAAGTGCAACAAAACTGACACAAATTAAACAAATTGCAGCATATATTCTGCCTTCAGCTTCTTACAAACAAATGTCTATCATTTGTGATTAATGACTTCTGGCATCTAGTTCATGGTCAATTTATGTCAATTTAAGATTACAGAGACTAAGCTACTTTACAAGTCAATTAAAAATTCAATAAAAAAATCCAGTATCTCTCTTTCAGATCCTTGCAGAGGTATGTTTATCATATTCAGAAATGCTTACATGTAAAAAGGAGATGAAACTGCACGTAGACATTCTAAGTGGGATGAAAGCTACATATTTGATCTAAGCATCTCCCAATCCATCCCTATATTCTCTATCAATACACATTACTAGGACTTTATTATAGCTGCTATTCTTGTAAGTAGAAAAATTAACATTATTTTCACTCAAATTATTACTAATATTGAAACAAAATTATGGTGTTAAAATGCAGTCATTTTCTAGGATAGGAGAACCCCATCCAGGCTACATGCTGTAGTTATCTATGCTCCCAAAGAGTTATATTCTACTGTAAGAATGAAAGTATTTGTTTTTGACACATTTCCAGCTCGGCAGCTGAAAACAAATCTTTCCAAATGTAAATCAATATCACACTTTGAAATATCATACCTGACACTGCTTTAAGTACAAGGCTGGGCTAGATGACTTCCTGAGGTTCCTTCTAACCTGAATTATTCTGTGAGTCTAACAATTCATCAGAGTTGTGAACTCCTGATATGCATTTCAATCAAACATTAAGTCTAAAGTTTAGCAGTAAAACTTTGAAACAAAATCCAGTAATTTCAGACACCCAAATATGTACACATTGCTCATGAAATGGCAAGACATACACTCCAGGGTAATTACACATTCCCTAGAATTTTTTCATCACTCAACAATGCTTGGACAGTAGTACAAGTTAAGATCTATTCATCCTGCAAGGATGCTGTTACATTTCTGCCTTACCCAGCTGATCCAAGTTTCCTCCATTTAAAGAAAAAAAAAACTTATTCTAAGTTAGTAATTTTTTGACAGTGTTCTAATAAAGCCTGGCTTTAGAGAATTAAAGTCTGTTGGCATGACTCACTTTAGGGAAAAAGGTGGAACAGTTGCAGCTCAACACATCGGCCTCCTTGGAACTGTGCCATGGCACTGCCAGAAGCAGCAGGTCTGCATGTGATCCTGATGCAAAAAACTACTTGCAAGAGAGATTGCTAGGGAAGGGAGAATATTGCTATATCCTCAAATTAAAGCACCTGGAATGCTGAGTGACAGAAATTTTGGGCTGTTATTCTACTTTTTCCCTTTTTCTTTCTTTTTTTTTTTTAAAGGAAGGAAGGAAGGAAGGAAAAGGAGGATGACACAACAGCACACAGGTTGTCAGCAAAGTCCTTGGAGGAGCTGTGGGGCAAAAGTGAAGTTTTTATCCAAGTGAATGATCAAGCTAATAAAGTCTTGTTTTTTGGCTGACTTGGAGGCCTCCAGTGTGGCTGAGGGGAGCTTCACAGAAGAACTTAGCAGAGATGCAACCTTAGCAGAGGTCTTAAGGGAGAAGTCAGCCAGCACAGGCGCCCAGCTGCCGAGACCCATGTCAAACCTGGTGGATAGCATAAGAGAAGGGGTGCATTTCTAGTGACACTATAGCTGAAATTGGGTACAAAAAGATTTGAGTAGAAAAGAGAAGTCCTGCAGCACAGACATGAAGCTCATAGGAGATGAAAGAGGGTTTTGAGAGCCCAGGAAGATAATCCAGTTTCTAGTTGTAATGCCGCCTCTCTCACTAAGATTGAGCCTCCTGAATGAAAATAAGGTTAGGTAAAAGATGAAGTGCCTATATCAGTTATTACAGGAGGCTTACTTAACATACTGATGAAAATGTTAAGGTTTATTGCAAATTGAGGGAAGCCTGGCCAATAAATTTTATATAAGCCCAGAACAGTGTTGCTTGAAGTATGGATTGAGAAATCGCATTAAGGTAGATGTCAAAGAACTGAGGGAAGCCTGGCCCATAAATTTTAGAAAAGCCCAGAACAATGTCACTTGAAGCATAGTCTTCGACCAAATTGAAATGGTTTTCATGGGGAAGATATCTTGGAGCAAGGGAAACAAATATACCTGGTTGAAACGAAGGGAAACTGGGCCTTCCAAAATGCTTATAGAGGATGTGAGAAGAGGCAGGAAGATGCTGGGGTACCAAAGGGACAGAGGGGCTTTGTGCAGCCTAAATTGCTGAAACCAGAAAGAACAGAGAAAGCCAGTATCAGCAGCCAATCCTTTTCAGGACCCACAGCACTACTTCCCACAGCTGTGGCACTGCTGGGAGAGATGAAAGATTGATAATCCTTCCCA
Source organism: Apteryx mantelli (assembly GCF_036417845.1). Lineage (NCBI taxonomy): Eukaryota > Metazoa > Chordata > Aves > Apterygiformes > Apterygidae > Apteryx > Apteryx mantelli. The sequence continues at coordinate 90,590,904 of NC_089979.1, read as the reverse complement.
TGGGGTGCACTTTTTAATGTGGCTGGGAAGCAACATAGAATGGGGATTATTTCATAAAGATGAGGGTCCTGAAAGGCAAGCAGAAAATGAATGCGATCTGAACACAACAAGGAAAGCACCTGGGCAGCATGTGCAAGCAAGGAAAAACAGGTGCTGGATTACCTAGTGTCAGTCCTAAACAGGCCAAGTTTACCATATCTTGGTCTAAGTGTGATTCAATTTTGGAAAGAAGAAAGATGAACATGTCCCCTGTCTCAGCCTCCAACTAGAGAAAACATTGGCACAGTTCAGAAGGGCTGGAGAAGAAAAAGAACAAGGAGGAGAAATACAACCCTCTGCTTATATTAAGCATATGGAGTATGCACTAAAAGACACTTAGAAGAGGATCTCACTATAAAAGAGGAAAATGCTGCATGGGGATGGCTCAGATAAATTATCAGAGAAGTCTGGCACCAAACTTTAGCAATATAACAACATACTTAATCAATCTGTGTGAAAAAAAAAACAGTTTGGTCAACTGGGCAAAGTCAAGACAGAAAATTTTTGGTCATTTAAAAAAGGGTATTTTTATTTTTTTGTTTTGTAGTTTGGTACAGGTGAGTCTGGACTTTGGCAAGCTGATATATTTGCCAGATGCCTCAAAACTGATTTATGGGCTGCCCAGCAGCAGCAGAATGAAAAAGAAATACTTCATTCTGTGGCGCACTTCAGTAGAAACTTGCAGCTGGGAATGGAACCAGAGCACCACTGAAAAGGAAGCTTTACAGATTTATTTTTAAAAAAATGCAATTCTACTTATATAATCTTTACAACATACACAGATGGACAATTCACCTTTAAAAAAATTATCTGAAAGGGAAAACTGCAAATTTGTAAGGCAGAGTTTGTCACTGCAAGAATACAATTCACAAACAGAACCTGCAATGAGGAAAGAGAAACAGGATGCTGATTCTGCTTAGGCAGAAAGATGCTTAAATGTCTTACAACAACCTCTGTCTTCCTTTCCAGAGTAACAGTTAAGGTATCTTAAAACATGCAGAACATTAACGTTCATAAAAACAGACCACCTACAACATGAGCCAGAATCCCTGACAACTGCAGATGTTCAGTACTTCTGAAAATTTGATCTATGATATTGCCTATTTGTTACAAGAAATGCAGGAACAAGAGAAATAGTGACCACTATTACTGTTTCTTTCCAGTTTGGTGATGAAAGCCAAAAAATGAACATATAAATATGGTTCAGGAATTATAGTCATACAGTCCTTCCCTATCTTATTGGCAAAATTATGCTTTTTTTAACCTGCAGCAAATTTGTATTGAAGCTATGAAGTACAATTTCCCAGAATCACCCTACGAATACCTTAAAACCGAGCAGCATTGCACTGCCATTACAGATGGCTACATAAAAAAGTTATTAGGTGATTATTTTCAACAGACTTTTTCCAACTTTTTAAAATTCATATTTGTTTATACTGCATGTTCTCTGAAAATTCCATAAAACAGTAACATTTGGGGCTTACACAAGCTATGTCTTATTATCCGTACTTTACCAAAGCATTGTGTATAGCACATCTTATTAAAAGACAGATCTATTTCATATGTGCAGCTTCACTGCCTTAAATGAAATGTACATATTTGGGAAGGAAATAAAAGTTTCAATTAAAAAAAAATTGGAGCACAGAAAAGACAACAAAATCGATGGTCTAATCCATGACATTACAAACCACAGTTAAATCAGTAAACTCAACATAAAGTTTTTTGTAATGTCAATAAGCAGGGAGAACACAACTCAGTATGAACGCACTATATTAAAGCTCCTAAAATGTGGTTGCTGAACCCCTCAGAGGCAGTCCCATAAATGAAGGAATAAGATGTTAAATAATAGAGACTAAGACATACTGAAGACTGAAAGTAGAGGTAGCATCATAAGAAAAAAAAAAAGAAAAGAATGGTCTGTTGTTTGCACAGATTAGATGGTCTGATATACTTTCTTCAGCAGTTATGTCTACTTTAAAATTGCTGGAAAACAACTCAGAACACTAAGAACACATATGCAGCATCCTGCTTCCTGAAAGCTGAACACAGTACGGTCAACAAGTCCAATTTCTTGTTAATTCTTTCAACTACAACACAAGCAAAAGCTGGTCTTGCAGGTAAAGCAGCAAACTTGAGTTCAATTTCTCAACAACCACATCAGGCTCACACGACTTGCCAATCTCTGCCTCTGTTTGCTTTACAGCCTTTTGCCCGAGAATTTCCTCTAGTCTGTACAATATGTGAGGAGAGTGACAGCTTTGTTTTAATGACTTGCATGGCACTGCTGTAACAAAGCACTAGCCCTGAGATACAAATAATAAAGCACTAGGATTCAAGTATCTACTTGCAGAATTCTGTAATTAACAGCAGAGGAGCATAAGTATGCTGCAATGATAACAAATTAACAAATCAGCATAAATGAATAAAAATAAACTCTTAATGTGCAGAGGGAGTAAGAAATAATTTGGTCAAGCCTGTTGAAATAATCCAAAACAAAGGCAGTGACTATTTTTCAAAGGCAGAATATGAAAATAAAAATCCAGCAATCTGTAGTGTTTGAATGAGTTTCAGCTAAAATAAAAATCCAAAACCAGAAAACCTAAGAAGTTTGCTTACTGTTCCATCAGGATTCAGAGACAACAATGATTAATGTGAGTTGCGGTTCTCTTCCATAAATGCACATGCATTTGTGAATTAAGTATCTCCCAGTTCTTTTGCTGGAGCTGCTAAGCTGTCCAGTAAATTCCTGGCACCATCTTTGAAGTCTTTATGATTTGACACTTCAAATTCCCCAAAATTATTTGAGGATCAGGAATGGCTGCCCTGCTTAGATCCTCGATCCAGAAGATGCAAGTGCTACTCTGTTATCAGCCTATAAATGGAATATGAGCCATGGAAAAATTCAGTTTTAATTTAAAAGCTATTAATTTAGAGAGGCCATATTTTAAGTGTTGAAGCAAAACAAAAGCCACTGCCTTTCTTCTGGAGATTACAGAATGACAAATCATAAAATGTTGCATGATATTTAATTAATTTTAAACACAATTCTTTGCAATACAGCACTGAGCTATCACGTAAAATATGAATAGGGCACATTAAAAAATGTTTTAAAGAAATTCTGCCAGAAAGAAGAATAATAGTTTTCATTGTGCTCACTCTGCTGTAATCTAAAAAACACAGAATATATAGATTGTTTGGAAAGAACATACCTATTAACTCCTTATTTCTGACATCTAAGGCCATGTTTCGTAAAGCTGTAGCAACTGCACATACCACCCGGTCATTGTCTATTCGAAGCAGTTCCACCAGGATCGGCAACCCTTTTTCTTTGCGGACAGCAGCACGGATATACACTGACCACTGTAAAGACATGTGAGAGAGCGTGAGGACAGAAGTGGGAAATCCATTACAGCAGGCAAGGTGTCTGGGCTTCTAATAGATATAGAGTAAAGGGTGACAGAAGCGTGGGGATGCAAACTCCAAAGAGAGGGAATAATTGTATTGACGATGCTGGGCAACCACTTGACTTGGAAATCCACAGTTCTTTTATGGCGACAAAAACATTAAATGATGAATTGACTTTAATCCTAGCACACCCGCTTACACTTACACAGCCCAAGTCTGCAGACCACTTGCTTTGCATCAGCAATTCCTATATAACATGTAATGATAACTGTTCATTGCTAAAACCACAAAATTTACGTTACAAGATATATATTACAAAATATGTTCAACAGCTCTGAGTATTTTCTTATCATTATCATATGAACCATTCAGTCTAAAAATATGAAAGCACTTTTATAATTTCTCTTGTGATTGCCACCTTGTTCAGAAGGAAAAATGAGGACAGCTATACTTCTGGTTTTGGCAACTGTAGTGGTCCTTATGGGAAGACACTTGTACGTCATGGAGTTAGTGATCCAGGTACCCCCTACAGAGGTGCTGTGCTGCAGATCTAGCTTGGCCTTCAGCCCTGCGCTGTGCTGCACTTACCCTTGGCCGCAGGACAAACTCAGTCGGCTCATCATAATGGAGTACACGACTTGTACTCAACTTACTGTCCCTCTACGCTTGAAAGTGAACAATTGTGTTACAGAAGTCTGTTTTATTAGAGCTCACAGTAATAAAAGTATGTGTGAAGTGTTGCCAAACAATACTGAATACAACAACACGAAGTGGAATGACATCAGAGTCAGATAATTTTGTGGAAAGTGTTTTTTGGTTTTAAGAAAGGTGCATTTTTTCCTATCTGAAGTGGTGGGTGGGATATTGCAGCTGCTATTTTTATGCAGCTTCTAATTTAACTCTGGGTGTGTGCATCAACTTAAAAGAAATAATTATTGTATTTGAGATATACTCCCTATGTAAATACAAACCTCTACAGCTAACTATCTTAAAAGAATCCCAGAAAGAAAACATTGAGTGATTACATCTCCTATGCTAATCATCTGAATTCACTGGAAATGCTTCTTGAGTCTTAGCTCTTTCTGTTTAAAAAAATATAATATAATATAATATAATGTAATATAATATAATATAATATTATGTTATATTATATTATATATATTGCATAATAACTGTTTTCTTGTATGAGGAGAATTGTGTATCATTTAACAAGGAGCAGATTACAAAATTAGAGGCATGCCATTGTCCATTTTGGGGTGATTAAGAAGCTGCAGCTCTGCACTGTAGAACTGCATCTGCAGCTTCTGGTCCACACAGTGAGGTAAATGTAATACTGAAGTCACGAAATTACAAAATGCAAATAAGACCAGACCCATGACCTTGTAGTTTTAAAGTCTATGGATATTCCCAAATTTGAGACATTTGGACGTGCACGATGTGCAGCTTTACTTAGTGCAGTCCACATCAAAACAAGCGATCTTCTGGGCCTATATTCCTTCTTATACTCTGAACTCTCCTCTGAATTTTCAAGAAGTCCACATTCATGCTCCTAGTCCTAATATTTTAAAGGAATTTATTGCAGAGGAGCCTCTCCTTCCTCTCAGTGCCATGGCATGGATGCTTATCCTGCGATCAATGTAAAGCTCTGGAAGCCCTTAGCTCTTGAAATATTTAACTAACAGAAATTAGGATAACATAGGTCTCAGCATTTTCAGGTCATGGCAACCCTACTCTTTGCACAAACCTTCCTTAGAGAACAGTTACATAGGAACAGTGATCCTCCATAGACTGAAAGGGAAAAAAACAAATTCCATGAAACAGAGCATTAGAAAAAGGAAAATACGCTTTACTGTCAGCAGACTATCTTTAACCTCTGCCTATGGCCCCCAGTTACCACAGTTGAAGTACTCACTTCAAAGTTTATAGTACAGACAGGTGCCTGCACAACAAAAGTCAGAACATATTTTATAGTAACAATAGTAGATAGGGAGGCAGGCAAGGTCTGCAGTATTGCGATATTTGGAGTTCAAATATATTTTAGGTCATGTCATTCAGGGAAAATCAGGAGAAAGTAAAAGAAACCAGCATGTAAAGAATATTGTATGATTATTCCCCCCCTACAGTAACAATGCATAACAAAAATCAGCCAGCTGGACAGAGCATGAAGACTGTGTTAAGACAAAAGCGATAATGGCTACAATAACTTTTCTATTCAGGTTAATGGGACGTGAGGTTCTCAGCATCATTGAGCACAATAATGCAATGTGTCTAAAATGTAAATGTGCCATCGTTTTCTGCAGCAAAGCAATGAATAGCTCTAAGGTAAGAGAAAATAAAGAAGTTGCAGCAGGATTCTTGATTGATCTTATTCCGTGCCCTCTTCTCCTTTAGTTTTTTCTCTACAACCAGTGTATGGTTTCATCTTGGAGGAAGAACCATTAGACATGAAACTAAAATAAATCTTAATGATCAGTGACTTTAACTGAAAGTATGTACTGAAAAATAATTTCTTTCCTATAGCTTGATTTTATTGGGATATTAATTATAAGGGATGTGATGAAACCCCCAAATTAACGTTTCTAAGCTTCCTTTTTAATACCCATGCATTTACTTGTCACCTAAATTCACTGTCACCTGCAGCTAGGTGTATGCAGAGTGATGTCTCTTTGCACTTAAAAACTCTCACCCCTGTATTTTCTACGCCTCTCCCAGGGGAGGCATCCACTGTGTGTGCTATGACTACAAGGTGACCGCCCGAATGAGTGTTCAGGTTAACAGGGAGGCTATTTTGAACATGTAGTGAGCCTGTCTGGTGGAGGTGAGAGTCCTGGCTAGAAGTCAGTATATTGTGAGATGCTGATATCCAGTGTAAAAGTACATCCCAGATTTACTGCTTTCAATGTGAATTGCCTGGGGAATCAGTGGGGCTGTTTAAAAAAAATAAAATAAAAAAAAATCACATTTATGTCTATTCAATGCCAGAGAGAATCTAAGAAGATGCTATTGATTATTCACTATATTACAAAAATCCCTGTAAACTTTTCTCCTTGGTTTTTTTAAAGTTAACTATGAAGGGAAATCACAGGGACCTGTTTTATGAAATCCAGATTTAGGAGAAACTTCTTAGTCATAATAGTTTTCATCATCCATTCCAAAAGAAAAGTCTAAAAGAAACAAGCAGATTTAGGAAACAAAATAAGAAATGCTTTTTTGACCCTATGGAAAGCAAAAGACACTGTAGAAAAAACACTGGAATAACTGAGTATGAAAAAAGAGAAACTTTACCTCCTCTCTGAATAAATGACATGCAAGTCTTCAATACTTGTGATGTAGCCATTAATTTGATCACAGTAGTCTATAATATGGCTCCAAAGTCTTCATAAGGGAAAAATTCAGATAAAATGTTTTATAGATGCACATATGCACACATGTGCATAAAACAATGGGAAAAAGCGAGAAAAGTATGTAGGAAACCTCTCCTCTACCTTGCACGTTCCTCTCCCTCTGCCCCGCATAAGCTCTCCTTTCTGAAACAGCAATGCCACCTGCTTTAGAAAAGTTCACAGACTTGTCACTGCAGTTTGCTAGCATTACAGCCGCATTTTCAAGTCATTCACCTTAGGCAGAAATACAGAAATGTCAATTAATTGTTTCAACAGCCTCTGGAGAACTTTCCATTTGGAAAGTGGTAAGAACTGTCTGTGTCTCCTCTGAACTGCTGATTAGGACCAGCCTCTGCAAGCAGTTATGCTGCACCGCCTGCATTTCAGAAACACTCCAATGGAGATGCTGCAAAACCCTTACTTTATTCTCTCAGAGAATGGAAAAATTGATTCACTCTTGTGTATACTGATGATTCTTTTGTTTGCCTAAAGCCATCATGAAACATTCCTGCATTTACACATTGCAGGTCAATTGATAATATGAGCTCAGTGAGGTATAAAAGGCAGACATGAAAAATCATAGAAAAGAAAAGAGACAAAAGGTTTGCTGCCTCTCTGTAAATGAGACACTCTGCCAACATATTTAATCATCCTGTTACTCCACAAATCAGTGGCAGTGTCAATGATCAAATAACTGTTCAGTTTGTAAAGAAAAAAGACTCCTATGGGAACAGCCTATACTTCAGAGGGAACGAGAAGCCAAAAAAATTAATTATTATTGCATGAGATTGCAGCTAAATTATCAGAGACAGGCACAGGAGCCATAATCTGTGACCGAATACTCTTTACAGGTAATTGAATTTGTGGGGCATAACTACTATACGTCACTTTGAAGGCATCTAGTGCATGTCAATGTCCACTTTCATTAGTGTTTTTTTTTTTTATTTTTGTCATGGTAATTAGAAAGAGAAATACAGGAATCTGGAAAGTTATTTCTTAGTTTGTCACAGTTATTATTATAAAGGACTATTTTCAGAGCTGAATGCCTCCAGGGATTAAGATTACATTAGGCTGAAAATCTACATAAGAGTAATTAATCTAGATAAAACTATTTTTTTTTAGAAAAAAATATAAGCAATTAACTATTCAACTCTTTTTAGTGTTATGAATGGTTTTCTTTATTCTTCTACCAAGTACCTGCACAGATGCCCAAACTAAAAATGGGAAAAAAAAAAAGCCAACAACTGAACAGACCTGGTATTTTGAATGGACTCACTTTTCCTTCCATTGACGTCAGTATTATCTGAGTACCTCCAGATTATTTGGACATCAAAAACACTTAAATTTCAACTGGAATTTGCATTGTAAGGCTACAGTTCAACATTCTGACTCAAAGACTCTACAGAGGTACCAAGTGGTAAGGGGAACAGAAAAGACACAAGCCACAAAATCAAAGCCAAATGAAGGCAGCAAGCATGACAAAGCAAACTAAGTTATCAACAGAACCAGGAAGATTAGAGAGACTCACAGTTTCCTAGGAGAGGCTTAGAAAGGCTCTGACAGGTAAAAGCAGCAGAAGGAACAACAGATCGTGGAAGAGAACTGTAGGTTGAGTAATCAAAGACCAACATTCCCATTTGTCTGATCATACTTAAGCACAACATACACAGCTCAAAAAAAAAAAAAGGATATTTTTATATTCCACTTAGAAAATTACAGGTCTACTTTTCCCCTGACTCCACTGGGGTCCCTGTGGAGTCACACCACATGAGTCTGTAAGGCTCTGTGAACTTCTCTTTTTGCAACATCTGAAGAAAGTGAGCACTCTCCAGGGACTCTTGGCTCCCAGACTGCAGTGCTCACTTCTCGGAAGTGACTCCACCTGGGACGCCACCACGAAGTTCTCGACATCTCTGTGATGGGACTACAGAAAACAGCCTGGGATTCACCTGCCCAGGAGGAAAGTCTTAACTGGTTACTTTCCTCTTGTACCATGACCTTAGTCAAGCTTAAAGAGAAAGCAGAAATCTGGTGGGTGAAGATATACAGCTATAAAAATAAATAGAGCTAAACTAAAATGGAGCTAACAGAAGACGCATCAATATGTTTCTCTGTATTAATGGATGCTGCCTCAACTATGGGGTTTGGGAGAGGGGAATCCCACCCACTTAAGATTTCCTGACAGATTAATGCACTGGTTATTTAGAAAGCTTGCCTTTGCTGAGTAACTGAGGTATTATAAGTGGTCTTCTCCACTCTATAGTATAAGAATTCATAATATTAGTATTTTGGAGAAAATGAATTAAACCCTTTTCACTGGAATTCAAATAACTTCCTCCTGGAATAGCTTGATGAAACTCTAAAGGGTGAATATGTTAATAATTAGAGTAATCAGTGAAGTCTGGCAAAGAATCCACAATATGTTCTGGCCTGATAAGAGGAAGATTGCTAAACTAGATGGCTGCTACTTTAGACAACAATTTTTCATTATCTGTGTTTGGATGGCAAGGAGCTGGAAACTCTTTTCTTCCTGTTCTTTGAAGTAGCTGCATTGAGCTTGTGACTGAATCAGTCCCTTTTATATTTTCAGTTTCTTTATCTAAATAATTTGCTTAATAGGTCTTTTGTTCCTATAAGACTCAAATTTCTCTAGGATGGAATTTAGAAAATAGATGTAGCTGAGAGCCTAAGGCACAAGGACTGGTATCTCATCAAACTATCTCAAGAGATCAGGCCACTGACGCAGAAACCCTGTTCACATGTGCGTTGTACCTGTTCGGGATCAAAGGCAGGGACATGCAGTCACCCAACAAGAGAGCATTGCCATGCCCTGCAAAGCACGGTCAAAGACGGAAGCAAAAGCAAAGGAGGTGAAACAAACTGCCTGAGGACTGCAGCGGTGTCACTCTACTTCAGGACATGTGCAGAGTTGCCCTGTTTCCGATGTTACGGAGCAGAAGGACCTAATGGACACTCAGGAAAATGAGGGCTGCTACCCTGTCATCTAAGCAGTGGGCTGAACAGCAACTGAGACAGAACAGCAGGTGCACAGAAGGGCCCCACAAAGGTTCAAAGGAGGTTTAGTACATATTTCAATGTAGGGCATTACGCTGTCAATAGAGATATACTAGCTTTTGGTTCCTGTGTTTATATATATATAAGGAAATCCTAGTTGTGATGACAGCACTGTGGTTTTTAACCACATGTAGTACAAAAATGATCCTAGAGGTGATGAGATCACAGCAATGAGTATTGCAGAAATGTCTCCAGCAAGATAAACTGTCAACAGACTAAATTTAGCTGTCAGATATATACAGATATACAGATCCCCGATGATATCTCCTTTCTTCCTGAGAGCAAAATTTTGTTCACAAAGGACATAAACTTGGAGTCTTGATATCTTGACATAACTTTTCACACACTCAGTAATTTAACTTGTTAATAGCCTACTGACCAAGGTGAAAACTAAGAACTTACCATTCCTTTCTTTCCACTGGCCAAGGAAAATTACTGATTCCAGACTATACATAAAAATATCTATGAAGATTTCCTTTTACAGAATGAGTTTTGTCATTTTATACTTCATAATTTTTTAATATCCAAGGTATTAAAATAAATAATGAAATAAGATTGTAGAAAGGACATCAGGTCTGCAGGGTTACGGTGACAGGGATTTCTTAAAAAGCAGACGTGTCTTCAGAATATAGCTAAGTCAGCAAACCTCCTATTTTCATTTTTGTGTACTCCACAGCATTGGCAAAAGCCAAACTAAGTGCCAAAGACAACTAACAGAGCTCCCAGAGAGAGCAGGTTCCTAATGGGAGATAAGAGTCTCCGCTGCTTTTAGAGGCCTGTCTTGAGCCTTATTTCCTCAGGGAAAACTCTAGTTAAGCTTGGCTGAGGAATATATTTGCTTATTTTTTTTTCATAGTACTAGGCAGCTCTAAAATATGAGATTATATTAAGTATAATAGAAAGTGTAATAAGTATACTTGGAAAAAGTCTACTTTTGGAAAACTCGTATCTAAAAGTGGCAGTGAAAGAGAGCAAAAATAAAACCAGCAGCCCTTCTTTCAATGGGTTGTTCCTTCTGCCTGCAGGAAGTTTAGGATACAGTGAAATTATCCTGGTTACAATTCGATGGGAGAGCATATTTTGGAAAGCAATGAGTCTCTTCAAACCAAAATCCACTGAGTCCCAGGTATTAGCTGAGCTCTGCTCTGGGGGTAGGTGTGGGCACATACAGTGCTGACAATCTGATCCATACATATGCAGAGCGCATACTGCTGGTGGTCATCAGTCCCATAGCAGGCCAGAAATGCAGTAACCAACTGCTACTACCACAGGCCACCATGTGAAGCAACAGTCAGGCTTGAAACATAAGTGCATCCTGGCTGCAATGTGGAATATTTTATTTTGTCAATCCTTCCCACCCCAAGCGCACATATTTGGACATCTCCATATATATTATTCCTGGAAGACCATTCACATCATACAAAGATGCATCAAATAAGTACATGAAGCAAAGGAGAGATCTGTGAGCAGATGTATGTCACTTTTCATGAAAAAAAAGGGTTTGCTCTCTTCAGACTCCAATACCTCTGTCCTCCCTACGGACCAATGCCTTGATGCAGAAGAGTGAGATGAAGGAACTCAAACTCTTAGGGTCCTTCCAATACAAATGGTTGCTTGCAAAATCGCTTTGCACCATATCAGTGAGGAAGCGTATCATCTCAACTGTAAGGTTACTAGCATCCTGAAATAACGCTTAACTTTACCTGAAACAGCATCTTCCAAAAGGTAAACTTTCTCATTTGGACCAGTTAATATACTTGTCACCAGTATGCTCCTTTTTGATTCACTATAGTTTGTCTTGATTCTAATAATAATTATATGAAGACCATATATTGTATTAACCATTGTATGAGAAGCTAATTTAGCCAACAGATGGGTAATATATGGGAAGACTTGGGCCCAAACAGTGTTCCACCTTGACATAGAAAAATATTGTGCAAATATATGTGTATACCACCTTTTTTTTATTATTACTTCTGCAGTGCTTGGCTTTACAAGGAATTCCTGTAAGTGAAACAGGGCTAAAAATGTCCTACAAGCTAAGATTTATTAAGATTTATTTCCTTTCACATGTGCATATGTTGACATTATGTGTATGTATCACTGTACTCTCTGGAATAAAAAAAATTTTGTCCCACATTCAGCCTCTCTCAGCTTTTAATCCTTCAAGCTACATTCTGCTGCTTTCCTTTCGCATTTGAAATTTTCAAAACTAGTCTAGGGGATTTAGACACATATCAGTGGTTAATTCTAGTGGCAGACATTTATCTAAATCCCCTAGACAATTTTTATTTTTTTTAAAACTTACTCTAGTCTTCCTTTTATCTTCCCACTTCCCCTTCATAATGACATTGGTTATACACTGCCCGTGTTAAAAGCATTACTCCTCTGTCACTGAAGAGGATTAGACAGCTTTATATCTAGAGGAACCAAAAGGACAAACCAGTTGGAAAAGAGTCATGAACTGCACTAAATTTTTTTCAAGAAGAGACCACATCTTGTGAAGTGTGGGAGTGTGCTTGGTGCACAGGATACCTCATGCTCTCTGGGATTTTTCTGTCATTAAAATAATGCTAATGGGAAAAAAAAAGAATCAACCACAATTGCTATTAGCATTGATAGTAACAGCAATAACATTTAATACAGTTTCCTCTTTTTCTCTCTTTCACTTTATCATACAGTTCAAACTAAGTTCTTCTTGAAAGATTTCAAGCAAAAATCATTTCCCAGTCTTTATACAATTACAGTTTCTTGCAGGAATTCAGAAAATGAAAATCTCCCTTAGGAATAACATCTTCTTTTAAGAGTTTGTTATCTTTTATTTCAGTCGTTTTATGTCCAGAGATTGTAGCAATGGAAAAGAGAGGTCAAAAGGTGGAAACTTATGTGGAAACTTATGCTTATGTAATCCCCAAAGAGGATTATTCCCCTCACAGAAATGGCTAGTATGACATGTGAAATTAAATATATTCATTTTGTGTCTGCACATCAGTTGAACTGGAATTGGTGAATCTTTAGAAAAATAGAGTAACAAGAGAACAACCAAGCCTTCCCCATGATACCAGGGTATATAAAGTTCAAGTCAGTTTTTCTAACACATTTTCTAACACATAACCTTACAAAAAAGCTCTACAGAGCTTTCCTTCCTCTCCAGTTCACAGTATGCATCTGCCAACTAAAGAATGACAGGTATGGATTTATTATAAATGGGAAAAAGGGCACTATTTGGATTTTAGCATTCCTATTAGTCCTGACAAACGTGTCATACATTATTTTCGCATTTGGACTAGTGCTACACCCGTTCCCAGATGAATAAAACACATGTACCACGTTTCTGTGCCAAGATTACATAATATGATGTGGTCTTTAATATGGGAATAATAAAACTGTAATGATTTTCAGGCACAGTGTATACACAGCACTTTGCAAGACAAAATCAGCAGGCAGAGATTTTGTTGCTCATTTCATTATGTCATTGAATGCAATGGTCAAAGGCATTTTATAAGGTTGGTGGAATGTAATGCTCAAAAACATTACATGCCTCTGAAGATCTCCTGAATCTGCCAACTAACTTTGCAATAAAACTTCATGGAAAAAACAAGTCGTTTATTAGCCTCAGGGCTAATATTTCAAAATGAGTGCCTGATTAAATTGGTACTCATATATTTAATATGAATGCCTGAACATTTAAAACCAAACTGCATGCTGTCTGAGACCCAACTTTGAAAACAGTATGCCCCAATACATGTGTGTTTTCATAGTAAATGTGAAAAATCCTCACTGAGAATTAACTTAAAAACAATGTATTATATTTATGCTATAGTGTTAGATAGTATTTGCACCCAATCAAACCAGTTTACCATCAGGAAAGGGATACAGAAAATGTCCTAGAAAGTAAAACAGGCTCAAGCGCTATCTTGAATTTTACTCATTATTCTAAAATTAGAAAGTCTTTCAAAAACTAAGGATTTTTAAGGGAACTTGATAAAATAAATTAATCAGTTAATAAAAATTTTTGGAATTCACTGCAAATAATCGGGGATGGAAAACTGGATCTTTTGATTAAAATTGAGAAGCAGAATTACACGGAATAGATAGCCTTGATTGGGCATTTCCTTGCTTATTTTACATATTTAACCATAAAGATGGTGTATTTTAATAATTTCTTAGGTTTTTAGAAAGTAGATTACTCGTGTTGGTGTCACTTCACCTTGCTATGCTCTTGCCCAGTTTCTCATAAGCAACAGAATATCAACCAGTTTCTGCACTGACAAACCAACAGGGTTTCATTGGTTTGTCACTGGTGATATTTTTGGCTCTTTTTCATGGTTTTGTCACCACCGATTCATAAAGATGCTGCTTCTCCTCATTTGGATATCTGTTTTCAGCAGCAATTCTTCACACTTCACTAGACCAATGGGATTTTCACTGCTGTATGCTGGGCTTTCCTATGATATGATTATCTCTATCAGTTCAAGCGACTTAAAATACTGTCTAAAATCTGACTGCAGATAGTTCTGTGAAAACGTATAGTTATTCCACTATGAGGAGCATTCACATACATTCATATAATTCATCTGCTGTCATCTGTAGGGGATTCTGAATTTAAAAATACATGGATCGGGTTAACGTTCCTACCTTCCAACTCCCAGCAGCCAAGTTCTGCAGTGCCCCTGCTGCCCCCTCCAGTGTGTCTGGATTCGAGCACTCAGAGAGAAGTGTGAGGTAGGGTTTGACTATTGAAGGGTGCCACAGCATCTGGATTCCTTTGGGTGGTTCTGCACAATCTGGGAGAGGTCCAACTCCATCCCACTGTTGGAAAGTACATATCACAATGTCAACAAAGAGCAGGGAAACGCTTGAGAAGTATCTCAGTTGAAGCTATCATGTGTATGCGTGTGTGTATACAGGCATCAGCATGCATGTGGCAAGCAGCCACTCTCAACTTTAGTACATCATGCGATCCTTCACAGAGCAACCAAATTTCCAACCCAACAGTCTTTATGAATGAGCCATAGCATTGGCAAAAAGCACAGTGTTTTAGCCAGCTGACATAACAAAATCTCTTTTCACTGCGTTTATTTTTTTGGTTGTAAAGAGAAGCCTACTGAAGAGGAACATGGATTGACATATTTTAAGAGGTAAATCTACAGCTTGCAGAGGAAGAGATTTTCCTTTTTTACATACTGGTCAGACCTCTGCATTCTCTCTCTTTGCATGGGGGGGGGGGTGGGATGAGGGGGAACAGTAAGAAACACCACTGTGCAAAAACAAATCGTGCAAGGACATGAATGCTCCATTCCCCGAGAGGCCCAACAGTGACCGAGCAGCTTTCCCTGACTATACAACTTCTTCTGGCCTTTCATTGTGTCTTGTTCTGCTGCCATTCAGTCACAGAGTCAGCTAACCTTATGGTTTTAGATTGCAATTTGTTTGGCAGAACCACCTCTCACAAAACTGATTCTTTCCTCATCAAATATGGAGTTTTGCCACAAAAATTACCCTAGTCTATCCCCCAAGACAGGCA
The DNA here is from genome assembly GCF_036417845.1 of Apteryx mantelli. Lineage (NCBI taxonomy): Eukaryota > Metazoa > Chordata > Aves > Apterygiformes > Apterygidae > Apteryx > Apteryx mantelli. Next base: position 90,575,475 of record NC_089979.1, on the reverse strand, counting down.
ATATAAAAAATGGACAACAAGCAGGATATGCACAAACAGCATTCCTGCTAGAAACAGAAATTTATTCCAGCAGAAAGTGATTCACCTTTCTACTGGGATGCACAATGCACCTAAGCATGAAACTTCTTAAAAGAAGGAACTTTGAAGACTTTTTTGCTTTTTAAACAACAGTAATATGTGGAATGCAATTTTTATAGTATTTTAAATATGTGATTCTTAGCTATACACATAATAAACACATATTTTGCTTTGCTTTGTACAGATAAAAGGATTTAGAAAATTCAGTCTTAATACCAATGTTAAAAATAATCCTTGACTTTTTAATACAATTTTTCTCTAACATCTTTGACATGTACAGATTACATGATATCGTACAAAGTAAATCTTTTAATGCATTGGGTTAGAACTTGCTGTGATTATGTAGATAAAAAATGTGTATCATAACATTATATATCTGCTACATATCCAAAGATAGCACAGACCGAATTAATTCCTTGTTTAAATCTGCAACTGTTAATTTTCCTAGCTGATTTAATCAATTTAATCAGTTATGATTCAAACAACACAACAAAGAAATTCACACTGAGAAAGACCTAGATTCTCTCATTTTCAGGAATTATCAATTATCATGTTATTTAAGCTAACTTTAAAAATCTACATATAATTAATATAAGGGACAGCCAGTCAAGTCTTATCTAATACCACCTAATAAAGCTTAATTCATTTTAATAGGGTTGTGCTAGTTTAGTACCACTGAGAATCCAGAACACTATTTTCTCAATTAAAGTAGAACACCAACATGTAAAGTTAGTGGGACATTTAATACACATGAGCAGTTACTCAAAACCAGAGAGCTGCTCAAACATAAAACTCATTGCACTGGACAAAAGTTACTACAGTTTAACAAAATGGAATAGCAGTCCCCCGCAATGGTTGAGAAACAACAGGAAAATCACCTTCTGAAGAAAAACATCCCTTTAAATGACACTGTGATAGAGCTATGCCTTTGAAATTTCTTTTAATACCTTTCTGCTTTTAAACCAATAGGTTGATTTCACTGTATGTGACTCAGTTCTCCCTTCTTCTGCCTATAATTCATCATCTTTGCCAGAAATGACTTCTCACAAGCTCACAGAAAACACATGAAAGACTGCTTCTTATTTTAACTCTTGGAATTCAATAACTTGCACTGTCAGAATTTTTTTAAAAAACAAATCAGAAGCATCTCTTACAGGCCTCTGAGCTTGCAGTACATTTGAGCTTAACACTTTTATGAGTCCACTAATGAATGACTTGTGATGTCCAAACACACAAATTCAGGTCTTCATGTATCTCATTCTGATTTGCACGTAGTATGGAGACACTATGCAGTTGAACAGTGTTTGCATAGGATATTCATTGTATTATTTCAGGGACAAAGTATCTATAATGCATGAAATGTATCAGATCTACCCAGTATATTTTTTTGTGCACATGTGGGAGTACAGTTATTTTTTTTAACCCAAGTATCTACACTTGTACAATCTCAAGTACTGCCAAAAATCAGCTAATATAAATAAAGCTGTAAATGTGTTCATGCTGTACTGGTGCATTTAAAGCACTAGAAATCATACTTGCAGACAAATTTATATTTAACACATTTTTGTCATTCTGTCCAGCTATAAGAAAGCATTAAAAAAAAAAGTGAGACTAATTATTGCATTTTCCTGCCTTTGTTGCTACTCACTTTTGGCACAGATTGCATTAATTTATTACCAACTATGAGGGAAAATGTATGCAGGAGACCTTTTTTAAGATACTATGATACTTCAGGGTCATTGTAAGGGTGATGGAAATCTCTGGTACTGCACACGCATGTGCACGAAAGGAGCAGTAACTCCAGTGGCATTGCATAAGCCTCCTGCATTATTCTTTGGACTTGCTGCATGTGCCTAAAGCAGCTGAGTGGCAGGCAGACGGAGGGTTTAAGTGACAATCATGCATAAGATGCATGTTCTGCCTACGGTGTCCTCTTCAAAGTCATGAGATAAAGGGTGACAGAAGAGGTGGCACTGTAGCCGGTCTCTGGGCCCACCTGGGAGGTAGAAGGTGTCAGCAACCATGACTACACCTGCACTCCCTGTCTCCCATGTTTTAGCTCTCCTATGCTGCTGCATGTGTGATCTCAGCCTAACTTTCACTGAAGGGCTTAATGTTTTCTGGCATCTTCCTCTTAGCTGAGACCAGTGCCTGCAGCTGAACAGCTTGACTGTTGCTGGGGCATGCAGGATTCATACAGGTCAGAAAAGAAGCTATGGCAAAGTATATTTAAATGCCTGACCTTCACCCATGTATTTTGTCTTACCCTTCAAAAATTCATAAAGAAATACATCAATTGCCTGAGCAAAAAAAAAGTATTTTCCCCCCAAATGATACTACAGTACATTTTCTCAAACAGTGGCTAAAGCGTGGCAGAAGCTGCTTTGTAGTTCAACTTGCTCAATATTAATGAACTGAGGCTGTGTGCTAAACGAGTCTACCCAGTGAATTACTGGAACAGTTACTGTATTGTTGCAGCCCATCAGGAATGATCAATAAGCTTTGAGACAGGCTGTGGATGCAGTAGGAGCCTCTGATAAAGAGGAAGGCTGTATGCAATTACTCTTCCTAGCTTATGTTAAGGAGAAAAAAAGTCATAAACAAATATTCCTTCCAGCCTTCCCTGCTTCAGCTGAAATTACCCACATACATTGTGGTTGGAGCTGACAAACTCTTAAGTTATGTGGGCAAGATATAAATCTCTCATTTCCTGAAACTGGTGCAAAGAAAGGAAGAAAGTCAAGAAGAATAAAAAGCTGAATATAAAGATCTTTGAGAACAATAAACTTTTGAGAGTAAGGGAGTATTTCTAAGAAATTTCTGAAGTTTTCATATTACTGGAGAATTCTGAGAGGAGAAAAAAGATTGCTCACCTAGATACTTTCCCATGACACTTAATAGACTATCTAACCTCCTATTTCTCATTTTAATGAAAGCAAATCCATGTTTACAGTGTGATTATACAGAATATTAGGAAAGGTTTCTACTAAGTAAGAGAAGTGCACTCTCTATATTTGCATCTTTTGTACTGACAACCCACTCTCAAGTTGGTGGGGTTTGTTATTAAGGAATATCTCATGACCACAGGTTTTTTTCTCTTATATCAAAACAACAGTAAGTGTTTTTATTTTCAATTATTAAACATATCTATTTTCCCTTCCACCAGACTATGAGAAAAAACATCACCACTAACTACTAAAAAAAGAGCATCTGGGAAACCCCCCCAAACCAAAACCATCTTCATCAATGCCCAATGATCCTAGGCATTTGAGATAGTCTGATAATGTTGTAGCTATGTTCTTTGTGTCAGCAGTGACAAAATTTATATCACCAATTTAATAGTTCTTACCAAAGCATTTATGAAATTTCAAAGACTTTTAAACAAACATGCCCCCATAAGAGAACAGCGATTTCTCATCCTTCACATAGCTGTAGATGCAGCTGTGGAAGCCTGTGCCAGCTGTCCCCAGGCACACCAGTCCAACCATCTCCTTGAAAAAACATTGTTCAAGAGCAGAAATCTAAAGTTAAGCAACAAATACTCAACAACATCAAAAACTTACTTTCAGGGATGATGAGAACCCATACAGTTAATACCAAGGAGACAAGAATGCCATTATATAAACCAAGTCAAATTTCAGGCCGAAAGGTGATGAAGATAAATGAAGGTGCCTAATGACACAGAGTCTACAGAAGTAGTGTGGAAGAGGGCAAAATTGCTGTGATCCAGTCACATGTAGTCAGAAAAAACTGTGCGATTTCTGGATACGGTTTATTGGATAAATAATGGTAGCCTCCCGCATTTGATGCAGCAATGCTTACAATTTTGGGAAAGGTGTTTGGAATGCTTTCAAAACATCTAAATTAGAACCTGTGTTATTTATATGAAACATGAATAATTCTAAATTATACTCCAGATTAAACTATTTTTCAATGACTGTTCAATTTTTTATATTACTACATTTAGCTAAGCAAAATAATTTCATTGGATTTGAGCATTCTGTCCTTTGCTTAAAACCAGACCCCTCCCAAACAGAGCAGCAAGCAGTTCAGTCCAGAGGCAAGGATCCTTGGCACCTAACCACATCTCCTTCTTCTCACCCGTCTCCATAGGTAACTGAAGCTAACAGGCTTTGCACTACATTCCACAAACTAACAAAAACAAATTATATCTAACAGCCCTATAGTTTTAACTTTCAAAATAACTTGGTCATACAGCATAAAAAGAGATTCCCAGTGCTTATAAGATGCTTCTATATAGGCAAGCAAGAATTTAGAAACAGTTGCTAAAATGCATCTTAAGCAGTTCTCAAGACAGTAGATTTCTTGCTAAACAACACCTGGCATAACCACCTCAGACAAGACAAGAAAGTTACAAGTGAACAGAAATACCTTTCCTGAGCAGAATATACTGGAAACGCAGTCTTTCACCCCAAATCTCAGCTCAGATTATTGACTAAAACCAGCAACAATTGCCATGTCTCTGTTTCTGGGCTTCTTCATTTGGTGCACTTAAGTGTAGCATTAAAATACACTTGGTAAATAGAGGTGTCACCACACGAATAAGCGTATCTGACAGCTTGAACTACTAGCGAAACATCACATGGACGCCTTGACCAGGCAGGCCACTGACCAGTTCCACAAGTGGTACAATGCTGCTCAAAATGTGCTTTATTCTCTTCATTTGGAAAAGTTATTCTCTCTGTCTTAAGCATGCTATTTTACCTGGATTCTTCAGTTAGTGAAAGGAAATGCTTCTTTGCAACATAAACTTAAATTGCAGCTTCATTACTATAGAACAGAAGAATTTACAGCCTATTTAGCTAGGATGCTAAAGAGGGGTGCCAGTCAATTCATAATCCTTAACTTGAAATGGTGCTGTTATACCTCAAGGCTCCTGACAGAAGGTGAAAGAGGACAGGCTCATTTCAGAAGTGCCACTTCCAAGCAAAAACAGATTTTGGGTTAGATTCTGGGCTGACAAGCATTACAGATGAGGAACTCAAGAGGGGTTTGAAGCCTGTGTAAGAAAGCCAAGAAGTAAGCCTGCTTCTTCTTTTTGAGAAAAGGAAAAGACATGAAATAGTGCTAATATGTATAATATTGCATAACGTGAAGAAACCAAACCAAACTCTCTCTTTTCCTGAATTTGGACTGCGTGCCTTACTTTCCTTAATTGCTTTTGTCATAATCCTTGCCTCTCACACAGCTGAAAGAATAAATCTATTGGCAGTAGTGAGAATACTACTGGAAGTGACAACATTTTCCGAGGTGGAGAAATTTGGTTCCATCTGGAAAGTGAGAGGATACAAAGCAGAGAGGTTGATGACTACAGTGGCTGAGGTGAAGCTGGGTAACTTGCTGTGATGTGAACTCAGTAACAGCTGAACACAGGCAAGCAGCAGAGAGGGAATATACAGAACAGCTGTGAAGGAAGAAAATACAGTCCTTGGTATTTGAGACACAAATAAAGACAAATGAGTCTCACTTCTCTTTCATGAAGCCTTTAATGAAGTTTTACTTTCTGTTTTTCCATAGATAACACCAATGATCACACATACCTGCGTTACTGCAAATCTTTAGAACTAGATTTTGCTTTTTCTGGGCAGCAGACTCATGTGGCAAAGTATGTACCTCAGGAGCCTCTCCGAGCTCTGGCAAAGAATTCAACAGAGGAAGGATTGTGGATTCCTTTAATGAAACCACCATTTATCCTGAAATAAGGAGAACATTTGTTTCCTGTGATCCCAAGGGAACTTAAGTAAGTTCATTTGAAAGGTATCGTTAAGGCTTGACTATCAACCAAAGATACATCTTGTATTTGATTTCAAGTTGCAGGTTCATTTGATGTAAAAAGTTGTAGTTGGTATAAACAACTGATGTCATTAATGAATAATATTTTCTAATTTGTTCTTAAAATACCCTTAAAAGAAAGGCATGTTTTATATCACTGCTCAGATCTGTTTTTTTGTTAACAAACTTATGTGCAGCTACAAGTGAAATATATCCTAGAAAAAATGGGATAATTGTTTCTTAAAACATAAAACAGAGAAATTAACTTTTACTTTCTTTACAGAGAAAACTAATGAGAAAGCAATTTTAATATTACAGAAGGTTTCTCCTGTTTTCCGGTTTTAGAAACAAAGCTCCCCAATTGTGCATAGGATTAATTTCTGAAATATAGAGAACTATGACTTTATCCACATTGATCATTTAAAATGATAAATTTAGCATTATTGCCCAATTCCAGTAGTTTTGATAGCTAGTAGACATCTCTAGATCATTTGAATACTTTTCTTTAAAAATTAAGACCCCACAAATCCCCACATTTTGCTCCCTTCAGAAAGAGTGCAAGAAAATATATGCTTGAGAAAGCAAGTGAAAGAACTCCTACTGACTGAAGTCTACCATAATAGGAAAATCTCACAACTGAGTTCATTAAAATTTAAACATTTAATCACCTTTTTATGTAAACCTGATCTTCTGCAGAGACACAGCCAGTTTTATTATACAAGAACTCTATGGCACTGCCAAAAAAGCAAGCGACATATACCATCAGCGCATATTTTCTAGGGACATGGAATGTAGCAGGCTGTAGAAGTGGAACCTCTCCTCTCTCCTGAGGTGTCATGACTCTTGGAAATATGTGTGCCTCTTGTGTTTTGTGTAACAAGAAAGGTAAAATTTTGAAGATTATTAAAGAAATCACATAGGTAAAACAACAGGTCAAACTGATCTAATATTGGGCTGAGCACAACTTCTGTATCTGTAAATGACAATAATAAGGTGCCTAAAAAACCCCTGTTTTTATGTTTGTGAATAACTTCCCAGGCAGGTAACTTAATATGTATTGTCCAGCATGAACAATTCATTAAAAATAGCCTGAAGTTCAACCCAATGTCTTTATGAGGCATCTGGGTAACTGACTACTTTTATATCTATATTGTCTTCCATTTCTTCTTTGAGATTTCCTTCCACAGAATGCAATTTCTTGGCCATGCATAGTGTCTTAAGTGTTTCACATACTTTAAATTATTGCATCCTCTTAAGATTCCACATGTATATCTTACATGTAAAACTCTGTCAGTCACTAGAGTGATCTTCAGAACTATATCATGAGGTATTTAGGAGGATAAAAGCTTCCCTGCTGATGCACTCAAAGGAATGAACTCTCTAAAAATAGTATCACGAGGACAGCAAACGTTCTGTTGTGAGGGATGGAACAGGCAGCTGGTAATAGCTTAAGCACTGCATCTGAAAAGAGATTATGAAAGCCATTACCTGCAAAAATTTAAATTTATCAATCTTGCAGAAAAATGATGAGATTAACATCAAAAAATATGTATGCATGTGTAAAACACAGGCATCAGTCAGCACGTAGGGAGACAATGTACTGTGAAAGGACATGTGAAAACATTATCCTGGAATGTGCAGAAAGCATAGATAAGTTTAATTTGGAGAGGGGGAATTCTGACTAAGCTGAGAAACACAAGACAATGCAGTTGTTAAAGACGATTTCTTGGCATAAAACACACAAGAATGTTGATTTCTTTAAGCACGCACAAAAATAGTAAGTGGAATATTCCTGACCACAACACAGTCAAGAGGGAGAGAAAGGTTAGGTGTTTCCAGGTGGACCTGCTTTCCAGTGGGAATGAACATACTGGGGATCCTGAAAAACTACAGGATCGTCATAGAGCCAGTGAAGCAGAAAGACCATTCTTTATGTAATTGGACTAGGTGGTTTCCAGAAAGGAAAGCAACTGAATAACTGTATGTGTTTATTTTTGCAAAATAAATGGGCAAAACTCCTTGCCTTTACAACATAGCTTGAGCTGGGAGTCGAGCTCTATGCTATTAATATAAAGATGCAGTTACAGGAAGAATATTCTTCTGGTTTTTTCTCCATTTACCAAAGCAACTTGGGAGACCTTTAATGTAATTTCCATCTCTTTCTATCTGGCATGGTGATCTTGATGATAGACCTCAGTCACATTTGTTGTTAGTAGTATTATATTTAACCTGATAAATATTTTAAAATACCTTTGGCATGGTCAACAACAGTCAAAAATTACAGAGTAAGACTAATAAGCTCTGCATAAGGTGCAAATACTGTGGTCTTCTCTTATCCTGCTGAACTGGAAGAATAATAGCCACAGGTGAGAACTGGTATCCAAAGGCAGGATGGGGTAGGCTGTCTGGTTTTAAAGGAAAGGACAAGGAAAAAAAAGGGAGAAAAATCATTAGAAAAATTAGAAAATATTCCTGACCACAACACAGTCAAGAGGGAGAGATATCTCTAAGACAAAGTGGTTCTTGGCACTGCAAAATTAGTATTGGAAAGGTTTTGAAAAGGTTTCAAAACTTATTTCCTTGCTGCAGAAAAGTCTAGTGAACGTAAACCTGAAAGGAAGTGCACAGTTCTAGTCTCCTTTGGATTTTAATATTGATATTATACTCCTGAATCTGACATGAGCAGATTTTAAGAGGCTTTTACCATGCTGTATGCCGATAATGAATGATCGTAGAAACAACGTATATCTAGGACCAGGCAGAAGCATGTCTATTGAAAAGGAAAACAGCCAAAAGAAATGAGTTCTTTGGCCTGGAGGAGAGTGAAGAAGATCTTTTACACATAGCCTTTAAGGTGCACAGAAATACGACAGGAATGATGAAATAATCAGTGCTATGAAGTTGAAGGTATGAGCCAGAGATGCAGAAATCACAGAAGAAAGATGGAAGGAAAAGTTATAAAAGACTTTATACAGTACTACTGTGTCGGTAAGCAGAGCATCAAAAATAAGGAAGGTGAGTTACAGTATGACCTATTCATATTCACACATGCTATTTTTGGACCTTCACTTTGGATAACTGTAAGCATTATTTGTGGGACCTGTTAATTTAGGGACAAGGATGATAGCTTTATGGGATAAAATTATTAGTTTGCTTTGACACTTTTGATTTCATTGCAGCATAATACATGAAACTCAACAAAAGGCCATAATAAATGCAATTTTTCTGATGACTGCACTTTTCAATACCTGAATCTTAATCTGTTAATGTCCCTATAACATTTACACATTAACAGAATTTCCCTTTACAACTTCAAGAATATTTTCAATAATGGTTCATAAAATTTATTCCAAAACCCTGTGTGCCTAACTGCTGACTCAAAGGCATACTGTCTTTGAGCCATCTGAAGCAGAAATAAATGGCAATAGAAAGGAGTAAGTCTGTAGAGAGAGATGGAAAAATGCCTCCTGCCACCGTAGGTCTTTGAAAAAAAGTTTGGAAGTCATTAGCCATTGTCATTGTGTGTGTGTGCACTGATACAACAAGGTCTTCTTCTGTAATATCACTCTGTCAGCATTGCCCAAATTTTATTTAAAATGTGAAAATAAGGAAATAAATACACTTTTAAATCAACCCACCCACAGCACCTCAGATAATCTGAGGAACATATGAAGACTGTACTTCTCATAACCTTTGTTTGGTAACAACATTAAATATATCAAACTATGCGTGCTTTTTTATATTCACTTATAATCTTTGATTCTGTCCTGCACAGTTTTCTCTTAACTTGTAGAGGCAGAGTATGAGACTAACTTTGAAGCAAATACACACACACACACACACACACACACACACACACACACACGCCTGATGTTTGTTTGTATTAAGGCCCCTCTACACAGATGTGACAGTGGAAGGACAGCATAAAGTATATGCAGATTACATCTCAATTTTAAGACTTTCACTTTAAAATATAAATAGTTCCCTGTAACAGACTGAGCTGTTTACAGTATTTATTTATGGCATTCACAGTGTACCCATGACTACAGTTTCTACGTGCCACTGTGTAATGTGCAACTCTGTTAAGCAAATATATTTTCTGTAGTTATTTCAGAACTATACTCTGCTTTAAACTCTCAGCTAATTAACAATGGTAATGCTTCCACATACTGTGCATCATGCAATTTATTTCTAATACAGTGTGTTAACTTTTTATATTTTAAAGGTGGGTACTTCAACTAATTGCATGCAGCTGCAAGTAACTTTCATTACCTGATCTTGGGATTTCTTTTTCTTCTTCTTCTTCCCCCAGCATCCTGAACTTTCAGCATCTTTTCCATTGGTATCACCACACAGTAATCCATCAAGTTCATCTGTTCCCATCTGCTGTCCCTGAGATGTTTCTGCAGCTAGCCTGTATGAGAGGTTCCTCAAAATGCACACACAGTTTTCAACGGTCTGAAAAGTATGAAAAAAAAATACATACACACACACAGACACACACACACACACACAAAGTGAGAAAAAACGTTAAAATTCCTCCCTTGTTCACTCTGTATACAAAGCAGAAGGAATATCATTGATTTTTGCACATGCATTTGCCCAGCACAATTCTTTTCTACTCTTTTCTGAGTGCTTCCTAGGCAACCACTGCTTAAAAGATTCAGAAGAATTGGCAGGACCTCACACCCTCCTTTTATGGAAAAAACAGCAGTTTGGACAGTATTTTTTCATCAGTTTTTTATCATGTTTCTGAACTTCATGCTGGAGTCCAGTGTGAAAACAGAAGCTGAGGAAAAAAAGCATGATCAAGAGAACCTATGCACACACAGAACATAAGCTAACTTCCACCTCAGTGAATACAAAACGCTACAAACACAACATGGCAATAGTATTTTTACCACCAAAAACCTTTCATTCTGGTTTCAATTCTGTGAGAATTACCAGAAAATGAGGTCTGGGTTCTGTTTTGCAAGTGCTTGTAGCATAATATGGATATAAACACATCAAGTTTCTTGTGTCTGACAAATAAGACTATGAATCTCAGGAGTCTTCCTGCTTTTACTACTTTTAGCCAGGCTGCAAATAACTTGTGGCCAGTCTTTCCCTTTCATCTGTTTGTCCCCCAGATCCATTGGGCCTTCTGCATATGATGCTGTCTGGAACCCAGAAATGGAGTGAGACCCAGGGCAGGAAAAAGAGGGCATTGAGAATTCAACATGATTTCTGCAAGTCTAAAAGAAGTTTAGTTTAGACTCAGTTGAAGCCTACTCCTTTACTTGGCTCAATTTGGTTTGACTATCCCTCATGAGAAATACATGCACTTGATTTTCTGGAGGCACAGAAAGCAGGGGTTTTATACAGTGAGGTAAAAAGATGTAACTTCATTTACTTTCACATATTTTATGAGCTTATGCCAGGTATGCATTTGGCCCACAGTTTTTGAGATGACATGAAGTTTTAGAGATGACATAAAATACTGAACTCAGATTTAACTGGACAGGATTTTTTTTTTTTAATTGCTAAATTTACTTCTATACAGCTATAATGTGCAGAAATTGAAGTGTGTGTTTGTTTATTAGCATCCTAAATTTTGGTTCACCTTTTTAGGAATAATAATCGTCACAGTTAAAATTCACATCTATACCAAAAACAAATTAGCTGAGTCCACTGTGAGGACAATGTTATCTCAAACTAAAAACTGAGAAGCAAACATCTAGGCTACACATGCAACAGATACCTTTTTCATTAAGATGAACTTGCACAAGCCTATAAAGCAGGTTCAATTCACATACTTAACCAAACTTTACTCCTCTTTGATTTGTAGTTTTGAATTTAATGGGCTTTTATTTTTTAGACCTACAGGTGTTTTTAAAAGGGTCACCATAAGAGGCCTATATATGACTTCAGGAGTCTTTCTTATTTAATTGATCAAATGCAGATTAAGAATAGTAACTTTGTTAGGTAAAACATATCTAATTCATCATTTTTAATGTTTTAACTTGAAGTATCATAGCTTTTTCTTATTAGAAGTTTATAATAAACCCCACAACTTCAGTTCCTAGTGCTGCTAAGATTTAGGCATTCTTAACTTTACCCACATGAGGTGCAACTTTAGCAGCAATCCTACATATGCTTGTGAGTTCCATGCCCTCTTTCAGTGTTTGTAAGAGCAGGGACCAGAATTCTGTTCTTTGTCAACAGCAGTCTTATAAACTGTCTAATAGCACAATTATCATAGCATTTGGAAAACAAAATTTATGATTCAATTTCAGAAGTTCATTTTTTGTTACACTAGCACCATTTTTGAAGCTAGATTAAAAAGTGTTTTAGAGTCACTTATTTAAATATGCGGTCCAACTAAAATCACATTCTGCTTTGGGATATGCGGCTACAATGTTATTTTGTATTTAACTGCACAATTGCTTTATCTCATACAGTTAAAAATCTGTAAAACAGGAGGTTAAAACTGCCAAGGCAGGGACAATCATTTTTTTGTCATGTCCTCATTTTTTCTCCATATGATTTTGCCCACAGTTTTACAAGTCATAACAGCTCCAAATTAGTGTATAAATGCAACAGTTTATACTAACTATAAGAGGCAAAACCAGGAGCTTACTATGCTCCTTATTTAGACCTTTTAACAGTAAAACAATCCTGAAATCAGTCTAGTCACCTACAAAGGGATGGCTGAAAGAACAGCAGCTGAGCTGTGAGAAGGGGGTGTAAACTGACTTCCTCCCTCCTCCCCTTTAATCCTCCTCCCACTCTTCTTCCATGAAGCCTTCTAAGTTTTACCTTCTATTTGACAAGCTGAATCAGGGAGCTTTTCCAAAGCTAATGAAGCAAAAAACACCCCCATGTTTCCCGAGTGGCTCTGCAGGAGGTGACAGGAAGGGGTAGGAGGTAGCTGGCACCAGACAGCAGCTGAGTTTGCTCTGAAGTCTCTTTCAAGTGTGGTGCCTACCTTGTGTGTCGGTCTCCTTCACTTATCAGTAACTTTTATTAATGGAAGACTGACTATAGACTGCTGGGTTATGATTAAAAAACAAAACAAAACAAAAAAACACCCACAGGCCACTAGTCCTGCACTGTGTGGTACGAACCTTTCATAATTCCTCCCTCCCTCCCTGAACATATAGACAAAATCCATCCAGTTGGTTCAGGCTAGCAACCATAAAGTTCTGGAGATTTTCCCTCTCCAGTCTATAAATCCACATAGGTCTACGGACAACTATCTGTGAAAGATAATTTAGAAATACTAGCCCAGTAGGCTTTAAAATTTTGCTGTGTAGAAGGCTGCTCTCCTGCTATAAAATTCTTAGGGGATTGCAAAAGGACAAAGGTTGTTCTGGAGCAACAGCTGTAATTACTTCAGTGCCATATACTGAATGCAAAATATATTTGAAACTAGCATTTTTCTCCTTCTCTGAAATACTTTAATGTATTTCATATATTAGAAATCTTCAATATGTAACTCCTTGAAGTCATTTCATTTAAGCAGTACCTTTCACCTTTGGAGAAGTATGTTCATATTCTAGTACTTTCAGAGAACTAAAGATGTATTTTTATGTCGACCTAAAACAGCTATTATTAAAAAGCATTTATTGATCCTCTTCAAAGAAAAAGTAATGTTGGTAATGCTGTGGAATTGCCTATTAATTGCCCACTTTTTTCAACGGCAACCACTTCACTCTTTTCTGTTTGTCTTGTAAGCCCACCACACTGTTTTTACTTCTGGTTCCTACTGGGTACTTGATACTCCTGAGGTACCCTGAGGACCTGGATTTCTTTCTCCTGAAAAGACAAAGATGACAAACCTTACTATCAATTTCACTGCTCCCCAGAGCAGACTGGATGACGTAGAGCAATGCATCTGTCAGGCCATCACACTCCCTCATCCTTCTGCGGGCCTCCTCTCCAGCAGAGCTGACATTCCTGGTAAACAACAGCAACGGTTACTACTTTCACAACTTCATTACTACTTTCACAACTTCATTACTACTTTCACAACTTCATTATCCACCTCCTGTAGTAAAACATTTTCACAATTAACATACGTATAAAACATTTGCTTTTTTTCTCCTTTCATCAGTTCAGAGCTGTGAATAATGAAGACAGCTGTGAATGAGCTCAGTAAATGTAACACAGAGGGGAACAAACGGAAATTTCAGCTCCCCTGCAAGAAAATGCTGAGGCTCCGGCCAGGATGGCCCTACCTGAGCTCAAAGACTTGTGGCCCACCAGCATTTGGAGAGGGGCTGATCATTTTTCTTTCCATCTTTTTTTTTTTTTTAAGAGTAGGTTAGAGTAAAGTAGGTTTTGTGAGAAAGTGTGTTGAAAAAGTGCACTGTGTCCATAAAAATCAGGCTGTGAAAAGTTTAGAGGTTGTGCCAAAGAAGTCTGCTATGATTTGAAAAGCCCAGTAGTCAGGGCTCTTAACCTGAGAGACTAGTATTATCAAAGCATAACATAAAACACCTGATATTGCTCAGGAATGGTAATGCTTCCATCCTCTTGCTTCTCATTTTACATGAGCGTTTCCTTCTCTCTCTCATTTTGGGAGAACAGTAATGCCCCAATCTTCTCTCTGGGTAATTATATGTGTTGTTTTACATTGCAAAATTTAAAACATAAGCTTACTATAACAATTTGTGTTTCTCAGAGGGCCAGAAGGGCTTCTGAACATATTTATAAAAATGGAACTAAGACAAAATTTACTGAATGACAGTGTGAGTTATAAAGCTCAAAAAGTGACTCATAAAGAAGGACATATGTGTGAAAGTGTACATATACAGAATCTATACTGGTTAACATCAAGCTTTCTGAGAAAAACTGCATTCAAATTTGCATGGCAATTCCAGTTTGGAAAGGCTGAATTAGCAATCTTAGGAATGGGGTAAAACTTTTCAGATAAGTCTCCCTTAGCAGGAGCAGACTTCCCTCTCTTGAGGTGCTCCTCTGTAGCTCCTCTCTCCCTACTCCTAAAGTTAATACAAAGGAAGAACAGATAATACTTCACACCAGCCCTAAGTACTTAATACCAATGTATGTAAATGGGAGGGAGAGCATCGGCTCTTTGGCTTGGGGAAGAGATAAGGCACTCTCTTCCCCTTATGCAGTTGCCTTTGCATTAAAGATGGAAAGAGGACAAGAATCCTGGGAGATGGGAATGAATTTTGGATGGAGGAAGGTGAGACAAATTAAGGATAGATTTACTTTCAATTCTCTTTTTACTCTGCCTACTTCTTCCCATCCTAACCTCTGTGGGTCCCACAAAGCACCAAATAATTTTCCTGATTAAATGATCGTAGAACTGGACAATCCCTTAGTCCCTAAAAGGCAGGTTCCTAATTGATTCTGCTCCCTAAACACACATAATTTTTAATCTATACTTGCATCCCCACACAGTCCTAATTAGTTCTGCTTTCCCACACTGCTGGTCTGATAATTCAGTACTGCTCCCCTCACCTATGCAGATAGCCCCATGAAAACATACAGCCCAGGAATATGAAAAATATTTACTTTATCTCCTTAGCATACAATTGCACTGCTTTCCATTCTCCTTGAGACTGCTTAGTTAACCCCTCATCATACATCAGAAATGTCTCCTCCACAATGGCTTGCAAGTTTTGTGTTGTCCTGTTCTTTTTTCTGGCCCCTAGACTCACTGCTTCTTCTCTCTGCTGCTGCAGGAGGAACAGATGTAGACATTTCCTCCAGCTCAGGAGGAAACCCTCAGAACCCTCTTTCATCTAGAAAGTGTGGTCCAGAGAGCATCAACCGGAAAAAGTCTTCCACTGGCTCCCAGTCTAAAGTGACTGAAACCTTTCCACTTCCCCTCTGGTTGAAGGAAATCAGAAACTAGAATTATAGAGCATGATTTTCCCCAAACAGTGCCTATGCCCTGTATTTGCAGTGCTGGGGACTCTGGCTGAGATGTATTTTGAGTAGACAGTCACCTTATTAAAGGCAAGAGCTCTGCCTGAAATTCCTGAGCCGCAACCCATGTAGAAAAAGCAGTATCATGCATCTGAAAAATCCAAGGGCATGAGAGGATGTCAAGGGGCATTTGTGGACTTCCTTCTTCTGAAATTCTGCTCTTCTGCCCTCCAAGAAGATGAAGAAAAAGAAAAGGCTGTACCCAGCCCTAAAAGAATATCGCATATGGAGTGACTGCACAAATTACAATAGGAGTATGCTGAGGAAGTGTTCTCTGCACTCCACTTTTCCTTGCCCCACTAGCCAAGAAATATGTGAAATATTATTGACAATCTTTAAACAGAACTTGATGTAACATTCTGTATTAACATTATTTATCCAGGCTTCTTCATTTGCTGCTGTTACATATACCAAGTGCAAGTTTTCAAAATATACAGACTTACACATCAGTAGAAACACTTTCCCCAGACCTTTTCACAGGGGTGATTTCTCATTCTCTCTAGCATGGTGAAATGCATGCCACATTGACTCTGCAGAGCCTGAATAGACCTGCAGTCTCTCAGCTCCTCTCCAAGCTCTCCAGAAACTCCTCCTCAACAAGACAGCAATACAGACATCCTTATAGTCCCTGAGCTGTGATCTGTTTGCCTCATTTATTTCTAGATAAACAAACAATATAAGGTCTATATACAAAGTAGTACAGATATACTAGGGGGACAGCCTTCACAGAAGATGAATCTCTTAGCTCTGTCTGGAACAGCTGTTGAGTCCAGTTCCTCCATTTATCACCCTTCCCCATTATGCTCCAGTTGGTTCTAGAATCACAAGGTGGGTAAGATGAATTCCTGTGACTGCTTCTCCTTTTCTTTTAAAATTCTCCATCTAGCTTTAGCACTAGATCCTGAATACGGTTCTTAGTTACCACAGTTCTCCCCAGATCTAGTGTGTTAATTTAGATGCGAAATAGCTTAAAAAACAAGACAAATTCAAACTTCACATCAACATTTTGGCAGAAATGTTCATTTGATTATTTAAAAAGAAATGCACCCTCTTATTTAATTATTCCCATTTCACCTTTATTGAAGGAAACATATCACCAGCTCTGTAAATGATTGATAACAGATCTTTCGTGGAAGGCCTCTAATATCACCATGCTCAGGCGATGTAGTTCTGCAAGCAAGTTCCAGTTTCCTTGAGCTGCCAAAGAAAACACTCTGCCATCTTAATTTTTTTATTTCTAGCTATTAACTCCAACATGCTGTAGCTGGCAGCATGACAGGGAGTAAGACATGATTTGTCATTTGTAAATTTACAGGTCACTGTGGAAACCTTAAACTGGAGCACTGGTATTATCTACTCTCAGTAAGACGTCTCACTAAGTAAGCACATATTTTTTCTAGCTTCAGTAACCAAATACTTTTAAGGTGAAACCACGTTTTACAGATTTTCAAAAAGATATGGAGACAGGATGCACAGGTTTTCAAGAACAATTTAGTTCTCCATCATAAAAGCAGCCACAGCAAAAGTTTGATCGTCTGTTAAGGTTTGATACTTGTGGAAGTATACGGAAGTACAAATTTGTAGAACTGTCATTGGGAGCAATGTCAACACTTTGCTAAATGTTTTCATGTCCAGAGAGGATGTCTCTTTTAGACCACTGGCTTTCCCAGCTGCAAGTATCTACAGAGGCATCTGCCCTCCTTGAGTGTGCTCAGATCACATCCAGCAGTTTCACCCTTCCTGTATCAGCAACAGGTCTGTAGATTACAGATCCCCCTGCAGTTGTGTATGATAATCTTTGAGAACAAATTATCCTCTAACAAAGATGAAATTGAGATGGGTCCTCCTCTGCATGGGTCCTCCTGCATAATATCCTAAACTAGGCAAAATCAGAAGTCGTCTTTGGCAAGGAACTTCAGATGAGTCCAAAGTATAGCTTTATCCCCCAAAGTTTTGTGCAAGAGGGATGGATTTTAACAGTTTCAATCTTTTTATTCCTTCCAGTTGATATATTAGCCAACAAAAAGAGTTTTCCCAGAGAGGGGGTAAAGTTTATATAAATCAGGAACTCAAAAAACCCTCCATTAATGTTGTAGGAACCAAGTTTATGTTTCATAAGTGAAAGCCCCTCAGGAGCATAGTGAATAACTGAGTTGCAACTGAGTGGAAAAAATGCCCAAGAATCATTCTGTGAGTGAGGCAGTAGGCAGAAATTACTATTCAGCACATATTCATTGAGCTAGTGGAAAGTCCCATATTTTAACATCCAAAACATCCTTCTCCCACACTTTCCTCACCGGTATCATACCTGGAAGAGCCTTTGCAGGAGGCTGCGACCCATCTGCATATTATACTGAAAGCCTAGTCCATTCAGCTACAAATACGTGCTTGGTGCATAATTTCCTGTTATTACTAAGGCTGCACACCACGAAGAGCTTTAGTCCTGAGAGCCATCCTGGCCATCATGCAGTGGACTACAGAGATGTCAGGCTTGGACAGAAACCCTTCCTTGAGTTGCTCAGCATGAACTCTGCAATGTGCTGCAAAGTGTGTAGGGACCTGCTTGGAGAGGAGGATGTCCTAAGGCCAGGATTGCCTCAATCACCTTGAAGTACTGAAAACTACCCTGGTAATGTGTTGTGTCACCTGTCTCCAAAACAAACGTGGGTTAAAGTGAAATGAAGGAGAGATACATGACAGAAAGGTGGAGCAGGGAGAGGCAGGGGATTAGGAGCATCTATGAGAGAATTCCGGAACTGTGCAGATCCTTGAGGAGAACACCTGGCACTTCTGGTTCTCATAAAGCAAAAAGAGATTGACTCTTCAGTGTTCTCAGCACCAGTAAATACATGAAATGTGGTCTTCTTTAACTTCCCGCATGTGATTTGGTTGGTTGTTTCTTGTTTTCCTCTAAAGGACTGTCCTTTAGAGCATTCAGTGATCCCAGAAAGAAGACTGTCAAGAAGTTGCTATGTTTTCTTTTACTACTCCCAGTGTTCACTGCTTCCCGACAGAGGGAGCTGACGTGGGACTCGTTTATTGCTACATGGGGCAAATAAAATACACTGGACATGGGGCTTTGTCTACTATTCCAGACCACTGCACAACTTAACTTGCAGTATATACTTCAGCCCAGTTCCATACTCCAGCCCATACTCCAGCTCCAGCACAATGACTGACAACAAAGTCTCTTTGGCAGAACAGAGACCTTGTGACATGAGGGCATCTATAGACCACCCTCAAAGCATTTCTTAATAAAGGTTTCCACAGAGGCTCAGTTTTAGAAGAGTATATCCACCAAAACATTTGGTAGGTTGTGCCATCATCCTCAGGAATTCAAAACCACACAGAAACAGCATCGGGTGCCTGTTGGATAAGCAGATGGAAAAGCCACATCTGTAAGCAACACATCTGCAGCCTGGAGAAACAAGCTACCTTGATGCATCCAGCCAAGGGACAGAATGCAAGCTCCTCTGCTCTAGGACAAGACAACTACTCGAAATGAGCCCTCAGACTACGAAAACAACCATCAGTGAAAAAATAGACCATGGCTGAGACAGTGCCCAGGCTGCTGCTTAGAGTATGTCATTAAAACATACTCCAGTGCAGCCAGACTGTTGAGAGGAACTGTGACTGTGTGGCAGGCTTTGCTCTCCCACGCTGCTAGTCTGGCATGTATAGGGCATGAGGGTCGACATGTCTCTAGAGCTGTTGCTAAAGCTAAAAGAAAAATAAAGTGCATTTACACATCCACAGTGTGACTATGAATATGTACAAACAGCAGAAGAGTGAAATAAACTTTTGTGCACTAGCAACATACCAAAAGCACTGCACCATGCCATATGTTGTCAAGTAAGCCTCTGACTGGCCCCTATACTTGACTTTGAAGAAAAGCAATTTGAACATGAAAATCTTAGACTCATAGAACAGTTCAGGTTGGAAAGGACCTCAGGAGATAGTTTAGCCCAACTTCCCTCCTCAAAGCAGGGTCATCTAAAGGAGACTGTTCAAGGCCTTGTCCAGTTGGGTTTTGAATATTTTCAAGGATGGACACTCCACAACTGCTCTGGGCTACCTGTTCAAGTGTTTGCCCACCCTCACAGCAGAAAAGTTTTTGCTTATGCTTATGTGCAATTTCCTGTACTTCAATTTTTTCCCATTGCCTTTTGTCCTGTCACTGAGCACAGCTGACAGACTTCTGGCTTCTTCTTCACCTTTCCCATCAGGTATTTATACACATTGATACAATCCCCCTGCAATCCTCCTCTGCTCAATGCTAAAAATCCGAGCTCTCCCAGCCTCTCTTCATATGAGAGATGCTCCAATCCCTTAGTCATCTTGGTGGCCTTTTGCTGGACTCCCTCCAATATGTCCATGTCTGTCTTGTACTGGGAAGCCCAGAACTGGACACAGCACTCCAGGTGTGGCCTCAGCAGGGCTGGGTAGAAGGGAACAATCACTTCTTTCGACCTGCTGCGATGCTTTTCCTAGTGCATCCCAGTAGTTCTTCATGTCTGCACTTTTCCACCTTTAAGAAGTTTTCTCCAAATCTCTTCTGGAGAAAACAAAGCCACATAGATGCAGCCCTCTCAATCAGTATTTAAACTTAGTCAAGAGCAATTCCCAGTCAACAGTGCTGAAGGCTGATAACAGATATAATGCCAGAGGGCTAGGAAAGTATCCTCATGGTACCCAGAAGAGAATCAACCTCACCAGTAGTCTCCTTGCCAAATCCAATCCAATCCTGAAACTCAGATTCTCAGAGCACCCTCTATATTCATCTGTCAAATATCTATATATAGAGAGAGATATAGATATCTGTACATACAGACACACACACACACACACACAAAAATTCCCTGCTGCTGGCCTCCTCTACATATACTCTCTTATATGCTACCTAGCTTTATTTCTGTCTAGTTGGTTAAAAAATCTTCTTCAGTGATAAAGCCTTGTCTCAGCAGCAAGTTGACATCCCCAGTCCCATGGGAGGCTGCATTGAGAGGTGATGATGCTTTAAGCTGGCCTGCAGTGTAGCAGATGATCACATAAGAGCTATTATTTTTTCTGCTTGCTTTCAGCTGTTTTTGTAAGTGTTCAGGCTCTTTGTTGCAAGAGTTTAATACAGTAACACTGACAGCAAAACAAAGCAACCAATACCATGCACACATCCAGCAAGTGTGCTCACGGTCATTAGCAGTCCATTGACAACGATCAGTTTTTAAGGGCTTTTTATAATGGAGTAAGACCTTGAGTCACATTGGCTTATCTCTAAGTATTCAGTGCAGCCTTTGGACATAGAGCAAACAGATTACATAGAGCTTCAGTACTTTTAGACAAATTCTGATTTTTAAAAATCATTATTTGCACACTAAAACTTTTTTCAACCATCCCCTAGTGCTGAAAACTAAACTAGCTGATGAGAAAAGTAATTTTTCAGATAACTAGCAAATTTAAACAAACTAGTAAGACGAAAAAATAAAACACAAGAAGTCTCCACTATTAAGAGTTTCTAAATGTTAGGCTTTCAGCAACCCCAAAACCAGCTTATTATTTGGAAGTAATAGTAGATAGAAACAGATTTTTCAGACACTGCCACAGATACACCTTGTAATTTTGCCTGATTTGAATGACAGTTCAATGCAGTATCATTTTAAATGAGCAGGACATTTCACCATGGTACAAAACACAGCTATAACATGCAGTGGGGTCACCATAAAGAATCCTTCTTGCTAAGTGTTCTTAGTACTAATTATAGCCTTCTTTATTTATAAGTTGGCCTTCAGGTTAGTAATAATTTATCCAAAAAACACCCTGTTGGTGTTCCTTGCAGTTCTGAATGTGGTTAAGAATAACGCAGTTTAGGGGCAGATTCTTTCCTATTAATCAGCATAGCTCAACTGTGATTAATGAAGCAAGACCAATTTACATCAACAAAGAATTTGGCCCCAGATCTTTAGCTCTTAGGTATTAATTTCACTTTGAAAGCATACTTTACAATTAGACAAACATCTGACACTTTAATGTGGATACAGTCTTGGTTATTATCCTTTCTATCAAATGCTATGACAATGTGATTTAGCTTTCATTATTCAGCCGTACCTTTCATTTTCAAAACATCACAGCAATTAGCCTACCAAGGCAAGCACTCAACAGGTAGCTTTTACTGCTCTGCATCTGCATGTCTAACCCTTAGGCTAAATGTACTGTTTCTAATGACCACTGTGTGCGATCTGCAAATCAATTGACATCTAATATAATTTTTGTTTACTTTAGTAATTTTTGAAGAGACATCTGGTAGAAACAGAAGAACATACAGTGCCATAAATATCTTAAAAGAAATAGTCTCTCTAAAACAAAATGTTATGGCGTAAAATATTTCCTATAGGGGTTCATGGTCTAATGAAACACATTCCCATCTGAAAGAAACAGAAAATCTAATCTAATTTCTAACAGAAAATTCTAATCCTACCCCTCCCGCCCGCACCATTTTGCTATGGTTTTCCATTTAAATTTCTCTTGTGAATACTATAGATATTATATATAGTGTATTTAGTAAGTATTTTAAATTTTGCTAAAAAAATTCCATCCCTAGCAAATTTCTGATTTGATATTTCATTTCTCTGACATGCAGAATCTGGCTACATCAAAATCATTGCACTTACTAATGCTCAGCTGTTCATCCATACACCACTTTTAACACACTACCTGCAGGAGATGAAAGTCAGTTTGTCCACAGTGTTCATTCAGTTGGGAAGAGGTGAATTACCGCGTCACTGCCTGCCCTTGGGAAGAAGCTGCTGTGGTGCAGACCATGAAGGTCATAATGGGAACAGTTTAAAGATGTCAATGGTAAAACATTTTTTCCATTTTCATTTGTAACATTTCCAACTTGATTCTTTCCTAGAATTTAGTAAGACACTCTGCTCAACAGTGGAACTCTGAATTTGTTAAAGAATGATTGCCCCACAGTGTGGCAAAGACAGAGAAGGTCTCAATAACAGGCTTCAGTTCTCACTGTGAAAGCTGTGAATATAACAGCCTAGCAGCATTCTTTGCTGAAAGAAAAGCCAGTATTATGTGGCTTAGCAAAGGCAGTTAAAAAAAACTATTTTGGCCATGTGCTTCTCTTGCAATCCTCCAAGTAAATGCAGCAAGACAGACATATAGCAGCTCCTGATATCACATAACATTGCAGGAAACTAGGAGTGCTCTGAGATGTTCCTCCTACTCTTGACCAAGATGTCTGACAATTCTTACTCTGTTAAAAAGAGACTTATGTCCATACCTCTCTATAGTATGAAAGGCTGCTTCAACTATGCTTTCGAGTAACAACCATGGTGAATATAAGCAAGTGAAGCATAGGAAAAGCTAAAGTTTGCACACAGAATGGGGTTGTGTTCTTTTTTTAAAAAGGTAAAAGCATTCAACTTCTTGTGCTCCACCAAAATCCCTAATCTGCTTTGCAAACAAATTGTGTCTTGAAAAGAAACAATCATTATCACAGAAAATGAGCCCTTTTGTTGGAGGTTATTTTAAGACAAACACAACCCTCTGATCTGAAATGAGATCTTGTGAGGGGATATACAAACCAAACGAGAATAAGGAGGAACAATTTTGAATTGTATTGGATGCCTACTAATGAGTAATTTTTAAAAGCTATACAGCTTCTAAGAGTCTACAGTAAGAGCCTGAAGACTTAAATTCAGATTCTCTAAAATACACAACCTGCCACTTACTGAACAGCCTTGCAATCCTCTTAGGGCAATGGTCTTAGGGCATGTCTTCCTCCAAAATAGTCCCCTGGAATAAACACATTTGTGAATATCCTTACTTGTCAAGGAAAGACTAAGGGAACACTGACACCCATGTTAGATTAGGGACAGCCTGATTGACAGTATTTGCTTCACTCTTTAAAAGACTTTCGATAAGGCTCCTAGCCAAAGGACTTTAACGAAACTAAGCAACCATGGGAAGATGTATAGTTAATTGCTAAAAATAGGAAACAAATGGTCAGTTCTCACAATGGAGTATGGTCACCAGCAGAGCGATTTATTTATACACTATCAGAACAGGAGGTAGGTGAACAATGAAATGAAAAATTTGGCTGAAGATACTAAGTTATCCAGAGTAATAAGATGAGTGTTAACAAGGAAGTACTGCAGAAGGACTTGAAATTTAATGTAGATGAATGTAAAATGATGTACATGAGGAAAAAACAAACACATTCCTGATTTCACTTACAATATGATGAGCTCAGGGCTACCGACTAAAACCAAGCAATTGTAACACACAGTTCCATGAAAAGATAGCTCAATACTCAACAGCAGCCAAAAGAACAAAATGGCCTGTAAGGCAAGGATAAGGCAAGGAACATAAAATAAAAACACAGAACACAGCACTATACCACTGTATACATTCAGAGTTTGCTCCCACCATTCTTATTATGGTGTACAATTCTGATCCCCTCATTCCAAAAATGCTTTAGCAGAACTGGAAAAGAGTCAGGGGAGGGCTACATACTTCCACATTAAGAATGACTTAGTAAGTCAGAATGCATTGTCTGAGAGAGTGACAGATAATGGGTGGGGAAGAATATGACAGAAATCTATGAAGGCATTATGGGTATGGAGAAGGTAGATAGAAATCAATTTTTCATTCTCTATTTTGGCTGAAAAACTAGGGGGTCATCAGATGGAACCAGCACAAGGCATGTTTAAAACAAACAGGAAATGGTGGTTGAGCGTAGCTGGGCCATAGATATCCTTCCCAAAAGGAGCTGTGGATGTCAAAAGTGTATATAGGCTCAAAGGGAGGCAAGTTCATGGAAGAGAAATCTATTGAGTTACTAAAAACAAAGAAATCACATCGGCTTCAAGAAGACTCGGAGCCAGCAGGAGGTTGGGAAAGCAAAGAACTGAGGAGAGTAACTGAACCTGAAATGGCGTAAGCCTCACGAGGCCAGCCTTTGAATCCAGACTGCTGGATTTAACCCTGAAAACAGCTTTGGATCTCCTGCTTTGCTTATATGTACAAATGAAACACTGAGGAGTCAGTCAGTCTCACAGGTAGCACAGACAACTTGAGTAGCCATCCAACAGCAAGAGAAGAATGAGGTGGCATACAATATTTAACCAACAGCTTCTGAATCAGTACTCAAAGTTTTTTGAAGAATGCAACTGATGTTCTGAGAGACATACACTCAAAATTATATTAAATACTATTATTATGTATAGGAATAAACTTAGTTGAGTGTGGAAGAATAAAGGATGTGGACAGGACAGAGGAGTTTCTGCCCCCCCCCACTAGTATTTGAAGCAGTGATACCTGCAAGGCACAGCAGAACATTCAGTGGAGACACCTAAGTTAGCACTGAGTTACAAGATTACTAGTGCAGTGTTACTGCTGTGCCAGCTTGTTTCTCTCATTACCTTCTGATTCACTGTTTCTCCACAAACTGAAGTGACTTAGAACAAATGCTAGTGCAGTCCCATCATTCCTCCTGCCTGAGCTACGCGCTCCAGAATTAGCTCAGGCATCTCTGTTCAGTGGGCCTTCTTGCCAGAAGATACTGCAGATTTTAAGGTTTACATGGGCTCAAGAGCAACTGGACAAATTCATGGGGAAGGATCCCATTGAGGCTGTGAAATACAGACATCGCCCCTCATTCCAGCTCCCAGAAAAACAGGTAACTGGCAGCTGGGAGCATATTCTGAGGACGTATTACTATTCTAATATATTCTTCCCTGGCCATCCACTCTGGTCACCATGAAATCTCAACAAAATTGTGTCAGATACTTCAGCAATGTAAAACACTCCCTTCTCTTTTTCATTTTCCTGTTCAGTTTCTTATCTTATTCCAACAAAACTGTTGGTTAGACATAAATGGTTTTCAATTAACCTCATTCTACCTATTATTTATTAGATTATTTTCTTCAAATGCTTACAAATTGGCCTGTTTTGATGTTCTTAATTGCCTTTCTCTACACTTGATGCTTGTTTAATTGTTCAAGCAATTTCTAAAGTATTAAAATGCAGGCTATTTGTTCATCATTTCCATGTCTCCTTTTCTCCACCAGTTCAAGATGAACTCTGCATTTATCCTGTTTAGTCCTGTGGGAATGACTGTCTTGCATGAGTTGCACTAGCAAAAACAATTACACAAGAAGAAAAATACTCCCATTTTATTTTTCATAGGCTATATTCTCAGGAAAAGCTTAGCATTACAACTGCATTCACAGGAATGACTGAAATGAAGCAGGCAAAATGCTTTAAGGAGTTAAGAATAAGCATGAAAGAAACATACTTTGACCTGAAAAACACAGGACTTTTCTAAGCATTTAAAAATATTCTGACTGTATAGACTGGCACTCCCTACAGTGCTGAGACATCACTTTGTAAAATCCTGTGAATGTTATTTCCTTAATATAATTTTAAATTTTTATTATTTGTAAGGAAAAAAATTGCTCTCCTTCAGCCAAAATTCTAACATCTACAACAGCTGGGAAAAAGGATCTTTCTTACATCTAACATGTGAAAAGGACTTTAGTCAACTTCATTTAGCATGTGAAATTTCTCAGCATCCTCTGATGTATTTGACCTTGTTCTGGATTAAGAGCAACTAGTACTAGCAAATGCACATAAAAATTCTTGGTTTTGACAGTTCTTTCCCCTTGGCTTATTCCCAGCATAGCTCATGCAGGTTTCAGGAGTATATGCCGGCTGCTTTACTGTACTGTCAGAAATATTTGAAATGCCTCATTTGATTATGATAAAACCACAGAACCTAACATGGGGTCAAAATGCATTCTCATCCTGTTTCCAGGTTTTACCCTAAATTGTTTAGTGCTAGCAGACATGTCCTAGCTACAGAAGATATATTTGTCTTTAGACTAATATGACACAACCAGACCATCACATAAAATTAACAGTTAAAAACAAACATGATGCTTTTTTTTTAAAAAAGTAGTTTATTTAATAAAATTCCCCAAACAATAAATCAATGTAAAACTTAGTTTTTTTCTTTTACCTAATCCTAGGATAGTTTAAAAAAAAAATCAGATGAAACACTTTGGGTTGTTCCTTTTCAAAGTTTAGGGTTACTTTCTTAAAGAAGCATTTGTAGATTCTTTCTTCCCTCTGTCACGAAATTACGAATCCAAGGTGTCCTGCTAACTTGAGTTAGAATCATCCTCTAATCCATTTTAATAAGATGTTTATAATACAGTCTCCAGCAGTCTCGTACTAAGTCATCTTTGAAAGAATACTGCTGTGTCACCCCACAGAAGCAAGAAATGAAAACGGCTTGAAGGCTACTATCTGCATTTAAAATTGCTGAGTCATTTGAGCCAACTGGAATTCCATCTTAATTCAGTTTCAGTTGCTGTCCATACAATCTCTTAATTGCCCACAATAAAAAAGTGTTTTAATTACTAAATTATAGTTCTCTATCTCAACAATGTTCTTCTGTTAAGAATGTAAGAAAGTCCTTATTCCAAATACACCTGCTGGCTATATATTTTGCAGGACTTCCTTTAGTCACAGAAATTCAGTTGAGAGCAACCAGGCTTGTACAGTTAAAAGTCCTGTGCCACAACTGTCAAATTCCTTCTGCAAGACAAGAATGTAAAAAGTTGCATCTGCAATTCAGTTATAAACTAGCAAGCTTGTACCTAACTGGACAGACAATTACATTTGCAGACAAGTGAAAACTCTGAAATGGTGACAAGCTAAAATGAGCTCTAGTTCAAGGATGTACAGAAAATAAGTGTGCATCTATGCAAACAAGAAAGCTGCATCTTAAAAAAAAACAAATAAATAAAGTAGCGCTTGTTTGCTTCAGAAATGCTGTTATGCAGAATAGCATCTGTATGAGGGCAAACCAGTCTAAATTCTCATGACAGTGTCACTTTGGCTTTCCACTCCATGTTAGACTAGCATTCTCCTTAGGCTAGATGAAAATTGAGGAGGGAGCTTTTAGTTGTACAAATATGAAAATAAATACTGCCATTACAGTTGCATTCTCAGCTCTATTTTGACATAAATTGTATTTTTATTTTTATGTTCTAATTTTTTACTTTTCCACTTGTTATGATGATTTTTAAATTGGCACTGCTGTCACTAAACTAAAATATATATATATATATAGGTCCCGGCTCAGATGTTACAACATACTGCATATTCCTCTAGTATTCCTCATTAGGCACCCAAGCTCAGTAAGTCCGTTTGCATGTGCCCTTAAGTATGAAACTTTCAGAAGTATTATTACTAACACCTTCTTCTCGTGTCTTATAAATCAAATTATTGGACAGAAACTACAGTTCTTTTGCCTTGGGTTTATATTCAAATGAAAAAGATAATCACCAAAATCAGACTGTGAACAATGTAAATACCTATATTTACCAGTCTGAAAATCCTATCAATAAAGATTAGGCTCCAGAAAAAAAAAATACAATATATATTGCAATATATTGCAATAAGCAATCCTATCAACCTGGAGGAACAAGCAAATAGGATCTTGATTGCTTAAGTAAGATGATTCCCCTAACCTACAAAGCAATCTCTCTGTCCCATCTGAGTTTCAAGTGCCTTTCTGCATCTATTCCACAGTCTCGAAAAAACATTCTCAGTGCAGAACCCCGAGAAGAAGGGATGGTAAATCAGCTTTGGTTGTTGACTAATCAGTTGAGCACAATTAATTACAACACTAATCAGTTCATTAGATTATTAGGTTCATCTCTTTCTGATCAGCTACTTAAAAATTTTAATACAAAGGATAAGAGGAAGTCACAAAGCAGAACATTCATTAGAATATTAGAAAGTATGAAACACTATATTCTGTATGAAAAAATAAGTTACAGCATAGCATAGAAAAGTAGAAGTCAAGTGCTTTTCACCTGTTTGTATACTGACGTTCTCAGTGAATTGACTGCTGTGCATACTTCTCAGGCTGGACTATTTCTCAAAACCTAAGAGGAGTCTTTCTCCTCTCTATCAAACTACAAATTCTTATAAATGCTGTCTTATAGTCCATCTCTCCTTGTTCCTAGCCTAGACTAGGTACCAGTCACTAGTTCTACATTTTTATTTTACCATCATTATCCACATGCTCTATATTATCAGCATTTCCTTCACAATTTTCAGTTAGGCTTCTCAACATTCATTTAGTATTTGCTCATATTTTTTCCTTCTATTCACATAATACATTGCTATGATACTGTTCTTGCAATACTGCATTTTATTATTTCTAGAACAATCTCTCCTCTCAATTTTCTCATTTTTCTTCTTTATCTCCATTAAAAATATCAAGGTATAGATGTACACATGACATATAATAAATTTATAATCCTTATACTTCAGCTAAATGTGCCTTCAGCATAAGAAACAAATACATATGTTCATGTCCTATTTTCATGACAGTCAACCTGAAATTGCCAGAGTATCCTACCTCAGATTATGTCACTTCATCATATCTCCAAACGGCTTTATGTGCATACTGAGAGATGATGAAAGAACTGACCCTCTAGCGTGCCCTTCAGCCTAATGAGTCATTGCGCATCATTGCTGCTCACAACAACCTGTAAAAAGAGAAGGGAATCACTCTACCACAACCCTATTTATTCCCATCTAGTCCATGCCATATAAAACAACAAACAGATGCTCTCTACTACTACTACTACTACTACTACTACTACTACTACTACTACTACTACTACTACTACTACTGTTAGTTGTCTCTGTCCCTTTGGCTTATATCCCAGCAATGATGTCTGACTACTCAGCTGCTCTGCCAAAATGAACCTCTCACAAAACCATATGTTGCCCTGTCTCAATGCCTGACTCTGTTCTGTGTCAAAATAACCACGAGGGTTGTCACCAGAAATTTCATTTTTCCCTTTTCATATTGACACATTCCCTTTGAGTCAATACACTGGTTTCTGGTAAACTAAACACCAAATTCACACTTGCCATCAGTTCCTCAAGATGCTCATGAAACTCTTGCGTGAATAGCAGGCTCTCTTCTTCTACCTTGTTCTTCTTGTTGCCGTCAAACGTATTATTATGCTTTACTTCATACATTTTTACCCTCCCACCTCTAAATGTATTCATTTAACAAGTTACTACATTTGCCTCATCCTGATTCTTCCCAAAAACTGAACCAAAGCATTTGTATGCAGTGAAGGAAGAGGACAAATGAAAAAAAGAATAACAGACTTTGCAAGAGCTGTGTGTCTCTTTCTGAGTAAGGGCTTTCAGTAGACATATTCTGGTGTCTTTCTTGCTGTGGTCTCTTTTGTGCATCCTACTTCCATCAACTGTCATATTATATAGGGTCTATGTATTCTTTGGGCCAAGGGGAACAGTGTATTTGTGTTCTATAAACCCACTGTTAATCAAAAATTATATATATATACACACATATATATGTTGTACAATATGCATTTGTAATATAATACATATATATTTATTTTATATATATATATATATAAAGAGGTTATGCAAACGGAATAAAGGGACAATGTTGAGAGCTGTTTTCAAGGAAAAGGTTACTGATACTGTGAGAATATTTAGCTACAATCTCTCTATAATTGTTACTACACTAAGTGATTTCTGCAGTTATGATCATTCTCTAGCTGCCAGATAAGCATACAGTGAGTGACAAATATTCAGCACCATCCGACTTGCTCCCATGTGTGACCTGTATTGAGAACCTGTCCAAAGCACACACCTCATCTCTAATACGATGCTGTGACTGTAGCGGTTTTATGCCTGGGAAGAGTTTAATCCTTTGTAAGCTTTGTATGTCAAATTAACAAAAAGATAATTACAGCTTATAAAGGTGTCTGTTCTTTTATGAATAAACACTCACTCTAATTTTGTAATTATTATTTTACCATTCTCAGTTAATTGTCAGTTATTCAACAACAGAGCTTTTGCTGGTATAGTACAAATGCAATTCCCAGAATTACAGTAAAAACTCCTATATTAGGTATAAAAGAGTACAAATTATTTAATGAAACTTTAGCAATCTCAGAGCTTATCTGATTTCCATTGCCATAGCTTGCTGAAATAAATATGCTAAACACAAATACTGGTGGAAAGTTTTTTCCCTTACTGAACAGGTGGCTCCAGTAAAATGACACTCCATCAAAATGAAAACTGCATGGATCAAGTATCACAAGCTCCTTGTGCTGGAAGCATCTTTCCATTCAGACCAGGAGGAGGATGCAGAAGGCTCACAAGATCAGAACTGGTAAACTACCTGTCTGTTTTGTGTGAGATGAGTCATTTACAGACACTGCATTGACAAAAGTAGCATCATCCTGCAAATTATTAGTTATGACTAAAGGAGTTTGTACCACCTCTACGTTATTTAATCTACCTCGTCTTTCACATACCTATATACTTACCTACCAACTTTACATAGCTCTGCCCATGGGCCCAGGAGTCCCATTTCAGCTCAGCCTGGGGCCTTCAGGCCCTGCCTGAGCTACCTCGTAGGAGTGCTCGTCTCCAGCCTTGCTCCTGGATTGTTGTTTGGATTTCCTGCATTGCCCTTGCACCTGGCTTGTTACTTTGCTTTTGCCCAATGCTCACCAGACTGCTGGGAGGACCCGTTGCTGTCACGCCCCCGCTCTGCTCGCCTGGCTCTGCTGCCACGGGCCTGCACCAGGATGGTGAGGGCACTGCCCAACCTGCATTGTGTGCCCGTGGCTCCTCACCTTGCCTTGGAGAGCAGCCCTCCTTTCGCTGCTCCCTGACACAAATTATATTGGTTGTGATATTCCTTCTCTTTCCACTCCTGCTTCTCCCTGCGTTCTCAGGTACTGGCCACAGGTAACTGTCCCTCTGAGCACAGAGCTGAAAAAAGACTTCTTGGGTATATGAAACACCAATGCTCAGATTTCAGGAAAAGCCGTATACATTCACTCCAAGAAATACGCACTAGCACGCGTGTTTGCTACACAACACATTAGGAGCGCACATGCACTATACAGACTCTTCTGCTGAAGGAAGCTTACTGAAAAATTGAGTTTTAAATGCAGCATTTATTCTGCATCAACTTCCCCTGGGGACACACGTGTTCCCCCTGACAGTATGCATGGGAAGAATTACAGAAAAGTAACTATTCTGAAGTTCCTTCCTTTCTGCTTGTTTCATGGTGTAGACAAGTCCCTAAGACAAAACTTAATACCTTCTTTTGGTTAAAACACAGGTTTAGCCCAGCCACAGCAAACAGAAGCAATCCACACCTGGCTTCAGTCCAAGCCTTAAGCTTGCTTCCCACAAACCATATCTGCATTCTTGCCTGAACATTTTACCTACAATATTGTCCTTGGTATCATTTTACTAAGCCATACAACACTGATGCCATGAATGTCATCACCCCTCTGAGAATCTCCATGGAAAACAGCACCTCTTCTGCACCCGGGCAGGTGGAAAACTTGAAATTCAGTATTCACCTACCCATTTTTATCCATGCCGTTTGTCACCGCACTGAGCAGCTCCAGCCAGCAGAACTGCTGTGACCAGGACAGCCAAAGTGACTCAAATGCACATGGAGGAATGTTGGCATTTGAATCTGCACGATGAACTGCTCTCGCAGAATATGCCTTAATACATTGAGCTGTTTAACACTTAACATTTACAGACCAGGAGGCAAAATCTCACCCATTCGCATTTGCTGTTTGCTGTAGCCTCTCGTTTGATGTCATAATCGTCTCATGACTTTCAGCATGCCTCCCTCCCCCTCCCCAAAATAAAACCACTTTAGAACACTTAGGTGCTCAACCTACACATTTATAATCCAAAATCCATTAGGAGAGTGACTTTATAATCTGCCCCAGAAGATTTAGGCAGCATGTCATACTGCACGCTTGCTTTAGAAATCTACCCTGTTAGCTGAATGAAACATGAGAGCCAAAAGGAAATGCAGTGCCAGAGAAGCTGATTGCTACTATTAATACTGAGGAAGAACAGAAGAAACAAGCACAAACTCTGAAAATACTTCAAAGCTCAAGTGCAACCACCTTTGTTTATTTAGCCCAGTGGTGGAGTCACTCTGAAATAAATGGCCAAGAGTTCTGGAAATATTTCAGCACCATGGTGGTATCAGTGAGCTTGATTGAAAAATAATACCTAATGTTCCAAAGTTACAGAAGTTACAAAAACAAATTAAGAAAAATCCACTGAGTTTCCCATACCTCAATTCCTTCAAAAATAAACTCATATTAATATTTTACATAGAATTTTAAAATTGGATCCCTATTTCACAATCATCTGATTGATTTCAGAGACTTGCATTTCACAGTGCATACATCCGTGTAACACTCAATACCTTTTTTCTGACTATAATTTAGTAATCATCTTGATGTCAAAAATTATGAACTGCAGTTTGTAAGTTCAATTCTGAGATTGCCTGTGCTCTTGTCATCACAAATACATATTTGGCAAATTGGTAGTTACTAACTGACAAAAGAAAAAAACAGTCTCTTTCTTTCAAAAAATTTGCTTCACCAATGTCTTTCTGATCTGCTTTTTTGATCCTATTTCTTTCCTTCTTATTGCTACAGTGTATAGAATAGAACTTAATTAAAATGAAAATGCATAGTGCTTATGACATGAATAAAAATTTGTTTAATTAAGTCAATATGCTGCTGCATAAACGAGCTGATAATATCCTTCCCCAAAGACAGAGAGCATGACACTGTCCATCTGCCCCAAAAGAGCGGAAAGCCAGGTCCCTGGGCGACAGCCCTCTGCAGCCAGCTCGAGCCTTCTCACCAGGCCACGTGGCAGAAACATCCCTTCCACTAGCTGGGCACTTGGTACCATGGAGCAGGCAGGTCTGCTGTTGAACTCAAGTAGCAAAAACTCTTGGTATGTCTATATGATATGCAACTGTCATATACAAACAGTATACTTCCAAATACATTTCCAGAGACTTGGAGTCATTTCACAGTTAGCGTTATTAAAAACAATAGAAGTTTTCCAGTGAGATCCTACTGCATTTATGCACAGAGAAGCAAGCAGATCTCTATTTACTAAATGTCTGAAAGGAATTCTTATTTGAGAATTAAATGCTACTTAAAAAACTGGTGTTCAAGCTATCTGGTTAGTGTTTCAAGCCATGGTGATCATTTAATGCTGCAGTGTGCGGAACAGAGTCTATTTAAATCAAGATCTTATTACATATGTCCAATGTCATAACAATGTGTTTCAATTTAAAAACCCATCAAAACACGACTTACTAAATCACAGAACTTTATTTTCTTCATAAACTACTCCATCATTTAAAATTAATCTTTATAAAAATTAAGAGATGCACCAAATGAACACTCATTAACCTACAGTATTGTAATTAAAAAAGATGTTCCAAATACAAATGTTTCTCTAGCTGTTCGGTTGACTTTTTGAAAGCAATTATACTTGCAATTCCTAATCAGTTAATTGTTATGCAATTGCACATAAAATATTTTAAAGAATAGTAAGGTTAGAAAGTCAAGCACTGAAAAGTTAAGTAATACCCAAATTAAGTTTGCCTTTGCAACTGTAATTCAACTCCCTTTTACAAAATGATCAAGATATACTGTCTACACTGTCACTTTTGTTTTCACCCCCATAGACTAATGCCTGTACAGGATGGACTTATTCTGCTATGAGTCAGAGTTACATTGTAAAACAGGCCATTTTCTGTTAACCTGTCCACCTCTCTCAGGAAGTATTCTGTGAACAATGCAGAGAAGAGAAAATAATGGCCATCATTGTAAGACGGCTGGATTCTGCCCCTGGGAATTAGATTCTCTCCCAGATTTTCTTTCAGAGCTTCCAAACAAAGTTGAACAAGCCCTTTCAACCAGACTTTTTAAAAAATGCTTGCAATTTCTGCATTCCTCATGTTCTGGGGCTTGACTTGAAACTCTGTAGTCTCTCACAGAATCACAGAAATGCTGGTTGGAAGGGACCTATGGGAGGTCATCTAGTCTAGCCTGCTGTTTGAAGCAGGAATATCATCAACACTAGATAAGGTCAGTGGCTTTGCCCAGCCAGTCTTGAAAACTTCCCAGGATGGACATTCCACCACCTCACTGCTCCAGTGCTTCACTAATTTCCTGGCAAAGCATTTTTCCTAATGTCCAATTTGAACCTTCCAAGATGCAACTTGTGGCCTCTTCACTGCACTCTCTCCAGATTCTGAAAATCCTTCTTGAACTGGGTGGGCCCCAAACTGGACACAGTATTCCAGAGGTGGCCTTACCAGTGCTGAGTAGACAGTGATAGCTTCCCTGGATCTGCTGGCCACAGTACTACTGTATCGCAGAATGCAGTCTGCCTTATTCATGATGAGAGCACATTGCTGGCTCATAGTCAGTCTGGTGTCCTCTATAGCCCCTAGTTCCTTTTTAAAAGAGGTACTACTCAGCCAGACGGTTCCCAGCCTGCACTGATATATGGAGCTTCTCCATGCCAGATGAACAATTTTGCAGTCTCCTTGTCGAATTTTATTATATTTCTGTTGGATCAAACCTCAAGCTTTCTCTGGATTGAAGCATCTGACATAGAATGATTCACCTCACGCATAATTTAGCTTAGTATTGTCTGCAGATTTGCTGAGGGTGTATTCTGTGTCATATCTAGGTCAGAAGAGAAGAACCGAACAATATCAGCCCCTGAGATACTTTGCTTGTTCCTGGCTGCCAACTGGACCTTAAGCCAGTGATTGCCGTACTTTGAGACCAGCAGTCCAGCCAATTTTCCACCCATCCATTCATTCAGCCCATACCTTCCCAGCTTACTGAAAAGAACGCTATGAGAGATGTTGTCAAAGCCTTAATAAAGTTATGGTACATCACATCAATGCTCTCCCCTCCTCTACAATCCAAGCCACTTTATCAAAGGCGGCAACCAGGTTAGTTGTGCCTAATTTACCATTAGTAAATCCATGCTGACTGCTCCTGAATGCTTTCTTATTCCTCACATGTTTGGAAATGGATTCCAAAAATTCATGCTCCAGGACCTTGTCAGAGATTGAGGTAAAGCTGGTCCCTGGACCTTCCTTTTTGTTCTTCTCAAACAGAGATAATATTTTAGCTTTTTTCTAGTCATCAGGGACCTCCTCAAATGCCAGGATGATAGACAGGTGCCTCACAATCATATCAGTCCGTTCTTCTTTCAGTACTGTTGAATGAATCCCATCCAGTTTCATGGATTTGAATATATCCAGTTTCTCCAGATAGTCTCTAACCTGTTGCTTGCCCATTGCTAACAGCTCCCTGTCCTTCCTAAACCATACTGAAATGTACAGGAACTTAGGAGCAGGATTTCCCTTTTAAAACTGAAGCAAAAAAGGCATTGAGTACTTCAGCCTTTTCCCTTTTGTCCAGACTGCTTTGTCTCCCCCATTCATCAATGGGCTCACATTCCTCTCAACTTCTTTTTGCTTTTAGTGTACACATGCTGGTAAAATCCCCTCTTTTGACCCCTTATGTCCCTAGCTAGCTCCAGCAGAGCTAGGCCCTCCTCATTTCACCCCCAAGTGCCGAAGCAATGCTTGTCGTACTCTTGGTGTCTGTTCTGGTTTCCACTTCTTGCTTGCTCTCTTTTCATGTTTTAGTTCATTAAGAAGCTTTTGCTTATCCAAATGAGCCTTCTGCCAAAATTTCCAGTCTTTCTGTATGACAGGATGTTTTTTTCCCCAAGTTCTCAGCGAGTCCTCTTTAAAATTCAGGGGTCTCCTGAGCACCCTTCTTCCATGTGGAAGCTCCATTGAGGATTCTGCCTAGCAATTTCCTAAAGAAACCTCTGGTCTGCAAAAGTGCCAAACATTCAAAATGGCAACCGAAACCAAAATAAAGCTTTGTTTGGAACAGATAAAGTGTCATATGATGACAAACACTAAGCCAGTGGCCTCTCAGGTCGTTACTGATAGCAAAGAATGGTAACATCTGGATTCTTAGGATCTATTTACAGGTTCTTCTTCCTGTTCCGTCTTTACCTCCTTTATCATATTTCTGTAGCCTCTCCTATCCTGACTTTCCCCACAACTTGAGATTTGCCCCAGTTTCACTGACATCACAGACTCCAGTTCCAGCACCTGCTTCTCAGGATCCTCATCCTAGTCCATTCTCCTCTCTCAGGCAATCTTCCATTCCAGTTCCAGAAAGCAAATACTCCTATGCCGAACCTTTCTTTCTTCTTACATTGCATCCCAGTCTTTAGGTAAAACCACTTTCTTTTCTGACTCAGCATTTTCACCCAATACCTCGCATCCCTCTCTCCCCTGACTTCCAATCATTGTCCTCGTTCTCTGCTCTCTTACCCCATCTCCTGTTTCCAGGTGGGGTCTCCCCTTCTAGTTGGTGGCAGACGAGCAGCTCACAATGCCTCCAACACATGTTCCAGCTCAGCATTCCCAGCCCCAGATTCCCTCAGCCTACAAGGTTGAGGAATTTTTTCACGCTGACGGTGCCCAGGGCCACAATCACGTGTTCCCTTACAGAAAAATTACAAAACTTTCTACAGAGGAACAGGCTTCCTCAGAGTGCACTTTCCTGGGTAAACACAACCTGCAACAGCAAAGCAGTTCTGCAAAATCCATCAAATTTGTGACTTCCATGGATACACTGACACTGCTGTCAGGAGGAATGATCAAAGCATAGCTAGGTATGGTTAACAACAAAAATGAAAATGGAAAGCATGCCACTACAATTGAGAAGAGCAATCTAAATAGCAAGGGCCCACACGAGGTTTATACCAAAAGCAGCAGGCTGTACTGTGGGCTGAACAAGCTGCTGTGAAGCTACTACAGCTACACCTATCCAGTGCTACAAGTTAAGCCTGCAGTTGCTCTGCAGACATAATCTCTATTCCCTACGAGGATATCGAGGACAGACAATAGTAGTATTGCTTTCGGTGAGACAGTAACGGGAATCGTGCTGAGGCCACTAAAACCATTTCACACGAGCTATTAAAAGAGCAGAGCAAACTACAAACTGGCATCTGCTGGAAAATGTTCTCTGTTTCTCACTGCAGATTTTGAGCATGAATAAACATTTATTATTGATAATATAGCAAAATCATTTATATTTTACTGTACACATGCACTTCACAAAATAAACAGCCCAAGGATAGACCTCCAACAGAGAGGAGTAAGTGTGAAATAAATGAGTAAGCAGGAAATGAACGAACAAGCTTAGATGCCTGCCAAGAAGCCCATTCCCTAAACTGTTGCCTGTCTACATCAAAAAAACCTCCAGCTATTCAAATGTCATTGTAAGCATGGTCAATCTCCATCTTATAAAAAAAATTAAATATTATTTGAAAACAAGGATAAAATGAGTGGCTAGTGTCACTATTACCCTCATTATATGTATCTGCATTTGATTAAAAAAACCAAAAACACTGGATTAGTTTCACTTGACTTTTCGTGAGCAAAGGAAGTCAATTACTTCTACTGTGTGGCAGCTACCTCTACATCTTTTGATAAGAGAAGGACAGTACATTACAGCTATCAGAGAAACAAAGATATTCCAGTTCTACACATTTTATTTTATCTATTATGTCTGCCAATACGAGACCCTGTTTGCATTAATATCCCCCCAAGTGACTGTGTACTAACTGGAAAATAATCAGAGTACCCTTATAGTGCCTAAGATATATTTACTTTGCTAAAACATGATCAACTGAAGTTGAACTGACCTGAACTTGGAGGAAAGGAAACAATAATCATTTCTAGGGTTTACAATATTTTCACTTTGTAAAGTCTAAATCCTTAGAATTCAAGTATAAAGACCATTTACAACAAGAATCTGCCCAAGCACTTGAAGAATGACTTACTATATAACACATCCTCTAGCAGTAAAACATAATGATAGGGCTCATGGTATGCAGAACTAACATTTGTTTATATGAATTAGCCCCCATTTAGTAATTATACTGTATGCCTGCAATAAGGTCAAGCAAAACATAACCCTGGCAGAAGCGATGCTGCATACATTATAGCCTAGACAGAACCATGACAGAGAATTATGGAGGGTAATTAATTAGTAAATGCTATCCATGTGTTTCATGATATGTGGAGCAACGATTCTAGATTGAAACATTTGTGCTAATGCAGTCACACTTCCACTTTCTTAAAAGAAATACTTTGAACTGCTGTTATTCGGTCCAATGACAAGTACCAAAAAAAAAAAAGTATACAGCTATATAAACACACACACACACACACACACACATCTTTCTTTCTGGCTTACTAACAAGAAATTAGGATATATTTTCATTCTAGGCAGTAATATCAAAGTAGTTACAGTACCTATAGTTTTGGAGGAGCAAATGGTGAAAAAAAAAGATTAATTAGAGAAGGTCATCTGCATACACACAAAAGTGACATACAGAGGTATGATGCTTCTATACAACACTTAATTTAGGTGCCTATTTAAGCAGTCCCCCTAAAAGAAGTCATAAATTGCTTTTATAATCAATGGAAGGTGACTGATTTCCCTGAAGTCCTCCCAGACTGAGATGCTGTCTTCTGAAATTTGGGAACCTCAATTTTCTTGATTAAAACCAAAACAAATAAACCCCACAATCCAAAAAAACTCACCCACTCTGGGAAATCTGGAGTTCTTTCCATGCCCAGGGAGTTGCATAGTCCTCTTTTCTAGAATCTAACCGACGTCTTGCTCCCAAAAAAAGTTACCAGCCCCTTCAAAAGTAAGGCCAAAGCAAAACAAAAGGCAAACACCTCAAACCTTCAAAAACAATTCAAAAAACCCACATGATTCCTGTATATATGGTAATATTTCAATTTAGAGAAATACATCAGACAGATGATAGTACAGGAGACATCACCCTAGTCCCATCATCTTCCTTAGTGTGAAGTTAATAAAGCTGCAACTTGCTTCTTAAATTTGTCCCAGGAGTTTATCATACTTGTGTGCATAGGAAATATTTGTACAAACCAGTAAATGTTTGTTTCTGGTTCTTGATCATGCTGTAGGTGAATGTAAATGGAACCATTAGTCTCAACTGTCCCCCTTTATCACAGATGCTATAAAAAGAATGACACCCCCCCCAGTGCAACCCCTCACGTGTTAACTAAATATGAGATCTCCCCGTTTATGTGGGGTTACAAAAGTTAAATACTTCTGAGGTCACAAGCTGTTCCAAGGTCAGACAGCCTTAGGCCTATCAGTTGACTGAAAATGCTAGAAGGCATCCAGACTGTGAGCACAAGCAGCTAACTATAAAACATGAGTAACAATGAAAAATATAGACAATATTGCACGTTTTGTCATATTTATATAGATTAGAAGACATTCCTTCTTAGCGTTGTGGAGGAAAAAGGATGAGCAGGGAGGCACTGCGGGGCGGAACATGGGAAGGTCGTAACGGGCGGAGCACTGCTGCTGGAGAAGAAGGCGGGGCTTTACAGCATTATAAAAGAGCAGGACATGCTTCATTAAACGCCATTTTGCCACTCCTCATATTGGTGTCTGTGTGGTGATGGTTCGGGGTCTGGGGAGAAGGCCCCGTGCCTCCTCGGTAAGAACGAGAACGGTAACAAGCGTGAAGTCTGGCAACCAAAGACAGTAGGTACCAATCAAAATCATTTAACCAGTCTACTGAAGAATATGCTTAATACAAATTAAGAATATAAAATGAACCCAGGAAATTCAAACAATATTTTAAGATAAACAAAATATACTTATTTTAATATAAATAAAATATATTTGTTTTCTAATTTGTTGTGCATTTTTACTTTATTAGTGGACTTAAAAAAAACAACCTTATTTATATACACACACAAAACTTGTATTATGCCCTGTTACAACTGTCTCTTTTGGAACACTTTTCAAGTATTATAGTTCTGCGCATAGTAAACTGCGCATAAAGATGGATGAATGAGAGCAGGGGGAGAGGAGGAGTTATTTCACAGCACTGCTGTCCTTCAAGAGAAAATGCCGAAGCTGTAACCAACTAACTATAATAAATGAGTACCTAGAAAAAAGAAATGAGCTGTGAAAGTAAAAAAGCTACACTAGGATGGATACTTCACAAGTACTTTGTCACAGAAATGCTATGTATGTCATGTGCAACCCTAGCTAAAAATACTACCATGCAGATGTTCAAATATTTTCTACAGTGTGTTAAATGTTTTATACAGTGCACGCAGGTGCAGTTAAATTACAGCACTTAAAAAAAAAAAAAAAAGGATGTGTGCATTCTTTCCAAAGAATGCTTTCTCAACAGTAATACAGAACTTGAAAATACAGTGTGAGGTTAATTTAGGGAAGACACCCCCCCCCCCCCCCAAAACCAAACCTCTAAAATGTTTAACTCATTTTTAAAGGGGAAAGTCTTCCACTCTACCTACCATATTAGACAGAAATTTCCCACAGATTTTGTTGACAGAAGACAGAGAAACCCCCTCTCCTGTTCTTCTGTTGTTGCATGGGGACTAAGACCGTTTCAGTGCCAGTCAATGATCTGCAGCTTAAGATCAGCCTCACCATGCACCCTGCCCTGTCTCTGAAGCCTCTCACTTTCTGTGTGAGAGAGAGGATTTTTAGCATGTTGAGAGAAAAATTTAAATAGGATAAAATTGATGAAACTGGATTAGTGACAGGTGTCACATGCTTTTTACTTTCATCTGTATGAAAGTCTCAAATTAGCCCAAATCAATTGTCCACTTTACTAATCCTCTCGGAAATGGGGAAATCCAATTGGTTGTGAGTAATGGACTTCATCTTTCTTTCTCAAAGTGCTCTTACTAAACTGTCCTCTCCACTCAAGGAAAAATCTTATGAAGTGCTAAAACTTCTGAATTCAGATGCATAGTGACAATAAGAATACAAGTCCAACGCTCATTGGGCAAAGTTTCACAAAAGATGACATCCGGAAATGATCTGCTGCTTTTCAGCCTTCAGCTCAGACATTGCAACGGCACTAGAAGCTAAGCACGCCTGGCAGGCTGCAGCCTATTTCACCACACCTCAGAGAGCAGGATTTTTATTTATTTACTATTTACTTACTTAATGAGAGGCTTCATGGGAAAGTATTTCCAAAACAAATAAAAGTAACACAGTTTGTAAGCATAATTAGTGGGGACAGCAGGTTTCAGGGCTTTAGTACTAAGAATATCACTGCAGTATATTTCTCATGAGGTCTCAGTAGCTCACCAATTTGTGGAAAATTTGGAATACTTTCAAGCCTTCTCTCAGCAAAAGACTTGAGCACTGGCTCATCTTGAGCCACTGGCATTACTCGTGTGCTTGAAGAGACAGTTCACATGCTCAATACTGTCTGAAACAGAGTGATAAAATGTTTACTCTGTGATGTTGGCTGGCTTATCCAAAGGATGAGGCAAGCTCAGCACACTTCAAACATATCTGTATTGAAAATCCTTGGACTGAGCAAAGAGACCAAATGATCTTCTCACTCCTAGTGGAAGTTTCTTCAGATCTGAAGCAGTCTATCCTAAGATAATGATGGAAGGTTGCACAAGTATGCCCTACCTTTTTTTCAGTATGCAGAGCTATGTGTTTTCACATGTTCCTTTTTGACATTCCCTAGTAACGCAAACAATTTTGAAAGGAGAAAAGATAATTAATAC
Source organism: Apteryx mantelli (assembly GCF_036417845.1). NCBI lineage: Eukaryota > Metazoa > Chordata > Aves > Apterygiformes > Apterygidae > Apteryx > Apteryx mantelli. The sequence goes on along the minus strand of NC_089979.1, from coordinate 90,533,048 downwards.
AGAAGTCAAGTGATTGGCACCAAAGAAGCTCGACCCTCTTCAGAGTTATAGAATACTCTTTTAGTATTTCTCAGTGAACTCAGTGGGCATACAAACCCTGGAAGATTGTGTTTCTCATTTTCTTTGGGTAAATAATGTGTCATTCTCTACCATTAGTCATCATGGCTAGTGCTAATGAATGGTCATAATCAGTTATTCTGTCATGCTGAGACAAATAATATTTTCTGCAGAGACAGACCAAATCAGTTTTACAAAGAAGCATTCAAAAGGGACTATTCAAGATTTTGGACAATCAGAAAAACAACAACAGAGGTACACTGTGGCCACAACTGACACCTGAGGCCTGCTGCCCTTCTGAAGCCTTGTGATTCCTTCTAAATAAAAGCATTTCTGCCCGATGGGCCAAGTTAGCTGATAGAGAATTCGCTCTTCTTTGGCTCTGCCTGTTCAGCTTCCCATGCTATGGTCACATGGTGACATATTTTAAAATACATGAAGTGTCACACTGGCTTGGAAACTCTTTCCAAAAAGGAGTGTTTTCATATGTTCAGATGGAACTCCATGTGTTTCATTTTGTGCCCATTGCCTCACGTCCTGTCACTGGGCACCACTGAGAACAGTCTGGCCCCATCCTCTTGACACCCTCCCTTCAGATACTTGTACACGTTGATAAGATCCTCCCTCAGCTTTCTCTTCTCCAGCCTGAACAGTCCCAGCTCTCTCAGCCTTTCTCATATGAGACATGCTCCTGTCCCTTTGTCATCTTAGTAGCCCTCTACTGGACTTGCTCCAGTAGCTCCATTTCTCTCTTGCAAGGGGGAGCCCAGAACCGGACACAGTACTCCAGATGTGGCCTCACCAGGGCTGAATAGAGGGGAAGGATCACCTCCCTGCCACCTGCTGGCAATGCTCTTCCTGACAAAGCCCAGGAGACCATTAGCCTTCTTGGCCACAAGGACACGCTGCTGGCTCATGGTCAATTTGTCCACCAGGACTCCCAGGTCCTTCTCGGCAGAGCTGCCTTCCAGCAGATCAGCCCCCAGACTGTACTGGTGCACAGGGTTATGCCTCCCCAGGTGCAGGACTTTGTGCTTCTCTTTGTTGAACTTCATGAGGTTCTCTCTGCCCATCTCTCCAGCCTGTCGAGGTCCCTCTGAATGGCAGCACAGCCCTCTGGTGTATCGGCCACTCCTCCCAGGTTTGTGTCATCAGCAAACTTGCTGAGGGTGCACTCTGTCCCTTCATCCAGGTCACTGATGAAGAAGTTGAACAGAACTGGACCCAGTATTGACTGCTGTGGTACACTGCTAGTTACTGCCCTCCAACTAGATTTTGTGCCACTGAGCACAACCCTCTGAGCTCTGCCATTCAGCCAGTTTTCAGTACCTCTCACTGTCTGCTCATCTAGCCCACCATTCATCAGCTTGCCTATGAGGATGTTATGGTAGATAGTGCCAAAAGCCTTGCTGAAGTCAAGGTAGGCAACATGCACTGCTCTCCCCTCATCTACCCAGCCAGTCATTCCATCACAGAAGGCTCTCAGGTTGGTTAAGCACAATTTCTCCTTTGTGAATCCATGCTGACTACTGCCAATCACATTCTTGTCCTTCCTGTGTCTGGAAAAGGTTTCCAGGATTAGCTGCTCCATTGTCTTTCCAGGGATCGAGGTCTGACTGAGCTGTAGTTCCCTGGGTCCTCCTTCTTGCCCTTTCTGAAGGCTGGAGTGACATTGGCTTCCTTCCAGTCCTCAGGCACTTCTCCTGTTCTCCATGACCTTTCAAAGATGATGGAGAGTGGCTTAGCAATGACATCCGCCAGCTCCCTCAGCACTCGTGGGTGCATCCCATCAGAGCCCATGGACTTGTGCATGTCCCGTTTGCTTAAGTGATCCCTAACATGATCCTCCTCCACCAAGAGAAGGTCCTCCTTTCTCTCCAGAGCCTGAGATTCCTGAGGGCCCATATTACCAGTAAAGACTGAGGTGAAGAAGGCATTCAGCACCTCAGCCTTCTCTGTGTTCTTTGCCATCAGGGCCCCTGCCCCATTCAGCAGCAGGATCACATTTCTCCTGGTCTTCCTTTTGCTACTGGTGTACTTATAGAAGCCCTTCTTTTTGTCATTGACATCCATAGCCAGACTAAACTCTAGACGGGCTTTGGCCTTCCCAGCCTCGTCTCTGAGGGCCCTCTCCTGTGCCTCTTGTGTGGAACTGCTTATAATAAACCTCCCTCCTTTGAGTAAGCTGCTAGTAGAAATACACAGTTAATAGGAGTTTTATCCACTATGACCTGACTGTGGACTCTGACAAACTTCTTCATTCCAGAAGCATCTGGAGCATGGACTTGCTATTCTCTGATGCACAAGACCGCAATGTCAGCTTGAGAACTATCTTCTGTGCTCCAGAAAAAGCAAGGGAGATACTGAGACTGGTTGCTCAGTCCAACATCTCTACACCCACTACAACATAAACTTATGGAAAAACTGCTATGGCTCTGCTGTTGGGAGGAGAATCAAGCAACTATTAGCAAACGTGCTTGTCCTACAGTAAGGAGCCAGCTTCATTTTTACCCAGCTGAAGATATTCAGAGCTTGCACTGGTCAATAAAGATGAAAACATATTTTAGCTTCAATATCAGCCCATATATATATTTATATATATATGGATACTTTTATATCTCTCTCTCTATATATAGATATATTTGTTTCTTAAGAAACGGAACAGATGATGAATAATATAATCTGTACTATTTATTTTATGCTGCTCCCACATTTTCTCTTGTCAGTATGCAGCAAAATGTTATATTCAAATGGATTACAGAAGTTTCTAAGAATAGGAAACAAAAACCTTTGGATGCTTAGAAAAGAACAGGAAGAAAAATAAAACTGTGGGATAAATATATTAGCTGAAAATGTGAAACAGATCATTCATCTGCAAAACAGCTAAAAACACCTGAAATTTAGACTTCACAGCTAACACAATTTGTTACAATAAGGTAACTTGTTCCTTCCAAAAGTTAATCTATCCAGAAACCAACTACAGAGTCAGTTACATTCATTTCATGTTTTAAAAGCACTTTCCCCTTTTGCTTTTATACGCTGAGAGCTTGCTACATATTTTTTTTGGTTGAAAGAAATAATTCCTCGTATTTTGTGAAAGGTTTGATGAGTTTGAAAATATGAAGCATGAAAATTTGAAAGGTATGGGCCTTTATAAACAAAAACTACTTGAATTACTCTCCCATACAATTTCTAATCATCAACTTACAGTTTGGGGGGGAAAAAGAGATACATGTTTTAATACGTCTATGATTTTCAAAATCACCCCTGTACCTTCAGTGTATGATGAAAAATCAAATAGAACATGGAAGAAGGAGTGATAGGCAGCATTTTATTATTTTGAATCTTAAAGTAGATTGGATTATTAAAGCAGTAAATTCTTAAAATTCTTTAAAATTATCAGATGAAATTCTATTAATTAAAATTCATCTTAAACTCATAGAAAAACAAGATCTCCAGTTTCCATTCTGCACATCAGGACAAAAACTCTTAGAAGGATTTTGAATTTTTTTTGGATGGTCTCCAGAAGGAGATCTCGTTTTGTGGTAAGTAGGCTTGACACTTCAACTTATGAAAATAATGTGTAATAGCTCTCTGGTTGATTTTTAAATTTCAGATTAGGGACGGGAAACACTCATGTAAATAATTGGGACTTAAAATTCAGTTTTCACTTGACCTTCCCTAATAAGTCTAAATGAATCAGAATCTATAAACCAAAGATAAAGTATTTCACAAACACAAATACACCAATCTTAGGTGAAATCCAAAAGGAAAAAAAAAAAGAAAAGCTTTCACAGAACTTAATGAGGTAAGGTACTGGTACCTCGGTGGGGAGGCAAGTAAATTGGGTAATTACTCTAATACATATCACATCTGAGGTCATGCAGTGTTTTATCAGAGATGAATATTAAGATTAAATTTATAAGTTACAGGTACAATGCAGTGCTTAGAGCTTTGAATTATCTAAACAATTTCAAAATATTCAATTTATGTGAAATTAAATAGTACAATATTTTATTAAAGCTATTTTCCTTTTTCAAATCACAGAAGTACGCAAGAGTGTAGTTTATAAATAGTCTTTCAATAAAAAAGAGAATAACAGGAAGAAAAGGTCTGATCTTGCTGCTCTCTTTGATATGATTTCATACTGGTCTTAACTGGATTACTGTGTGACTGAGGGTGCAGTATTGGGTCCACATAGCATCTTTTAAAAAATGTATTAACAACTTGCTTAAGAATGATAATGAATAAACAAATAAAAGGAAGCATATTAAAACTGTCATTAATAAGTGATTTTTTAATTGAAAAGACATAAAAAACCTCATCAAAAAATGAGAAAGGAGAAGAGCAGTAGAAATAATAATAATTCATATAATATAGTGAAAAAACTCAGAACAAAGATCTGATTATTCCTATATAATTCCCATTGTAAACTATTTATTAGCATTGTATATAGAAAGGAATTATAGCGACTCTCAGTTATTATTTAAATCTTTCAACAGCGAATGCATCAGAAAAACAAAAGCACATAAGATTAAAAAAAGCCTCCCAGCATAGTTTTAGCATTAAATCCTATGTAATACCACCTGACATCTCTGAAGTCTGTCAACATCAGAGATTTAGAAACATTTGCTGAATATTTTGAAGAACAGTATTTTTCCTATGACACTTAGCATCATCAAAAAAAATCAAAACTCTGATGCAACTAATATTAATGTCCATTCTCAAGCCAGCTTAAACAAAAGGGAAAAAAAGAAAACTGCAGAGGACAACCAAAGAGAGTCTTTGAACAAATATTGCCACAGCAGATGGCAATGTACTTTCCATTTATCAGATAAGCAAAGCAATGGCTCCGCCAGCAAACCTATTTCATCTTCTTGCTTCACATTATCTCCCCATCCAGTGAGACCACGAAGTGAAAATCTGAGGCTTGTCTCTAGTCGTAGGTATGAAAGTTGTTAAAAGTTGATGGGGGAGGGAACTTTCAGAAATGAGACAGTGTACTAATGCACTAACTGCACCGGGTATGCATTACTCGAATCAGCTCCAGGAAGAACGAGAGCTTTCTAATCTTCTCTTCCTGACCTTCACAGATTCTTCCAGCCCACAGCTCCGTTATCCTGAGCAATACAACGCTAGAATCCAAACATCACTTCAGAGATCAGCTTACACTTTTCTCCCTTGCACAACCTCAAACTTCACATTTTGTTCAGAAAGACAGATTTCAACAGCAACTGGAGAAAGGTAAACAAGAAAGTTCTTGCTGGGGTGAAGCAAAAGTAAGTTCATTACTCTCCGTGTGTCCTGTCCCTGCAAGTAGCAGCTACACAGAGCTAAGTGGGATGAAATTATCTAAAGAAGATGGATGAAGGCCAAATAAATACCTGAAGCCATTAAAGAGAAGAGAAAGACGCATCTGGGAAATAAGGAGGGTTTGAGATCAGAAGGAAATTAAAAGGGGAGACCAACACTGAACATGCATACTCTGAGAAGCCCCACACTCATCATGGGCCTTCCTTTCAGAGGTAGCTCTTTAGCTGCCACAGGTTGAACATCAGAAGTGTGAATGGGATAACACAGTACAGACCTTGACAGACTCACTTCTGTCACAGCGATCTGAGCAACTCTTTTTCTTAGTGAGTGGAATGCAATACATTGCAATGCAATACAGTTATATTACCAAGTTCTTTTCAAAATCAAGACAGCTCAGAAACAAATATCTAAGTTTTGCCATATATCTCAACATAACTGATGTAGTCATATGCATGCTAGCATTTACACCCTATATATTTGCAATATGGAAGTTATTACCTTCTATATTTTATCCTCTTCTGATTATGTATAAACAATCAACAATAATATTACTTTTTACTGGAGATATTTCATTTGATGAAACAGCACAAGAAGAAAAATATGCTTATTACGGAAAGGTAAAAAACACTCTTATTTTACTTGCCCTCCTAATCAAATAATGCTTTTTGAACTGATCTTAGCTCTATTTGTCAGATTTCTGTTTTGGATGTAACATACAACTGTGTTACTGATACATACCATTCACCTAACAATTTTTTTTGATGTATTTATAAATATTAATTAATTAATCTTTGTAACATGTCTGTGAGGTATATTACAGAATCTCCAATATACAAGGAGAAAAAAGTCAACACCCAAAGAACCTGCCTAATAAGTTACAATATTTCAATAAAATGATATGGATTGGAATTCAGAAGTTGCTATGATTCAGTCCTTTGGTAAGACTTTGTCAAAACTGAAATGCCTCTTGTTCATCCTGCTGTCATTCCCACATCTCCAGTTCCTTTAGGAACAGATACATCAAGTTGCATGCATATACATATCACGCTCTTTAAAGATCTATTTAGGTATTCTAGCTGCACAGTTCTAAATTGGTTGTTCTCTTACTGCACTCTATTTTTCATCTTCACAGAGCATGAAAAATCTACTTTATCTATTTATCAAGCCATTGCCAATGGCATCTGGAACCCACAAGGCATTATAATGTTACTTCGTGTAAGCATCTTTGTTACTTTTTGTGCTAATTAAATTGGATGTAATAGTGAGTACATATTGATAGATAACAAGAAAAATATCTGTAATCTACAAACTTTGATGAGGGAATTGGACAAAGCCATTAAGAAAAAAAGGAAAACCCACAACAGCACTTCTGGAGATTGTTTTTGAATGGCCTGAAGCTTGTTTTCTAATTAATTTCAAACTTTAAGTCTACAGCATCAGAAGTCATCTTCCTTGCAGACACACAAACAAATTATTTATTTTACAGATGCCTAAGAATGAGAAATAACAAGTCAAGATAAAGCAAGATCATTAAGGCAAAGCAAATATTTTGCCATACTCACCGTAGGCACCCAGTGGCATTGCGCAGCACCTGTGATGAATGGAGCTGTATTTTATGATCATCCTGGAGCGGAGAGTTTTCCCATCCAGAGTGAGGGATGATCACTGCATTGGTCAACACTGCGAGGGCATCCTGGATGATTGGCATTTTCAGTGCATCACAGGAAGATAGATTCCAGAGAACTCCTACAAAAAGTAAATCACTAGTAATTAACAACTTTGGAAAAAAGCTTGAGTAACTTCAGGTGTTTTTTTTCTTTTTACATAAAAAAACATTTCACAGCATTGTTACTCTTAATAAACCTGCTTCTGTCAAGAAAAAGACTTCACTGTGAATGGGGTTGAATGACACTTGAATGCTGCCCCACCGCAGTGTTAAATGCACTGCAAGTAGTCACAGCAGCGTTGGAAATTCCTCAGAGCTAAGGCTAAAAAGTGAGGAGCTGGTTATGACCTAGTTCTGTCTAAGCTGGGAACCACAAATGGAATGAAGGAGCCTTATATATTTTTGGAGGGCTTCAGCTTTAGATTTCTTTCTTCTAAAAAAAAATTAACAATAATAGATCCCAGAAAATAGGCTCTGATTTAAGTTAAGACTGCCACTGTTGATGATTACATATAGACCAAATAACACCCCAACTCCTTCTATGATCTCCACTGTATGAAAGCAACTGTCTAGGCTAACGAGCATTACAAGCAAAAAGGCTCCCTTCACAACTCACGTGATACAACAGTCTAGTATAATTCTGGCCCTCAACAAGTCATTTTTTATTTGGTAAATATTTTACTGCTCAAAATTACAAAATACTACTATTTTTGTACAGAAACATCAAGGTTCATCGTGCAACTCATGAGACAATTTATTGGAAAGAAAAAAAAAACCCTTTTTAAAATTCATAATGTGCAAAAGAAAATGAAAAGCAATAACGAACCAAAGCTTTCTGAGCACAGCCACAAAGATCAGGGCCACTACAGATATACCATACAGAAAGTAGGCAAGAAATCCCTGGGGGCAAAAGAGACCCTGTTTTTTCACTCCCTCCTATACCTGAGTTGGAGCCCTGGAAAGCCAGGTTTAATTTTAGGGCTATGACAAGACCCTGCTGGTGCTGGGCAGCCAGCAGTGCTGGGAGGAAGCCGGAGGCAGCGGCTATGCTCTGCAGTTCCCCTTGCACTGCATGCCCGTAACAACAGCTGGAACAACCAGCTGGGCTTCTCCTCCCTCTCTCCTTACCAACACAGCTCCCTTCTCTCCGTAGCCCAGTTCTACCTGTTCTCCCTTTCCTTCCTGCAGGAACAGCAGCCTGGATCCACACCTAACCTTGAGGGGCAACATTCAACTTTGCCTGTATTGCTATGATCTTGAACCAACACTGAGAAATACTATCATCAGCATATAAAAGAGGTTACAAATGTGATCATGACATTACCCTGTAGTATACTGTCAAAACCCAAAGTGAGTGGCGGTGAGAAGGAAACAGCTAAAGACCCTCCAAACAGAGGCTCATTCATTTATAAATATGAACAGCAAAAGGGACACTACTTGTTCAAGGCTTTCTTTAGCATGTTGTTTTGAAGGAGAGGTATAAATAACAGGAGTCGACCCACATTTTTTGGTTTCCCTTTAAAATTACTTACCTCTGTTGGAAGACTGTTTCAATTACACAAGTCATGTTTTTATTATTTTATATGTATGTAGTTATATGGAATTGCATACATAGACAGTTTTGCATTTTCATGTAAAAATTCCACACCGTGTACCAATAACAAAAACTTAAAATAACCTGTATATGGCAGACAGACTGAAAGTGACAGATTTCAGCTCAGTTCAGACACAGAAAAGCAAAAAGCAGAAGAATATATATTTTTTAATCTAAGATTTGTTACTCTAATGAGCAAAGAATCTTTGCTTGAATTCTGTTCTGAACTCCTTAATATGAAAAGTAACAGTGTATTTAAAGGAATATATACCTTCAGAAAGATATTTACATTCACTTTTCTATGACCTGTTCTTCATAAGCTTTCTTGGCACACCTATTATTCTTGAAACATCTAGTATCTCACTGCGTTTGGTCAGTATTAAAAACAACGTGGTTGCCTTACATATTTATTTAGATAGGTGTAAATGATGTCCATGGTACAGAAATAGAGAATCAGGATGCAAGTCTTTCTCCCTTCAAGGTCTGATTTCATACTTATGCAAGGCAACATGCTGCTTCTTGGTGAAGAAGCCCTACTCTGGAAGTGAAGCAAAAAAGAGTTCTTTGATGGTCACAGAACAGTACTTCGGGCTTCAGAAACCATTCATAAAACTAGAAAAGCAGAAAAAACACAAAAGGAGCAAACATAAGGGCCCAGCCTAACAAAATGCTTAAGAATGTTTATGCATATATGAATATGTATATATGCATACATTCACTCTCCTTCCATCTTGATAGTCTGCTTTTCCTACTGTCTCACAGAAGGTTCTTGCCAATTAAAAGTAAACGCAGGCAAACATCATGATATGTTGATATAAGGTAATAGTTGAGATGCCCGGAAATACTCTTTAAGCTCTTTTCCTGCATGTAAAATTAGAATTTATTCTCACAAGTGGTAGGGCCTGCTACTTGCTCAGGTTGGCATTTTAAGTGCATCCTTGAACTCCTTAATTAAGGACCTGAAGTTATGAATGAGCACTGGGAATCCTGTTGCCATTACCTTGCAGAGAAGCATTTGAAGTTAGATTTATCTGGGGTCAAAGAAAATGATCCATTCTTTTAGCTGTGCAAGAGGCAGAAAAATAAAAGATCTTTTATCTGAGGAACCTTCTACTATGGGGCTAACTCTGTATGACTGAAGGTCTCTGAGCATATTTTTCAACCACTTTTAAGGCTACAGTAAGGAGTTGGTCACTGAGATCATTTGCCAGTTTACTCTGAAAGCCTTGACTGAATTAGGTTTCCTGGCACAACAAGCAGGCATGGAAGAGCCCCAGAGGTATCCAGCAGCTACGTACTCATGCCTAGGCTGCCTACTAAACTGTTTGAGAGTCATCAGCTGCCCACAAGAAGGGAAGGGAGTGGACTTGGCCTAAGAGTTACTCATCATGGGTAGTGGGACCTATCCTGTTGTATATAGATTGAAAGAGAGCTGTTAATCCAACAATTTAACTCCATAGTTTACTATCTGTAGACTGACTCTTGAGAGAGAAGAAGAAATGAAGAACTAAGTAGATCAGTTTTGAACGTCTCTTAGTCGCTTGCATTCACAGTATCTTATCTCCTTTTTGCTTTTAAGGTTGTAATGCATTCAAAGCAAGCGTTTTGTCTCTCTGTTTATTTGCAAATCACCTTAGTTTGTGCTGGATGGTACTTTCTGGTGCTAGAAAGTGAAAAGTAACTGTGACAGACTGATCATGTCTATTTGCAGGCCAAAGGTTTTCATCCTTACATAAAACCAGTTGGAAGAGCAAGTAAAAGTATTTTGCAGTCTCATGTTGAATATAAGGAGAAGCATACTGAAAGCATACAGCTGGTTCCAGTTGGAAGATGGATTTTAGGGCAGGGTATCAATTGCCAGTCCTCCTGCAGATGAAGGACCTAGAAGAGTCTGCTTGCTAGGGACATCTGACTGCATCACGTTAAATATTCTGGAAGAGCTACTCATAGCTCATCAGAGGCCACACATCCACTAGGTTTAACATGTTACAGATAAATCATCTTTTCTAAGAAGCTTTTGGTAGGTAAGGACAATCAGCTTTTAAAACTGGTAATAACTTTTGAAAAAGGTTATCGTCGATCTTTTCAAGGCCATCCTGCAACTCACAACAAAGAACCAAAAGGTTCATTAGTGTGTCATTAGTGTCATTAGTGGCTGTTATGCAGTTTTTTTTGTGTGTACTCTCTCCTTCTCACTCGCTAAAGAGATAAAGACTAACCTACTATGAATTTTTTTTAAATTATGCACTAAAAAGCAACTTCATCTGAAGTTATCAAAGCAGTATAATCCTTAGTGTCATGACAAGAACAATAGCATGTGTATTCCCATCACGACAAGTTTTGCTTTACTGCCCTCCTTTGCAGAAGTACGTACGTTGGTACAACGCAAATACAGATCTGAGCATGTATGCCCCTTCCAAGATCTTTTAACTGTACAGATAGAGTTCATAAGGAAAGCTCTGCATAGATCTTAGTCAAGGTAATTTAAAACACTACTTATTTGTTGCCACTGGAAGAGGGAACTGAGAAAGCAAAACACCAGGAAAAGCTTTGGTTTATCCTCCTCTTAGTTAAAATCTAGAAGATTGAGAAAAGGTCCAACCCATTTAAAAGCACAGTCCAGGCTGATGGAATGTTACTACTGCTAAGCAGACAGAGCTTATCCACCACGCTTTCCGTTTAGTAACGGCATGCCTTTCTACATAAATCAAACTAATTTAAGCTATTGCAAAAGATATGGCATAATTTAACAGAAAGGAGCAAAGCAAAATATTTTCAAACTTTGAAGACATTCAATTTAATGGAGCCAAAAACTTGGCATCTCTGAGTGAGGCTAAAGCTCAAACTCATCCTGATTAAACTCTTCAATGCATGTTTTAGCCAGTTTTTTAGTTAGTACTCATACACCCCTATGTACATCTGCAGATACAGATAGAATTACAGACCTGATGAGCCAGGTGCCACCTTATTCCATTCAAAGTTAAGAAAACATGGATCATATACTTCCATGCAAAGAATATCACCCTAGCGAGAGACCATGTGCAGAATGAGGAAAGTCTAAATGATTATTCAGCTCATGTTTAATGTTATCTCATGTTATGACTTTTAATAATAAACAACCCCCTTACAGCAACTTAGATTACAAATATAAATGGAAGTCAAGAAACTAGAAAAGTCAGCTTTTCCCCAAAGCACTGTCCCTGCCACACTGCCATTATACATTTTATTTTCGACCGTGCTGCAAAAGATGTGCACCGCCTAATAAGGTACAGGGTAGAAGGAATGCAAGTAAACAAATATTGTCCTCAATTTGGTATGTTTAAGGCAGCCTTAAAATTCTACTAACACTTTGCTTATTAAATATTCTTTGTTAAAAATAAAAATTGAAGAGTCTTCCAACTCATCTATTCATCTTTTCCACCTTTGTTTAATAGTTTGGCCATGGTCTGATGCAGAGTACAGACTGATGGGGTCAGAAGACCCCACATCTCCGTAAGAGTGAACATAGCTTTGCCAGACTTTTTTGTCGATATGCTGAAAGCACACCGGTACTATAGGCAGTTCCCCTCACGCATGCGACAGCTAAGATTGAAATCTGAATGCTAAATACATGCAATAATAATGCATGTAATAATACCTGGCTGCAGAGAAGCCAGGTACGAGCTATCTTTTGCTGCAGCCCTTAGGAAAAGCATCTTCTAACCCAAATTATGAAGTGTTAGAAAAGTCATTTGCTGGGTCTTATTGTAGCATTGACAGTCGGACCCTCTGAAATCACAGTGTTGCTCTACACAGGTGAATCAGCTCTGTGGCAGTGGGGTGCTTGATGTATTATATCGGTTCTGCTGAGTTCAGGGCAGAGACAGAAACAAAATCATTTATCCTACGGAAAAACGTACATCTGTTTAAATTGAGCTGGTGTTTAGGAAGCACAGGAGCTACTGACAGCTTCAGGAAAACTAAACTTATGTACTTAAAAGAGGGCAAATACCTACCACTGCAGCATTTCTTGACATTAAGTGCAAGAGTACTTTGCAGCTAGTTCAACTGTCAAGACAAGAAGTTGATCACAGTAACAGACTTTCTACAGGAAAAACAAAAAGTGGTTGCTTTGATGCTAATTTCAGACCCTTTTTAATAGATTCTGGCAGCTGAACAACTCAGAGCTCATAAGAAGGCTCCTGACAAGCACACTTAAAAAACAAAAAAAAAACTTTTAGAATTTGCACAACAGAGGAGGAAGTTTCCTGAATTTTCCTGAAATCATTTTTTACCTGATTACTGAATGACTACCTATGTACACCTTTATACAATTGACCTATTTACATGCACAAAGATGGTTTTATATCTATCTGCCTTGTGTGTCAAGGTAACCCATGAAAAGTGCAAACTGAGAAAGAATGTGTTGCAGTGAAAGACATAAGCAGGTCAGAATTAATGGATCGTAAATCAAATGGCAGTCAGTTTAGTTCTTTTCCCATTGCAGCCATCCATGATCCCACAAAGCAAAAGTTGTCATGGACAGAACATAAAGATATTATTTTTTTAAACTATAAACAAACACAGCTTGCTCTTGACTACAGAATAGCAAAACAAAAAAAAAGGAGGCACTGAACACAATATTGCTTGCATATACTTTCCTGAACAAATTCTGTCCAACTGCTATTGCATTAACTGAAAAAGTCTGTATTCTTCTCACGGGACAGAATTTGGCCTAATAGTGCTGCTATCTTTTACTTAACACTTTGAAATAATGTATAACCGTGGAAGGGAAAAACTGTCAGAGATGTATGTTTAGAAGTCATCAGATTTAATGTCAGACAATAGAAGAATTAGTAGCAGAGGTGAAATAAGTTACTGTGGAGAGATCAATGTGTTTCTACTTTTCTTGTTTTCCTAACTGATTATTCCCATATTACTGCCATAAAAGTGGAACCAAAAGCAATTATTTCTACATGAGAGAAACACAAGAAAAAATAAACCAACTGTTTTCAAATCAGATTTCATCCTAACCCATTGCTAATGGCAATGCCATTTGCACTCACATACCTAACTAGAAAACACGTCACACAGGAAACCAAGCAAAGAGGCATATAGGCATGTGAAAGCTTTTTTTCCCCATGTTTACGCATGTATTTTACTGAAGAATTTTTTACAATGCCCAAAATTAAAAGATAGATCCAGTAACAGATTTTAATACAGAGAACAAAAATTTTATACTTGCAATTGACCATCAAGTTACAGCTTTAAGTACCTAACTCCTTCCTCACAAGAACCAATTAGCAAGGTAGACATCTGTAAAGTAAAATGGAAAATGGAAAATAGAAGGCTCAGCGTAAACCCTCTCAGAAAAATGAAACACTTATTTAGTAACCAAACCTAAAATTGATATGTGATTTAAAGACAGTACTGTGAATAAGATTTTTTTTTGCCTCTGAACCAAAAAAAAAAAAACAAATTTAGTTTGGCCTCAGCGAAACAAGTAGTTTTATCTCAAAAATAACATGTTTTAGCATATCCTTGAACTTTCTTTTTGTAAACAAAAAGTGAAACATTCAGGTTCGTTTCAAAACAAAAATATTTTAAAATGAAATTTTAAGTGTTCTGTGTTGAAAATGTCAAACATTTCAAACTCCAAAGTGGTTTTAAACTCCAAGTGTTTTAAAACTCTATTTTTTGGGGGGAGGGGAGGATCAAAATTGTACGCCAAACTGAATTCTTCAAAAGATTTAGTACTTGCTGAAAAAGTTCAATGCATCTGTCAAGCCATATGCTGCAACAGATGTCCTCTATTTATCACTCCAGATTGCCTTGTTTGATATTTCCTCTTAAATGTAGATTTGACCAAATCTGAAAAAATTTCAATACAAAAAATCCTTTATATAGTATATTAACAAGCAAATTATAAATTCTGTCCCTATCCTTGACATATGAATCAAAATCACTTGAACGAATTTTCTGCAGAAGATGCACATCACTGACTGTACCAAGAAAAAATGATTATTTCCAGTGTAGATGTGAAAGTTGATTTGGTTCACACACATCAGTTATTCCAGTCCCAGAGACAAAAGGAGGGCAAAAGGGACCCCCTGGATTTATGTGCTACCACTGGTAAACTGTTCCCGATTTGGGACGCTCTCCCAAAGCAAGATAAGCAAGAACCCCACCCAGTTAATCTTCACAGCTGTCAAGAAAGCTTTAAGTTTTCAACCATTTTCGACAAATTTTACTGAGAATGTAACTCATACATCATTTCAAAGAGTGAGAAATACGAGACTCAAAATGAAGGTAGTGTAAAACGCCCTGCGATAACCAAGAGCAGTAGCAATTCACAGGATTCAGGGAGAACCACCACCCTGGAGTGAACATCTGTAAGGAACCTTTCCTTATTTAATTGATAACAACAGGGGGTGAGTTAGTTAATCTGGTAATTCTGAAAAAGCTGAGAATGAGTCCTCTTGAATACAGCAAATCACATCAGTGGGCTTTCTTACTTTCTGAGCCAGAAACAGTGACAGCAGATTGAGAGAGGGGCAGATTGTTTTGTAATTAGAAAGTAAGTTGTAATAGATTTCGTAGAAAAAGATTCAATTGAAATTGTCAATATTATTTCCGTAAGCATTATTTGATAAGACAGCATCATTTCTGAAGCAAAATTGCCCAATTTATTAAATCACTCTCGGATTTGCCATTCCATATGAGCTATAAATAGACTGTGCTTTGAATGGCTCTGGAATTTGCTGAAGATGTTGCAGGCTATAGGTTGGGAATCAGTTTCCCAGCTACCTACGATATAAGCCTTACAGCAGCCTTCTTTCCTGGTTTGCAAGGAAAATAGCTTGATTAGAACTAATATTGGTGTCTCAGCAGGCATAGTGTGCTCACACGAAGTTATAAAATGCCAATTAATTCCTTTGCTGAATTTGTTTGGAAAACATGTCTACCTTTCTAGAAATTATCCTAATGTTTTCTGCAGGTGCCGACAAAATCTAAAATTTACACATTATCGGACTGTAAAAGTCTACTTTAAAGAACAACAGTGTTCCTCCTTGCATGGCTATGTTTTGGTATGGCCTATCTACTGATTAGCCTACTAAATGTAATATTGCCTTTGCTAGGAATAGGCCAGGTGGCTAGTACCTAATTTGTTTTACTTTTGCTGAGCTTTGTATAATTGTGTGGTACAAGCCTAGTTTCAAAAAGATAGTAGCAACAGGTAGATTTTGTGTGTTCATTAAATTCCTGGTTTCCCTTTTTCCCCATAACAACATGTTAAATGTAATGGCAGGGACTGTCAACTATTATTCTATGCAACCTTTCTGCTACAGGGTGAAGCACATGCTTTTACTGCAAACCAGGACTCACAGGAGATTTTGAAGAAGCGCAGCATTTTCTATGAAATTCTCAATGACTCACAGAAATTGGGGAAAAGGTTGAAGAATATCTTGATTAAAGGTATCTCAAGCAATGGAAGAGAATCAAATTATTACATAAGCTTCATGTACTAAGAACACTGTTGAACCTGAAGAAAAGAAATAGTGAAGAAACTGTAATATGTAATTCATCGTTCAGCCATTGGCTTCAATCCAACTTAAACAGATGTGAATTTTTAGCACACAAATAATTTTATTAATATTGAAAACAACCGTTATTTAAAACACTGAATCAGAACTAAATTAGTACAAAAGATTTAATCAACTTTTTAAACTGATTTCAGTAGGAAATTGTACTTACAATTACACCCATTTGAAGAAACAGTAGGAAAGATTTATTAAAGCTAGTACCTTTTAAATCTTCCTTCTGAATTAAAAGCATTCGGCATTTAAACAAACAAGCAAATTGTAGTGACTAAGGCAGTAGATCTGAAAACTGTGAATCTTTTACTAAAGTGGTTATTAAAAAAAAAAAGTTTCCCAATGACAGCTGGAATTTTTTTAACAGGTTTTTCTTTTTCATTTTTCTCTTCCACAATCGAGCTTTGCAGCTGTTGACTACAAGGGTAAAGTCAGTCACCTGCTCCTGCGCTTGGCAAGCCTCTCTAAGCACTTGCATTAAAGTTATTACAGGAAATTTGCATATGTGCAGAGGACAAACTAAACAAGAAATGAATTAACACCTTTTCCTGCCAAAATCAAAACAAGCACTTCTGAAAGAAGTGTTTTACGTGTTTTGAGCTAGGAGTTACCCACTTCCTCACTTAACCTTTCTAATTTCCTTGACTTGACAGGACAAAACGATCAGATGTTGAAGTCCGAGAAGAAGCTAATTCAGAGAGCTGCATCTTAAAAAGCCTTTCTATACTTTATTCATTCATTTATTTCACTTCTTTTCTGTAACTACATAAGGTTATGTGCCCCAAATTATATTTGGCAGTCTTATTCTCTTAGCTCAGCATGTACTGAAACAAATTTACTTCAAGTTTGTCTCAGCAGTATTACCATGGTTACATCATCATTACCATTTACACATATACATGGCTTTTCAAATTGTCTGTTTGAAAATATTGTGATATCCAGCATACATATATGAACCTAAAACATAGCATATATATCTTTATAATCTAATTTTCAGTTACTATAAGGACTATAACCTTTCTCTGGGTCCAAAAGCAAGCCACTATCTCCATATCTATTTTGGTATCTGTATCTATCTGTATCTTCCAACCCACCCTTTTATACAAAATATCAAAAGGCGGTAATTAGCAAGGTCTGTCACTGGCCAGGCTTCCTTATACTTGTATCACTCTACTACAAAACTTGAATAAAATTAATAAATAGGACATTTAATATGACTAACACAGGACCAGAACATCTAATACAAGCTTGGAAGGAAAGGTATGCCATGACTTTTAGAATTATGTCAAAGAGAGATACGGTAGAGAATATAGCTAATAGAAGAGTCTCATTCTTCTTTACTTAAGTCAAGTGGAAAGTCACCTGCAAGTGTGATAAAACACCCCTTACTCATCGTCACATCAAATTTCCAAAGAGCTATAGGGCTACAAATAGATGCCACCTCTAAATGAGAAGTTTATATCACAATAAAATTTCACATCTGTGTTTACACACTCCAGTAACTGAGCCTATGTCAAGGGCACTTTTGCAGAAAATTATTAAATTGATAAACTGCCTGAAAATCCTAAGTACTAAATATTCAGCCCTTTTCCATAACACTGTTAAATTTGATCTACTGTCTTAGAAATCAAAAGTGTAATACCTTAAAAAGTCCAATTAGAGAATAACGTAACAAATAGAAAACAACTACAGTAATACAGTTAATGTGATTCTAACTTTGGGAATACCCAACAGGAGAAGTGTCACCATACTAGGAATTTAAAAATTTTAAAGAACTGCCCAGAATTACCTAAAAACAAAACAAAACAAAAAAACCCCACACAGTAAATCTTCTACTGAAGTAAGGGAAAAGGTTCATTTAAATCAAATACTCCCTTAAACCTGCCTTACATATCACTGCAGGCTCAAAGGTATCTACTGGAATTTCTGACCAACTGCAGCAGTTACCTCAAAACAGACAGATATAAGTAGAACAGCATATAATTGCTCTCAGTAACACTGAGGGCCTATCAATAAGTTTATAAATACCTCATTAGAAGAATCTGCCAACTGCTAAAAATAAAGGCTAAGATTAATCAGTGGCACAGAAACAAAAGAGCTACATAATAATGTTGTAGAAAACGGTGGGGCAACAAAAATCAAACCAAGCCAAAAGAACAGCTGGCTCAAGTTGAAATTACAGACAGCATGAATGAATGTTAGAACCCCAAATCCCTGAAGTAAATGAAGAATTTTTAATGTCCATCCCAACCATGAATCAAATACACTTGGTCAACTAGTGCTTCTTTAAAAAGGACGATTAGGTACAAAACTTGTGATAATTTTTTGCAGGAATGGAAAATATCCTTTTTTGATTCAATGAAAATGAACATGAACAGAATATATAGACACTATATAGATAGATAGATAGATAGATATGACTATGTACAGTGTTACATAGTTCCTGCATTTTAAAACTTTTGGGGTAAAATTGATAATTTTCCTAATTTCTGTTTTCAGTAGACAATAGCTAAATCTCTGACACCTTCATGTCAACCAAAAACAAGCAGCAGGCTGGCTGCCCACACAGTAAGTAATTTCCCCTTTCATTATTTCTAGTTACATCTCTTTCTAATCATCTGCTTTCTAAAAGTGGATCATCCACTTTGCCCTGTTAATCAAGTATATCATATGTGGTTTGAAAACTTGTGTAGCAGTCATATAGGGGATCTGTTTAAAAGGGGCTGTTGCTAATTTAGCTAGCTTATGTCTCAGGAAGCAGAAACTGTGATTCCATTTGTGATGCATTTTATTTGTCCAAATGAAAATAGCAGTTTCAATAGTTTTAACTGAGGCAGGTAAACAGTTATCACATGTGGCTGATGGAAGAAAGAGCAAGTGTAGGTTGCATCTAGCAGTAGCTGATTAACCTTACTTTCTCCACAAGGCATCAGTGGGGATTCCTGTGCCATCCTTGCTCATGTTTATTTTTTGTGCCTTTTTTTTTTCTGAAAGTAAAGCAAACAGAAACGACAGTAAAATAGAATTTCATGGAAGTGTTCATAATTAGCTCCTAACTCAGGAAACGAAAGCAGAGTCCCAAATCAGCTACACATTGTCACTATTAACAAGTGAAAACATTTGTTTTCCACCATCTGCAAACTCTGTGCTGATTTTGTACTGCATTCTCATCTATTTATGATTATTACGAAAGTGTTAACGTTTAATGATTTTAAAAAGAAAGGCTTTTGTTTTCCCTTTACCAGGAGCTACTGGGGAAAAGCAGTAGCACAGAGATAGGGTGAAAAGATGGCTAAATTAAGTATGGTACAGTCAGATTACACAGACTTTTTACTTAGAGACCTACATGAAACAAGGCAGAGTAATTCAGCTTCTTCTTGAGTCTCTGGAAATTATCAGAGACTGCAGATTCCTCACTATAGGCCTGTAAAAAACTCTATTTGTATCAGCATATTTCATTTCTACATAAATGTATATGTGTTCATTGGTATAGCTCGCTCGCTTTATGCAGGTTTTTCTAGTAAAAAACAGTGACTGCAGACGTGTTTCTGGAATATTTCAAGAGGTAGTTCATGGGCATTAAGAATATTTAACGTTGTAACAGCTGGACAGCACCCATCCCTCCCAGCCTCCATCTGGAAGCCCCCATGAGACCATTTGCTCCACGTTAGGAAGTATTTGAAGCTATGCTGCTTTGCAATAAGGTTCAGTTTGCCCAATCCAAAAACTCGAGCACAGTAAGGTTTTTCAGTATGAGTTGAAGGTCTCTGCTAACAAGGAGAAAGAGGAGAGAAATTAAGAAGGAACAGGCGTTTCCTGCCCACATCTCCTTCCTCACAGCCAAGTGCCTGATCAGTGATTCACGCCTATGTCTTACTAGATTTCTGGACAGGTTTTGGAGAGATTAAGGCACATAGAAATTTCTGGGAAGGAGGAAAAGCCACAAATCCAGCTGAAGACCTTATTGACAAACAAGGAACTGCTGGGGATAGAGAGGTGGTTTGCAAGTTTAAACGCCCTTCCAAAGCCAGTCTTAAGACAGCTGGAAATTGGACTGATAATCTCTTTAGACAGAGGCAACAATAAAGAACAAAATGCACATGGTTGAGGAAAAAGCGAATATCCTAACTGTCTCTGATGGGCAGGTATTACATGCTAATTGTGGCAGGCAATGAATGCTTTGCTGCTAGCCAGATAAACTGAGCTGCTAAACATTTCCTGCCCCTGTCTCGTTCCTCACAGCTAAGTGCCTGATCGAAGCAATTCACATCTCTCTCCTGCTAGGTTTCTGGACAGGTCATTTAGCCTCGCTATGCTCAGTCCCCATTTGTAAAGCTGTGCCCATGACACCTCCTCCCCCAGGAGAAGCACTCTGAGGCCTCATGCCTGGGGAATACTGCGGCCCGGGGAATTGCTGTGATGGCAAAACCCCTACCACTTCGTAAGGCCGACACTCTGCGCCCTCAAGAATAGCTTCTGTGTAGGCAGAATACACAATGAACACGAGATGGAAAGGCTCAAGGTTTACGTCTACTACGGAAACACACATTTGCTATTATTTTCTCAGCACTTCCTTCAGGCTATGGTGGCACTACTGAAATAATTATCTTCCTGCCTCCTCAACTCAAGGAGGCTGACAAGAAACAAGAGAAACTTCTTTTATTTTCCCTTGTGCCCACCACCAAGTTAAATTTTTTTCCATTACTGAGGCAGCAGCTGCAGGAGTTACCCATCCTTCCCCAGGAAGGACAGAGGGGAGGAATTTAAGTGGGGCAGCTGTCACACTGCAGGACTTTACAAAAAAGCAAATGAGAACTGATTAAGATGCACAACACTAGCTGGTTTTCTAAAGGATTTAAGATGAGAAGTGCAGCTACGAGCGTTGCTTTGGGCGGGAGCTTTGTAGACTAATATCCCTGTTCGGATTTCATTTTCAAACCAAGGGCCAGTACTTGCACTCTGAAAGGCATAAAACTCAGCCAGGGCAAAAAACGCCCTTCTAAGATACATTGATTACTTAAAAACAAAAAGCTAAAACACAAAAACAGGTCCAGCAATGAAATCCTGAACTCCAAGTGACCTTGATTCCCTTCCTCAGAGTCAGCTTCCTCTGCTCCCCTTTTACAGATGTTCAGCGCTCTTGACTGTTATTGTCCCTGTTAGCTGCATCTTCTAGCACCGGTGCTGGTTACCATCATGGAAGGTCAGAGCTCTCCCCCTTGCCGCTGCTCCATGCGGCGGGCGTGCTAGCATGCACTTTCCTTCTTCCAGCAGATATTCAGCAGAGCTTAACAACATCCTGTGCGCTGGATGGAGTGTAAACTGTAGCCTATTATCTTTGCTTTAAATGACCTAAAGACATTATGTATTCCCTCTACAGCCAGCATGGAAGCTGCCACTGAAACTGCCGAAGTGCACTGCTTAAGTTCGTTAGCAGTTTGCGGCCTATTACTCAGAATAAACAGACAGAATGCTCCCTGGAGCCAGGACATAGACAACATAACCAGGAGACAAACAAGGATTTGGAAGCCGCAGCGGTGGTTACACTTTATTAGATCTGTCAGTAATTCTGTCACTCTGCAGGAGGCACCATCAGCGCTTGGGTTACTCGGCATCTCTGTCCCATTAATCCTGCCTAACAAGTAGGAGGTGATAGGTGTTGTAACTAAGAAACAAAACTAAATGTAAAAATCTACATTTAATAAACACCATGCAGTTTATTCAAACACCCTCAAGCAAGGAATCTGGAGTCAACCACGGGATGATAATCTTATTGATTGTGTCCTAAATGAGGCCTGACCCACAAGCACAAACAATTTCTGCAGAAGCACGTATGATAATGTGAATGCTGATGCTCCTATGACAAAAATGAGAACTTTTCTCACATATTTGAATAGGAAAATCATAATGGAAAAACAAGCATTGTAAAACAGGATAATGAAAAGATCTTAAGATTTTCCATTTGTAGCATTAAATTAATCACCGCATTCATGTTAGCGATCAAATAGATTGAAATCACAAAGCAAAAATCAAAAAAGTCATCTTCTATCTTCTGTTTTGCATTTTAAACAGGATGGTTTAGGGGAAAGGGGAGGGAAATGCCAAACACTTCAGACACTATTCGATAGTGTTTCTGTATGCCTGAAACCTCCCTCCCCGCAGTGTTATTAGGAAAAAAGACAAATCTTAAAAAGATCAGATTTTTCTCTATCAAGAAAAGAAATAATCTTTACCACTACCTGCACACCCTGTGTACAACATACATCACATAGCATGCTATCAAATTTCAGAAAAAGACTTCAGAAGACACTGCCCATCTCTCCAACATACATTTGCATTTTTATACCAGCATCAAAAGAAAAAGAAATATAATAAAAAAAAACAAAACCACATCATTCTCACCATAGATGATATAACAGAAGTGAATAACAGCTTCTGAGAAAACCTTGTAAAACCCTGCTGGTAGAGAGAACAGACTACAGCTGATGGCAGAATTCTTCCCCACAACAATTTAGAAACCCTCACCAATAAACCGACCTCATAATATTAAATAAAGTTATTCAATATTTCATATACTCAAAGGTCTTGAAAGTATTTTGTTAGCGTGAGAAAGATGGTAATAAATAAAAGATTACTGATGGAGCAACCGACACACACCACACAACTGTGCAAACAGGGTTTGAAACGTGACAAAAAGTATTGAAAGATTCAAACCTGTGACCAGTTCTCTGATTTCCAAATCTGTAGTCTTGCGGAGTAACCGTACTAATGCTGGGATACCACCACAGTTTTTCAGGGCAATTTTGTTGTCATCATTTGCCTTCCCATACACCAAGTTTCTCAAAGCTCCACAGGCACTACGATGGACTTCTGTCATTCGATGATCCAATAGGTCCACCAGTAATTGTATTCCACCTTGTCTTCTTATCTGAAACAGAACAAAGTGAGGACCATAAAATCAGGGAATGAACACCAGCATTATATATGCTACCTAATTTAATAAAGCTGTGGTTTTTGCAGGCTATACTCCACCGAAGGTATGCTAGTAGCCCCACAAAGCTGTAATATTACATTTCTTTGATTCTTCCTACTATTCTTTCAGTGGTAACGTAACTGTACAATGATCAACCTGAACCCCTTTAAAAGCAGCCAAAAGTTAGCCAAAATTGTTGCCTCAGAGAGATTTCTCAAGGTTCAGCAAGATTTGCCTTGGCGAGGGTTTCTCCTGCACTGGAGAAACATCATCTGCTTCAGAGTTTGGACATCACTGATGCAAACAGAGGAGAAACAAGCTAGAGATTGTACACACTGTAGGAAGAGACCACAAGACTATTATTTTCCTGCTCTGCAAATGAAAAAAAAGAAACGCTTAATGAATTAAAGTTTTTAAGACTCTCTCCTTTTTTATTTAATTACTTGGAATGTAACCAACTACCATAGTCTCTGCAAGGATGCTGTATCAGCAGAACCATGAAGAAGCTGTATGAGCAAAGATGAAAAAGGAAGATGTCTACATAAACATGAAGACAAGGTGATGGACAATTCATGCTAGAACACACACTGTTATGACTGAGGGTGACCCTTAAGTGACGTAGGAGCAAAATTCTTATTAGTTCCTATGGTGGCCTACAAAAATAAACTGCTAATGCAGTATCTTATATGAAACACCAGTCTATCACAATGTTATTCACAACATAAACTGGAATGAAGATTACTGAAGATGGCAAATAAGTAAAATAAGTAATCTGAAAGCAAATATTGGTACTTTTTGTAATATTTCAATGATCCAAAAAAGGTAACTGAAAACATAAAAAGCTCTGAACAGGTATCTGTAGGTTTTACAATCTTTATGAAAAAGTATGTTACACAATCACATAGTTGACCTATGTTAAGAAATTAATTTAGTCAATCTCTAAGATACGATTCAGCAAACCATCTGAGTATCTGCTCCAAAGATAACCATGTATTTAAGCTTACAAAAATATGTATATCAGAGCCTAAAGACAGTGGTTTGATTTTTGTTTGGAAAGTGTTGTGACAGGACTTCAAATTAAGGAACTAAAAACTATCACTTCAGTTCCCTGATCTTCTCACACACACTCTGTTCTCAACTTGCATATTTTTATTTAAATTTCCAAAGAAAGAAAGCATTGCCTTCATCCCCATTCTGAACAGATCCTGGACTCTTGCAGCAAATGCAAAACTTCTGTAAAATTCGTAAGAAACAAAATTTCTGTTAGTTAAATGGTGAAGATACAGTTTATAATTTTAGGTCAGAAATGAACCTTCAGAAAAGAAGCTGGAGAAGTGGGGGAATAAGTAGGTTTTATCTGTTGTTTTCAAGAGTGACATGCCACTATTTAGGGGTTTTTTTACAGTTACTTTAAAAAAAACATACAAGAGCACTCTTACCTTGGGTACAAACAAGTAACAGGTAAGCACTATATGAAGGAAAGACACAAAAGGAAAAGCACAAACATATCTGAGACAAATGATCAAGAAGGTTGAGGATATCAAAAACATTTTATTACAAAATGTCAAATCCGTTTGCAACAAACCCAGCTTCAGGGTTCTCTAGCACTGTTTGCTCCTCAAACTGTAAACAACTTTGGATCTTCTTGCAATAAACTAGCACGATTAATAACTAATGTCCGAGGAGTACAATGGCTTACCTTCAAGTAAGTTATATTGACAGTTCTGTCAAAATTTTTCTCTGTGTGCTGTTGGCTAGGGTCCAGAGCCAAGTCAGACACCCTAAAGAGCCATTTTACCACCTACAACAATATTTTACCTAGGACATTAAAAAGAGACAGCTATAGAGTATTTTCAAAATGGCAGGGAAAAAGTGAGACGTTATTTTTAGAATCGAAGTTTATCACGACACAGTTTCTAAATTTTTATTTTCTTGTTCTTTCAGGTACATGTGTTCTTGGGGTTCTCCACAGTGGGGGAGGCTTGAGAGAAGAAGGAAAAGGTTAAACAAAGCATGCCCACATTCATCAGAAATTCATGCTCTGCTAACTAGTTATGTACAACTGATGTATGGTGTTTCATACACCTAGCACAAGCTTTGCTGCAAATAAAGACTGAAAAATGACTCCACCTTTGGGGCTCCAGAACTGAGCTATACAAAATGACCCACTGATCAAATGTAAGCTATTGCTTTTCTTCTACCACTTTATGTGGCGCATTCCTCTTTTTGTAATAGCAAGATCCAGTAATAGAGCAGTCTTACAGTTGAAAAAAATATATACTCATTTATACTGCAGATATTACAGTATTAAATTAAAACATTATAAGGTGTATACAGTTACAACACAGCTTTGGGCCAAATACCACAGCAATAGTTACAGTTTAGAGATAAGCCAAAATATTTTCCTGGAAGTAGTCATTACACCAGTATATCATGTTGAACTGTCTGAGCAGTATGCAGGTCATCTGGAAGACTACAGCTGCCAGCGCTACATCCAAAGGGCATAGATGTGACTGGACATTAGTACAATACATGAAATCCAGGTGTAAGAGTTGATTAACCTTTTTGAGAGTCCATGCTTCTACTGCTCAGAGAAACAGTGATGCCTTTCAATTTAGAAAACAGAAAAATAGATCAAAGAGGATGTGTCGCAATACGTCTCGCTGATCAAAACTTCACCAATGTGAACAGGACAACCTGCAATGAAATCATTCGCCAGGGACATTTCCCAAGTTTATATGAGAGGTGGGGGAGTGTTTGCTTGTTTGCTTGTTTTTACATCTTTGAATCTATTATGATTTCATCTTCAGATTAAAATACATTGGCTTCCCCTAATAAAACAGATTTTCAAAATCA
This sequence comes from Apteryx mantelli, assembly GCF_036417845.1. Classification (NCBI taxonomy): domain Eukaryota; kingdom Metazoa; phylum Chordata; class Aves; order Apterygiformes; family Apterygidae; genus Apteryx; species Apteryx mantelli. Next base: position 90,507,015 of record NC_089979.1, on the reverse strand, counting down.
AGCATACTACCTGAAGAGCCACCTACATGACAAAAGAGATGACATTTACTGCAACAGACTAGGAAGAGAAATTTATAAACCAGTTCTACAAAAGGTGAACCCACCACTGAACTCCACACTTCAACCTTTGGAAAGAAATGCGATCTGACGGAAGAAAGAATGTTGTTAAAAAATACAGAAGTGGTGCTGCTACAATAAGTAATATAAGGAACAACAGAATGAACACATGCCTGACAGTGACTGTTTTCATATTTTTGTACTGCACAATATGCAAAATGATTATTTTAATTGCTGCACCAACTGGTTTAAAAAAAAAGTCATGAATGATGAGAGGAACGAGGAAAATATTAAATATATAGCAAAAGTTCTTTTGGGCGCTATAATTCATCTGAAGCATCCAAGGGCTGTATCTCCATTCAGAGGCAAGCTGTGCCTGTGCCATTTTCCCTGCTCTCCCCGGAGGCCACAGGCCACGTCAAAACCCGGCCCCTGCTCTGAGCCCAGGATGGCAGCTCTTAACTCACCCACCTTCCACCAGATCACCAGCAGCCAGCACTCCTCATTTTCCATCTCCTAGCAACCAGCCACAGGATCTGTCAGGCCCCTTCGCAGTTACCCGTGTGGATGCTCTAAGGTGACAGGTTTTGCTACCTCCCACTCCTCTCTAAGTGAAAGGGTATGATTCTGCCATATTGAGACTACATTCCTAAGTTGTACCTTTTCAACTGTAATAACTGACAGCCTGCTTGTATTCAGCTCCTGCAGCTCATTCTCTACCAGGAACCTGAAGTCAGCAGCACATTGATGTGACTAATAGAGTTTCTTCAAAACAGGGTCATTAAATATTCTTTTAAAATACATTTCTGTCAGGAAAAAAAAAAAAGTAACAACAGAAAGGAAACTATGTTACATAATTCTTTATTTAATTTGAGAAAATGTCTTAAATTCTACTGAAAAAAAAAAAAAAAGACCTACTTTCACCTGGGAAAGACAAACGTTACTCTGCAAACATGCTCTGAATTTCCAGGCTCAGAGGTCTTTGCAAAGTAGCTGTGTCATGCATATAGAGATGAAGCTGCTTCTTCACAGCTGGGAGCCCATCTATTGATGCTGTTCTTTATCTGGACTACTGTACTGTTTTGTTTTTGTTCTTCCAACAGTCCATTGTTCATTAGAAGTCTTAACCCATCTTCATGTTTCCATATTTACACAGCTGATTCATACTGTATTCTCCAGCAGTTTTAATCATGCCTCATAAATTGTGAGATTGTGATGAATGTTACCAGAATCTATTTACATCTATGGAAACTGAGGCAAAGAAATTAAATTATTTGCTCAAATCCTTTATGGAGTTACGGCTACAGCCTAGAGGAGCACTCTGGCTTACTGAGTCCCTTAGGGCAGATTCTCACTCAAGCTAAGTTGCGATAGCTCCAGTGAATTCAACAGGGCTATTGCCAAATGTATTTGATAAGAATACTTCAATGGGTGGATAAACAGCAGTTTACACCAGTGGGGCATCAAATCCCACTCTCCCAAATGACTTTTGATAGATACTCTCTCCTGAGGTTATATGAACAGAACATTTCTGAATGTAATATTTATTGACACATTAGCGGCTGCTGCCTGGCTACATGTAGGAGAAAAAAGAATACAGAATATACTTGAGTTTGCTTGCCTTCTACAACTAAATAGTCAGTATAGTACCGAGTTATCAGAAGATACAGGAGATAAACTCTATTCTCACACAATCAGTTTCAGAGTCGTCATCTCTGCGGTCAAAAGAATTACCCTGGATTCTTTAGCACAACTGAGTTTGGCCAGTCATATGATCAACTTCATTCTCCCTGTCTTGAATAGATTGTCTCTTTTTCACCCTGCCTCTTCTCCTTAAAAATGAGGATCAGAAAAATGTTGGGGGAACCTGTGTTGCCTTGTTATATATTTCTCAGATGCTTCTTTAATCCAAGAACACTATTAAGTTCTGAATTTTCTTTATTTTTTTTTCCATTAGAAATATTGTATTTCTTTGGGAAATGCTTTTAGACAGTTGGTAGTTAAATACAACAGGCTGTGTTCATTCACACATGACCTTATAGAGTGTACTGCAAATCCAGTCAGGGACCAGCAATCCCAGTGTGTGTAAGCCTCAATTCATTCTATTGAGCTTTCTTAATAAAAGCTCAGTGCAAACCTATGTTTAACAAAGTAAACACAGCAAGAACATACCTTACATAAATTTTGACATAAAAAACTTTCCTTATAAGAATACACAAAGCTGTTTTCCTCTGAGGAATCATGTGTTTTCTTTTTCAAGTAAATTTTTGAAATTTCCTTTTAAAGTTGGGCCTCCACCGTTAACATTACTGCATGCTGGTGAGAAGCACTTGATCTGGTCAAGTCATATGATGCCACCACACAGAAGACAGGACAGAAAAAGGTGCCAGACTCCGACCGGGCAGATAAGTGTGCCCTTATGTCAGCATGATACACCTGAGTCCTCCTCTGGCATTGCTTGAAGTTTGTTTCTGCATTGCATTTGAGAACATATTTGTGTTCACACAATGAAGATACAAGGTGAATTTGAACTCAAGCAGGAGTTCAGACCAGTGCTGGAGGCAGTGAAGATGTAATCTACATTCCTAAGAAGGAGCTCCTGCATGTCCTATGCCAAGAGCCTTTGAGAAATTCAGTGGACTTGGCTCCATGATCAGTTCAGAGTGTGTCTATCACAATACGTTTTCCGTGACAGTGGACTGTTAAGTATTTAATTTACCACAAGATACATGCAACTAGCCTGAAGCATATGCATTGTTAAAACAAGTCAATAATATATTGATACGTCTGAAAAAATATGGATATACTTGATTAGTGTATGATTTTAGCACATGAATTATTTAACAACTTATTTTTCTAATTTGTTACAATAGATTGTAAGGATGTGTGGAATGTAAGGATATGTGGAAAGTAAAAGAAATGTAGAATGTAAAAGATATGTCAATACCTGGAATGTAAGTACAGCTGTTTAACACCTATCCAGCATACAAACAAAGACAAAACAGGAAAAGTAATAAACCATACTTATATACCCAAACCCTAAGGAACAGGAGGTAAAGGAGTCAATGCCAAAGACGAGATCTCTCAGGCCACTGACGAAACCACTCAAAGCCTTGGAGAGGTTCAACCAGAGCTTTGTAACTGGTAAAGGTATGTGTGTGCGTGGTGGGGGGAGATGCAAGATTATGGATCTCATGGGAAAGAGGAAACTTCTTATGGGATGCTTCAAGGGAATTGTGGGAATGTGCAAACTTACGGGATGTTTAGAGGAAGGACCATAGGCAGAGAGAGGAAGAGGATCAGGGAGGAACGCACATGAGAAAATGGAGAGGGGAAGCCAGTGATGAAAGGGTCCAGTCATACATAAACAAGTTGCTTGTCCATATGCTTGTTTGGCCAAGCCCTGTACCTGACCACTGTAGTCTCTTTTATCTTACTAAATGCTATTTCTAACTGTATTTCTGGATGAGGTGCTCTATATTCTGGAGGTGTTTAGTGCTAGCTGGAGTAGCTGGGAGTAGGATAAGAGATCTGGGAACCAGCTATCAGACAGACCACAGATCTGGGGGCTGGATACTGTAGAGACCAGGGGTGTGAGGATCTGCTACTAGAGAGACCATGGGTCTGAGCCAGCTACTGGCAAGACCTGTTTGTGTTTGCGTGGGTGCTTGATCTGCTAGCAAGCTTTGAACCTGATTAACTGATAAGAACCATTTGTATTGTTTGGGTAAACCACCTAATAGGGGTGGTTTTATTTCTAGGACTATCTATATCTAATTAATTTCTCATTCATTTATTTTATTGTTTTTGCTGATAAGTAGTTTTGGTTAATAAATACCACACAAATTATGCCTGAGATTTTAACTGGGTGACATGTTCAGCCTTATATCATATTTCATGAAGGGTGCAGAACAAGAGCAATCACCAGTTGGCTCTTCAAGCCAGCGTAAAGGAGAAGCGGCCATGTTTTGATGCAGTGCCATAATGCTTCCTGCTCTCTTTCCAAGCAGCAGTTAAGTCCTGACCACGCCAAATACTAGTAACAGTAAGAGAAGAAGATCAAGCTCCACAGATAGGAAGTACTTTATGCTGCATGCAAGCAATATTCTTATACTAAGGGCATATCGGACACAATGGATCAAATACAGAACTACAGTCTAAAAAGTCCAGAGACCTCTCCCCAGGTGTATTTAGCTCCCTTTGGGACAGATGCAATCAGCAAAACAATCTGTCTGGATGTACAGCTTTTGGGTTCTTCTGCCTGCTCTGCAATCTACCTGTTAAATATAACCTTTGCTCTTTTTCAGATTACTCTGCACAAGGAATACCTTCTGTGCTCTAAAAAGAACTGATAGAAGACAATTTATGAACATGAGACCCCTCAGAAAAAAAAAATAAAGTGCAAGTATTGTAGGATATTTTTCAGCCTTTTTGATTTACCTCTTATTCTTCATGATAAATACCTGCCAAGGTTTGTACAAATCGTAACACAGCTTGAAACTGAATTATTGTCAGGTGTAAGCTGTAACAACATTACAGTCCATGACCTTAATTGACAAAACATGCTGCCTGTCACTGATTCAGCACAAAAATCATGCTGTTCCCCCAGGCTCTTTATTTAAAATCTAACAATAGGACTTGAAAATTTGACTAGCTTGCTTCTCCAGGGAATGGGGATGTTTGCCCTAAAAGTAAGGATAATCAGTACTGTCAGCTTGAACAGAATTCATGCTTTCACCTACAGTTAAAAGTACTATTTTCTTACATTTAAAAGCTCCGTTAACTTTTCAAATATGAACAAAATATAACTGAACAACCTTTCTTCATACTACACCAGCAGAAAACCAGCTCTGGATTCTGACCATTGCTTATGGCTTTGCAACAGCAGAAGCAAAGTCAAAGCAAATAGGCTTTAGGTGTTTTCACTATTACTACTGTTTCGAACTCTAGTGAATGCTGAAATAAAAATTATTCTATTCCTTCCAGCAGCAAAGAAGAGAAGCAAAAATCTCCCTTTTCAGTCACTGCAGACCTTTATTGGTAAGACAGAGTGGAAATTTTCTCTTCCATCTGTTAGAAGGCTGCAAAATCAGAGCAAGATTTCCAAAAAGGAAGAAAAGAGAAGCTTCAAATTTTAAATGCAGTTTAGCCAAAGACTGTTAGAAAATGAAGTATTCCAACACAGCCTATAAATATTACCGTGATAGAAAGCAAAACACCCTCCCTCTTCTATTTATATTCAGCAAGTGGGTACCTGACATATTGTTCAAATTTTGCCAGTAAGTATAACTGGCACATCCTCTTCTGTATTTAATTCTGATTACCCTGCCTTACAACATGGAATATAATGGAAACAGAGTTGGATTTGTGAATAACTGACAAAAAGTATTACAGACATGAAAAATTCTATATAAGCAAAGAGATGCTGGAAGCTGGAAGCATTTCATTCAGAGAAGAAGAGCTGCCATAGCAAAGACAAGCAAAACAGAAAATGGTATAAAGAAGACAAATTAAGCATTCCTATTTACGATCTCATAAAAGGAAAGATGGGTACTCAATGAAATGGAAAACTGATAAATGGAAGCTTTAAGGATTATCTTTCCCACCCACAGGACACAGAATTAGACGACAGCATTTCCTACTTCAATATATCAATGAATCTTAAGATTTCAGATGCAGAACAAGGTACTTATGAGAGTAATGAAAACACATACTTGCTACATCCAATAGGATATACAATAATGAGGGATGTATTATCTATTAGCTAGATAAGCCACCAGCTAGATAGGCTTAGGAAGGTATTTTTATACTTCTGCGGAGTTTTTTGCAACATCTTCCGACACATCTTGCACTGACCATTGTCAGAGACAAGACAGTGAAGACACACTATTCTGATCTGATACAGTGATAGCATGTTTCTAAAACAACACAATCCCCTCTTCCCACCAAAACATTAAGTGTTCCACCATTAACAGCTCCACAGTCCTACTGCAAAGATTAATTCATGGCTATGTACTTTCAACATTTTTCTTTATCATTACTTTTGAATAACTCTTCATCCAAATTAGGTGAAAGAAATCTAACAACAATGAAGCCTTTTGAGACATCATAGATATTAATTGTTGCCTAATCAGCATCTAATCACTGCATCTGTCAGCATTTATTCATATTTCCATTATAAAGAAAGCAGGTTTTACATTTCCATTATCCTATCAAAACCTAAGTGTTTAAACATGTGGATTTATTTTTAATGCCACTGTGTTACATATATGCAAGGAGTCAAAATAACTGACTGTTAGCACAGGTAGCAGTATATATCAAACAATCTAAAATTAAAAGGATAGCCCAATTTATTTCTTGAAAATTTCAGTAATAATTGGTTTTAATGTTCTTAGAAGCTGGAAGCAACATTCTAACTAGTAAAAGAAATGCTTATGATGTTATATCTAAATAGACTCTGAACAATTCTGCTCCATGAATGAGGGAAAGAGAAGCTAGTGATAGTGCAGTGTTTCTGAGATGTTCTTTGCCAACTTCCACCGGGCTCCTCTCATGCGCAGTATGGCAGCAACGCTACATTTACTCAAACGAGTGCATTCTTACAGGAAAGTCCAACAGGCCAATTTCTGCCCAGTAACTTGACCTTACTGACCGGTCATATATAGTACACATAAAATTATTACATTCCTAGATTATTATACTACAATTCCAAATCCTGTCCTTGAGACATTTCCATTACTTACATTTGCCTTGTTTACATTATTAAAATAACTTTGATCTAAGAGGGAAAAAACAAAATATTTTTTGGAGAACACTGTGGAAGATGACCTCCTTGCCTGCTAGTTTCAGGACTCCTTCTCAGAGAGCTGATTCCTAAAACTTAAAATGGAGATGAAGGGACAAAAACAAATCACCATCAAAACAAGATATAGAAATAATATTTAGGACAATAATTCTCTTAAGATAAATGTACTGGTTCAAACTTTAATTTCTTGCCACTGTATCTTCTGAAGTGTCTACAGAACGGCAGGCAGACAATACAACATCCTTACATGTAAACGCCACATGAGATTTATTGCAGACAAATTTACCTGCAACATCATGGAGTAATTTAGTCTCATTAGCAAAGTAATTTGCTGCAAGTTTTAAAAAGTGCTGAGCAATTTTAGCTTAAAATAGAGTGGAATTAAAATAGAGTGGAATGTTATGCAAATTGCTGCGTTAGTTCAGAAGCCTAATTTGTTTAAGGAGCCTAAATCAGGAATTGGATCTGGGTCCCATTTAAAAACAGTTTTGTAGAACTATCATTAAGGACTTCTTAGACGAGACACAAAGGTAATGTAAAGCTGCAACAGGCATAATTTAAGTAAATTCAACCACTGTTACATATACAATGTTCTGTTTTAAGTTAAACAAGAAGTGCTCACTAAATGCTAAACTACAGCATACGGAGAACAACCAGAAGTATTTTCTCTGTAGACATCAGGTAGTTGTTTGGAAGAACGGTTATGTGACATGTGAGGACTCAAAGCACAGGGTCCATTCTCAGAATTTTTTCTTCTGGGAGTGGATATTCTATTTCTTGCAGCTAAGGGAATCTGTTACCAAGCATACTTTTGTTTCCCCCTGCCTCTCTTACGTGACCTCTTCAGATCCTGGCATCTACTTGTGGGTTAACACAGACCCAAAACATGTTCTGTCACGTTCCAATAGAAGGAGACTCAAGATCATTTTCTAAAATTGCCCTGAAAAGGGATGAATAAAACTGCTGCATCTCTCGTTGGCAAACATTACTGTATTCTTCACTACGATATGTTTTGGTTTTCACGCTTGGTAGGAAGACTATGCCTATCATAAGCCAAGGTTTGACAATGATTCTATTTTTTATTAGGAAGAAAAATCTCCTGCTTTACCTATAGTAAAATAATTTAACCTAATGCTCTTAACATCCATAATTTTGTAAGCCTATAGAAGCATCCTATTCTAAAATTAAACGTCAAGCATTAATGGGATCACCTAAATAGTACTCTTAACTATAGTCAAACAGCTGATCTAAAGTGCTGATTGTCTGAATGTGAAGGTATTAGGAATGTGATTTTTAATTCCACTATTAAAAGCAGTATCTCCTAAAAAAGAAAAGATTAGTAATGACCTGTATTAACCAAGAGCCTCAGTTTTTGAATCATAGGGAACACACAAATTAGGAAAAATACATACAAGCCAAAGCCCTTAGAATAAACTGTAACTGACTGGTTTAAATTTGTGGTTTTTCCTTTTTGAAACAGTCAAAAATGGCGTTGTTTTAAAGAAGGTTCAGCACTGTGCATTCTATATATGGAGCAACAGCAGTATTTATTTACGATGCAAAGTTATAGGCATTCCTCAAGCACTTATGTAGCACTGCCTGAAGTTAAACGAAAAATGGCTATTAATGCCAAGGGTTTGGATCATTTCCCTTCTGCTACTTAGAAAGAATTAAGGATCTTTTTGAGAATGAAGGATTAAATTTAATCTGGGGGAAAAAGTCAGCATATATAGCTCAAGAAAAAGCATCTTGTTATTGCTATGAATAGATTCTTAGTGAAGTTAAAAAAGAATCAGAAAACTCAACACTTTCTTTACATAAAAAATTGTTTTCAACAAAAGCAGTAGCCCAATACTTCAAATACTGTAATAGTAACAGAAGACATCAACTTACTACCAGATGAAAAAATTGTGAAGTGGTAATTAACTATATTCAATTAAGTATATTCTTAATGGGGTTTATTGAATGTGAACACACATACTGTCTTGGAACAAGGTGGTCAGAAATAAGTCCAGAGAAATTTTTTTTTCAGTGATTTAAGCCCAAACAACAGAAGAATTTGGGGGGAAGTTTCAGCTCAAAACAATACTTCCTTTATGCTTCCTCTAACCATCACAGGTAGTTTGCCTCAGAGAATAAACAACACACAATTTTTTCTCAGATTAAAAATGCATTTACAAAGAATTTGTTAGATCTATTATCACACTGCCACCAGATGCTGGCTGCTCCCATGATGTTCTGTACGGCAGTGAAAACAAGAGGCATTCTCTTCCTGTAACAGATGTGTTACCCTCCCAGTAATCTCTCAGTCACATAAGAATTTTTAATCTTAAAGTGTTGGCGGGGGGGAGGAGGACAGTTACTTTCTGAAATGCTAATGAACGCATTCTCACAACAGTCCTTTTTGTCAGGAAGTTTTTCTAATATTAGGTACTCTTGATGCACAGAAACGCAGGCATGTAAGATTAAATTATTTGCCTAAGATCAAAAACGAAGGCTGTGGCACAGCTAAGACTACAACCTATAATTCAAGAGTTCCAGTGCTATCTTTCTTCCATCTCCCGATTTACATAAGACCTGTAAACAGAGTAAAAATCAGCACAAGGAAGCTGGCCTCATATCTAATATAATTTGTAACATCCACAGTTTATTATGCAAATACATACACACACACACACACACACACACACACTTTTACAGGTTTGAATCTTACATTCTTCCTTTGTCTAACTCTGGGGTTCCTTCCCTCCTAGCATCCTCGACTTTCTGTTGATGCCCCACATACCATGGTGTTGGGTATTTCTTTCACTCATGCCTAGGAATACCTCAACACATGTGCTCTGATGGCTTTGGAGACTTTGCCTCTGTAACAGAGAACTGAATCATAAAGACAATTGAACAAATAACTCTGGGAATGTGCTCGTTTCTACACCTAGACTGAAAATGTGGATGCCCTGTGTTTGCCTCTGTCACCTGTTTTAGTTTCAGGAGTGGACCGGTTTAAACATTCAAGTCTCATGCATAAGATTTCTCTCCCTAAAAATGTGAAAAGACTTTAGGAGAAAATATCATGTTACTAGTAAGAGAGGAAAATTACATTTTCATGCCTTGTATAATTAAAACTACATGAATTTTTAACATTATCTCTTTATTCTATTACTTATTTTCAGACTATATATACATGTGTGTATGTGTATATATGTGTGTGTGCATATCTATCTCTCTCTCTATATAAAAACCAAAACAATCTGAAAAAATGCAAATATACTTACTAGTAACAATTTTTGTATCTTTTTTCACTTTTTGGATCACAGGAATGAGAAAGACTTCTTTTGCCAGCCCTGAAATTATGTTCTGTCCCACTACCATCATAACTAATTTTCTGAACATACATTTCTGAGACTATTCATTATTCGCAGAAAATGAAGCATATAATTTAGAAGCAAATAAAAAAACAGTATTAATTATGGGTACCAATAAAATAGTCTGCGGCAGACCTCAGCTTCCATATGAGCCTTTAGTGGTGGAAACCCTTTAATATTATGTTGAAACATTCGAGACCATCATTTAATATCCTGCTTTAAATACACATATGCAATATACACTGTTCTGCAGGCTTTATGCATACTGGCACAACAGTAAAAAGACAAAACATTCAGTCCTACTCTTTACAGAAACAAACAAATTTGAACATAGAAAATTTTTGATTTCGGGATAGAAGAAAAAAAAAATCAAACAAACTGTGTTATGTAGTAGCTTTGTCAAAAGCCATTTCTCCCACCACCTGGTAACTACAGACTCTTCTTATTCCACAGTGTTCATACCACAACTAGAAAGAGAAAAACAAGAATAAGATACTGAAGGCTGAGAGGAGATCTTATCAACGTGTACAAGTATCTGAAGGGAGGGTGTCAAGAGGATGGGGCCAGACTCTTTTCAGTGGTGCCGAGCGACAGGACGCGAGGCAACGGGCACAAACTGAAACACAGACACTTCCATCTGAACATGAGGAAAAACTTTTTCACTGTGAGGGTGACAGAGCACTGGAACAGGTTGCCCAGAGAGGTTGTGGAGTCTCCTTCTCTGGAGATATTCAAAACGCGCCTGGATGCAATCCTGTGCAATGTGCTCTAGGTGACCCTGCTTGGGCAGGGGGGTTGGACTAGATGATCTCCAGAGGTCCCTTCCAACCTCAGTGATTCTGTGATTCTGTGATTCTGTGATTCTTGAGGGAACAAGCATCTAAATTGCAAACATGAGACCCACCTATGCAAGCTAACTGGATATCCGTTTGTGGAGCTCAGATGTTGCTCAGGCTGCTCCTAAAGACAGGCGTATCCTCAAAAATGCCTCTTCTAATTCCTAAGTCTCAGAAGAGTGCTAACGAAGCCAGAAAGAAAGCTGAGAAAGTGTACAGCAACATAAAACATACTAACGGCCACACTAGATCGAATCAATGATCCATCTACTGCCACAGTTCTCTCCAGAGGGCCCAGCAGGAAAGGCTTCGGAAAAAGCAGGAGAACAAGAGAACCCTCCCAGATGCCCTTCTTCCCCCTTTCTCCTTCCTCCTGCCTTCTGGCAATGTGCAGTCTGCAGACTTTTTCAGTCAGAAGTCACACGAAGTCCATTGGAGGCAATAGCAATTGATGGACATTTTTTTGTTTTTTTCTGTGAAAAGAATCTAATCATTTTTCAAAACTCGTTGAACCACAGTTCACAGCTTCAAGTTTCACAGTTTAGTTATTATATGAATAAAGTTTTTTTTGTTTTGAAGTTGCTGCCTGATGATGCCATTTGTTACTTCTCAGTTCTTGGATTAAAAGCTATGGAATAATTACTCCCTATTTACTTTATTCATGTCATTCATAATTTTATATACCTGTCATACTCTCCTTTAACTCTCTTCTCAAAATGAAGAGTCAGTTAATTTAGTTTCTCCTCATATGAAAGCTAGTCTGCATCTCTGATGATTCCTGTCACCCTCATATTTATTTTTTAGATCTATTAGACTCTCTGAAATGGGGTGACTGGAGAGGACAAGAACCTCATGCAGTGTTCAGGACATGTGTAATATGGACTTACAAGAAGGTTTCCAGTGATGTTCTTTGTTTCATTCTCCACTCCTGTCCTGATACTTAATGTCCCATTTGCTTTTCTGACTGCCAAGAAGCTTAAGATCATGACACTTTCCAAAAGCTACCCAGAATAACTTTAGATCTCTCTTCAATCAGCAGATCACAGAGAAACTATACAGAAATGGGGAAAAAATAAAGTAATGGGCAAAATTAGTACTACTGCACTGCCAGTAGACTAACTCTGCTTGCTCTTCCATAAAGTCTGCATGTTATGGCAATTTTTCAGTTGCTCTTGGACATATAGTAGCAGTTTTGAAAAGAAAAAAATGGTATTACTTTTGTGTATGGAGCATGGAGCTCCCTTTCTTAGGGGCTTGCTTGGTTAGTCGTGTACCTGCAACACATCTAGTGAGGCACATACTGGGAGCTGGCTGTGCTACTGACACGGGTGGGCAGCATTTTCCACCTGTGCTTCAGCAATAGCTCACATATAAGGGGCTGATTCTGACCTACTGTTCGTTTGTTGTTATGCATGAACCTTTTATATAGGTTAAATGAACCCTATAAAGGGATATCTCTAGCCTTAGTTTTTAAAACAGATGGGTATCCAAATATCTTCAAAATGTATCTCTCAGATCTAATGCATTTCCTTAAGGTTGCTACAAGATACCAACTTCAGAAATGTCACACATTCGTCAGTTTAGCAGAACTTCTCCAGGAGGGGGGAGGAGAAGAAGAGGAGAAGCTGGTCCATGACCAATACAAAATTTACAGTAGTCCAGACAACAGAAATGGATAATTTTTATATTTCCGTTGTAATTCTCTGAGTTTTTCTTTTATTCATTATACAGTATGAGTTGTACCTTTCTCCGAGTTATACCAGTGTAAATCTAGAACAGCAGGATTGACTTCAGCAGCATTGCTCTAAGTTTACTTTGAGATCAGGTAGGGGACTCTGCTTCAAGTGAGTTCATACAGCTTTCTGCAGTTGCTGGACAGTTATGTAAGCACTTTCATTTTAAGTCCTATATTAGAGCCTTACGACTCTCCAAAACCATGCTTTCTGCTGTAACCACTCTCAGTAGCTAAGTAACAGTCAAGTCTGTATTTTTAAACACATTTTGTTGATCATCTCATAGTCTTTACCTCGGATCTTTCATTTGGTGAACTTTTTTTTTTTTTTTTGGTCAGGGCTATAATTCACCTTATTTAAATCATTTTGCTGCCATCCTTTTTCCTCCAGATATCTGAGAAAGCATCAAATTACAGATATTGATATTGATCTGTGTTATTTCATTTCTATACATAGTCTGCAAAAGCTTACCCTAGCTTGCCGGATGATGAAAACAGTAATAAAAGCAAATATGCTCTACGACAGGAAAGTAATCCCAAGCATCCATGCATCACTCTAATAAATCAGAGAAGCAACTGGCAGAAGAATTATGAATAGAAAGAAATCCATGAAGCTATGACATATACTAGAACATTGTAGTGCTTCAAAAATTTGCCAATATATTTATTGCTTTTTCAAAATGTGGGAATTTCATATAATTTATGTCAAATGACACTGTCTTTCAAGGTATATTACCTTTCTTTCCCTAGCACCTGGTATTTTCAAATACAAAAGATTCAGCTTTTGAAAGTTTGGTAATACAACAAGGACATTTTTTCCCAGAACAGTGGAGGTACCTTCACGAAACAGCACAATGCTCTTCCTGCATCTGATGCATGTCACAGAAAGTAGCATGAAAACATTCATCTTATGCACATAATATTGATTTTTTTTCTCTCCTTACTATGTTAAAAGCATTATCACCAGATGTTTACATCTGAATTTTCTAGCTAATTGAATTTATTGCCTAAAATCCTCTTACATATGGCTACAGAGGCAAATTCTTGCTGCTCAGTGCTGAAAAAGATAGAAACCTTTAGCCAATAGTCTCATATCCTGCAAGGCAAAGGTGGATGCTGAACATCCCAAATAAACAGGAGGTCTAGCCAGATTTTGTTTAAGACCTCACTCCCTTCTGCATACAAGATTAGTGTCAGGCCCCTAAAGGCAGTGAAAGATAGGTCAGGTTCAATATTTCAAGAATTTTTACAACCTTGGTTAACAATTAACCGGTGTAGTGCACGGATAGCAGTGCAGGATAATCAACAAAGTTGCAATTATCCATATGAAGCACAGACACTTGTTAATAATTCAAATACCTGATTTTGGCTTGCTCTGGCACAAAATAATTGTTGCTAACTACTTACTAGCATCAAAGAAAAAGGTATCTTAAAGAGGAACTTCAGGCAGAGTGGGCAAAAGTTTGTCAGTTTGGCTATCCCCTGGATAGGGAATAATGGAGAGGAAGGAAACATGAAAGCAGTGTGGGTGGTAATGACATAGATACATACTGTCAATATTAAGCCAACCATTTTGTAAAATAATAATTTTTTCAGGCACTTCGTAAAATTACTTGACTCAGTCTCTTAGCAAGATGAAAGAGAATGATGTAATTACACAAAACAACAGGAAGGCATTATGCAAAATGTCTAATTTCTGCTTATCTGGCATTAACTCAGAAAAAACTCTACAGCTATATTTTCAATTACATTTCTTTACAAAAACATATACTCTTGTTTATTGACCTCTAAAACCATGTCACTTCACAGAACTGGTGCTTCATTCCCAGTTAAGGCAAAATTTTGCAAAAGGAGTAACTCTGAAATCCGAATGTAACAAACCCAAAGCATTAGTGAAGGTCCTCAGCAGAGCAGAGGAGACAAACCAAATGTTTTAACCAAATGTTACCCTAGTGGCACTTGTAATTGACTCATTTATTCAACACTGTAATATTTTTCCCAATCCTGTAACAAGTGAAATATGGAAGACTCAGAGTAAGTCATTACAATCCCCTCACAGTATTCTGATGATGAAATCAAGAGCAACCATGGTTAAATGACCACAGCAGGACTGCTGAGTGTAAAATGCCACTCCTGTGATGTAGAAATTACAGATTTTGGACATACAGCACTGCACTCAATACCATTCGCCAATACTCGGTGTTAATAAATGTAAAGGTTGTGAACACAACCAAGATGTGCACTCTATCTTCACAAGAGATAAATGTCACATAATGATAGCGCACAAATCAACTGATGAAACTCAACAGAGAAATGCGTTCAGAAACATTTTTGAAAGCTGATCACCTCCAGGCGAGCAGTTTCAGATTTAATTCCCTGATAGAAGATGGGCTTTTATGCTAAAAAAAAAAAAAAAAAAAAAAAAAAAAGTGAAAAGATCTAACATTTTACAATTAACCATGTTTCTGGTACTTATTGGCAAATTAAGCAAATTTATTAGTAAAAAAAGAACAGTGATATATTCTGATAAATATTACTTAGTAACTCAGGTGAATTCAGTGTGGGACTTTAGATTGGGAAAGAAAAATAATTAATTAAAGTATTGTAAGAATAGCAAATAAAAGAGTGCATGGTATTAACTTTATTCCAAGTAACAAAGTGTTAAGATCAATACAACCATTTCTGCCACACCTGTTTTAGCTAGCATTAAAGAGGGAAAATGTTCAATAAGCAGATTATATTACAGAGCATGAGCTAGTGCTTCTTTGCTTCTCACAATGTAAACTACAAGAGAAGAGAGGGTATAGTGAAGATAGCATGAAGAATATGCAAAGCAGACAGATTAGACATTTCAAATTAGTGCTGTAGCTACCAAAATGCTGTAATATACTCTCATACACCTATGAATAAAGGAGGACTTGAAGTACAGAAATAATCATTATACTCTGGGAAAACAGACCTTTTGCATGACAGAAACCAAACTCATGCCCTCGACTGCTGGAATAAATAAAATGGAAGGAAGCAGAGAAATTAAGAAACGTATAGTTCTGAAGATGGGATCGAATGGAGCTGATTAAACAAAAAGTAATAGCCAGCAACAGCAGAAAACAAAGGTCGCTTTCAAAAAATCTCATATGGAAGAAAGGAAATGGGGGAGAGAAGCCTTAGCATATCAGGGTGATGAGACCTTAATCACAGGAGAGAAAAGACTTTGATTCTATAAATCTGACAGAAAATAGAGGACTCTGTCTTCATCTGTTCCAACCCTGTGTTTTATGAGTATATAGGATGGGGCAAAAGATGCCTTTAGCCCCTCTACTCCACCCTACATCACTCCATCTGTGACCATGCCACGGGAGCCCCTGTGCTGGGCAGAGCAGAGCCAGACAGACCCCTGGGATGCCGCCTTACACCCTTGCCTTCCAGGCCTGTTCAGACCAGGAAAAGCAGCGACTTGGGGCCCCACATGAGAGTTTGTCACCACTGAGGATTCAGGATTAGGTGTTCAGCCATGTGGAGCACAAACTACAGCCCTCTCTCCTTCAGGCAACTTCCCAATTTCAGAAGTGGCCACTGATGAAACTAGTACCGACCCTACAACAGACACACAGGAGAAGCCTCTCACGTGCGCTCTGTTTAGGGGGGGCACACCTCTGCTCTCACTGAGGCCAACGGCAAGGAGTGCGACATGGCATTTGGGCACCCTCAGAATATTTCACAGGAGGACCGAGAATGAAAGCCACGTGGCACTACCCTCCCAAAAGTATTCAACCTGAAATTGCACAGGCATTTATCTTGACAGGGTGTTGCAAACTTACCACTCTTGAGACAAAAATCGATTATTTAATATAAAATACATAACATAGAAATAAAATAATCAAAGTAGAAGAAAATAATCACCCCCATTTTACAGAAGAGCCCATGGTCATACAGGGCTACAAATGGAACTGGGGTCTGAATCTCAGTCAAGTGCTTTTACTATAAACTCATTTTATTTTGGGTATACTTAGGTATACATTTTTTACTCCATCTGACCATCAATTAGGACATATAAAACATTTTCACACATTTCTCTCTCTCCTTTCTCTGGCTACAGTGAAACACCAATATGTCATTTTTTTGCTGCAGCATCATAGGGTAGAACTGAGACACAGGTTTGCTAGAAAAAGCTAAAATAACAGATGGTCAAATTGATCAAACTGACTGTTCTTGCTGTAATTTATTTTCATTATTATTATTTTTATTATTATTATTATTCTGCCAATGGAGCCAATCTCATTTAATAATTACAGGTCATTTATTTTACACTTTGCAATTATATCTCATGCAAGGTATATGCAATACACCACAAATACCATAACAGTGTAGCCCCTTTTGACTGAAACACAGCCTTTAGTCACCACCAATTTCAAAGCTTCATTGCAAAAACAAAGTTAAGAAGATAAGCAATCCCTGAGAAGTGAACACCAAATAAAGTGACATTCCTCACAGGAACAATAAAAAATACTAAAATATAAAATTAATCACAGGAATGATAAAAGCCCTGAATGTAAAGGAATAAGAACTAAAAACAAACTTATTTTTAAAACCAGCTGAGACCTCTGAAGAATACATGAAGAACAAGTGATGCTGCTGATGGTTATGCATGAGAGTTGAACGTCTATCCAAACTTGTCAGCCCTGTGCAACCTCTTAGTGCGAGCACACAGAAAGGGCTGAGGCGAGGCTGACCTGGGGCCCTGACATAGGACCATGTCATGGATTTTACCGTTTCCCCAATCCTACGTATATCCAGGCTTTCATTTAGGATAGGTCTGGGTCATGGTTTGTACACAAATAAAAATGCACTCTACTCTCACTAGTATAAAAGAAATACTGGCTTCTTCAGAGTGAAAGAGTAAAAAAAGAAAGCCTTTTCAAGTGACTCATGTATGTGGTATAATTTAGAGACAACAAACAACATTTGTTGTACACGTTGTTATAGCTTGCTAATTTTCTTTAAATGTAAAATTGTATCCTTGCATGAAAAGGTGCAAGGAGTGGAATGTCTTGTGAAAAATCTATTTCAGTAAGATAAACTAAGGCAAAAAATACAGTTCCTTAGAATGAAATGTTAAAACAAAATATGAAAATGATGGTTACCCAAGGACTAATAAAATGCCCACAACTGAACACTGAAGTACACATCCTCTAAAAATATGTTATTATTGTCTATACTAAATGTACTCCCAACAAATATTTCAGAGTGTATCTGCAATTTTTACGTTCTTTTTCAGTATCACCTATTAGATACTTCTTTCATTTAAATTAAACACCAAGTCTGTATCATCTGGTATGCAAAGATTAAAGGAGTGTACATAATGTCTTGAATGGAAACTCCATAGCATCATCACTGCACAAGCCAAATTCCAGCCTTTAACTGACAGATTTTAGAGGAAGAAGAAAGAGGGGATAAGAAAGCTATGGGAAGGGGAAGGCAAAACGATGATTCTTCTTCAACCACATAAAAAAAAAAAAGCTATGCTGTTTTCTTTGGGGCACCTTAAGGAAGTAGAAGGGAACCTTGTAGAACACTGTAGAAGCAAAAATCAAGATATCCCTCAAGGATGACAGGAGTACCTCCAAACCCATTTTTCTGAATCCTTCATATATTAAGAAATAAAGAATTCTAATTAGTGCCAGCAAGCAGGTCTAAAAGCAACATCAAAGAACATTTGTCCATCGCTTCATACTAAGTATATGTATTCTTTGGGCCAAAGTCCTGCTAGAGAAAGGCACGTACATATCCTTGCCCATCAGAGATGATATCAAAGTTACTACAGCACAATAAGCATTGTCATTATGTGAATTATAGAAGTGAAAAAAGTATACATCCTGGAAGATGCTGACAACAGCTTATATGACATAATGAAATTTTTTTTCTTATATTCTTCATATTTAGTATTCCTCTCAAGCAAATAAGCTATCACACACTTAACAGAATAGAGGATAAGAAAGAAAGATGCATAATCAACATGTCCTCAGAAATAATAATCAACAGCAGCATTAATATAATAGCAATGAAGCTAAGCAAAAGCACAGTATAATCTATGCCTGCTGCCTGACATACGAAAGAACATAGACAACATGGTGAAAGGGTTCTGAACACATCCTAAAGAATTCATTAATGAAGATGCAAAAACATTGCTAAGTAATTGATGTCATCAATGACAAAATGAATGTGAATTATGGCTTTGAGCAAGTTAGTAAGGGGAAAAAAAAACACTTTCAGCATGCAATCACTCTATTTTTAGTATTGCGTTGCCATGCAATAAAATCTGGAATGATACTTTTCTTCTAAGATTGTGATGAGTGAGTATAAGGGAATGCTTTCCAAGATGAAGAGGAAGCTGTCCCATCCAGCAGGGCTTATTAAGGATGCACAGAAAGGCAACAACCAAGACAGTTCAGTAGTTACTTTCTTTTTATTTGGCATCTCTGCACAATTTTCCTGAGATGAGAACTTCAAGTGCTGTGGCTTTGATGGCTAAAATTAATTTCCTAGTTTACAGAAAGGAGTCATTGGTGTCAAAACCCTCAGTGACCTGTTACACCTTTGCAGCTGATGGCAGGCTGACATTTTCCATGACAGCAAAACGGTGTTGGCATGTGAAACTGCACAGTTCAATCCTTTTACACGGTGATCTCATAGAAGGGAGTAAGGTGTCTTTATAGGAAGAGAAACTGCTTTAGAAAAATGAATCCAGTGTTTAACAGAATGTTCTCTTTTAAAGAAATGTTCTCTGCTGACTATTTTAAAATGCTTTTATTTTCCTATATGCCCCTGCCTGTGCCTTTATGGCATCCAGGACTAGCTCTGCACACAGTCTCACCATTGCTGGTGGAGGAGTCCCCTCCTAAGGAGCAAATGCAATCTGAAAGAGCTTTCCTGTGCTCTTCCACCTCAAACTTTTCCTTTGCCTTCAAATATCATATCAAAACACCTTTCCTCCTTTCATTTTGCCTTTTAATTACATTCTTCTCTGTTATCAATGAACTCAATAATTTATATTATAAAACTCTAAAGTATTTTGAGATTCAGAATTTCAATATTATTATACATATCTGAAATGGGCTGCCTGATAATTTTTATAATCTTTGGCCCTCTGCCTCCCTTTGCCACCTTCCACATACGTGAGGTCTTCAGTTAGGATTGGCCACTGCTCAATAGAAGAAAAATCAAATTATCAGACATCAGACAGAGGCAGCAAACAGACGCAGCAGTTTGCGCAGCAGTTCACGCAGAAGGGCGCATGAAGGTACCTTTGTTTCTGTTCCCTGTGGTGTACGCTTCCTCAAGTATGGTCGTGACACACCGCACAGCGCGTTCCCCAGTGGCTGTTGGAGTTGCTGTGTCAGAGGCTGCGACCCAGACAGACCCTCTGACAGTAGATGCAGCCCTACAGGTGTCAGGCTGCAGGGAGTGCTTGGGGCCTCTCCGGGAGGCCTGGGCTGGCAGTCAGCTCTCCTGCAGGAAGGAGGTGTGCTGCTGTTGACGAGCTGTGTCGTCAGGTAAGGGAGTTACGGGAGGAGGTCAGTAGGCTGCGCAGCATCCGAGAAGCGGAGCAAGAGATAGACAGGGTATTCTCGGAGACTGTGCAGCTTCGGGAGTCCCAACCCCCTGCAGCAGTGGAGTTGCCAGAGGGCTCTGTGCTGTGTGAAACGGTACATCATAAATCATAGAAGAAGGCTGGAAACTGGTCACTGCTCGTGGGAGGAGAAAGGCTCCTACTCCTCCTGAAGAATTGCTGCTGAAGAACAGGTTTAGTGCCCTCCAGGATGAGGAGGAGATGGGCATGGCTGCAAGGGAAGTACCTGGGACAACAGACCCTGTGCCCTGCCGGAACACCCGGAAGAAGCGGCGGGTGATGGTTGTGGGGGACTCCCTGCTGCAGGGGACGGAGGCACCTATCTGCCGACCTGACCTCATGTCTAGAGAGGTTTGTGGCCTGCCGGGGGCTCATGTGAGAGATATCATGGAAAGACTGCCTAGGCTCGTCCATTCTTCGGACTCTTACCCACTGCTGCTCTTCCATGTGGGCGCCAATGACACCAAGGGCAAACTGGAGACCATCAAGCAGGATTTCAGAGCTCTGGGGATGGTGGTCAAGGGTCTGGGAGCCCAGGTCATCTTCTCCTCAATCCTGCCAGTGAGGGGGATGGATGAGAGGAGGAGGAGACGGACTTTCCAGGTTAACGACTGGCTGCGCCGCTGGTGTTGGCAACAGGGTTTTGGTTTCTATGACCATGAGACCCTGTTTGAAGATTGACAACTGATGGCGAGAGATGGGATCCACCTCACGAGGCGGGGCTCGCGGGTCTTTGCCAACAGGTTGGCCAACCTGGTAAGGAGGGCTTTAAACTAGGAAAGATGGGGGAAGGGGAGAGTTATAGTGACAGGGTAGTTGGCAAAAGACTGCTCAAGTCAGGATGCCTCCAGCAGGTGAATGCAGCCAGGGAAGTGCGCATGGGATGTGGCTATGGAGGATCCTCTTTTACCCCTCCTGGGAAACCTGCATGCTCGATCACCTCCCTGAAATGCCTGTACACCAATGCACGCAGCTTGGGGAACAAACAGGAAGAACTAGAGATCTGTGTGCGGTCGCAGGGCCATGATCTCATTGCCATTACAGAGACATGGTGGGATAGCTCGCATGACTGGAGTGCTGTCATGGATGGCTACATGCTTTTTAGGAAAGACAGGCCAGGAAAGCGAGGTGGTGGAGTTGCTCTTTATGTGAGAGAGCAACTGGAATGTATTGAGCTGTGCCTAGGGGTGGATGAAGAGCGAGTCGAGAGCTTATGGGTAAGGATCAAAGGGCAGGCTAGCATGGGTGACACTGTTGTGGGTGTTTACTACAGGCCACCTGATCAGGATGAGGAAGTCGATGAGGCCTTCTACAGACAGCTGGAAGTAGCCTCACGATCCCAGGCCCTGGTTCTCATGGGGGACTTCAACCACCCCGATATCTGCTGGAAAGACAACACAGCTAGGCACAAACAGTCCTGGAGGTTCCTGCAGAGCATTGGTGACAACTTCTTGACACAGGTGGTGGAGGAGCCAACAAGGAGAGGTGTGCTGCTGGACCTCGTACTAACAAACAAAGAAGGACTGGTGGAAGATGTGAAGGTCGGGGGCTGCCTTGGCTGCAGTGACCATGAGATGGTGGAGTTCAGGATCCTGCGAGGAGGCAGCAGGGCAACAAGTAGGATTGCAACCCTGGACTTCGGGAGAGCAAACTCTGGCCTCTTCAGGGACCTACTTAGAGGAATCCCATGGGTGAGGGCCCTAGAAGGAAGGGGCGTTCAAGAGAGCTGGTTAATATTCAAACATCACCTCCTCCAGGCTCAAGAGCGGTGCATCCCTATGAGTAGGAAGTCAAGCAAAGGAGGCAGGAGGCCTGCATGGATGAGCAAGGAGCTCCTGGCAAAACTCAACCAGAAGAAGGAAGCATAAAGAAAGTGGAAAGGGGGACAGGTCACTTGGGAGGAATATAGGAACGTTGTCAGAGTATGCAGGGATGCAATGAGGAAGGCTAAGGCCCATTTGGAATTAAATCTGGCTAGAGATGTCAAGGACAACAAGAAGGGCTTCTTCAAATACATCAGCAGCAAGAGGAAGACTAGGGAAAATGTGGGCCCTTTGCTGAATGGGGTGGGTGCCCTGGTGACAAAGGATGCAGAGAAGGCAGAGTTACTGAATGCCTTCTTTGCTTCAGTCTTTACTGCTCAGGCCAGCACTCAGGAACCCCAGATCCTGGAGGCAAGAGAGAAAGTCTGGAGGAAGGAAGACTTTCCCTTGGTGGAGGAGGAGTAGGTTAGAGATCATTTAAGCAAACTTGACACCCACAAATCCATGGGCCCTGATGGGATGCACCCACGAGTGCTGAGGGAGCTGGCGGACATTACTGCTAAGCCACTCTCCATCATCTTTGAAAGGTCATGGAGGACAGGAGAGGTGCCTGAGGACTGGAAGAAAGCCAATGTCACCCCAGTCTTCAAAAAGGGCAAGAAGGAGGACCCAGGGAACTACAGGCCAGTCAGCCTCACCTGCATCCCTGGAAAGGTGATGGAGCAGCTCATCCTGGAGGCCATTTCCAAGCATGTGGAGGAAAAGAAGGTGATCAGGAGTAGTCAGCATGGCTTCACCAAGGGGAAATCATGCCTAACCAACCTGATAGCCTTCTATGATGGAATGACTGGCTGGGGAGATGAGGGGAGAGCAGTGGATGTTGTCTACCTTGACTTCAGCAAGGCTTTCGACACTGTCTCCCATAGCATCCTCATAGACAAGCTCAGGAAGTGTGGGTTAGATGAGTGGACAGTGAGGTGGATTGAGAACTGGCTGAATGGCAGAGCTCGGAGGGTTGTGATCAGCGGTGCAGAGTCTAGTTGGAGGCCTG
Organism: Apteryx mantelli; assembly: GCF_036417845.1. Taxonomy (NCBI): domain Eukaryota; kingdom Metazoa; phylum Chordata; class Aves; order Apterygiformes; family Apterygidae; genus Apteryx; species Apteryx mantelli. Next base: position 90,483,782 of record NC_089979.1, on the reverse strand, counting down.
TAGCTAGCAGTGTCCCCCAGGGGTCAGTCCTGGGTCCAGTCTTCTTCAACTTCTTCATCAATGACCTGGATGAAGGCACAGAGTGCACCCTCAGCAAGTTTGCTGACGATACAAAACTGGGAGGAGTGGCCAATACACCAGAGAGCTGTGCTGCCATTCAGAGAGACCTGGACAGGCTGGAGAGGTGGGCGGAGAGGAACCTCATGAAGTTCAACAAAGGCAAGTGCAGGGTCCTGCACCTGGGGAGGAATAACCCCATGCACCAGTACAGGTTGGGGGTTGACCTGCTGGAAAGCAGCTCTGCGGAGAAGGACCTGGGAGTGCTGGTGGACACCAAGTTAAGCATGAGGCAGCAATGTGCCCTTGTGGCCAAGAAGGCCAATGGTATGCTGGGGTGCATCAGGAAGAGTGTTGCCAGCAGGTCGAGGGAGGTGATTCTCCCCCTCTACTCAGCCCTGCTGAGGCCACATCTGGAGTACTGCATCCAGCGCTGGGCTCCCCAGTACAAGAGGGATGTGGCACTACTGGAGCAAGTCCAGCGAAGGGCTACAAAGATGATGAGGGGACTGGAGCATCTCTCTTATGAGGAAAGGCTGAGAGAGCTGGGCCTGTTTAGCCTGGAGAAGAGAAGGCTGAGAGGGGATCTTATCAACGTGTACAAATATCTGAAGGGAGGGTGTCAAGAGGATGGGACCAGACTCTTTTCAGTGGTGCCCAGTGACAGGACACGAGGTAGCAGGCACAAACTGAAACACAGACAATTCCATCTGAACATGAGGAAAAACTTTTTCACTGTGAGGGTGACAGAGCACTGGAACAGGTTGCCCAGAGAGGTGGTGGAGTCTCCTTCTCTGGAGATATTCAAAACCCGCCTGGACGCAATCCTGTGTAACGTGCTCTAGGTGACCCTGCTTGAGCAGGGGAGTTGGACTAGATGATCTCCAGAGGTCCCTTCCAACCTCAACCATTCTGTGATTCTGTGACATTAACACAAATACTTAAATGTCATCAACTCCATCCTAACGCCTGTTGTACCACGTAAGCACCAAGCACAGGGGATAAAAGTAGAGAATCTGAAGTGCCACAGAGAAAGGATGTAGTGGCCATCGTTTTGCAGTTAGCAATACTTAAGGAGACTCAGAAGTGGCATTTGAGGAAAACTTTTGGGTGAAAGCAGCAATTGCAATCACACTTCTAAATAAAATGAGACTAGCACTGAACTGTTCTGAGCAGGAGAGAAGCAGCAGCATCTTCAAGAACTAACACCACCATCTTTATCAACTGTCACTGTTTATCACACTTATATATTGCGGCACTAATATGCTCACAGCTGGGAGGGAAAAATGAAAATTCTATGCTTAATGCACTCCAGAAGTTTTTTGTGAAAAAGTAAATGGCTTCTGACAGCTTTGTAGCCAGCCTGGGGCATCTTCACACAAACAGTTATCCTGTTTGTTTGAAAGTCCTTTAAGTTAGAGAAGGGCATCTGCAGATCTCATGGAACTGAGAGAACTCCTCCATAAAAGAATGATCAGGGCTTTTACATTTATGAAGCAATAAGGAGACATTTAGAGTGCCATCATCAAATTCAGAAGTAAACCTCAAATCGACAAGTGTTTTAGAAATAACACCTAACATAAAGAAAATAATCAAGATTAGGGAAAAAAATTCTCTCTTCTCCCTAGTCTAAAACATGTTTGACAGAATTTCTTTCTCACAGTTGTCTTCAATAGAGTTAATATTTCTGCTTCTTGTTCATGATGGGGAAGGACAGGGTAGTTTTTCAAGGAGTAGTTTTTCACACTTCAGCCACAGAGATTAAAATGTTTCAAAAGAGCAAAACCTAACAGTAAAACCATAAAAGGTGTCAGGGATCTTATAAAGGCATATAGTCAGAGCTGTTATTTTCTATTTTTATTTTAGTTAACTGTATTCTAATGAAAGGGAATATAAAGGTCTCAATCCTATCAAGCACATAGGGAGAAATTTTATACGGATCTCACTGAAGTCTCATAAGACTAAGGCAACTTTATAGCTATTCCAAAGACAAAACTGGAAGAAAAGAGTGATCAAGGTCAGATGGCAGATCACAAAGCTTACAAAGGCTGACATCCTAACGAGATGGATCAGATCAACAACAACAAGGCTTCTAAGGGATTTCTTCCTACATGGTTGGCAGCAAAAAATCAAACAACCTTCTCCTTGAAATGTGATAGCTACCTGAGGGCTCTCGATTTATGGCTAACAGGGGGAAGCACAGATTGTACAATGAATAATTGTTCCAATCATTTAACTGCCTTTCTCAGAGACTATTCAATTGTTTTTACTGAAAGATTAACTTTGTGGAGAAAGGATGAGAGAAAAGAGTACGGGGACAGCATGCAGTTAAAACTTTCAGCAACACCTGTAGTGGAGATCTTTTTTGGAACAAAAAAATTCTTCATTTTAACATTCATATTTTATTTTTATTTTTTTTAATCTCTAAGATGTTTGGGGTAGACATTTGCACCAAGTGCAGTTCTTCAGTGCAGTCCTGCCAGTGCCAACAGATCAAATATTTACTCACTTGTGTATTTCTTCAGTGTGAAAAAATCCTAGCAGGATCATTCCCTGGTTTGGAATGTGCTGAGTGTGAGAAATCATGAAGCAGCAGCAAGCTAGCATCATTTTGCAGTCCTGACACATACCCAATAGCAAACGCTGAACTCAGTTTACCTTTACAGGCCAGACCAAAAAATGCCAGTCCAGGCACAGGTTTATGTGCACACCACATGTCCCTGATTAGCAATATTCAGGAGAAGGGCAGGGGAAGCAGCCGGGGATGGTAACAGCTTCATTCGTCCAATTTTAATTGACTCCTGTATGTTTGTCAGATCCCTCAGAGCACTGTTCTTTCTGTTTTAACTTGTGCCAAAAGCTGAACTGGTCCTATTAACCACAGGGACCAAGCAAGCATGAAGTACAGATCAACTACAAGTAGAGAACAAAGTCTGTATTGCTTCTTTGAATTACATTTTAGATACTATCTGCACAGATTTTCAAGATCACAGATCACAGCTCAAGCTGCAAACCCAGTGAAATTAATCTTTATTCATGCAATTATACATGAAAGCAGGCTTTAATTCAGAGTCATTCTGTTTAATTTTCTTTTCCTACATTTGTATTCGTTTCTAAACTTTTTTTTTTTGAAGTTCCCATGGAAATGGTCATATGCTTCAGCAAGATCAAGACTATATTACTAGTTACTCTGAACAACTACGGACACAGTGGTATGCAATCAAACAGAAATATTCAATCCAAACAAGTCATTCAAATAAATAGCAATAATATTTTATGTAATTTGTACCTTCTCTGATGGTAATGAATGACCTAATTGAAAGCCCGAGTAAATTTGGTCCAGACTTGTAACTCTTTTTCAAGTACATATAAATAATAAGTGATGAAAATTCACATACAACATCACAGTTGAAAACACAGTGTTTACAAATCTTACCTCTGCTTTTATTTTATTGTCTCCAAAACAGAGGTGTTGCAAGTAAGCTGCGGCATTGGACTGGACGGAGGGGAATTGATGCTGTAACATCTGTATAACTTCAGGAAGCTCTGGATCTCGCCATCCAAACTCTCTGTGCAAAAACAAACAAGAAAGATTCAGCAAAAATTCTGCTGTTAGTGGATAAATGTGGCAAAAGTTTGGCCAACAACGAAGAAAGAATTATCTAAGTAATAAAACTTCAGATTTTCTGTTACTTTCAAAGTCAATATTCAATCAATTACGTAGCTAATTTCCCTTTTTAAACTGTACTTCTTTGAGAGAATGTTATAGGAAGTATATTTGGAGTGAATAACGTTATGGAATTAAGTCTCTAAGTGTTAAAGTCCTCTAGATAAAAAAGGCTATAGGAAATACTAATAAAAGGAAAGAAAGAAGAAAGATGATGATTATACTTTCTCTATTAAAATTAAAATTTGGAGTGCTAAGATCAAAACCCGAAAATTGTTTGCTATGAAATGCTACAGTCTGTAGAAGAGCCCTTTTTAATTACTGCGATCTTTATTTTATAAAAACTGCTATCTTACAGAGAAAATGATTACCTATTTTGTCTTTTGGTTTATTGTTTCCAGATATGGGGCATGCTAAATGCAAACCAATTATACAATTATATAATTATTACAATTGTACACTACACAATTATACACTTGATTACTTTTAAATCATCATCAATACTGCTCAAGTTAAAGCAACTAGACAAATACAAAGACTCAGTGTTTGGACTTTCATCTAATCCTACAATGCATGAAACAGCCTAGCATCACATGAAAACTGAACCTAAGAGTATTGAGCAAGACTCAGCAGGTATTCTGCAACTACCACAACTGCATTTTAAATTAATTTGTCACTTCAGGTAAATTTTTTCCCCTCTGTGTCTAAGGGTAAAAGCATTCATGAAAATGGCTTTGGACTTTGTGTCTCAGGAGCCACTCTGCATGAGATGCTTCCATTCTCCCAGGCCTTTTTTGTGTGGGAGAGCTAGTTCTTTGTGATTTTTTTTTGGGGGGGGGGTGAGGGTGAGTCCTCAAAAGTTGTGAAAAAGGTTTTAAGTTCTTTGTTGTCATTACTGGGGTCACCAGGGGGCTGCTTGACAAAAAACCCACAAGAGCTTTTGCAGAGTCCAGCTCTAGTATCTGAAAAAATATTCCTAATCATTATTAGTTCCCTTCCTGAATTAGAGGGATTCTGCTGCACTGAGGCCAAGTGTACATCACTGGATGAATTAATCTGAGTTTGGATAAAGCTTACAGTAGCTCTGCAGTCTGTCTCAAGTAAAATCAATCATTTTGCACATTTAATATAACAGTTCTCCAAGCCATTTCATTGAAACAAGCCTTGTTTTACACGAATAATGAATTATTATGAAACAGAGGTATTGTCTCATACAGGATCTTTGCCAGATTGAGAGTTTTCATTCTGGTTGTACCTTTATAAAGGTCCAGAATATGAAATGTAAAAAAAAATACACTCAGAATTTCACCTACTATTTCTGTTCTGACAAAGCAGATGTTAACTCATGAATATTAAATTTCACATTAAGTGTTTATTACAAAGAAAGCATAAAGATTTGACAACAAATCACACATCAGCTATTCCACTGGCTGTATTCCAGACTGCTGGCAAGCTCCTAATGGAGACCTTTTGCATAGCTTCAGAAAGATCCTAAAATTGAATATATATCTAGAAAATGCAGCACAACATTGTAAAAGGTGTCAGGGAAGTCCAAGAGCTTTGACAAGCCCTTGGAGGCAAACTGGGACACCAGGCAACTAACAAGATGTTGGAAGCAGTTTCAAGTATAGGATAAGGGCAATAGCTACTAACTACATGATCAGGATGTTAACAGCTCACAGAAATGACACAGAAGGGCACATATTGAAAATAAAGATGAATATCCTTTTGAGGTGTACAAGCAGTCCATCTCTCACAGAACTACTGCTTCACAGTGCTGGCAGACCTGAGCAGCCTCCACCGCCCACTCTCAAACTGAGGTGGTATTTGGAAAGATCCAGGCACCACTGTGGGCGACAGGCTGAGCATGAAATACTTTGCTGGTAAAAGATGGTTTCTCTCCATTACCTTCAGGGTACTGACTTACACAAGCTAGTATCTAACCCTTAATTTTGTTTTATTTTGATAAGATCTTACAACTAAAGATGAATGTGATGGCAAATACTACATTCCCAAGTATACTGGCATACTCTGACTCTGCTTACAGGTGGAAATAAGTGGTTATTTGATTGATCACTTAATTCTATTTAAGAATGAATAGTGCAATTCCATAAACACGCCATAGGTTTACACAGGTGAGTGACAGAATCAATGTTATTTTATGTGCTAGCTTTCTCTCATACTTATTTTCTCAGTTAGGATACCTAGGTAGCAATACATGTTAACAGGTTCTTCAACTACATGTTAGACCCACTTCATATATAACACAGTTCTCAAAGAAACAAATAAGCCTTTCAGAAAATATTTTCTAAAATAAAAGTAATTAAAAAAAAAACATACTGAAGAGAAATTGATTATCCCAGCTCCACTTCCAATTTGTTCTCGTTTTCAATACTAGCTCCCAGGTACGGGTATTTTAGAGAGGATCCAAAATACCGGAAGAAAACAGCTTACATGACAAGACAGTGAGTTGTAACAGTTCAAAGTAATTGCTTTTAACTAAATAACTATACTTCAAAGTGTCAGAACTTTTATCACCAAATTCTCTCCCAAAGGAAATTTCCCCCTCCATAAAAAGCCTATTACTTGGCAAAAAAAATCCCATTATTACGTGCAACAGTGCACCATGGAGCCTGATAACCAGCTCAGCTTCTTCTTCCTTTGTCCTGGCATCCAGGACAGAAGAGGCAACAAAGGGGCAGAGAAAAAGCTACCCAAAAGTCTCCTCCCTCAACGGACGAGATTTGGAGATGCTGACACAGCCAGTTCGCTTTCTTTGTATAAAAGCTCAGTGCTACAGAGCGATCTTAAGATGGCTCTATATCACCGAAATGTATGGCTGTGCAACGTCTAATGGCCTAGAAGAGTGGTATTTTTCTCCACTCATACACCACAAATAAAACAGTCTGTTTCTTTCATTTGTCCCCAATTCTGCTATCAGGTATGCAGCTCATAAATGAAGTCTCTAAAAAGGGACCTCTACTGGAATTATTTAGACATTTCCAAAACTGGATTTGGTTCTTCCACATGCAGAACATATATCAATTATCCCCAGGCAGCGTTCAAAGTTAGAGTTACGTCCACCAGCTTCAGGTTCCTTAATCAAAGGCTCAGATATTTGTTGCAATGAACCTGTAGCCTTCACATGGTATTTACACATGAAACCAATGCTGTGCCTACTTTCCCTCTCTGATCTCCAAAGAGAAAGGCTAACAAATAAGTGATGAATGAACACTCGTTGGAAATGACTGTGTGTGCACGGGTTGTACATAATTGGAAAAGTATTACAGAAAGATAAGCTTTTAACGTAGAATAGTGGGTTTGTCATGCAACTAGTTTTAAGAGAAATAAGGAACAAAGCAGAGAAGAAGATAAAATATTTAGCCCCAGTCTGCACTGTCATTTAAAGCAGACGGTCTCTAAAATGGTTATATTTTTAGTAGTTTCTAAATGAAATAGGGTAGCTATATAAAACAAATAAAAACTTCTGTCAACAGTTAAGGCTGCTTAATTAATTGTGATAATTTTAGCAGCCTTCAGGGCAAGGAGGACTAGTTTCCAGGAGTTTGTATTTTTTACATCTTTTAAAAAATCTCTTCTAGGGAAAAAAATAAATGAGCTAGGGAAAGAGAGAAAATTTTTTTTTTTTAAGCAAAGCTTCCAGCTCTATTAACAACATTTACTTCAAAATTAAAATGCTGATGCTATTTTTAGATCTGGCTTCATTAAAAAAAGTTAGGAGGGCTACTAAATGAAATCAAATGGATGGAAGAGCTTAAGGTCTTGAGCAGGAAGGAGGATTGGAATTTCTCTAAGATAAAGGTACAAAACTACCTGGAACATTTTGCATAAAAGAGGGAAAATTTTCAGGCCATGGCTCCAAGCCTACCTGTTTGACAAAAAATACATGTTAAAATAGAGAGCCAAACAGAAGGGAAGAAAAAAAACCAAAAAAGACTGATAAGGAAAGGAAGGTAGATCATGGAAGTCAAAAGATTTGGAATGGAATGAGAATTAGAAAACATTGCAAAATAAGCTGGGTTAGATCCTGGAAAGGAAAATAAAATTAAATAGCAAAATATCTTTTACTGCCTCCAAAGGAAAGTAATAGCAAGGTCAGCAAATGATGAAGATTATGGTCAGATTAAAGAAAGGGAAAAGGACAGTGACAATTACATCTACCTCCATTTCTGTGAAGCACCTGATATCATGCCACACGGAAATAAGCTAAACTGACAGCAAATGAGGATCAACAGTAGAATTACCAAGTAGAATCAAGCAAAATTTGAAACTGTAGTGAACAACCTAAATAAACACTAGCTGAATGTATGTGTCCTTTATCAACATTCTCCATACTTACAACACCTGAGAGAGGCAATGTGCGCAGATGGCGAAACAAGCCAGGAATTTGGAGCAACCCTGAGGAGGTAAGTGACACACCATTTTTGGGATGCCTATAAAAGTATCTGGGTAGGTGATCCAAAAATGAACAGTTAGCTAGCATATGCACATTCACGCTCTTCCACTATTGCCTATACTTTCCTTGGAATACCACCACTAGGCTGTTATGGTCAGCCACAGGCTTCTGGTGCTTTTGGGGGTTTTTCCATGAGAGAATTACAGCTGTGCAAGTACTTTGCATCTTTGACTGGAAAGTGGTAAGTGTGCCTCCAATCATCTCAGCAGGTTGTAAAAGTGCATTATTTCTCTACATCTGAAAAGCCTGACCAAGGCATGCCCAAGTTTTCCACCTTGTTTCCATGAAGAAAGCTGTCTCTAGGAATGCAAGACTGGTACTGTTCTGAATCCTTCCAAACCCAGAGTTTGAAGTGGTGCCTAATGCTCCATGGACTATATTAGGCTGTTGTCAGGGAATGGCAGAGGATTCCAAAGGGGAACACCAAGTTATATAAAAGCTGCCAGTATGTATGCCCAAAATACCACGATAGGCTGCTTTTTATGTGGGATCAACTGAAGAGAATCACCTAGGAGCTTGAGGAGATGCGATAACTCTGAAAATGGAACAGTATAAAGAGCAGTACCAAGGACTCCCATCTGGCTGACGGACAGCACAGATTCTGACTATCATATCCCAACCAACTCCCACTCCTCCTGTTATGCCACATAGGCATCTCAGAGAGTAAAGGAGATAAAGACTTCAGAGAGAGCTTAATTTACACAATAGAAAGCACTATGTATGTGGGATCACTTAAACATGCTGCATCTGTACATGAGTGATGCAAGTACTGCATCTGAATATTTGCTTGAATTTTGCCATAATTTCTTTTCTGCCACTATAAATGTTGCTCACACACGCAGAAAACCTGTTATATCTATATAAGCGCTGATTTTAAAAATGCTAAATAATAGCTTTTAAAAGCATATGTCTCTCCAGTTGGTAACTAAGGGTACACATGAGTTTCTCACAGAATTTGAGAAGCAGGTGTGATGGCTTCATATATTTTTTATCCATTGAGCACAGTAAATCACAAGAGAGCTTAGATTCTTATTTCCACTTTACTGTACATTATTAGAGCAGAATGTGAATGTTCACATCTGACCAAGCAGTTGGCAGAAGCCAGCACTGACACCCAGAGCTATTCCAGGCTCAGCAACGCTCCCCAAAGGCAGCACTGTGAAGATACCTGCTATAAAGAACCATATGGTTAACAAAGACTGAACTACCTACCACCAAGCATTTATCAAAGAAAGAGAATATCCAAATTTTACATACATTTTTTACAAAACTGTGTTTTTAAACCATACTTTTAGGCATGTGCTTGCATGTCTTAATAAGCATGCATATACATGAGAGAGTCTTACAGAAAGAGAGGTTATCATATATTAAGTGGTGCTCAAAGGCAAAGGCAATGCAATCTGAACAAAGGATAATCTTTCCTAGATTTCTAACTCACACACACTGAGGTACTCCTAATGCCAGCCTACAACATTTTGTGCTGAACATTTTTTGCTGAACATTTTTTGCTTTTTTTGTGCCTGGAGTTTGCTTGTTTTGCCTCCCAGAAATTCAAGAAAACAGCTTGAAAATCTCTTTTGCCTTATTTCTGAAAGGAGAGCTCTGAGAATGTATTCCTGGTAGTATTAGGAAAAAACAAATTACAGGTGGCTCAGGATCAAACACAAAGGAATTAAGAGTCAAGAGAAGATCAAAGAAAGAACTTCCTCCCATGTTTAAAGGAGAATATTTACTCCTATAAAGAATATTTTGAAGGGAGTACATCAGTAATATAGGAATCCCTCTTTAAGGACATTGTACCTTAGCACATATAAAAAAGAGCTCTAACAAGATGTTAAAATTAATTGGTAAGAAAATCCAAAAATATCTAAACAGAATCCATGGACAAAGATCATAGTATAAACAGAAGAAAGCTACCTAATAGCTCATTTTCTCACTTTCTATGATTCCACGACAATGGGCCAGACTAAACTGAGCATTTTTATACTTGGTTTGTTGCGAGTCAAATTTGAAATACTTCCTTAAAATACTTTTCCTTTTTCTAACATGCTTTCCCATACCTCCACACGTGTATGTATCCATAGTTGTTTCTTATTGCAGATTGTCAGCCAGCTCTGAATTATCTACTAGGGTTTAGAGGATGCAGTACTAATATATTTGCTTTGAAAACATAACATACACAAAAATTGGATACATTCAGCGCACAATTTTAGAAAATAAAACACAGATGCCAACCTCTGTTCCACTCACCTTAGAAAACCCTCAAAACCCTCCATCATATTCTTTTCTCTGGCTTCTAGTCAAACCTGGCCAAATAAATGTACAAAGCAACAAGCAAAATGATAACCTTCATCTTAAGCCCCAGATTCTTATCCATATCCACGAGATAATGCAAAAATGGCAGGTTTAGGCCTAATATAAACTCCTTAAGGCAACAATGAACAAATATAAGCAGAGAACTAATTGTACTTCTGCTTTGTCTTACAAGAAAGGTAAATTAAACAAAGACTACACTAATAACCTGATACTGGAAGAGTTAGGAACAAAAAAATCTGACATAGTTTAGACTAGATTTGAAAGCACAGAAGCAAGGACAGAGAAAAATACAAATAAAAATGTAAGTTCCAATAAAACAAATAAATACATTTAAGTTATGGTTTATTCCAACCTGAAACTGAATCCTATACACTTCTGTGTCTGCCTGTGGCACAGGAAGAAGAAAAAAGAGAAATTCTGTTCTGAGTTCCATATATATTTAAAAGCACAATAATTCCACCACAGTCCATGCTGCTGTAAGGATTATAGAAGAATGTGTGTGTGGCACTCTGTATGACAGGTACAAATGCATCTGGCATCATACAATCAGAGTAAATGTATAAATCTTGCCAAACCTGCAATTCTTGATTCTCACAAATTTCCACCATATGTTTTTTCTACTAATGCAGTTCTTAACACTTTCTGAAGAGTTGCCGTTAGCAAACAGTTTGCTTGCCAAATTGCTTGGGAACATCAAAGAATGTTTAAGGCAAATAACATTTTGATCACAGTAACCTCTTCATTCTTTTTTTTTATTACATGCACAACTGTAAATTTGATTTGCAGGCAAAAAAAGAAATATAGGAATTGCACAAGCAGAATCACAAAGAGGAGGAAACATTTCACTGTGGAGTCTAGTTGCATTTCAGGTATGGGAAAAGTGGATTTCAGAGTTCAGTCCTATTCAGACTTGAATGGGAAAAGATTTATAGAAAGATATGCTTGGCCCAACAGTTATGTATTTTCATTTGAGTAACATGCTTGAACTACTTACTGGGGTAAACTGCTACCTATTAGTACAGGCAGTGTTTGGATTCTGCCAGCAATACCTGGACCTACTTTACTGGATCAACAACTTCACTGAAACAAATGGATAACACTTTGCATCCTGGCAATGAGCCATGTAAATATTTAAGTGTATGATGCACGAACAGTTAATGACATCCGACTGCGTGTCAATATATGCTTTATTTTTATTTGAACATGTAGCTTATGTTTTCTCTAGATTTTGAATTTTGCATGGCTGACTCTAAAACAGCTGTACAAACATGTGGCAATACTGAAAATCTGTGGAAACAACCTTCATAATACTGCTCTTGATTTACATTTTCCTTCTTTCACACCTCTATGTGGCCTAATCTAGGAGAACACATACAAATGTCTACATAGCTTCATCATGATATACCATTTTTATTCTCGTTTCACAATGAATTTGTGTCTGTTAAAAAAGCACGGAGGAGGATCTGATTTGGAAGGGGCACAGAAGCCCTGTCCAGTTCTGCACAACAGCTAAAGGGATGTTCAACTTTATGCACAACTTCTCCCACGTCTTTAACAGAAACCACACACCTGTGGTCACAGCGCTAACCCAGCGTTTGAAAGAATCAGGTCTCCTCTACAGCAGAGGCCTAAAATGGACATGCATAATGGCAAATATTCCCTCTTGCATACTGAAAAATGCAGTTCTGCATTTGTATCTACTGTGTGTTTTCTAATACAGCATTACTTTTCTGTTTTTACATTACTACCCGTGATTTAGATTTTAAAATAAGAAAACCATAAGAAATAAGCTTGTGAAGGGGCAAGATAACTTTACCAGATGACTACTTCTAACTACTTCAACACGATAAAAAAAATTGTCTAGAGATGAGCCTTCTGTAGATTTCTAGAACATTCTCATCTTAAGAGAAAAAAGATTTTTTAAGATGATAAAGTTGACTAAGCATTATCTAATGACACTGGCCCATAAGATATTATTTATTGCTCTAGTTTACTGCCTCCACTACAGCACGATTACATGCAGAGGTATGAGTCTATCTGTTCGAGGTTACCCTTACTTCACCTACAAGTGTCTGTTTAATTGAAATATGTTTATGAATCTTTATTAAATCATCTTCCATGCTACTGACATTGCCCTTTACTCATTCATTCCCTCACTGCCAGCAAGGAAGCTTTTGAGAAAATGTTGGCTGTATCCTGAGGCTCCCCTGCCCTTGCTGGTACGACACTGTTTCTAGACTCTAGACTCTGGGATGGGGAGCAGGAAAAAAATTAGGGACTTCAGTGCTTTAGGATAGCTTTAATTTTGCCAGTTGTACTTTTTTTGTTTGGCAGGTTTTTTTGTTAGGAAGAGTTGCGTTATTCTTTGGGGAAATTGTCCTTTGCTGAATCAAAACAATCTTGAAAATCTGGTTTTGTATCTTCCTCTGCAGGTATTTGCATATACAAGGACTATTCCTAAACAGGCCAATAAGAGACGAAGCTCTTACAGTGTCTTTAAGCTGCTTAATTTTTCTTCTTTCCCTCTGCAATGCATAACATCTTTCTGAGCCTCTACTACACAAGGGCCTAACAGTAGCTTAATACATTGCAGCTGTGAAAATATGGCAAGTTAACCCTTCCAGGAAAGACCAGTTTACACTTTGTCTCCGTCTCCAGGAGTTCACACTTAACGGGAAAGATTTCACCACGTTGTGAGATTTTGCCCAGTGGGAGCACTGCTGTTACAGATGTATATAAGCTTTTCTCCTAGATCAGAAAGTGGAAATGTAGACTAGAGATTAAAGCAGCAGGCAGACTTAAACCTGAGGGATTCTAGCCTTGACTTTGTCATTGACTTATTACATCTGACACAGTTACTTACTTGAATGCCCTTCTCAGAGGTCTGATAGATTCTCTATCTCCGGAGATCTTTAAATCAAAACTGCCTCTTTTTCTAGAGGTAGTGTTCCCACTCAGAGGCTCTTAAACTTTTCTGTATTTCAGCAAGAGGGGAAAAAAGCTTTTGAGATCCTCTCTCTAGCCATGTAGAAATGTAGGCTTTCCAAAGAACACAGATTACACCACAAAATCCCTGTTTTGTTAGGGAAGTGGGAGGAATAGTTTAGAGCATAATATATTTATTTTATTTACCCATCACCACCATTAACAATTCATGTCATGCTAATCCGTAGTGAAGGAAGCTAGCATGCAGGCTACTCCGTGTGAAAACCTCCCATCATCCACACTCTCCTAAAGAGAAGCTTTAAAGTAACAACCAGCTCAACAGTTCCCAAAAGGTCCTGGGGTGATCGGCCGCTCTTCAGTCTAAGCTTTTAATGCCATGTTATTAAGCACAAAGAGTTTTGTGATAACCAAGGTAACGTCCCTGGCTCTCGTGCTTGTCTAAGCCTTCTGGCTTCAGTCGTTTCTCCTGATTCTCGCGGCTGTGAGAGGAGAACTGGGCCTCTATTTTTCCAGCAGGTGTGACTGAAATTCAGCTTTAGGGAAGAAAGCTTTTTCCAGGTTTGGGGAAATGAAAAAGCACACAAAATGGATGTTACCCTCCTATCCACAAATAAAAAGCCATCCTTGTGACCTACAGGCTGACACAAGAAAACAGGGAGTGCAAGAATCAGAACTGGGGTATTTTCTATGCATGCAAATACCAGACGATAGAAAATGTCAATGGTGTATATATAGTTTAGCAAAAGCTGTAGAAATTCTTTTTACAGCTGCAGGAGGAAAGGGAAAAGGAGTCCATCTGAAGTAGCAGAAAGTATCAATCCTAAATATCCTGTGTTATCTCGCTCCTTAGTAGTAACACCATCAAGTATAGTTCTTATCAAATACTTTACAGTATTCCCTGTCTTTCTGAGCACAGTAAACTCTAAACAGTAGACATATTTTTGATGCTTAAATAATTAATATTAAACAATAAAACTTTAAGTTGACTCAAAATATTATACAAATCGATTAGCTCCAGAATTTACCCTGAAACATGCAAACATACAGTCTGGAAAGCCAAGAGAAAAACCCATGTAAATTTTGATACTGAATTTAAAAAAAATCCTCATTTTCTGTTCTCCAACCACCTTCCCATTCAAACTTCTAGAAATGCAAGGGAACAAATCCTGTTCATTAAATCTGTAAGATGTACAATACTGTAAACACACTTGAATTTGATCTTCCTATTAAAGGAAAAGAGTAATGACTTTTTCTTCACCACTTTTACTTCAGTTTTCATCAAGCAGGAAAAATCTGGTTTCCTGCTTGCTACCTTGACGTCTCTCAACTTACAACCAGCAAAACAAAGCAAAAAGGAGGAGAAGCCAAAACAGAGAAAAGTGTTTTTACATCGATGACACTGAGTTTGCTGCAGAAGTAAGCTGCAGATTTGAAGTAAACTTAAAATAGAAATCTTATAGGTATATTATATAGTTCTACTTCAGTAAAATGCAACTCACAGAAAAACATCTTCTGAATGAGAAAAATACAACTCCTCTCAGTCGCCATCCTGTTAGCTTACAGTTTGACACTACTTTTCTGTCTATTATAAAAAGGATGAGATTACAGACTGTTTTGCAGAAATGCTTCTAGCTGAACTGTGAAATACCGTATACACCTAATACACTGCACAAAATAATCATGCAGTTGATTTGGGACAATTGCCCGTATTAACAAATGAGAAAAATACTACCAAGGATCCATCACGAAGAAATCAGAATCAATATCTCAAAGACAGCTTTAAACTAGAATATATTAAGGGGAAAATATATGCCTCGATCTATCAAAAACCTTTCCTCAGCTTGTGGAAGTACAGCTACATATAAAAGAATGATAAGATAATGTCGGTTGTGTGGTACTTATGCAGCATGGTTTGGGTGGGATTTTTCATCTGATATACTGAATTGGAGGGTCTATTAACTAATCAAAGAATTAAGCTGGTGTGTGACACTGTCAACTGCAAAAAGTACAGACTCAATTGCTTCTTTCCCTGTTTACCTCAAAGCCATTTTTTTCCAGACATAGGATAACCTTTTCCCCCAGATTTCCCTATCAAAGCTAAAAAGACAATGCCGCTCCCTCCAACTTGGAAACTTTATGCGTTCAGCTGATGCACTGATTCCAACTGTAAAAACACCCTGCAATTGCATCCTAGAACTCCAGTACGAATAATTGCCTCAGACTTCAGTGACCATGTTCTGACCATGTTGCACACACCTAAGCAACAGATACCACAGTTGTTTCTGAAACAGATTTCCAAAATATTTGTAATTTGAATTAGTTTAAACTGTGATTAGTTTCAAGATGCATTGCTTCTGCAGTGTGTGAAATTCATGTACCATGTGCTGTCCACACAAATCTATTCGTTTCTAACTAGATTATCACTTAAGAAATTAGATTTTGCTTTAAAATTAAATGAAAGCCATGAACACTGGAAGCCTTGGCTTCCAAAAATGAACAGTGGGTTCAGTTGCTAGACTGATAAAAAATGTAATGATGGGTGGTTTCAGTCATTTTTAATCAACCCTTGTTCACAAGCACTGAACCCATTTTGATCACCTTTTATTCTCTTTCCTCTCCTCCCCTGAAATGCACTCAGATCAATGGCTGAACACCATAATATGCTTTATGGAGGATGCAAGCATACTTGCACAGAATAGATACAATAGTCCTGTCTAGCTGGTAATCTACCAGTTGTCACACATGACAGAGCAATCTTTGATTTTTTTTAAAAAAATTTTAAAATAACCACTCATCTTTGCAAACACAGAAAATAGAAATGCTAATCCATGACCTAAAGCAGCTGAGATAAGGACACTCTTAGAAAGGTGGCAACAGGGGAGGAAGGAATGAAAAAAAGAGCAAATTTAGAGGAAAACAAATAGAGAAATATATTGAGCAGATATATCGAATATACTGAAGAAAGATGTAAGCAATCAGGCCAGTGGGGAAAAAATGATGACAAAGCATTACTATAGGTACAGGATTTCAAAAGACAGCAAGCTACAAATTTCAAAGTCAAGTTCTAATGCAACACACTTCACAGATTTTCAGCTGGGTGGTTTACACAAGGGAAGGCTGGGAGTGGGAAAAGTTTGAGATTTTTTTAGGTCAGTGTCAGAGCGCAGCAAACAGAGGCAGTGAACAGACGCAGCAGTTTGCGCAGCAGTGTTTGGGCTCTGACTAGAACTTGAGGATCTTGTTGGAAGTTGTGGGCTTCCTGAGGACCCCCGAGGAACTAGCAGGTGATTGCTGTGAACAGGAAAGGGGAAGCTAGGCAAGGACAACTGCAGGAGGCCTTGACTTCTCCTGGGAAAAGCTCCTGGGAAAAGCTCTAGCTAGGAGTGGCTGCTGCTAACGAGCTCTCTTGGTTGCCCCTGACCACAGGGAGTTGGGGCCTTTGATGCCAGTGGCCCTTGATTAGGGCGGTCAAGCACACTCTTAGCCAGTGCTAGGGAGAGGCCTATATAAGAGCCAGGCCTAGAGCGCAGCGAACAGAGGCAGCAGTTTGCGCAGCAGGGTGCGTGAAGGGACCTTCGTTTCTGTTCCCTGTGGTGTACGTTTCCTCAAGTATGGTCGTGACATGCCGCACAGCGCGTTCCCCAGTGGCTGTTGAAGTTGCTGTGTCAGAGGCTGGGACCCAGACCGACCCTCTGACAGTAGATGCGGCTCTACAGGTCTCAGGCTGCAGGGAGTGCTTGGGGCCTCTCCGGGAGGCCTGGGCCGGCAGTCAGCTCTCCTGAAGGAGGTGTGCTGCTGTTGACGAGTTGTGTCGTCAGGTAAGGGAGTTACGGGAGGAGGTCAGTAGGCTGCGCAGCATCCGAGAAGCGGAGCAAGAGATAGACAGGGTATTCTCGGAGACTGTGCAGCTTCGGGAGTCCCAACCCCCTGCAGCAGTGGAGTTGCCAGAGGGCTCTGTGCTGTGTGAAACGGTACATCATAAATCATAGAAGAAGGCTGGAAACTGGTCACTGCTCGTGGGAGGAGAAAGGCTCCTACTCCTCCTGAAGACTTGCAGCTGAAGAACAGGTTTAGTGCCCTCTGGGATGAGGAGGAGATGGGCATGGCTGCCAGGGAAGTACCTGGGACAACAGACCCTGTGCCCTGCCAGAACCCCCGGAAGAAGCGGCGGGTGATGGTTGTGGGGGACTCCCTGCTGCAGGGGACGGAGGCACCTATCTGCCGACCTGACCTCATGTCTAGAGAGGTTTGTGGCCTGCCGGGGGCTCGTGTGAGAGATGTCATGCAAAGACTGCCTAGGCTCGTCCATTCTTCGGACTCTTACCCACTGCTGCTCTTCCATGTGGGCGCCAATGACACCAAGGGCAAACTGGAGACCATCAAGCAGGATTTCAGAGCTCTGGGGATGGTGGTCAAGGGTCTGGGAGCCCAGGTCATCTTCTCCTCAATCCTGCCAGTGAGGGGGATGGATGAGAGGAGGAGGAGACGGACTTTCCAGGTTAACGACTGGCTGCGCCGCTGGTGTTGGCAACAGGGTTTTGGTTTCTATGACCATGAGACCCTGTTTGAAGATTGACAACTGATGGCGAGAGATGGGATCCACCTCACGAGGCGGGGCTCGCGGGTCTTTGCCAACAGGTTGGCCAACCTGGTAAGGAGGGCTTTAAACTAGGAAAGATGGGGGAAGGGGAGAGTTATAGTGACAGGGTAGTTGGCAAAAGACTGCTCAAGTCAGGATGCCTCCAGCAGGTGAATGCAGCCAGGGAAGTGCGCATGGGATGTGGCTATGGAGGATCCTCTTTTACCCCTCCTGGGAAACCTGCATGCTCGATCACCTCCCTGAAATGCCTGTACACCAATGCACGCAGCTTGGGGAACAAACAGGAAGAATTAGAGATCTGTGTGCGGTCGCAGGGCCATGATCTCATTGCCATTACAGAGACATGGTGGGATAGCTCGCATGACTGGAGTGCTGTCATGGATGGCTACGTGCTTTTTAGGAAAGACAGGCCAGGAAAGCGAGGTGGTGGAGTTGCTCTTTATGTGAGAGAGCAACTGGAATGTATTGAGCTGTGCCTAGGGGTGGATGAAGAGCGAGTCGAGAGCTTATGGGTAAGGATCAAAGGGCAGGCTAGCATGGGTGACACTGTTGTGGGTGTTTACTACAGGCCACCTGATCAGGATGAGGAAGTCGATGAGGCCTTCTACAGACAGCTGGAAGTAGCCTCACGATCCCAGGCCCTGGTTCTCATGGGGGACTTCAACCACCCCGATATCTGCTGGAAAGACAACACAGCTAGGCACAAACAGTCCTGGAGGTTCCTGCAGAGCATTGGTGACAACTTCTTGACACAGGTGGTGGAGGAGCCAACAAGGAGAGGTGTGCTGCTGGACCTCGTACTAACAAACAAAGAAGGACTGGTGGAAGATGTGAAGGTCGGGGGCTGCCTTGGCTGCAGTGACCATGAGATGGTGGAGTTCAGGATCCTGCGAGGAGGCAGCAGGGCAACAAGTAGGATTGCAACCCTGGACTTCGGGAGAGCAAACTCTGGCCTCTTCAGGGACCTACTTAGAGGAATCCCATGGGTGAGGGCCCTAGAAGGAAGGGGCGTTCAAGAGAGCTGGTTAATATTCAAACATCACCTCCTCCAGGCTCAAGAGCGGTGCATCCCTATGAGTAGGAAGTCAAGCAAAGGAGGCAGGAGGCCTGCATGGATGAGCAAGGAGCTCCTGGCAAAACTCAACCAGAAGAAGGAAGCATAAAGAAAGTGGAAAGGGGGACAGGTCACTTGGGAGGAATATAGGAACGTTGTCAGAGTATGCAGGGATGCAATGAGGAAGGCTAAGGCCCATTTGGAATTAAATCTGGCTAGAGATGTCAAGGACAACAAGAAGGGCTTCTTCAAATACATCAGCAGCAAGAGGAAGACTAGGGAAAATGTGGGCCCTTTGCTGAATGGGGTGGGTGCCCTGGTGACAAAGGATGCAGAGAAGGCAGAGTTACTGAATGCCTTCTTTGCTTCAGTCTTTACTGCTCAGGCCAGCACTCAGGAACCCCAGATCCTGGAGGCAAGAGAGAAAGTCTGGAGGAAGGAAGACTTTCCCTTGGTGGAGGAGGAGTAGGTTAGAGATCATTTAAGCAAACTTGACACCCACAAATCCATGGGCCCTGATGGGATGCACCCACGAGTGCTGAGGGAGCTGGCGGACATTACTGCTAAGCCACTCTCCATCATCTTTGAAAGGTCATGGAGGACAGGAGAGGTGCCTGAGGACTGGAAGAAAGCCAATGTCACCCCAGTCTTCAAAAAGGGCAAGAAGGAGGACCCAGGGAACTACAGGCCAGTCAGCCTCACCTGCATCCCTGGAAAGGTGATGGAGCAGCTCATCCTGGAGGCCATTTCCAAGCATGTGGAGGAAAAGAAGGTGATCAGGAGTAGTCAGCATGGCTTCACCAAGGGGAAATCATGCCTAACCAACCTGATAGCCTTCTATGATGGAATGACTGGCTGGGGAGATGAGGGGAGAGCAGTGGATGTTGTCTACCTTGACTTCAGCAAGGCTTTCGACACTGTCTCCCATAGCATCCTCATAGACAAGCTCAGGAAGTGTGGGTTAGATGAGTGGACAGTGAGGTGGATTGAGAACTGGCTGAATGGCAGAGCTCGGAGGGTTGTGATCAGCGGTGCAGAGTCTAGTTGGAGGCCTGTAGCTAGCGGTGTCCCCCAGGGGTCAGTCCTGGGTCCAGTCTTCTTCAACTTCTTCATCAATGACCTGGATGAAGGCACAGAGTGCACCCTCAGCAAGTTTGCTGACGATACAAAACTGGGAGGAGTGGCCAATACACCAGAGAGCTGTGCTGCCATTCAGAGAGACCTGGACAGGCTGGAGAGGTGGGCGGAGAGGAACCTCATGAAGTTCAACAAAGGCAAGTGCAGGGTCCTGCACCTGGGGAAGAATAACCCCATGCACCAGTACAGGTTGGGGGTTGACCTGCTGGAAAGCAGCTCTGCCAAGAAGGACCTGGGAGTGCTGCTGGACACCAAGTTAAGCATGAGGCAGCAATGTGCCCTTGTGGCCAAGAAGGCCAATGGTATGCTGGGGTGCATCAGGAAGAGTGTTGCCAGCAGGTCGAGGGAGGTGATTCTCCCCCTCTACTCAGCCCTGCTGAGGCCACATCTGGAGTACTGCGTCCAGTTCTGGGCTCCCCAGTACAAGAGGGATGTGGCACTACTGGAGCAAGTCCAGTGAAGGGCTACAAAGATGATTAGGGGACTGGAGCATCTCTCTTATGAGGAAAGGCTGAGAGAGCTGGGCCTGTTTAGCTTGGAGAAGAGAAGGCTGAGAGGAGATCTTATCAACGTGTACAAGTATCTGAAGGGAGGGTGTCGAGAGGATGGGACCAGACTCTTTTCAGTGGTGCCGAGCGACAGGACGCGAGGCAACGGGCACAAACTGAAACACAGACACTTCCATCTGAACATGAGGAAAAACTTTTTCACTGTGAGGGTGACAGAGCACTGGACCAGGTTGCCCCGAGAGGTGGTGGAGTCTCCTTCTCTGGAGATATTCAAAACCCGCCTGGACGCAATCCTGTGCAACGTGCTCTAGGTGACCCTGCTTGAGCAGGGGAGTTGGACTAGATGATCTCCAGAGGTCCCTTCCAACCTCAACCATTCTGTGATTCTGTAATACTTGCTGTTCATAATTTTTTATCTAATGGCAAATTTGAATGCACTCAGGATCCCATGGTCTTGAAATGCATCTGTTCTTATTAACAGAATATAACTTGATACCAGTTCTAGCAAAGAGAAACAAGTGATAACTACTCAGTTTCATTAAATCTTGTGGAAATGCCATGGAACTGTTCTATAGCAGAGGATATTGTACCCGATATTATTTATTTATTAGTGGAAAAATCACTATTGTAGGTTATTGAAATGATTTTTCTCCATTTCATAAAAATACCTCCCTCTTCTATAAAAGGTGATCATACAACAAAGCTCTGTAGGCTACACTGCAGGTGAAGTTCCGCGCATACCACACACTTCAGTTCAGACTTTTACTTTTTAACCACTACCTTGATTTACTATACCACTTTATTGGAGTCTCTTTCACTCAAAAGTCAGTGAAATCAATATTTGCTGAGAGATGCCTTATAAAGAATTTCTATGTATGATTTTACATGCATAAATGAAATCACTGTGTTAGGTATTCTCAGAAACTGATACTAAGGACAATATTCTGCAACCTTCTCTTCATAGTCATGAATGTTTGAGAAGCACAGCAAATACATGTGGGGATTTTTGGAATGTACAAACTTGCATTTTAGTTCGAAAACTGCTGAAGGCTTTCGGTCTTTCAGACAGGGGTCCAGACAGAACTTGGAAAATAAAGTAATTCAACATTCTTTGCTTTTCAGTCCTTTACTACTGATATTTCTACTATGCACCTGTAATATTTTAAGTGCTATTTAGTGTGTGTGTGTCCAATGTTTAAGTGTTTACATCTTTCATGCCTTAAAAATATATTAAACACAAATTTCAAACTTCCTGAAGAATAGAAAAAAAATAAAGTTAGATATGTAAAGCAAATGAAGTCTCCACCTTCTCAACACTTGCTAGATAATGAGATCTAACATATTTTACATTTAGTGGAGAGCACAAGAGACCATGAAGTCATAATTACTTTAACATGCTTTACAAATATATGTAAGTGTCACACTGACCATACATTTTACTAGTATAATATATATTGTAAGTAGAAATAAAGTTAAATATATGTTAATTAGCCACTTGTGCCCCCTGTAATTCCAGAATAGGAAAACTGAGAAAAATTCCAGCAAAATAATAATTAAAGATAGTCAAAGTATACTTTCAATTGGCTCTTCAATATATTAATTTCTGAAGCTTTTGTACAACTGATTACATCTTTTTTTTTTACCTTCTATGAGTAAATAGGAAAACTAATTAGCTGCACGCTATTAAGTTAAATGCACATTTATCTACAACAATTCAATTCTGACTGTGAAATAATCTTCCTAGCCCATAATTACACTCCAGCTTAATTAGTATAATTTCCACCACACATTCTTTAATAAGGAAGCTGACATAAGGGTTGGTTTTAAACACCAAGGATATTCTAGACAAGTGGAGAAAGAAGAGGCAGATATAGTTGCAGCAAACACTTATTACACTATCAAGACAAAACAGTAAATGTAAAACAGAATACAGATTAAATACTATCTGAACTATAACAAGCATCTGAAGATGCTTTCACAAAAGATAAGCAGGGACTTGAGCCATCCCTTAGCTGTCTTACTGTGGTGGTTCTACATTCTGTGCAGTTCCTTGATCCCCCCTTACTGAATTTCAGCTTTATAACCATGGGTAGTCAGCAGATTACTTAGTATCCCATTCAGTGCATTAGCTTCCTCAATACTGCACCCATGAGTAGCTTTATGAAAGACAAAGAATATGATTCTCCATCTCTTAGGCTAATTTAAATGCAGCCAATCCATTCCCACTGAAGAGAGTCAAACCAACGATCATGCAGGTGAAAGATTTGACTTGCGGCTCATTCAGACCTTGGTTTCTGGGAAAGATTTAACAAAAAGAATGCCAAATAGTACCAACTGGGCTTCTTAGGGACAACTGATTCCCTGGTACTTGGGTTGACAATACCAAACTAGTTTTACATGAGGCAATGGGCAGTATGCAGGCAATGCTATTCGAATACTCCTCAGCTAGATGTGAGCAAGAAGTTTTAGAAGAAAGGCTCGGCATTCCATTAGCAACCCTCTGAATCATCTAGCTCCTCTCCTACTTATGTCTTTGACATCTTTTACATCTACTTTCGGCTCTGGGATGTAACCTCTACTTAATACAAACAGCCAAGCACCTCTCTTGACATTTAAGAACTAAAATGAAAAAAAACAAAAACAAAAACAAAAACCTTGCTTGTGTCTTCATTTAACTGTTTCTAAATCTTTAAATCCTGGAAGTTTTAAATGAACTGTTTCCTGAAGTGTTTCTTGGGTTTTGTGATGGATATTGACTACATAGAAGCTGTTGGCATGGTGTCCTTGCATGTTTCTATAGTTACAAATGGTATAAAGATAATCTTACCTGTGGAGGATTAGCATTTATTGTGTGAGGCAATGACAGCCACTTACCAAGATTTTCAAAAGCATCAAGGTGATTTAAAGTCAAAGTCCTATTTTCAGGTAACCTCATAAAGGATTTGAATGGATAATCAGGTTTCCAAAATGCCTAAGACTCTCTTGAAAATGTAGATTTCAGCTTTTACATCACATAGGCATGCTTAATAACTTTACTTACTATAATTAACTTTCTGTTTGGAGGTTAGTACTATTAAACATGCCTGGGAACAAAATGATCTCTGCATACCAATCAGCCACTGAATCCTGCTGAGATGTAACATGCGAGGAGATTTCCTAAAAATTCAACACAAATTCAGAGCAATGGAAATTGATAGATCAATTCTTGGAGAAAAACAAAGCAATACATATTTCAGGTTATTGTTTTCTTAGGAACACATACAATTAGGCAGTCTCTGCTCGATTAGAATCTAAGGTGATAAAAAGCACCATAAATGAGGTTATTTTATAATTTTTACTTAGACATATAAATGATGCATCAGTTACAGTCTCCAGACTAGATAAAGCCAATTTAAGGTGTTTCAAAAGCCCAAGCAGAACTGAAGATGTCCCAAGAAGCTGTCTTATTCTGTCTTATGTCTGCTGCTTATTCTGTCTTCACCCTGGGAGTGATGCAATTTGATTTTGTGGTGGCTCCCCTGAAGTGGGGAGGGAGGCAGCGAGGCCATGGCCATCTACCTCTGCAGCCAAAGAACATAACAGAAACGTGTGAGAAATTCAAAACTAGTTTGTCAGGAGTGAAGTAATAACCTTTTTGAGACTGTTAAACTTTTTTATTATAGTTAAGACTAGAATTCACAAGCAATAAAATTACTCATAATTTTCAACAAACAGATTCCCCCTTTCTAATACAATTTCATTTTAGCTGCCTGTTTACAATCAGGCTATCTAAGAAAAGATAATAAGGTAGCAAAGATTATCATGGGAAGCTAATGACTTTGGCTGCCTAGCTTTAAACGCTGCAAAGAGGCTTGGCTGTAAATAAGACTCCTCTGTCTGTCAAACTGTGAACCCCCAGATCAGCATACTTGAAATTACTGGCCAGTTTTGAAAATCTTGGCGTGTTTGTCTTGTTTTTTCTCTCTGATGGGGATTTAGCTCTGCCAATTTTACTTTGTCTTCTCTTCACAGAGCATCAGAGCATTAAGAACAGAAGAAAGAAATTCAGTTTCAGCCTTGAATCCTGCAGCTTTGAGTCAGAAGATAAAGAGTTATGGCTTGAAGACATGAGATAAAAGCAAAGCACTCACAGCCACAAACTCAGTGAATTAAACTAAGAAAAAAACCTGTAGGTCACAGGGAGATCATGCAAAGTAAGCACAGCAAGAGAGAAGGAAATGGGAGGCATAAATGTATTGTTATCTTTTCCATGTCATTTCATCTCTCTATACATCTGTTCTGCTAGCTATAAGAAAGGCCCTTCTTCTGAAAGGCTCATCCTAAAGAATTTTGAGAGTTTTCTGCAAAGATCACTAACTCCAGGGCAAAACATTATTCCCAGTGCTGCCATAGGGGTGCAGAGTAGACACTAAGACTTGGATGATTTTAAAGAGGGTGGAGATCTAAGGTAAAAAGAACCCAGACCCGATTACTGACTACACTTTGTTAAGCAGGCACTGCGGAGAAAGAAAATGAGAGCAGCTTAGTAAAAGCTAACCTGTTACACATGCCTGATGAGGTTCTGTCTTTCATTTAAGTTACAGGGTATTTTCTTCTTCCTCTTAAAAATCAATTTCCTTGAAACAGGTTCCACATTTCCCAGTACTGAGAGCTGACATGGACTGGAGAATATATACACAACAATACATATAAATAGAGAAAGAGGTTTTAAAAAAATCTTCAGCTATTAAAAATAATCCTAATGTATGCAGTTACAAGAATGGTCACTCACTAATGCTCACCCAAAATAACACTTACTAAAATGACAGCTTAAATCAGTCTTTTACCTGTTTTATTACCAACTTTTCAAAAAAATATGTAAATGCCTTTCACAGCTGAACGTGTGGGAAAGTTTCATGGCTCTTTTAGCAAGGTAGACTTGTTCTTGTTTTTTAATGTGATAATGGAATGACTCATCAACACAGATGCCAAAAGGAAGGCTCATTTGTCTGTAAAGTTAAGTTTTATGTTATATACTCCCCACAAAAATTTTACGCCAAATCTTGAATGGATCTGGAATGTGCAATGTCTATCAACCTTTAGCATCATCCACTCAACTGTACCAATTGATAAACAATTGAGAAACATCTATATACTAATCCCACCATCTACCACAAAACCCACTGTCACTATCTACTATAGCTAGGTAAGAAGTCTGCATTTCTAGAGAAAGTTGCTAGTCGAGGCACTGATTTCTTCCTGTGGCAAAAGGGATGACATTATCAATTGTCAAAATCCTAGTTATCAACATGAACGTGCAGCCCTAGAAGATTTACTTTTCAGCAGTTCGAACTTTTACACTGAAGCCACATATGTAATACTCCATTATAAGTGACAGTGAAATGATCAAAGAGGGTTTTTTTCAACTAAAATTCATTGCTGTATATTTAATTAATTGTAATTTATGCTTGAGAGATTGACAGTGCATTTTTTGTCCAATATATAATTTCTTTTCATATATGATATCTGCAACTATGCAAGACAGCATCAAATTCTCAGGGACACACTTGATGAGGAAAGTGCAATGTAAATGAGGTAGAACCAAGGACACAATGAATACTTATATGTTTTCCTGGAGAAGACTTTTGAGAGTTGGAGATCAAATATGCTGTCTGCATACGTCATGAGTGATTAACTGATCCTGGAAGAAAAATACAAGTTGAATAGAAGTGCCTCTATCAAGAAGTATCACTGAATCAGGAAATACGTTACTTAATCAAATAATTTTCAATCTTCATATTTTATTCACTGTTCTGTTAAGTAATACTTAAGAATACATTTATTACCACACTAAACCTTCTACTATGTCTTTCCAAGACTATCTTTGGTTCATCCCAGAATTCGCAAGCCAAACAACTTTTCCCTAATTCTAACAATTTCATTGACATACTGCAGGCCTAACTTCATCTGGCCTTTTACACCTTTCAGAGGAAGGGTTCTAAGGAAAAACTGCTTAAAAAGGCATCCTGTGGGGTAAAGTTATAAGCCATACACATTTAAAAAATATCCACTGCGCATTTCATTGATGGGTAGCCAAATTCCCATGGTCTTCAGGTATCACTGGATTGACAGGCACTATCTAACACATCAAACTGCTAAATCAAAGGACTACACCATAGCTTGACATAATTAGAGTCACGATTACTCAGCATAATCTAAATAGTCCAAAATCCCTATTATTCCACTGGGGAGACACCACTCAGATAAACTACCCTTTATGACTAACTCTTGCAATTCGACACCCAGAAAGGTTTGGGGTTGGTCAGGAGCCTACCCAGGCTCTGGAACGAAATCTCAGCGTGTTTATTCTAATAGCAACTAAAACAAGAACGCGCCAGTGCTCCGAGATGCGGTAGCTGTAGGAGAACGCAGATGGAGAAACTCAAGATCACTCATGCCATGTAAAGTAGCTGCTGGACTGGACAGAACAGCTTTAGCAAATTCCAGTTTATACAGGTAAGAAAAGCTTACTCTCCGCACACAATTTTAACCTAACCATCAGAAAAAGAACAAACTGCACAGACAAAAAAAGACATATTTAAGTTTTTTTTTTCCCCCTGCATTTCCTTTGGGCTTAACTATACTGACAAAGCAGGTCTAAGCTATCCTGTTAGCACACCAAAAGGCAAGCGCACAGCTAATTCTGTGCATTCACTTCTCAATTCTCAGATTAAATGCATAGCTTATTAACTCCAGGAAGATACAAACAGATTTTCCTCATCGCTGAAATATGTACACTTCATTCCTGTACCAAGTGGAGCGGATGATAAAGTCGGATTGAAAAGACGGGTGCCAGCCATTGGATAGGGAACATGGTGAGAAGAGGCCTCTCCTACTACTTCTCTGCATGAAGGTGAGGAGGCAAGATGATTTGCTTGTCTTTCACTGACTGGCCAGCTGTCATTAAAGAAAATAAGCGGCATTTTAACTGGCAGAGTCTGGCTTAAGGCCCCCGCGACAGCTTAGACCTGTCAATCCATATCTGCTTCTTTTATCCCATACTGCATGTCCGATGGGTTATTACAGTCCTTTCACAGAGACGGAAGCAACCTCAAATGACCTCATGCATGCCACACAATCACAGTTTGTACATGCAATGAATTACAAAAAAGTTGTCATTTAAGAGTTTGTTCACGACACAGCAGTTGCCTGACACTTCATCTTGTACTTGTTCAGTGCCCGATAGATTGCCCTGTACTAGTAAGGAACTGTCAGATGCTAACTCACTAAGTGCCATGGACGTACGTATCAATTAGTTGCAGGATCCCGCAGTGCTGGGCTGGCCTTCAGAACAGCACAGTCACAGCGTGCCGAGGCAATACCAGGACCTTTCCCCACACATCCAAACCGACAATTAATAGTACTGTATTTTGTGGTAATATCAGCATAACGAAAGATTAATGAGGTCCAAACATCTAGCCAGGCACAGAAATAGAAAAAAATATATAGTATTGTCAATTTTACCATCATTTGATTTAAAAAAAGCACAACAAACCTGTAAATAGGATGTTAAGCAAAACAAAAACAAAAGCTGTCTGCACTATTCAGCTGGACCCTAAAGATCTAAACTTTTTCTAAGATAACTTACCTTTTTTGTCTTACTGAAATGATGGCTGTAGAAATATTTATTTTAGTTCATATATAGCACCTTAATGTTCTAATACTTTTTATATTTTTAAGATAATTCAAGAACAGGACAAACTGACACTACCTATATATGCAATAGCTGTGTCTTTAAACAAATATTCTAAATGCACTGTTAATTCTCTGGAACAAGGAGCTATATGCCCTGCTTCACAAAACAACTAAC
This sequence comes from Apteryx mantelli, assembly GCF_036417845.1. Taxonomy (NCBI): domain Eukaryota; kingdom Metazoa; phylum Chordata; class Aves; order Apterygiformes; family Apterygidae; genus Apteryx; species Apteryx mantelli. The sequence goes on along the minus strand of NC_089979.1, from coordinate 90,455,170 downwards.
TCATTTGAGGACAACCAATTTCTGGAAGGATAATGTTGCTTTGGGTTTGCAATATTTATTAGTATTCTGAATTTGTAACTGTATCAACTCTCTGTTGTTGATTACAGTATGCACTTACATGAGTTTTCACTTTTCACTTATAAAAACAAAAGGAGAGCATATATCATCAACATCTCTGTAGCCAGATATTTCTTTCAAACTGTACATATAGAGCTGTGACCATGAACTTCAAATCAAATTTAAAACACTCACATAGGAAGCTAAATGCACTATTAAAAGTTTCTTATGCCTGGCTATATATGAATCAAAAATGCAAACATTAAATTTCTTGATAATAAAAGGAATGTCTACCCATTTTGGTTTTGATTTCTTTCTCACTGTAATAGAAATTCTATACAAAAAATAGGCAATTAATAGCTTAATACTTTTAAAAAAGAAAATACTAGTATGATTTTTAAATATATATTTTCATTAGGTATAGCACAGAACACTACTACACTTTTTTACTTTATTCTGTGTAATATAGATAGCATCAGTCACTTACGGTATGGTAACAAAAGAACTTGGCATAATTTAAGTTCTGTATAGGCTAGCAGGTATTTTTCTTAATGGAACTGTACAACTGTTGGGCCATATAGCTCTTCCGCCGTCAAGTGCCAAGGAAAATTTGGGATCAGCATATCACACTAAAAACTGCAGTGGAGTAGCTTCTAATATTTTGGCTCAACAGGGAAGCACATGTATTTTAACTGCCAGAGCCAGGCAATTCTGAAAACATGCCATTTGTGTGCAATGATATTCTGTTAGCAAACTGCACTACTGAGCAATCCCAACTTTATTAGATTCTTAAATCCTAATTTGTTTCAGGTTGACATGACATAGTATGTTTCAGCTCCTGCTGTTAGTGATATTGTTGCAATGAAGAAAAAAGCCTATCTGTATCTTCCCATACAGTCGATGACTGTGAGAATCTGTGTGCTAACGGATTTTTTGCTGCTCTGGAGTGTAAAGACATTAAAATTTCTCTCTGCTGCAAACAGCATGAATGAGTATTCAGATTTTCTAGTAGGGCTTTTTTTTTTGGTAGTGTTTTCATTGTACAAATGTACATTTTATTGAGACAGTTATGTTTTTCTAAGATCTTCTGAGTCTTACTCACCTTTAAATGCTGAACAGTGCTGTGGATCATTTAAGTGGGCCGCTGTACTTGTTCATAAATCAATTGTTACCAGCGAGACTGGAACTACTGAGACATCATGGGAAATGGATGTAGCTAGTGGAGAACCATAGGTGTGATCTGACAGGCCTTTTGGAGCACAGTTTTCAACGTCACTGAAGAATCGCAAAGCAAAAGCTCATATGGCAGATGAAAAGACCAACATTTTCACAGAAGAAAGGAGAGGATATGGTAAATCTGGAGGGTTAAATTCAATAAAAAAGGCCTAACTTCACGAGTGAAAAGATTTTCCTAATAAGGCAGAAAATATGGCTTATTGGTGGATTAGATTTTAAGGAGACTTTGTATTTTATGAAGAAACTATGGCATATGGACATAAAATCTTTCATTGAAGGAAGAATTCAGGCCTGCAGTTTTGAAAGCAACAACAGTAGTGGAGGAACAGGTAGGAAACTAGACACTTTCTCATTCTGCTGATGTATGACATAAAAATACTTTTTTATCTTTTGTATCTAAAAAGAATATGGAATACATAAACTCATCCACTGCCTATTTTACTCACAAAGAGCAATCCTAACCCACAGTATGTTCAGAATGATGAGATGGCTATCATCAAGCTTTTTAGCTTGAAGATTACTGTCATTTCAGTAAAGCTAAGATCACTGGCTATGCATACTCTTTGAAAGTTTTTAGTGCGATACCAAAATGTTTGATGAAGAGAAACCGACCTGCAAAAGGCAGTAGGTGACAAAGCCAAGTTAGGGAGGGAATTCAGGGTTTATTAGGTGAAATGTGAAGGAACTTTTTAAGGAAATGAAAGTTGTCTAGAGGGTCATGCTAAGTTAAATACTAGAATCTAGGAAAACCCATTCTGGGTCAAGCTAATGGTCCATCTAAGCCATTCTTTTCAAGCCCACCTTTGTTGCTGCTGTTGTTGTTGTTGTTTTTATTGACTACTGAGTAGCCAGTTTAATGGAACAATCGATCGTCACCACAAGACCCTTGTTCTCACCTGATATCAGCTGTAGATGTGAGGTTAGGATTATTTTTTCCACCTGCAACACTTTGTATTTACTTAAAATGGATTTCATCTGTCATTTTATGGAACAGTCATTGAATACCATCAGATTCTTCTGAAAGTCTTCTCAGTCGTCCCTTGCCCTTACTATCCTCAATGAATTAGTATCACCAGTTAATCTTTACCTTACTATTCACTCATCCTTTGCCTTTACTATGCTGAATAACTTAGTATCATCAATCAATCACTACCTCACTATTCAAAGACTTTTCCACAACATATATGAACAGTCTGACCAGTGATGCTCTGGACAGATTCCTGCAAGAATATCCTAGTGATCCATTTTGACTGGGAAGAACTGTCTATTTATTCCTACCTTCTCCTTATCTTCCTTTGATCAGCCATTTATCCATGCATGGATCATCTGTCTAACGCCATGGCTCTTTAATTTTCCTTAAAGCTTAGGAATTCACTGAACAGACCATCACCCGGATCTGCCTTGCCCCTGTGGACACTGGCTCCTTCAAAGAACTCCAATAAGATTTTGGTGTGGCATTATGATTTTTCTTGTAATTTTTTTAAACTCTTGCATCATGTGTTATATTATATTAATACATGAGCTCATTGATTCTGTTCTTGATTGCCATTTCTATTAGTTTGATATAAAAATGACACCAATCTGAGCTGCCTAGGTCTATTTTGAAACCCTTTTAGAAAACAGACACTCTTTGGGGGCTTAAAGAGGAGAAGATCAATACATCATAGCCTGCATTTTCACTACTTTGTTTTCTATTGCTCTTACTACTCTTGGATGAACATTATCTAGTCCTGGCAATTTGTTATTACTAATTTAGTATTGTCCCATATGCTTTCCCACCAATAATACAGTTTAAGATGGATCCTCTGATGAGTCCATTCCCCCTTCTTCAAAAAAGGGGAGAAGAGAAAATGAAAAATTTCACTTCTACTGCAGATGTTTTGACGGCATTTAGTCTGCTGGCAGAGAAATCCAGGAAGAAATAAACGTTCCTCTGGTGCAACATTGTGATTCACAGCACGAACTGACTACTGGCCACATCAGCATGAGCAATATAGAGAGCATTTTCACTGAACTGCTTTAGTAAGTTCTTCTGCTTCACAAAAGCTCCTTTCTAAGTTTTGCCTGTCTTGATTTCAGCATGGCAGGTCCCAGAAACTTGTATCATTTTAACTGTTGAGAGAACATAAGTGATACTTTCCCAATTAAAGGGGTAACTACGGATCGAGAACAGGCATATACCTTTATGTCATCAGGGCTTGCAGGAACCAGGTTCCAGGTAGGGTGGGTTAATGGAGAAACCAAGCTAACAGCAAGTTAACGTTCAGTACTTGGTGTTTCTCCCAGTTATATGACCACGTGACAGATCACCTCTTAAGTAGCAAAGGAAATTTAGAAACTTTGTTTGTAAATCCAAGTCTAGGAGAGAGTGTGAGACCTGGAAGCCTTAGAGACCAAGATTTCCCATCTGAATCCTTGTTATGAGGATAGGAGTAAAGAAAAAGATTGAGCAGGATCCTATGGGAAGGCTTGGAAATGTCTACCCTGTATTATGCGTTATATAATGTAAGCCCCATACTAGACTCACTGACTCTAGCAGATTTAATTAATGAAGTTGTGGACAATGCTTAAAAACAGCTCTTTTTTAAAAAACAAATATTTTAATAAAAGTTGGCACTTGATATTATGTAATAACTTCAAGTTAGCTTTTATAAAAATATATTTAGTACAAATTTAAAAATATTACAAACAAAAATTCTGGTTTCTTATGTTCTATCTTCCCTACAAATGACAAACCACTTTGACATAGGAATCAGTCTTAAATCTACTCACTAGATAGATTCATTTATGATTAACGATTTAAATTGTTTAAATGCTGCATTCACATTCTTCCTATTTCTAAAAATTCATTGCCTAATTATAAGAGTGGTAGAAAATATTTTAAGAAAAATCAAAAGAGAAAACATCTCCAATTTGGAATTTCATTGCAAATTTGAGACATCCTTTGTATCCACTGGACAATGGGCTGCGATTAGGGAACTGAGTGCCAGATCTGAGAGTACTGGTTTGATTTATGCCTCTGCAAATGTTAGGGGTAAAAAAAAAAAAATCAAATTCAAAGTCTTGTCTCAAGAATGGTATTTCTAGAATCTTTTAAACACAAAATTTGAAATAAAAATCAAGGTTAAATCACTGTTTAGACAGTGAAGAACTTTTTAATTCTAAATATGAATCAACTTCTTAAGCTAAATTTATTTTGTGTTTCTTCATATAAATTTTGTAAATCTTTTAGGGGAAAGGAAAAAAATTGTCAGGTTGGACTGAAGCATTCTGAACATTCCAGGTTCTTCTATTTCTTAACGAAATTATACATATTCAGGTCAAGCCCAGCATGTATGTCTTTGCAACCCTTGCAGTCTTAATAAGCAGCAGATCCTTTTATAACAGCAGGTCGAAGTCATACTAACAAGATGATCAAAACTGAGCTAGCTAAAAGAACACAAGTACAAGACTAAAGTAGTTTCTGGAACTATGTATTACAAGAAAGAAGAAAAGTGTCTGATTTTTAGAGGGGCTACACACTCAGTACTGAGCTGTGCAGGCATGCAGTGCTTCTGGATTGTAATTCCCTTCTAATATATTGTTTGCCTCTGTTCACTGATAGTTCACTTCTAATATATTGAACTTTGGCTTTGTTTTTCTTGCTTTAGTGTTTTCATTGAAAAATTGTCATAAATTGGATCATGAGAAGTCAAATTAAGAAAAGTATTTCCAATTATGTATTTTGATATTCATTCTTTTTAGGTTAATGAGAAACTTCATCAATTCCTTTTTAACAGCAACACAGGTTTATGCGATCTGCTTTTCCATTATTTTCAGATTTTGCAATTTGCTTCTTCAATGAAGAGTAAAAATTTGATTTAGATAAACACAATTATTTACATTCTTTTGGCAATATTTCTCAGATGAACTGGAAAACAATTACATTCCGGATACCCAAAGGAATAGCAAAATTCTTGCAAACATGAAGCCACAGAGAAAATTTAAATTAGCTTTAGCTTTCTTGTGTTAAATTTAATGCATAGAGGGTACTTGCCCATCTCCAGACTAATTCTAAAGAATATTTTCTCGCATGTTTTCCTGTTTAGCTTTAAACTGAAGTAATGCATTTTTTACACTTGCCCTTGGAAAGAAGTCTTCCAAACTACTGAAGCTCAAATACCATATCTCTAAAATATCTGATTTGCTGTCCACTATCATGTCATGTCATCTTCATCATTAATGCTTCTTCCTACTCTTTTTCTACACACATATCAATTTGTGAATAATAAACATGAGTATGTTACTTACCAACTTTCCTAGTTCTTTTATATTTCTTTTCTGTCTCCAGAGGTACTGTGAGGAATGCTTCCAAACAGGAATTGTGTGTAGCTTTCATTGCTATGCCCTTCAATCCTTCTCCCATTTTGTTAATAAGCACATCTCATTTAGTGATCAGATCTATACAGATTCTTTAACATCACAAAAAATGTCTCCCACAACCTAAAACACCAGCTCTAATAATCATGCCTATTTTAAGGCCTCTCAACAAGATCTCAGAATAGATGACAATGCTCACATTGAAAATACGTGAATTAATTTGAGCCACATTTCATGAGGCACAGTATGAAATACACCACTATATCCTAACAAATTTCATATAAATATATTAAAAAACCCCATATCACTAAAATATTAAAATTGCCAAACAGAGGACTCAGAAGCTAAAAAATGCCAAAATTGTAGATGTGTTCACTCTTCTATAGCACAAATACACATCACAACAATTGCTACTGAAAAAACGGTCACAGAAGATCTATGATTGCTGGGAATTTATAGATAAAGTCTGAATTTTTTTTTTGTGTGTGTGTGTGGGGGGGACAACGACATCCAGGCTACAAATGAATAAATACAGTAAAATAAAATAGGGATAAGTAAATGAATCAATGTTTTAAGTCTTGTATACTGGAAGATTTCTTGTCATTTATTACATCTATTTGTCAAGGTCTGTCCTGTTGGAACACTGCTGAATCATTCAGTGTTCAGTTGGTACATATTATTCCTTACACAAAACTCATTCTGACACAAAATATCTTTGAATACACAGGTCATATATTCTGAGCAAAAGAAAACACAACTATCTAGTCACAGCAGTGGAAAGCAAGATACATGGCTGAAAGGTCAGGAATAGTTTCTGTGGAATAGCTGGGAACCGCCAAAGGAATGCAACAGCTAGTCACAGTTTGGGATGTTTCAAGTCAATTACGGAATTAACTCACAGTCCTTCTTTTAATTAAAAGGGGAGTTTTATGGCGTAACAGGGTAAGAGTGCACATGCACTTCACTTGTTGGTGTTGAGGCTGATGAACTTTTGCCTCAGTGTCTCTACCTGATCCTAAGTGGTTAACACTGTTCAGTCTGGCAAGACCTGGGTCATGGTTTCTGATATCAAGAAACTATCCACACAACAAACCAAGCAATAACAGACTCAGTATGTTCCAATCAACAACCCAGTGCACTTGGTAACAACGTATCTGAGAATCCTCAGTTCAGAGTTCAGGGGAAATCACAGGAGACGCCTGGCGACCAAGTTCAGAGATGCCTGAAAGAATGCGGACTCACCCAATGATACCCTCAAAGACAGGGTGACTGTAGATCAACCTGTGTGTTACGGATAAGGATGGCAAGACAACTGCAAGCTGTGACCTGACTCTCCTTATGAGTGACTGCCTCCTCTTTGGAGGACATACCTGTTGTTGGCATGATCTCCTCACATCAGAGTCGTGAGCTATTTGTTTTTTTGTATTTTGTGTACTGTACAGTTGATGTTTAAAGACAAGAAAGTCCCTAATAAAATTCCCCCAATAAATTGCCTGTTTAAACTGAAATTGAAACTCATAAATTCTGTCTCATCCATGAAAAATTATTTAATGCTCCTACTGTTCTTGAAACACGGAACCATGGTAATTTAAACCATGGTAATTTAAAATACATTATGTGAATATATTATGTTGTGCAACATAAAATATTTACATGTTTTTCTTTTGTCCCTCTTGCATCAAAAAGAATTTAGTCTCATCTCTGAATACTGGAAGATCAAGGAGAGAAACTCACTCAGGAAAGGACTGGGAGTGGCATGAAGAAGCAGGGAGGGAAGGAGAAGGATGGAGGTAAGGAGGACTCAGCCAGAGACACAAAACCAGAAACAGGGCAAGAAACCTTTGCTGGAGCAAGGAGAATCCTAGCATGTCATGAGCTGAGAAGATAAATGGAAGTTTGGATCCAGGGGGAATTTGGAAACATCTGGAAATTAACCAGTCAGTTGAATCATCCGGATATAGAAACCAACTTAAAGAACTGCTGCTATCCATTCAGACAGAAAAACAAAGGTAGAGCTTCAGCAAGAAGGTGTCTCTCAGACATCAAATGTGCAAGTATCTTCCCCCTAGGAAAGGAAACTAAATGCATTTATGGTGCAATGTCTTGGGGAGTTTCTGTCTCCTGAGGTGGCTGAACTGAAGGAACTCAGAGAAACAGAGCCCATGGATGGCACTCTCAGAGACACTGCTCAGCAGTCTCATCTCCAGACAAGGAAACTCAGTCACTTTGAGAAAGAGAATGGTGAGATTGGTAGAGGAGACTTTCAGGAACATTATAAAACAAGACTAAGTCCCAGAATAACACTCTCAAGATAATGGGGAAGGAGGGCATTAGGCCAATGATGGGGAAATGACTGCAGTAATGAATAGTGTCTTTCTAGCCAAAGATGGCCGTGTCCCCTTTTGTTCTGGAACCAGGGACCCTAAATGGAGGGAAGAGGTGGGTTGCAAGAGTGGGATTGGCACCTAGGAAGTAGAAGGCAAGCAAGTGGTTTTACAAGCCCAGAGAGCACTGCACAATGACTTGTTTACTAGTTGCAAAGGTCATATGAAGTGGACAAAGGCTCTGGATCAGGAGGTAAATATTGGGGAGAAGCCTGCACTTAAGGTCTCTATGGGCACCAGTAACACAGGGAAAAGTCAAGAGAAAGGTTTTAGAGACAAAGTCTGGGACCTTGCAAAAGAAGCTGAAGACCAGGTAGGCCTTCCATGTAGTAATGCTCTTATACACTAAACAGGACTGTAAACAGATAGAAACGCAAAGATGCTTGGGTAATAAGTGAGGTTTCAGATTCTTTAGGGAGTGGAGACACTTCTCTGTGAGACATCAGCTACTGGAAACAAGAAGCCTCTCCAGGAAGGACAGAGCTCATTCGAAGCTTAAGGGAAGCAACTTGTTAGCACTTAAAATCCAGAAGGTCATGAGTGAACTCCTTACTGATGAGTGTGTGTATAAAGGGGAGGGGGGAGAGAGAGGCATATGGTTATAGAAGAGCACACAGTGTGGTACAAGGCTTCTATTATTAATGAAGACAAAGAAATAATAAAATAGGAAATGGAAAACAGTCCTTTAAACAGGGCTCCATGAGGTTAGCCAGAACAGTAGCATATAGGCTTCCATGTGAATGCTGGAAGTCTAAGAACTAAGGTGGAGGAACTGGAATGCCTAGCCCTAAACAACGACATGGACATATATCCATATTAGGAATGTAATGGTAAGAAGAATCAGTGGGATGCTGTAATGCCAGGATACAAAATATACAGGAGTAATACAATTGGCAATGCTGGTACTGTATGTTAGAGTTCTCTTTAACATAACATCAGATTACCATACTTACCAACTCAACTATTCAGAACCTGCACAGGTTGATACTGTAGGATTAAATAGGAAGAATACAGCACAGCACTCCCTGACCATTATGGTGATTCTGACTGGGACAAGTTGGTATAGGTCAGAGAAGCTACAAAGTCTGGAAATACAACAGTAACAAGAGACTTCCTTCACCTTCTAGCAGTGTGGGCAAAAGTCATACCAGGACATAACACACAGATACTGGATACCAACAGTGGCTGTTTATTGCAGCAACTGATTAAGGAGTCCACGACAGAACAGGCAACTGCTGATTTTGCTGGCATGAAAGATCTAAGTTAAATTCTTGCAACCGAAGAGCCATTCTCTAACAGTGACCAGAATGTACTTAGGTTCAATGGCCCTATGTAAAAAATGAAGGTCAAAATATCCTTCATAGTCTCATTCAACTTCAGAAAGGGGATCTACATAAAAACAAAAACATTGTCCTAATAAAAACAAAAGGGGTAGCTAAGCATCCACAGGTGGTATGGATGCTCCCTTAGGACATCATAAGGGAAGCACTATGGTAGTGCAAATCAGCTATCAAACGAAGCTTCAGAAGAGGTAAGAAGAAGCTAAAAAGGTGAGAGAGGTTTATTTTCAAGAAGTGTTCCTGCAATCTTTGAAATCTGTTCATTGATCAGACTCCCAAAGAAAAAAGCTTACAGGTTAATGAAGTTGGAGAATGAAGGGGAACTGAGGAGTGCATTTAGATCATTAGCTCCATACAGGCATAGTTAGACAATACGATTCTACCTAAAGGCAGATAAAATAATAAAATCTGTCCCAAGTGTGGTGTAGTGAAAAGGAACTCAGAAGGAACTGAAAGCAGAGATTGCATCATATCCACAACATCACTCAGCAATGGAAAAACCATTTTCACGGAGGTGGAAGTAATGGCATACTACCGAGGTAATATTTATATCATTTTGCAATGCACAAGATCAATAAAAAGCTATGAACGGAGAACTTTGGGAATCTTTGTGCATGTCTCATTTCATTCCCAGAGCTGGAAATACTTTCTAAACACCCACTTACTGAAATGGCTAAAACGATGTTTTAAGAATGAAGTCACATCTAAACTGGAACTCAGCAGTTACCTAATACAACCTCCACTAGCTCAGAAAGAGAACACCAGGATCTATTGCAACATAAGGGAAATTGAGAGAATAAGAGTGCAGCTACCTGTGCAGGATTCAAGGCTAGACTTTGGGCATAGCTAATATTCTAACAGAACAAAAAATTAAACCCTGAGAGTGTTCCTGTCTAAGAACAGCCAAGGCTTCGGATTTTCTCCCTCTGCCAGCACTCCTTGACCATTGTTCTGGGCTCTGAATACGAAGCTGACTCAAAAGGCAAAGTCACCCTCACCTGCTGCACTCCCAGTACCCTTCTTAGAAAGCCTGTACCTGCACATGCATCTGGCACATCCCTGCAAAAATTGTTACAACCTGAAGGGATGAAAGCACAAGCTGGTAGGAAGAGGAAACAATATTACAAATTAAAGTGAGAGGCACATTAAGAATGCTTTGGCTGAACTAAGCCTCATTTTCTAATCAACATTTTTAAAGATATACAGAGAACTATAAAGAACTCTAAACAGTGATCAATGAATGTTTGCTGATTTCATACAAAATCCAGCAATTGTCAAATCTTTACAAATGAATGATTTGCAGTAGCTAAACATTATGAAACCTTCTCAAAAAAAAAAAAAAGACTGCTGCAAAAAGCAAGGGGAAAGGGGCAAATGTTAGAAAAGAAGAGTGAAAAAACTCTAAAAATAATAAGCCAAATAAAGAATTAAGCCTCTTGGTGCTCTCCCTTTAGAAATTTATATGGTTTGCACAATTCCTAGACAATTCAATAGTCAAAATGTCTCTTGTTCATATTCAACAGTTTTATCGCCAAAAGCAATATCTAAGTCCATCTGAGGTGGCTTAAAAATTTGAGCTTCAGACATTCCTTAAAAACTTTTACCAGGCTTATTTTAATTAGTTACTGCATTTAGACCATATACGATAGAATCAGATCATTCACATACATAAATCAGTAAATATCATTTAGAAAAAGGCAGGCTGAAATGAATGTCTACTGACCATCATGCATATTACTACTAACAACCACAGTATTTTAGCTACTTTTTCAATCCTGTTATAATTACTTTTCATCGAAATTATACACACATATTTTAAAAAGCTCAAATGCAAGTTTCCAAAATACGCTCAGATTAAACATTAATCCTGGCTGAGTGCCCTTTCCACAACTGGAATTCAAAAAGGCAAAAAATCCTCTTGATTACTGAACAGCTCATTAAACTTTTATGAGTGCAACTGGGCAACCAGTTGAAATACCAGAGAAGTTTCTGAACCATTTTTGTGGATTTCCAGCACAGACCCTATCCCTTTGAAGTTGATGTTCACCAGCCTCAGCCTCAGTCCACTCAGAGTGGGAGAAAAGAGATCAAGATCACTAAGTACCATCCTGAAACATTAAGTCTCATGTACTGCAGTGGAGTTAACCTTGGATAATATCTGAAACCCTCAATAATAAGCTAGCACTCATTTCTGAAGTACAGAGAGACTCTCATTTAAACCATCTTGACCAGTTTGACAGGGCCACACTTGACCTTGTGTACTTTTGACTACCTTAATAAAATACATATAAATAAATTACACATACGTAATCAACTAAATCCACACTTCACTATTTCAAGACCTCATATATTGTATGTTAATATATTTTTATTTTTAACCTGAGTGAATCAAAACATGTAGGAATCTGAGAGACAATTCTAATTTGGATGATCATTTGTTGAACTCCCATTACTTACAGGCTGGTATGATCTGATGTGTAACCACAGAAAAAGTGGAGAAGAGACTCCCGATAATTTTAGGGAAAATACTGAGACACAAAAATTCACCCAGAAAAAAACTAGAGTGAATACTGGGTCCCCGATATTTTTGGACTGCCTGGGATTTTTCATGCTAGAAGGTTAAATCTTAAGGATATTATACCATAACATTTTCATATTGACTGAGCGGTTGTGGCTTGAGGAATCTTTGCATTCTGGGACACAACCTAAGATATGACAAGAAATGCCACATAATATGAAACTATAAACTAGCATGTATCAGTAGAAAAATGTTTTGTAATTTGGCTGGAGAAAAGGAAATTTATTATCTAATCTCAAAAACTAGGAAACCAGCTGAGGGAAATCCCAAGACTATCTAGATTCTAATTTAAAATAAAGAGGATGGCCCTTGTTAATAAATGCACATGAAGCTTACCTTTTCTATACTGACTGTTTACCTGTTTTTATACTAGCTGATCCATTTCTTTCACTTACTAGGTTTCAATTTTTTTGTGCCAAATACATTTTCCAACTTGTTCATGTATTATCCCCATTTAGATGTAAGCAGAACAGAATTTTCCAAGATACCAAGCAATACTTCCTTGAAGTGTAACTCCATGATTTCCAGCAATACAAAGGGCATAGTACAGTCATGAATGCAGTTATCTAAGAAAACACCTTGAAAAGATTACAGTTGTTCTAAATTTCTAATGTGATTTCAAGGTGTTTTCCTAGATAACTGCACTCATGACTGTAATTATATACATAGTGAATTTAGACCATTTTGTAAGTTAATGATTGTATTAATCTAGAACAATTTCCTGCCGTAACTAACTCATGGAAATTTACCTACATGATATGTAAACAGTTCTTCAGCTTACTATCTAATTTCTATTTCTTAAAAAAATCTTCAGAAAAAATTTTAACAGAAAAACAGCACACAGAGGCTGCTGAACTTTCCTGTAGGATTCGTTTAAAATAGCAAAACAGTTTGGAATCAATAATCTTATGCCTTCATTTTCTGAATTTCTATTTATTACTAGCAAACTAGCATCATTTCCTGAATTTATTTTTATTACATTAAATATCAAGTTAACGTTAGTTGCCAAACTCTAAGAAGCACTTGCTCAATGCACAGACTACAGAAGTAAAGTTTTAAAGGTGCTATAGGGAATAAAGAGAGCAGATTATATTAACAAGTATCGAGCAAACGTAAAACATAACCTCAAATGCAGAAGAGATGTCATTACTTTCTTATTAATTCTTTCTAATATCTGCTGATTGTTTGGACAAGTTTTAAAACACAAAGATGAAAATACAGGTGAGCACAGTAGATCACGCAGTTTAATCTGTGAAATTAATTATTCCGTTTGGTCACTGATTTATTTTGCATTTTTTTCTTTTTTGGAAAAATAAAACCCAAACCACTATTCCAAACAATATAGAAGTAATAAGGAAGAAAGATGTATTAGACACAAAGAGACCTGTTACCGAAATACAGCACTTTCCAGACAGCAGACATAAGGGAAATTCTCATCTCTGTCTATTCCCCAGATTCATTCACCACAGTGCTGGCAGGCAAGCACTTGATGCCTGAAAGAACATCAGGGCAAGAAATACACTTCGCATTTGGGGCTGCTGTAAAACTGCTACAGTTACCTTGCTAGCTAGCTTTGTGCTGATGAACTGCTGCATGACTTATCTTTTTGTTTTGCTGTTAACTGGTGCTCACGTTCAGATGCCATTTTCACACTGCAAAATGACCAAATTGAACGGCTGCCTTTAGGGCCTGCTTGAGTTAAGACTCCAGAATACTTTACTATGCCTGCTCACAACTCTCCAGGACATCCTTATGGCAGTGATGGACTCTGCCATAGGCTCTTTCTTTTCCACCGAGAAGTCTGAGCTAAACCCTTTAACTGTTTGAGAGTTACAATGCACAGAAACAAATTACTAAAAGCAAAATTAAAAGCTTCCTATTAATGCTTCTTCAGGTGACAATGGAGAATCTTTCAGAACAAATTTTTAAAAGATTTTGTATAGACCCAAGCTCAGTGTTTCACAATCAAATACCTACCATTACCTATTTTTTTCTTCTTTTTTTTAAAGTAGCCTGTTTGAACTGAATGGTAATGAAGTGTAATGAATGTTGCTTCATCAGGACATTATTACCATATACTAATATACTAATGCACTAACTAGGACTCACTCAGCTAATACTAGTTAATGAAGTAAATTACAGATATTTAAGATAGAAAAGGCCCATGTCTTCTTTCACTCTGTGCCCCAAGTGATGCAGGAACTGGTTTTGCATAACATGATTTCTAACATTTTGCTCCATACAGAAACTTAAGGGATGTGGCCTCTTCCCATGTTGTGAAACAGTAGAACCAGGAAGGCTCTTTCTGCCCCACAGTGAACACTGAATTTCTATACTGTAACCTTCATAACATTATTCCTATTTATTTCCTGTCTCATACTATACAACTCTTCCTTCGCTATCACCTCTATAATGCTGCTTTTGCTTTTTTGACTGTCTTGCCTTGCCAAGTATTATTTTACTTTTAGTATTTCCCTATAAGCTATGTTCCCTCAAAACCTTAACAAAGTCTGGTAGTCCTCCTTGAATCCTAATTTGACCTATTTCCCCCTCTTGTGTGAAAACAGCAATGCAACTTTGTAGGGAAGGGCAGCTTCAGTAAGATGATGGCTTGGGAATGCCGTTCTTTGCACTCCCATCCTGCAGCCTGCTAAAAAGAATCCCAAAGGTCTCTTTCAGTACCATTATTTCTTAAATGAATGTCTCTATCTTTCGATAAATAATTTTGGCTCATTTTCCCCTAATTATATTAGCTTGTAATTTCCAAGTGAAATAGGCTTATGCATTTTTGTTGTTTTTGTTTTTTTTTAATTGTGCCAAATCAGTTTGTCCTCTGTCCTGACTGGTAACTACAACACCCTTCAATTTATAAGGATTCCATCTATACAAAACAAAAACAGAAAAGAAGTTAGCATATGGTTGTGCTCTTTCCAGAATAATAATGAAGATGGGACTGTTCCCAGCATCAAGCTCCAGACACCATATGCTTTGCTGTCTATCCCTGCATTGCTATTTATGAAATTTTATTCTTTATTCTTTAAACAGTATTTAGATATTTTCTGCCTTGTAAGAGTTTTTATTTTACTACTGTGAATTCATGACAGATAACATCAAATGCCACACGGACTTACAAAGACTACATCTCTTCTGTCTGCTTTCTTCCAGACAAGCCATATTTTTCTCATTTTTCTCAGATTTGAAAAGTATTACTGAAATAGTCTTCAATTTTTCAGTGCAGGGGCATGAATCTCACATAATAAAATGTGGATGAGATTCAGTCATCACTGGAAACCTAGTTCAAGCTCCTCAGAAAACTCCAAACATATGTCCCTTCTCATACTCTTCCACTTTGTATTGGGCTGAGCAAATACAAGGTGTTGACAACCTGGAGGGAGCTCAGTAGGGGCCACTGGCATGGGGCTGAGCACACAGTGTATGAGGAGAGGCTGAAGGAACTGGGCCTGTTTGGCTTGGACACAAGAAGGATTGGGGCGGAGACTGGACCTAACAGCAAACCTTCCGCTATCAAAGAAGAGGTTATGCAGAAGATCAAGCCAGACTCTTCCTGAAGGTAGATGGCTGGAGGACGAAAGAAAATGGTCCTATGTTGAAATGAGGGAGGTTCTGACTAGACACAGGGAAAAAAATTGTTCAGCAGGATGACAGTTAAACACTTGCTGCCCAGAGAGGCTGCCGAATCTCTGCTCTGGCAGGTTCTCAAGACTCCCCTAGACAAAGCCCTGAGCAACCTGGTCTAAATTCAGTGTTAACCCTACACTTAAAAATGAGCTGAATTAGATGGCTTCCTGAGGTCCCTTCCAAGTGGAATGATTCTACAATTCTAACTTTAGCGCTTTTTAAGAAAGCACTAACCCAGTAAGTAGAAAATAAATAAATAAATAACCAGTAGGATAGTCATCCTCAATTTGACCTAGCTAGTTAGAATTAACATTGCATTATCAAGCAGTCTTTAGTGTTAATATTCCGCAGAGTAATTAAAACAAAACTGATTAAGTAGTTTTCATTTTAATGAAAATTTAAATAAATAAATTTAAATAAATATTTAAAAATAAATCAAGAATTTAATAATGATTACTTTATGAGATATATAATATTGATTTCTTCCTTTTTTCTATGATGGTATGCCCTTCCTACAGCAACACGCAGGCAACAAATTCAGTTCTTCATCCTTTAGACGTAAACATGTAGGGAATAATGCCATTTTTTGCTTTACAGAGTAAGATAATAAAATTTTAAGTCTTTTTTTTTTCCCTCTCAGAGAGAGAACGAAAGACTGCCTTAATGTCTTTGGCCAATAGTCTCTCTAACCATATCATATGTATACTTCTAGTTTCTTGGTCAGCACTGATGCAGAAGTAGAACTCATCAAATAAGTTGCTCTGAAATTAAAGGTAAATAAACATGTGGACCAATTCCAAAATCCTCACTAAAATTAACGAGTCTTTGCAGAAGCAACTCTCTTGAACTGAAAAAGACTAGTTGCATAAGAAAGGATTAATCACCTGGGGCAGGACCACTGAATCCTTCCCATCTCAAATGTTTCACCTTCACACAAACATTTTTATTGGGTCATCTAATGCTGATTGAACTGGCAAAAATTTCAACCAACTTTCATGTTATAATAAAACAACTGACAAAGCAGAACAACAACTGCAAACTTTATTTCTTCCTCTTAAAAAATGTTAATAACCCTATTACATTACATAACTTAAACTACTAAATCTACTCGAACCTCTGTGTAACTGTAACTGCTCACAGCACTAAGGTGACTTCCCCAATGGGATTGGACTGGCAAGTGAAAATATTTAAGTAGTTTAAAACATCTTCAAGTGCATCACTACAAGCACTTCTCTCTTAAGGATTTTCCAGCCTACTGGAAAAATTTTCAGCAATGATTAATATTTGCCTCTTCTCACATGAAAAGGAAAAATACAAGACATACAGATAAAAAGATGATCACCTCTCTAATTAGGAATCTTTAACTTCTCAAGTATTTACAAAAGTGATTTGCTATCAGAATATAATGCATATAGATGTAGATATCTCAAAACTTAAACCACAACATAAGCTGAGCTGCTTTTCTACCTATGTTCTCTTAGAGTAAAAATTCCCTTGGATTTCAAAAAAGCTTTGGCTATGTACTGAGGAATGAAGTTGGGAACAAATGCTTTATTTCCCAGTTTAACTTATTAACAAATTTTTTCTCGATAGGAACTGGGCCAAGCAAACATACAGAACCTGGTGCTTGCCCACCCAGACCCTTGTCCTAGAAAGGAAAGCAACTTTCTGCTCAGAATTTGCTTTATTTTCTCTGTTTTTGACCAATTTTTAGTTACCAGTTATCCTCAGTGACACAATCTTCTGGCGTCTGTGCTGCTTCAAGAATCTTAATCCACTCATTGTAATTTAACAAAGGGATGTATTCTTATATTTGATTTTATTACCCTGTTTTGTAAGGTTTTCTCTTAACAAAGTGTTAGCAGAGTGTCAGTAATAACCTGGTTCCAAATTGGGTCATGCGAATTGATCAATCCTAGTTAAAAAAAATGCAGATTTCAGGGACTGTCATATTAATCTTAAAATGGTGGGGAATACAGACGTTCATCATCTTTAGGCTGGTTTTCTGTTGAAAAATAGTCTACAGAGATTGTTAACATATGAATTATATTCAAAATTGTTCAAAGACACTTTTTGTCCTTGTGATGTCTTTGCAAATAGAATACTTCAACTATTTTTAAGCATTTGTTATTTATCATTCCAAAAGTTTGACCTGTCCTACTTGTTTCACAATGCTGATTTTTGCTCCAACACCACGTGACGAATACATGAAATATAAAGAACTTTGCAGACTTGCTAGATTGAGAAGTCCTGTATTTTTTTAAACTAGATTTCTTTTGAAAAATAATTGACCAATGCTCATGAAGAAGATAGGAAAAAATACCAAAGTGAAATTTTTATTCCAAATTATGGCCAAAATTTTTATTTGCCTAGTATCAGCAGAGATTAACAGGACACACAGAAATTATAAACTCAGCTAATCTTCCATAAAGAATTACTGCAAGCAGTTGATTTTAGAAACTCATAATACGCATTAAATATTGAATAAAGTACTTAAACTGATTTAAAAAATTACGAAATGGAAAATGGTAATGTGACTGAAAGGTTATTCAGAGGTTTCACATGACAGAGCTACATGTTTTAAGCCTCTAGGGCCAAAAGGTGGGCTGTAGGGATACAGAAGTACCAATATTTCAATTTAAAATTTACATTTATCAGTGTTCATCCTTAAATTGCCTTTAAAATGGAAGACTGCTGAAATATTTTATGTTTATCATTTAATTATTTATTCTACTTATTAAATCCTGAAATGTTTTATACATTATACATCTGTACGTTAATGAAAGTTATCAAAGTGCTTTGAACATGTTTCTTGATACTTCTATCATGAAATATTACTACAAGCCTATAATTTTAATTGATATTGACTTTTTTTTTTCCTCTAGCCTCTGTCCACGTTGTGCCAGTTACAATATTGAAAGCAAGAATCCAGCATGGTTTTCCTAAATCATTGACAAATTTTTTTTGTCAGAACTGTGAGATCTGCTTCAGCATTAATTACTGCATTAGTGATACAGGAGGTGAATTATACAATTCCTGTCCTGTACATTTAGTTGCCAAAAGTTTATTTTTAAGAAAATTATGCTTTGTTCTTTAATCTCTTTACACTATTAGTACTTCAGAACCAACAACTAGAAATGGTAAAGCAGAGCATCCATGAAAGGCTAACAACATAAAGACCTCTTTGCTGAGTGTGAATACTACCTTCACAGCATCAGTCCCTCCACAAAAAAGAAAACATATGCAATATACATACACATAGTAATATACAATTTCCTGCAGGAGTGTGTTTAAGAGGGTGGGATGAGGGAGGGAAGGAGATGGTAGTGCATCAAGCTATATGATATTTATGTATCTGTGCACTCTGTTAACATGTGAAAACTTATCCTGGATACTGGAGTTGATCCCTTCCTTTAGCATGCCATTAGGATTTAGACACTAAATTCATTCTGTAGTGTTCACATAAATGTAAAATGTTAAAAGGGTAATTAACAGTTGTAACCCCAAAATAGTGGAGAAAAAAGCCCAAGCCCTCTACAAGGAGGGAACTGCATTTTGATACTGTGTCCACACTATACACTAGCTTTTGAAAATTGCTATGGTCGGGCCTCGCAATCAGATTATGCGTGCATTGTACTCCAGCAATTATAGATAGCCTGTTACTAAGGAAAACATATACAGTGACCCAAGAGGAAGGTGAATACATCTCTAGCAGAAACTGAAGCAAGGTTTATTGTATCTCTTTGTTTGAAGTGCTGATCACAGCTGCTGGCACTTCAGTCTTGCTTCAAACACACAAGAGTCATTTATGCTGGGTGACAACAAACTACAGTATTGGGTGAACTTCTGCAAGATTAAACACTACAGCAAGCAGTTATTAATGCTGGCAGAACTGTTTTGCTTGTTTTTGTTCAGTCTGAACATGTGCTTTTAAAGATGTTAATTTAAACTCCTGGTACTTTAAAAAAACGGAGGTAGATGATGTAGTTACTCTTAAGTGAATACTATGTTGCATATTAACTATCACAAATTATTAGGATTACACTCAGACTGGGCCCTCAAATAGATTGGTGATGGGTACAAATAAGACTGACAAATCCTGCTAAATTCTGCTGGGAAGCAAATTCCATTGCAATGTATATGGAATATGGAAAGATATGGATATCTTTTACTTGTGGACCTGAAAGAAATCTTGGCTTTTTTTCGGCTGATGTTCATGCCTGTACAAAATGCAATTTACCTGTCATTCTCAAAAACGATAGCTGACTCCTCACCCTTTTTGGCCATCCTGTGGATCTTGTGACAGGTATCACAGTGGCAGGCCTACAGGGTCAAGTTCCAAGATACAGGGGAAAAAGCTGTCACAGGTCACCTACACGTTGTAAACGTGACCTGGAGGGATCAAGTCTATGGATCAGAGGGCAGCTCAGAATCCAGATCCGTTCAAACCTTAGGTATTTTTATAATGTGTCCATTACGCTGATGCACATTTCAGTATCTTATCTGGAACTGAACATCTATTCTAGGTTCCTAATACTACCCTACTACCCAGAAAATAGCTGTGATGTTTAGTGTTGAAACAGTACTCTCCATACTCTAAGCAGCAAATGCATATAGAATAAAACACTGCTGCTGTGAACTACCCATTAACTGAAGTGCTACAGCACAGTGTTGGGTACCCAAGAAGTCCACAAACTGCTGGTAATTCTGATCAAGAGACATTATGATTCTCTGTTACAGTAATCTCCTCCCCATTCCCCCCAACATTAAAGATAAGCCTTTAAAAAAAAATTATTTTAGTGAAAAATATGCAGTAGCCTGCATACAAACAACCAGATGGGGAAAGGAAGCAACTTAAATTTGCATAAAGACTTTAACCGGAAATGCTCTGTAAACATAGCATTAACTGCACGTAATAGTTGTTACTATAGTGGTATCCCTAAATAGCACCAATGGGATCTAGACCTCATAACAAGATATACTGTATAAATGTATATGCAAAGGTATACACCATGCTTTCAAAAATCTTTCACCTATAATAAAATATCACCTACCCAAATTGAATACAAAACAACATGAAAGGAAAGAGAACAGATGGTTAGAATGATAACTGCATACAAATTTTACACATAGCTAAACTGCTCCTAATTATTTTGGTTTTAGATCTTCTACCACATCTTCATAATTTCTTCTCCTTAACCTCCATAACCTTCTCCCTGTGAAAAGATTCATGAGTTCCCTGCTTCTAGCGTGATACATTTTCTATCAACTGGAGTTTTTTCTTTCTCCCTCTATTCTTCCAAAACATGTGGGAAAAAGTTCTCCTTAGCTACTGCATGAATTAGGAAAAGACTGGACAAAATAGCAGCTTAAGTAAAATTCACAGTGGTGGTAAGGTAATGCTTCTCTGAGATCTTGCCTTAATATAGCCTCCTTGCTCATTACTACCTAGTTAAGTCTTGATTAACATCTCAAATAGCCTATATAACCAGGGCCTCAGGAGGGCTCTGAGATTCAAGTCTCTCTCCCATAATGTGTAAAGATGGCAAGAGACACCTGAGCGTTGTAATCTCGTCATCTGGAGGTCATCGTTTCTCCAGTGCATGTTAGTGGACAACTAGTGGTCAGTTATGATAAAGGATTCAAGCTTTTAGTATTTCCATCGTTTCTCTTTATAGAAGAAAATCTAAAGCTAGTTACTATCTTCTGGAGAAAACAGCTCTTTTGCTACCTACAAGGTACGTTTCTAGCTGGTGATCATGAGTAAAATGTTACAAAGCAGCATCATAATTTAATAGCTTGAGCCTTTTTTCAACTTTCAGAAAACTGAATGGGTAAGAACCGCATAATGCATCATCTTATAACTGGAGTTTTTAATGCCTCTTTTCTTCCAAATGTCTTTTCCAGCGGAACATGCATGTTAACAAGAATCATGCACATAGATCCAAATTGGAAACACATGCCTTTTTGTTTGCAAAATGAGCCAGTGCATACACCCTTCTCTTGCACCATGACACAGTGTCAGTTATATGAAAAAAAGGAAAACTGTATACAGCTTAGGTCCAAATGCTGTCCTGAAACAAGATTCTGTTGATTTCAGTCACTGTCATATCTGTGCTTGGCTTGGGTTTGGTTACTAACATTCTCTCTAGCTAAAAATAACAATGGAAGTTTTCTTCTTCTTCTTCTTCTTCTTCTTCTTCTTTTTTAAATCTGTCAGTGTGAAAGTATATGTAATTTTAATCATACTTCTCACTCTGAAATGTTTCACAAAGTAAGATTTTGCTTGCATTAAGCCCAAGTTATTACCACACAATCCTCCAGAACATTTCAGACATGAGTCAAGCACGACACTGAAATAATTCAGTAAATTTAAGATAATATTTTACAATGGAAGTTACTAGCATGAATACCTTTAATTTCATTTTCAATGATAACATTGTAGCAATATTTTTAAACTGAGATGGTACACTGACTGAGGTATATAGCACTGATAACTTCAGAGACACAGAAATACAAGAAACGCAACCAAAATGACATATTGGAAAAAAGCACTGTATGATCCTTAGGCAAGCAGAACAAAAAACTGCTGATTATAGATGCTAGTATTTGTGTTAAGCTTATCTGTTTTCTTAGGAACTGTATTAAGAATTCTATGAATTAAGCCAGTAAATCTTACCAGATTTCATCAAAGCAGTAGTTACTAAGGAAAACATCCTTTTTCCATGTGAAACACAGGAAAGTATCAAATCTGACGCTACTTCAGGGAGCATTTGTTTTCCCATGCCAATCTACCTATCTTTCCATGTATAAAAGGACTATGTAAAGCAATAATGAGTTGGGTTCAGGCTGTAGGAGATGAATACAAAGTCATCCAAAGTTGACACTGTTTTAAACTGCAGCTAATTGGAAAACCAATGGACATAAATAGAGAATACAGAAAGTACCTAAAGAGTGCAATGGCAGATAATGATCCAGTAAGAAACAGAATGCTTTCATGAAGAATAAAAACAGAACAAACAACTGAGCACAGACATAAGGACAGTTATCAACATTCAAAGTCTTAGCTCTTGTCACATTTACCCTCTGCTTCCTCTTGTGTTACTCTGCAGCTTCCCACCTCTTTTTCCTTTTTAACAAAATCCACCCGCCTTTGACTATTTACGTAAGAACATAAAAGGTAGTGAAGAGACCTTCGGTCATGGAACAGTAAATTAGTAAGTATTCTTTAACAATGGACTGCAATACCCATAACTTGCTCTGTATTTCACATCATTAACAGTTTTGCTCTTAGACTCTCTAAAAACACTTTTTAAGGTATGTAAAATTCTTACTATATATACATTCTACTTGTAATCTTTTCTAAAATGTATTAGTCTAGTCAAATAGCTGGCAATGATGACCTGAACCAACTGCAAGCAAAGACACTGGAATAATTCAGGTTGGAAGTGACCTCAGGAGGTCTCTAGTTCAACCTCCTGCCCAGAGCAGGGAAATCTATGAGGTCAGACCAGGCTGCTCAGAGTTTTATTTAGCCATGTCTCGAAAACCTCCAAGGATGGAAACAGCAAGCCCTCTCTGGGCAATCTGTTCCACTGCTTGAGTGTCCTCATGGCAAAAGTTTTACTTTATATCAAGCCTGAAACCCTTCTATCTCACCTATGCCCGCTGCCCCTTGTGCTGTGGTCTAACAAGTGGTGAGTAGAGGGGGGTAATCACTTCCCTTGATGGACTGACTATGCTCCTGAGCATACAGCCCAGGTTGTTGTTGAACACTTTTGCTGCCAGGGCACACTGCTGGCTCATGGTCATCTTATATCTGCCAAGGCCCCCAGGTCCCTTCCTACAGAGCTAATCCACAGCTAGGTAGGCCCCAGCCTGGATCACTGCATGGAGTTATTTCTTCCCAGATGCACAACTTGGCATTGGTCCTTCTTGAATTTCCTAACCTGTTGACCTATTCCTCAGCCTGTCTAGGTCTCTCTGGATGGCTGCCCTGCCCTCAAGCGTATCAACAGGTCAACCCAATTTGGCATCGTCTGCAAACTTGATTAGAGCTTGCTCTGTCACCTCCACAAGTCATTGAGAAAGACATTGAACAGGACAGGTCCCAAGATACTCCATTTGTTACTGGCCTTCAGGTATAGTACATCCTTTAATCGCTACTTTTTGAGCCTGATCATACAGCCAGCTTTTTAGCCATCTAGCTGCCCCCCTCCATCCAAAGCATACCATCCTAAATTGGATACAAGGATATTGTGGGAGACAGTACTGAAAGCCCTGCTTAAATCAACGTAAATGACATCACTGCTTTTCTCTCATCCACAAATCTAGTCATTTTATCAGAGAAGCCAACTAGTTTGGTCAGGCGTGATTTATCTGGTAAATCCATGGCAACTGTTTCCAATCACCTTTTCCTTCATGTGCCTGTGACTCTTACTAGAAAGACTGACTACACTGTATAAGTCATTTTACAGTTTTGTTTCATTTAGTCCATGGGCACATAATTTTATAGACTCCTATCTGAAAAATTATTCTGATGTCAGTGTATGTTGTATGTGGGGAACGCTCACTCCAAACAAATCCTCTGACACTAATGAGCTTATTTCTCAGGTTTCTGAAAGCCTTTTGGTAAAAGAAAAATGTTCCATAAAAAGGCAGGCAGTATGAGAATGCGTGCTACAATAAAATATGCCTAGAAATTTTACAAATGTATTGAAAAGCCAAGTAAATGTAACCCATGAAGAGACAGTGTCTGTCCTCTACTTATTTCTAGATAATAAACAATAGAATACTCCCCATAGCTCACATAGGCAATCCAAAAAAGTGATATAGCCTGGAATTCTCAACCTCTGATCTTTGTTAATTTTGATAAATATATAGTTATGTATATTATCTTTATTTGTATATAAAACCTAAAAGGAGATCAAGTAGATCTCAGTAACAGAAATACTAAGATATGCCATTTCTTTGCTCCTTCCATGTGACTCAGTGTTAACATGAAGTCACACTGATCTTTGAAATTAGGTGCATAATTGGAGATACCAAAAGAATTTAAATAGGGTCCAGACAGTCCTATTCCACAATGGCTCTGTATCTACTGAAGACAGCTTAGACTCATGCCAGCTTAACAAACTATGCCAGGAAGTGATATAAAATCACAGGAACTGAACCTCCATGCCCAAATAGGATAGGTGTAATATTAGGACTATACTAACAGTCATCAAGCCAGAAGGTTGACAGCAACTGTGACATGCAGAGGGAAAACAGAAATCCCATGGAGGCAAAATCCGTAATACTAACAGGAAGCATATATAGACCAGTGAAAGGGCGAGGGTCATGTCAACGTTAATTTTTTAGACATTGTCAATGTTAGTGCCTGGAAGGGCTAGTCCTCGCTAATACATGTAGGGAGTGTAATTTTTGTTTTGGTCTTCTCCTGTGTAGAAGGTCTAGTCCAAGATAGCATCGTCAAAGAAACAATCTACCAGAAAAACATAATGTATACAGATTTAACATCTTTGCAGAAGCAAAATCCCAAAGAAATCACTACAGTTGTGTTTAATTTCAAGGAGAGCAATCACATAAGAATAAAGCAGCTTGTTAAAAAGAAGCCAAGAGCAACTAATAGACTTCCTACCATCTGTCAAGATTTGACACTGTTTGGGACATGATACTGAAGTCTGAGACAAATGCATATAAATTAAAAAGAAGATATCATAGCTAAATAGCAGGAGAAAGGACATAATTAAAGGTTAAAAAAGCAGTCTTCAAAACACTTTTGTGTTTATATGAGGAATATAAAGTATCATAAAATCTAACTTTCAAAAGCCAATGATAAATCCTTTTTCAATCACATCAAAAGTCGAAAATGCTCCTGAGAGCCAATGTAGTCAAAAGACAAAATACAAACAACAAAAAAAAAAAGTTCAGAAAGAATAAGGCAATACCAGAAAAAATCCACATATTTTTTATATCTGTGTTCAACATGGCAAAGTTCAAGTTTTTTGCGGGGAACTCATTGAGAAAACTGTCTCAAATTCAATGCCATAAAAAAGGGGATGGGACAACTGGATGAAACAAAGAACAACAGAACTACTGGGAAAAGACGGCACATATCCCAGAGTAGTGAAAGAATGTAAGGAAGAAATAAATGAACCACTAGCTGCAGTGTACAACTTCCCACTTAAAAATAAATGTGTATCAGGTAAGTGGAAGGTGGATAAAGTAATGCCAGTTAAGAAAACCCAGTGTTCCAGAGGATATGTGGGGAACTGCAGGCCTGTAAGCCCTCGCCAATTTGTTAGAAATTATTCTAAAATTCTGAAATAATGAGCACATGCAACCACATGACTCACCGGAATCTTATGAAGGAGCCAGTGAGCACATTATTTTTTGAAAAATTCAAGGTTTTGGATTATAACAGAGTCATAAGAAAATATCAGCTCAATGCTCCAAAACATCTCAAAAAAGCAACAAGAATATTAATAATTAGGAAAGCAATATAGGACAAAGGAGACGTGCCATTATGTTAACATACATCTGTAGTACACCAGTATCTTGAATGCTGTGCATGGTTCTAATTTCCCTCTCACAAATATAATTAAATTAAGTAAAACTGGAAAAAGAAAAAAATAGATAAGGCTGGCAAGGATGACTAAAAATTTTGAAACAGCTTCCATAGTAATATACTGCTAAATACATGGGGAGGCCTGAACCTGGAAAAGTGCAGCATGCATGATGGAGCTCTGCACAGTCATGAGAGGCACGGAGAAGGGGAATAAGGGTCTATTTTCCACAATTGATTCCAGTACAAGAACTAAGGGGCATCAACTGAAACATCAAGTAGAAGTTTCCAAAGAAACTTTCATCACACAGGGCGCACATAAGCTGAAAAACTCCTTGCCACATGATGGATGCTGAAGTTTGCATGTTTTCAGAGAGAAATTAGACAAGTTCAAGACAGACAACTTCATAAAGGCATACCAAGTGCAAAGCTACCAGGCTCTGGGCTTACGATACTTGGTGGAGACTGGAAGATGACTCTGTGGAATATCAGCATGCTTGCTCTGTCCTCTTCCCCAGGCATCTTTTCACAAGGCTCTGTTAGAGCAGATACTGGTCTCAGTGGACCATTGATCTAACTCAGAACTTTGACACTGATGCTACTTTCAGAACACTACTAGTGTATAGACACCATTTAAAATTACAGATAGAATCAACAGCAATTTCATTGACGAGAAAAAATGTCCCTCTTGCACAGTTTAATGCGCATGTAAGAGACGAAGCGTGAGACAGCCATGGTGTAACAGATGGACATATATCCACTTTAACAATACTACTTCGGGTACTGTTATTTCACATTAGTTCTTACAATATAATCTCAGCTGCCCCTTGTGTCTTACAATAAAGACAAATCATGCAGTATATGCACATTTAAATGTGCATTTGAAAGCTAACAAAGACGATCTTCATCAAAGAAAAAAGGATGCATAAAAGATCTGGAATGGAAAAGGGAAGTTTGCACAATTTTTAATTGTGCACTTTTTAAATATAGTTGGCTGAGCAGTATCTTGTCCTAAAAAAGGGGCTCTAAGTCCACTTATCTCTCAGCTGTTACATGGCAACTGATTTTAAAAACATCAACGTTAGTAAATTCAAAGCCTCAGACAGCATGATGATGTTCTTCTTTGACTGTAGTTACAATTTCTGCCAGTCCAAATAAATACCTGCAATAAGCAATCCCTGTTGAAAGGTGAAGAAAGAATAATAAGAAAATACCATGCACCATTTTTTTAAACACAAGTTGTTAATGTTGATTTTTATGTGGCTTAAAAACTAGCATTAAAAAAATCCCTGCATCAAACGCCACTTTTCAAAAGTGTACACGTTACCTGATTACCTCCATCCTGAACACTGATCACAGTAATTGTCCAAGATTTTTGCTGTCATTCTACCTCTGCAATTGCCTGCAAACACCTCAGGCAGTTCAGTCTTATTCTTAGGACCACATAGCTGTGTCACATCCTCTTCATCTTCTCCTTCCATTGGTATTTCTGAAGTTATTGTGAAAACACAACATCTTAATTAGTACACAACATATTTCATAGCAGCTATGCTTCTTTTCAGCTGCCTACTCTTTGCAAATGCTTTAAAGTGGACATCAAGACTTCCAAAGACTTATCCCAGTTGAGGCAGGCTCAGGGAGAGACCAGACTCAGGAAGGAAGTCCTAAGAACTTCTTCCCTTCTCCTCCTTTCACTGAGGGACTGGTCTGAAGTTCAGATATTCTCTTAGCAAACTTCAGAATTGGAAACAGCATACACACATCAACATAGTGCTACACATTAGCAAATCCTTCTGATGAGAAACAGACAATATCTCAAGCACAGCACCCTCCAAACATGCTCATACCCTTTTCAGGATGGCTTCTTTCTCATTTACCTTTGTATGAATAGTGTCATGCCCATAAGTGTAAATGCATATGCTGCTTCTGCATCTAGCTGTGTCCACACCATTAGTG
The DNA here is from genome assembly GCF_036417845.1 of Apteryx mantelli. Taxonomy (NCBI): domain Eukaryota; kingdom Metazoa; phylum Chordata; class Aves; order Apterygiformes; family Apterygidae; genus Apteryx; species Apteryx mantelli. The sequence continues at coordinate 90,427,054 of NC_089979.1, read as the reverse complement.
TACGGATATCTGGCTGTCTCGAATCCTTAAAGACTGTTGTATAGTCAACACTTTCCTTACAAAAATTCAATATCTCTGCTTGCCTCTCTCATAAGAGGACACTGTAGAAGTTTCATTTCAATTTATTACGAACATCGGTATGTAAAGTTTGGCAAAAGATTTAAAATAATTTCTTGCAAGTCTACTGAGGATGGTGTTTTAGGGAATTATGAAACCATAGAATGCAAACAAAGATTCAGTTGATGCATACTGATATTTGGTATCAACAAGCTTCATAGGAAAAGCTAAGAAATTGCTAATGGCACAGCTTGATGCAAACAGGCAAATAATAATCTATCACACCCCTGACATCAGCCAATCTTTTTAGATTATACCAGCAAAAGATGCTAAAGCCTTTGTCTTGACTTACAGCTTCTTCATCAACCAAATCAATCTCTTAAGCAAGATCTATAGTCCTCATCTTTTTTTTATATATATATATGTTTGTGCACATGCACACATAAAGGGAAGAAGGAAAAGAACGACAGCCCTGAACATTTCCCTAGTAGCTGAACTCTATCAGCTAAGGGGAGATCTCCCTAAGGATGAACTGATACTTCTTGTCACTTCTGTGGGGAAGAAGGGGGGAAGGGGCGAGGGAGAAAAAGAAAAGAAAAGAAAAGAAAAGAAAAGAAAAGAAAAGAAAAGAAAAGAAAAGAAAAGAAAAGAAAAGAAAAGAAAAGAAAAGGTAGGGCACCTTCACTGCAGAAAATAGGCTGAGACACTTCCTTTGCACAATGGTTACCCCTGAAATTAAGAAGTTGGACATTTAGCCCCCTAGGGTAGCTGATGATGCAGCATTGTTTTAGACAGGCTAATAGTCTATAAAGACAGACTAGGCCCATTATACCTATGAAGCATTACCAAATAATTTTATCTTTAATCCCTAATATCCTTTGGTTACTAAGCTATAAAACCACAGGCACATCTGCCTTTGAATAAAAATCTTACATAGAGTTATCTATCACTATTTCCTTGAATTGAAAGAATCGACACGTTATAGCTTTGGAAAAACAGACTTGTTGAAGAAAGTGCAATAGCTCTGAAGTTCTCTATTTTTTTTCCTTTTTTTTTCATTCTTAACAGCCTTTTAAACTATTTTATTTGGCTAGATATTAGAAATATCTTTAGGAAAGTTGCAATCTCAGAGATAAAAGCATCCCCATAATGGCTGGCATGAGGAATTATGACCTGAAATCTAACCATTCACTTTCTTCAAGGAAAACAATTCAGAATATATACACAAAAGGAAAAAATATTTTACAATGACAAATTCACACTTTTCTTCATGTCTCCTCCCTCTTCCAAACCTTATTTTCACATCTCAGAGAATCAGACTCTATTTTTAATAACCCATTTGATTTCTCTAGGCTGTGTCAGCATCCTCAGATTGTTTGTTTTACATTATCCAATAGCGAATCAGAGAAGAATTGAAGAGCAATATTCTATCCTGAAGGCCCACTGGAGAAGGATTTTTCAGAAAGATGTCATGCCCTTTGCCACTCTGTTACTGCCTACATATGAATTCTGGGTAGGAGTCTCTTTTGCCAAGTGTGATGTGCTTGAAGAGATGTTTTAACTCTGGCCTAAGAAAATCCCTGGTCAGTGATGACACTGCTTCAGAAACCTCCAAGCTGAAAGACACTGACTCACCCTCCAGGAGCTATCTCGGGAGGAAATTCGCAGTGAAGTAATGATGAAGCCTCAACATTATCTTCCCTAAGCAGAACAAGGCTATACAGGCTGAGGAGCAATTGCAACAAAGCTTTGGCAATGAAGACCCAGCAGGCTGAACTATTTTATTTCAGTATCTGGAAGGTAAATAATTCTCCACAGATCTCATAGGAAGGGATTCTATTCTTTAGTCTCTGTAAAGAAATAATCCAAAGATGGTGATGAATATGGATCAAGAATTGTGTTGAATGGGTATCTGGTAAGTGGGATAAGTGAGAAAAGAAACAAGCTAAAATTAATGCACAGAAAGGAAGATGTCATTTGTCATCAGAAGACTACAGACTCATGTTGAGTCTGCTGAGTGACAGTGTCACCTGTGTATCAGGCAGAGGAGCCAGGTTTAAAGTCCACCTATAACTTCTCAAGGAAGAGAAATTCCCTATACTGTCTTGAGATGTATTATCCTGATTCCAAGAGGCATCTCAAGTAGGATAAATCAAAGAGCAGGTGACAGATGACATCAGCTAACTCTTGTGCACTGCCTAAAAGGAGATATTAGTTGTCGCTCTCTGCACAAGTCATTTTCTCTTTCCCTTTTTTTTTTCCTTTATTCTTTCCTCTGTTTAAGGAGAACTTGGCTTATCCAAAGAAAACTGTATCTTTAAAGGCAGTTACCAAACAGGAAGCAATCAGCAACGTTACGCAGCATTATGCTAACACAGTTCTACCAGGTCTGAGTTGGTTGACAGGACTGCACTGCTCGGCTTTTCTCTAACAGTGAGCTTGAAAACAAGAGTCAGTATGAGAAGCAAATGAACACTGCTAGCTTTGCTCTTTGCTGTCAAATTTGGAGCATGAACATCTTGTTTATCTTCAAAGAAGCACAACTAGACTTCAGCAAAGCAGCCACAATTCTAGCCCTTCTCAATTATTTTCTTTCAAACAGACAGTTAATATTAGAAGACTGCCTAGCAGATGATTCCTTTTATTTTAAAAAATCCTACTTTTTACAAAACATTCCTCTACTGACCTATTGATTATTGCTATCCTTTTCAGTGCAGAAAGTCATCAAGCTACTGGTCATACACAAATTTTAGACTCAACATAGTCAAGACTATTACATTTTTAGTACTTTAGTCAAAAGACATTGTAATAGTAATGCTAAATAAAATCGTATAGCTTTGAAATAGCACAACAGTTAAAGGGCAAAGTAAGAGGATTACCATAGATCCCTTATGCCGGCCACCCAGTCTGGTTACATAAAGAGGCTGTACTGAATCCACTCCATTTGTAAACAACATTTTTGCGCACCCACACTTGTCATTTCTCAGTGAAGAACAATTTTTGTAAAAAGTTAAGAGATACTATGCCATGTAACTTCTGCACCCAAGTTGCAGCTTGTAGGTCGAACAATCATGCCACTCTGACCTGAGTGGACGGCTGCAGAGCAGGCACGTACTTCAGATGTGACTAATGGGGGCAGCCCTAGCACTGTATGTCAAAGACGTTAGGTCAGTTGGACATCATGTGGTCACAACGCAAACAAAGCAGGTGGCACCTCCTTGCCTGGGATTTCACTTCCTTGCACTGGGGCTGAACTCTTTCCACTGATTTTGTCAGAATAACCCTTTATTCTCTAGCACGGTAGCTATTTCCTCTCCTTACAACGAAGTGGTTTCTGTGGCCGAGACCTTTTGTATCAGTTACATTATTGCTTAGCAATGATGCAATCAAGATTGGCAATCTAGAAATAAATTCTATGAAAAATAATATATTGGATAAACTGAAGTAATCTTAAAGAGTTTTCCCTAATAAGATTTTGTCATAAATAAACCAGGGGCAACATAGCTAACAAGGCTGCTAAGTGTTATTAGCATAAAAACTTAGAAGCTTTTTTCTTTCCATATTGTACAATACTGTGGAGGGTCATGACAGGGTTAAACTGGTGGAAAGTTGCAAGTAGCAAGCAACAGGAGCCTCAGACAAACATACCCAAGGACACTGGTGCAGCTGGGAATGATACATCCTGAGAAAGTACAGATAAACTAGCAGAAGCCAGTGGGAACCAAGGTTAAGAACAAAACAGCTTTTCTCCACCTAGGAAGCAAGTAGCAAAATACAAGGCATGGTCGCTGCGTGCGTGATTGGTGTAATGACTGGCTACCTATGACATAATTAGCATGGTGATTGGCTTAGCAAAGTGTATCTGTAAAACCGCTGAAGCAGCTAACCTTTTAGTATAAATATGCTCAGAAATAAACAATAAAGGTCTCAGGACACACAACCTCCTGAGTCCGTGCCATCATTTGCTACAAATGGCACCCAAACAGGGACCCAATTTGACATAAGCAGAAGATGTCGATCTGGACTCAGTGCAGTGTAAGAAGGCGATGCCGATCCGGTAGCGAAACCCGACTGAACCAGGAGACCCGCGCAGGGACTGGACCAGAAAACAAAACCAGGACCCAGGGCCTTACCAGTAGTGTGCACCCATCGCCTCGACGAAGATGAGCAGTCAGGAATCATGGGGGGAAGGTTATCCCTAAAACAGAAACAAAGTCTCGACGTATTGAGACGGCTTCTGGACAGACAGAATTGGGTCCTTTCAGACGGCAAATTACTAACTCTTTTGGATTGGATTATGAGAAATGTACCTGACTTCCCTGTAAATGGGACATTTCAACTTGATGAATGGGTGAAAGTAGGTCAAAGATTACATGAAGAAGTAGGGACTGGAAATGTTGCTGTATGTAAACATCCGGCTACAGGGGGGACGATTATGAGTACTCTTAAAGCCACGCAGAAAAGTTTGCCTTCTGCCCCCCCCACCCAGAATCCGTCCTTGCCCTCGACACCCTCTTTAGCGGAGCCACCCCCGGTAGTCGCGGCATCCCCCCAGGACTTGGATCCTGCCCAACTGACCCCTGAATTGGGGAATGAGGAAGGCGAGAAAGGTGCTCATAACACAGCCCTGCCCTCCGGTGACTCATGTTTCAAAGCTCTTCCTGGAGAAGCTGATGGCAGTGACGAAATTAACCCCTCTGATCCGGGGATTATAGCTTCAGAGCAGGAGCCCAACTTATGCCCCCCCACTAAAGGACGGGAGTTGCGGGCAGAACAAGGGAAAGATGGATGGGAGATGTGCTGCTGGTAAGCCTTACAAGCAGGGAATTTACAAACTGTCACTGCACTTCCGGTCATCTATAACCCAGGGGCGCGTCCAACTTATCAGACTTTCAGTTATGAGATAGTTAAAGAACTGCGGAAATTGGCAAGGGAGAGCGGAATCCAGTCTAGTCATACTATTACCTTTTTGGAGGCACTTTCTACTTCATATGTGCTGACTCCCTATGACTGGAAAGCATTATTAAAAATGGTCTTGACTCCCACTCAGTACACTGTATGGCTTTCAGACTTTCGAGAAAAGTGTACTGTTCATGCTTTTGACAATACGCAAAACCGACGGGGAGTAGATTACTACTGATTGGCAGGAGAAGGGCAGCATGCACTCCCAGCAGCCCAAGAGGATTATGATAGAGAGACGTATGGCACGATTGCTAAGTTCGCTTTGCAAGCTTTGCGCAGGCTGCCGGGTGTAAGCATTGACTCAAGTTTGTCCTTTGTGAAAGTAATGCAAGGTCCTACGGAATCATACTCCGCATTTGTTGATCGATTATATGCGGCAACTGAGCGGCAAATCGAGAATGAGGACACTCGAACGTTATTGTTGAAGCAGCTTGCTTTTGAGAATGTGAATGCGGATTGTAAGAGAGCCTTGCAGGCGGTTAAGAATCGATCGAATTGTACTGTTGTCGATATGGTACGAGCTTGTCAAAACATAGGTTCTGTATGCCATCACTCTGAATCTCTGGCTGCTGCACTGGCGGCTCAGTTGTATCTGCAGGACAGTCAAGGGGGAACAGAAAGAGAAAAGGATGTTTCTGTTGTGGGGCAGCACCGCGCGGGGCGGGGGCGACGCGGCAGCCGCCCCGCAGCACCAGCACCAGCACCAAGCTGCCGCTCACCTCCCTGTCTCACCCTCCTCCTGCGGTAGCAAGCGAGCAAGATGGCGGCCGCCAGGGCTCTGGCTAAGCACGAGCAGATCCTGGTGCTGGATCCACCCTTCCGACAAAATGTACTGCAACCTCTGAGACTCAATTGGAAAACGGACATCCCAGTGTGGGTTGATCAATGGCCTCTAAAGAAGGAACGGCTGGACCAATTACAGCAGTTAGTAAAGGAACAGCTACAATTGGGACATGTTATACCAACTACTAGCCCCTGGAATACCCCTGTTTTTTTGTATACTGAAAAAGAGTGGTAAATGGCGAATGCTACATGATCTTAGAGCTCTTAATGCTGTAATTGAACCGATGGGTGCGTTACAACCAGGATTGCCATCCCCAGCTATGTTACCTGCCAACTAGTCTTTGATGAGAATTGACATTAAGGATTGTTTTTTCTCTATTCCCCTGCATCCTGAGGATGTCCCCTGGTTTGCCTTTCCTGTACCTTCTATAAATCATGCTGTGCCAATGTTACGATATCATTGGGTGGTTTTACCGCAAGGAATGAAAAATAACCCTACAATATGTCAGCTAACAGTGGCAAGGGCTCTGCAACCAGCCCGGCAACAGTTTCCAGATGCTATCATATATCATTATATGGATGATATTCTGATGGCTACTAGCCAACCACAACTCTTACAGGAAGTCACCAATGCAGTTATACATCATCTACACCTTGAGGGATTACACGTAGCCCCTGAAAAAGTACAAAGGACACCACCGTGGCTCTATCTTGGCTGGCATATTACACAGCATACAACTAGGCCACAGCCAGTCCAACTGCAATTAAACAATATTGTCATGCTTAATGACCTACAAAAAATATTAGGAGCCATTAATTGGCTCTGACCAGTGCTAGGACTTTCCACAGAACTGCTACACCCCCTTTTTGACATGCTCAAAGGGGACACCTCCCTAACCTCCACTCGAACTTTGGCACCTGAAGCAAGAAAGGCACTTCAGTTATGTGCCTGTGCTCTGGAGGAATGCCAGAGTTGGCGACATGACTTCTCATTGCCTTTTTATTTAGCTCTGATTGCCAACCGCTTTCAGCCTTTTGCAGTATTATTTCAATGGCACATAAAAGGCACAGATCCGTTGCATATTCTGGAATGGATCTTTCTGTCACATACCCCTCCAAAAACCTTATGGACTCTTACAGAAATGTATTCTAAGCTTATCATTAAGGGACGGGAGAGACTGCAAACCATGAATGGCTGTGACCCTGAAGTTATTTATATTCCAGCCACTATAGACAACCTGAACTGGTTAATTTCAGAAGACTGGGGTTTTCAAATCGCCCTTGCTGATTTCACTGGGCAACTTTCCATTCATTATCCTCGGCACAGGTTATGGGCAGAGGCCGGTAGCCTACCCCTAGTTACTCGATGCCGTTGTCGCCCTGTCCCGGTTCCTGGTTTGACTGTTTTTACCAACGCCTCAGGAAGGTCTAAAAGGGCTGCAATCACGTGGTAGGACCCTGTCACGCAACAATGGAGAACAACCATACGTACACAGGAATGAGGGTCGGTATAGGTACTGGAGATGGTGGCTGTCTGTATGGCTTTTGAACTTTGTGCCAAGGAACCTGTAAATGTTGTTACTGATTCCTGTTATGCCGCGGGCCTTGTGCAAAGGTTAGAGGCCTCCTTTCTCCGTGAGGTCTCCAATCCATTGCTCTTTGCAGAACTTTATGCTCTTTGGACTCTTATTAATCACAGAAAGCATGACTTTTATGTTTTACATGTACGCTCACATACGGACCTGGCCGGACCCATCGCTGAGGGAAATCGACACGCTGATGCTGCAGCCATGCCAGCGGTGGTACCCAACCTTCTGGAGCAAGCCAGGCTGTCTCACTCCTTCTTTCATCAAAACGCCTGCTCGCTGAAGAGGCAGTTTCAACTACCTATCCAGCAGGCCAGAGACATTATTTTGTCTTGTCCAGACTGTCAGCAGTTCATCCCCATGCCTTCGAAAGAAGGGGCGAACCCTAGAGGTTTGAAGGGCCAATGAATTGTGGCAAACAGACGTTACGCATATTTTGGAATTTGGTCGCCTCAAATATGTACACCCATTCTCGGTTTCTGTGGGCCACCGCCCACACTGGTGAAAAGGCTAGGGATGTGACTCGTCATTGGCTTGCCTGCTTTGAGGTCTTAGGGATGCCAACGACCATCAAAACGGACAACAGCCCAGCCTATTGCTCCGGCCGAGCACGCCAATTTCTCAATGCCTGGGGCATCTCTCATGTAACAGGCATACCCCATTCCCCAACCGACCAAGCCGTTGTTGAGCAATCGCATCACAGCCTAAAAGCTATGCTACAAAAACAAAAAAAGGGGGAGACACTGCTCACCCCACAAGAACGACTGCATAAAGCATTATATGTCCTTAATTTTTTGAATTGTGATGAAACAGGTCATAATAGTTCTGAATGTCAGTATGCCACAGACATAAGATCAATACAAAAGCCCCCAGTTCTGGTCACAGAATCACAAATCACAGAATCGCTGAGGTTGGAAGGGACCTCTGGAGATCATCTAGTCCAACCCCCCTGCTCAAGCAGGGTCACCTAGAGCACATTGCACAGGATTGCATCCAGGCGCGTTTTGAATATCTCCAGAGAAGGAGACTCCACAACCTCTCTGGGCAACCTGTTCCAGCGCTCTGTCACCCTCACAGTGAAAAAGTTTTTCCTCATGTTCAGGTGGAAGTGTCTGTGTTTCAGTTTGTGCCCATTGCCTCGCGTCCTGTCTCTGGGCACCACTGAAAAGAGTCTGGTCCCATCCTCTCGACACTCTCCCTTCAGATACTTGTACACGTTGATAAGATCTCCTCTCAGCCTTCTCTTCTCCAGGCTAAACAGGCCCAGCTCTCTCAGCCTTTCCTCATAAGAGAGATGCTCCAGTCCCCTCATCATCTTTGCGGCCCTTCGCTGGACTTGCTCCAGTAGTGCCACAAAGACTTGGTTAAAGACTTGGTTTCCGGCCAATGGGTGGGATCAATGGAACTGATAACCTGGGGGAGGGGAAATGCTTGTGTTTCTACAGGAACTCAGTTACGATGGGTGCCATCGCGACGTGTACGACCTTATATTGCCTCGTCCTCAGAGCAGCAGGCATGCCCGTCAGATCAGACACCTGGGAGCGTGGCAACGTCTGGGTGACTTTTGCGAATGTAACCAATACGGACACTTTGTGTTTATCAATGGCGAAGCCATCAGACCCTTTCCTCACTTGCCTGGTCGGACTTCTTCTTGATACACAATGCATGGGGTCTCTTTACAATGATACTGTGTTAACAAATTGTAGTGCGCCAGGTACACTTCAGCCCAAATGGTGGTGCAATGCAGAATGGAGACGCAGGGGTGGGAAGAATTACATGTGGTATAACAATATGCATGATGTAAATAACTTTCCTGCCCTGCTACTGCCACCGCAGGAACTTGACTTATTGGGAACTACACAGGCTGCAATCTGTTTTTATCTAAATTATACTTCGGGGAGCTATCTTAATGACAGTGGCATTAACGTATCTCCCACAGGCACCTATGCCAATGAATCTGTATGGTGTAACCACACCACCTCAAGCCAAATAACACCTGGGCCATAACCTATAGGGTTGGCCGCTAATGTATTTTTAGTTTGTGGCCAGAGAGCTTGGAAAGGCACACCAGGTAAAGCTGTGGGGGGGCCCATGTACCTTTGGGCTTTTGACGATGTTCCATCCCGAAAAATGGTTAATTGATGGAACGGTCCATCTTTGAGTAAAGTGATCCACCCACAGCTTTACGTCAGGTTGCGATAGTAACATAGAATTTTGGAATCCAGCAGAACGTATCTTGAGTAGTATTTTTGCAAGAATAGGGACTGCTCATGCTTTATCACAACTTAACAGATTAGGATGCTGGCTTGCAAAAGAAGCAAATGCTACTAGTACTGCTTTGAGCGCCCTACTAACCGACGTAGATTCAGTTAGACACGCCACTTTACAAAATCAAGCTGCAACTGACTTTTTGCTATTAGCCCAAGGCCACGGTTGTCAGGATTTTGAAGGGATGTCTTGTATGAACCTGAGTGATCACGCTGAGTCGACACATACAAGCACTACAAAATTGAAAGAGTTAACAAAACAACTGCAAGAAGACGATGGTGAAAACTTGTGGGGAATGTTTGATTGGTTGAATACGCTTGCTGTAGGGCCTTGGTTAAAATGCATACTGATTCTAGAACTTGTTATAGGTTTTATGTTTGTTGCAATACTAATCTGTGTACCATGCTTGTTGAGTTGTGTGCGAAAGATGATTAACCGCAGTACGAAACAAGTCACGACCCTGCAGATCCATACAGCCTTAGCCCTTCAACTAGTAAAAGAAGGGGGAGATGTGGAGGGTCATGACAGGGTTAAACTGGCGGAAAGTTGCAAGTAGCAAGCAACAGGAGCCTCAGACAAACGTACCCAAGGACACTAGTGCAGCTGGGAATGATGCATCCTGAGAAAGTACAGATAAACTAGCAGAAGCCAGTGGGAACCAAGGTTAAGGGCAAGACAGCCTTTCCAAACAAGTAGCAGAGTACAAGGCATGACTGCTGCGTGCGTGATCGGTGTAATGATTGGCTCCCTGTGACATAATCTGTATGATGATTGGCCTAGCAAAGTGTGTCTGTGAAACCACTGAAGCAGCTAACCTTTTAGCGTAAATATGCTCAGAAATAAACAATAAAGGTCTCAGGACACACAACCTCCTGAGTCCGTGCCATCATTCTCTACACAATACAATGAAAATAATTAGTTTATAAGCTTCCAAAGTGTTAATCTAACCCATATAATTTATGTAGAAGAAACAGTCAGGATTGACGAGCTGTTTTCCCTTTTGGATTTTACATAAGTGAAGCCTGTAAGCAGGGCACAAAAGATATTGAGGTGGGAGGGTGTAAAAGACACAGATGATGGGGAAGCCCCCTAGGGAAGTTTATTTTAATACAGATCTTGCACTATACTCCAGAATCTCACACTGTTAGAAAAAATGAATACATTGTTTTATCATTTAAAAACCCAGATGGCCACCAAGGAACAGTTGTTCTGCATAAACTCTAGTATACTGCAGGATTTTCAGTTTAATAATATGAAGCCAAGTATAAAAAGGAAAAAGTGAGACACCACTTTTTCTGATCTAAAGTCTAGCTCATCTTTTTCAATGTATGGAGAGAGTTATGGGTATCAGAAAAAATACCATACTACAACTCTCATGGATAATTTTCAATGTGCTAAATGAAAAACATGCCTTTGTGCCCTGGTGCCTACTTTTCAAAAGAGATAACATTCCCATCCCCTATAGTGAAAGTTCTTAAACATCAAAACTCATAACATCAACACAACTAAAATTTGCTGGGGTTTTCATTCAAATCACAGTATTCAGCAGTTTCACCCTTAGATTTTTTTTTTATTAGTAACAGACTATCTGCATTCCTGTATTTAACTTGTGTCCAAAATGACAGGTACACAGCATGAACACTATTTCTTTTTGTGTAAACTGAGCAACAAGATGATCTCATATGCAATACAGTTGTTTTTTTCCCCAACTGATCTGATAATACTGTATGGATGCACTATACAACTGAAATTCAGAAAACTCTTCACAAACTCATCTGTACAAAAGAAAAAAAATCCCACTACTCCCAAACCTCTATGTGAACATAAAGCAAGTATTTAAACACCTTTAAGAGCTGAGCAAATAAAGTTTATAATCAAGCTCTGTCAAGCAGTCTAAAAATTAAAAAAAATTTTTAAAAAGCTTTAAAAAAGACACTTCCAATCAATGAAATTAAATGCCAAGGAAAATACTCCAAGCTAACTGCCTATTACGCTTCTCAAAACACTATCAACAATTATAGAAAGAGTGTGTCCTGCTGCACTCCTCTAATAAAGTTCTGTGCACTAACTAAAAGTGAAGTAATATGACTTCCTAGTTGTTTCAATGAGTTATGTTTAATACTACCTCAAGAAATTTGAGAGACATTTTTCAATTAACAGTTGAAGGGATTAAGGGGAACCAGCTAAGTGTCACTGGGCCTGAATGAATCAATGACAACAAAAACAATGTATATCAGAGATCTGCTAGTATGGCTGTAGAATAACTAGCAGAATACCTGAAAATGATGATGTAAAAATTTGATATACATTTATACATTCAAACATTGTCCTCTGGAAGAGCCAGAGACAGGAATCTTTCTTTTGTATACAGTGAATAGCTTTTCTTGACAATCTATTATAACTTTCATTTGAGAATTGGGTAATCTCAGAGTACGCACAAACGAGAGTTTATGCAGACAATTCAAACTAGCTTTCAGCTATAGCTACCTCACATACTGAGAGACAGAAATCGAAGGCTGCCTTTTTTGGATTGCTTTGTGGAACAATCTGAGTTTTGCACATTTATTAACACCCAGGCTGTCTGGCTCAGATATATATTATATTATTTATGCTGTCTTCAGAACACTAACGCTATGGTAAGCTTACCCTTAGCAAAAACTGGCATCATCTTCAAAACTAGGAGCTTAAAGGATCAATATCCAAGCTTGCAAAGCAATTTCCATTCTGTGTTATATTTGTGGAACAGTACATTTTAGAGCATTTATCATGGATCATAACCTTCTGTAACGGTATGTGATCAAATGCTCAAACATAAAAGGTAAATTTTTAGCGATTCAGCCTAAAAGGCTTATGTCCTTGTGAAAATGCTTCCCAAATTTCCTTTGTGTCCTCATATATCATACAACTACCTTTGAAATACGAATGATTTTATCCCAGAACTGTCTCTTACTTTCAAGAAAATCAAGCAATTTCATTCTTTTTAAATTATTTTTTGCAAGGATGTAAAAATCTTCAATAAAATGCAGATCTTTTCTCAAAAGCCCTCTGAACTTCTCAGGCATCTATACAGTCTAACCTCCTTTTTAAAAAGCTGGGTAAACTAACTTTTTTAATACACTGGTATTAACCATTTTAAACAAATAAACGATTACACCACATAAAGTCACTTCCAACCAACATAGGTTGCACTGATAGGCACTGACTAGTGAAGTATCCATCTCAGCAATATACAACCCAAAAAGTAACTTTCATTTTGATAACATGGCTCCTCCTACCTGTGCTATCCCCAGTACTGATGTTAATGCCAAAGCCTTTACATTACTATGAGTGACTTTAAATTGACAGAATTACTCATGAGAGAGACTGCAAGCAGAGATTAGCTCTTCCTTCAAAGATAACTTAAACATGGTTTGCTATTGCATCACTCTTTCCTTGTACCCCACTCCAGTTCCACGAAAACAAACGTCAAATTGCCAGAAATAGTAAGGATTTGGGTCTCCCCACCCTGCCTTCCCCTATTTTGTTTTATTCATTGTAGCAGAAACAAAACTTTGGAAAATAGCTGGTAGGTGAAACCTCGTGTTAAGTTAATAGCTACTAGTTCACTGAAACATGTAAACTCTGATGAAAACAAACAGCAAATTCAAAATTATACAGTACATTAGCTAGTAAAGAAAAAAGCCCACCTATGTGAAAGCATTGAGAAACCTCCTTCTCTCAGCATTTTATACTTCATAAATTAGCATATTCAAGTCCTCAGATTACTCTGTATGCTCAAACTCTATTAAACAGAAACCGTATGCATGTATTTGAAAGTACAGCCTAATGTTTTAGATCACAAAACCTGAAGTGCAATTGTATGATTCTTTCTTTAGTCACAAAAAGCTGTAGAAAGGTACATTTCTTACTAGATGAATATATGTGCTTTGACAATATAAAAAGACAAGCTATTTATAGAATAAGCTAAAGTTTCCCTTACGCATTTTTCCCAGTCAACAGGTACAGTACAATCATTTAGAATATTTAAATTGTTTTGCAAATTCAGAATGAAAATACAAAGACAATTCATCTCAGAACATACTGAAGTCTAAAACTGCAAACACTCTGGAATGCCGTATTTTAATAATTCATGTTTTTGTCTTCAACTTTACTGATTTGTTGCAATGAAGACCCCTTAGCACTTGTAAGTGGCCTTCCCTGAGGAAAAGCAGACCTGATTGCTTGTTCTTGTTTTTTTGGAAGCACAGAGTTCTCCAGGACTTTCAGAGTTAATGAGACAGTGAGCTTGATAACCTAAAGCAAATAATTAGCATGTCAAGCCATTGCTCTCAGGTTGGTCTGAACTCTGAAAATATTTGTTAAAATGCCAGGCTGGAAAATTCCTGCTCCCATTTTTCTTTTCCATACGGCACACGGTACGGTACAGCGTGTCTCTAAATTCTGTTATGCTCTTGTTACAGTTTTTGAAGCAGACTGGGGGGGCGGGGAGGCACTGCCTCCCACCTGACTCAAAGCCCAGGAGTCCCTTTCAGCAAACAGTTATTTCCTATCTATAAAACAAATACCAACCATGTTGTGCACCTTTTCGTAATCGTTACACTATGTCTACACTCGCTAAGCTCTAAGGTAAAGTGAGGATAAGCTTTTTAATTGCATTAAATGCATCCAATGGCTTTGATAAATGAAATGTAGGCATCTTTTTCAGTACTGTTTCCCAGAAGCATGATATACACAAGGGGCTTCTACTGTTAAAACTAATTCATAAATAATTTCTAAGCAGTGGCTTACTGTCAACACTCACAGCTTCCTCTACCAACTCAGATATGGGTTTCTCTGTTAGAGCTGCTCCTGAAAACTTCAGGCTCTGCCAGCAACAAAACTGGCAGTAAGGAAAATTCAGATAATAAATAAGATGGTGACCAAAGTCTGATACAGCGTATGCATATTGCATGTAGTATCGCAAGGAATATGTCAGTCAAGAATACACTTTCTTCCACTCCCAAATTTAAGTTGCAATTTGCCTTATGAGTTATTCTGAATATGGGGAATAAAGTCTTATTCATGGTTCACAGTTGAAGTGTGATCACACTGTCTTCTGGAGCCTTGCATGCAAGCTTATAGTTCAGCTTCGCTCTCACGGCCACTCACAGAGCTTGGCTTAGCCATGATGAAACTCTACTCTGAACTGCTCTTCTTTCATAGGACAAGTTAGTAGGTATCCCAAGAAAAATAATTTTAAATGCTGTTTTGTGGTGGAAAATAAGCTTCGTGCATGAAGCAATGGGCCTGAATTCTACAATTTAATCACCATGAATATTGCTCTTTGAGTTCACATGAAAGTCAGTCTTACTGTAGCTCTTAAGTGTTTTTCTGCATTTCCTTTTGATAAATTTAGAAACATTTTAATGTCAATCTTCTGACCATTTTAATTCATACTAGTTTTGTATCTGTCATTCTCCTGCATATTTTTAGTTACTTGTTAAGGATCACTCAACTCCATCTAGTGAAAGTGTCAAACAAGTGAATATGACAGGAAGAAAATATCCATGCTAGGGACTTCAGAGACTAAAATCTTTGGCTTGCAGGTGAGACGCACACAAGTGGGATTCTTCACTTGATTCTTACTGGGTTTCTACTACTGCAAGGTTTTTGAGATTCCCCAGCATTACCCAGTAAAACCAGAAAACTGGCTTTTATTACTTCCTCTACTTTCTCCAGCTTCCATAGAGTGTTTTTTTCCTCTAACAGTCTATGTAAAACATAATTCTCCACTAAGCATGTTGGGAGTCTGCTTCCTGCCCAAAAGCAGGAAGCATTTTCTTATGTGATGTAGCATATGGTCATTTTAAATTATTCCTTGACTCCTCCACTTAACCAATTAACTAATACAGAAGGGATTCAAGCCTTGAAAAGTAAAATTAAAACCATAATCAAGACTAATTTTGTCTTTAAAAAAGAAAAACTCTGTTCGATTCAAACATAAAAACAAAGCCAAAATGAAACAGTTGCTCCATATCAGCCAACAATTAAATCTCATTCAATAAAGAGTAACTTTGCTGTCGTATATGTCAAATTCCATTATTTTCACAGGCAAGGATCTGCTTACAGGTGGAGAGAATAAAATAAAAGTTAAAAAAAAGTCTCCTCTTTAAATTTAGGACAAGTTCAGGTCTCACTTGTAGGTCTTTCAAGAAAAGCAACACATCTTAGAAGATGCAAGCAAATTAACCAGGACTGAACCAAAGTCTGTTGACTCCCTTAGCTCTTTTGAACTGGAAAGCTACTTTCTTTCATATCATAAACTCAGTCATGGAAAAAAAAAAGATAGAAAACTTGAATTTTACATATTGGTTTTATTGGTGTAGAGTTTCCAGATATCACACCCCGACTAAGCTGCCAGCTGTTCTTAGCCATAGCAACTGATACAAAACAAGTCAGAACAGTCTTTGTCACCTTAAAGTTACACTTCCTTGATACATATTCAGGTTCTTCATATAATATATGGGCAGAAATAATTTGGTGCGGCATGTGGCAGTCTGGTTTATAGGAATGACTTCAGCCTGCACAATCACTGAAAAAGATTTGTATTAATGCATGCAGTATCTGAGGTAAAGTCTTAACAACAACTCAGTAATGTGGGACTGAGCAGTAAAACTGTTTGTTTTTCAATAATCATACCAGTTTTGTCTGTCTTAAAGTATGAATCCTTTCTCTGTATTTGAAAATATGAACAGAACATAAAATTTTCTGTAACTTGCCTGTTACTAAAACGCTGAAAATGAATATTGCCATTCACTGATGTGTCTGTCAGTGATGTTAAAAATACAACCCAATTAAAATGATACTGCAGTTTCCACTAAACAAACAAGCAGATCCCACTGGCATCAGTAAAACTAACTGCTGCAAATGAGTTCAGGTATGTAAAATTTGCAGACCCTGAGCTGATCATTTCAAACAGACAGAGAAGACTGACTATACAAAGAACATATGAGGATATGGGCAATGGCTCTACCTGAAGTAGAGAAGGCAATTAACAACCATACCCTTATCGAAGATGAAACCTGAAAGACCACATCTTTTGAACTTGAGCTTTCTATATGAAAAGTGCTGGAAAAGCTAGTGTCTGCATCAGACCAAGTACTTATCAACATCTACACAACCAATTTCAGCAGCAGCAAACTGGATGTGCAAGGCGACTCAACTCACAATGCAGCCATCGTTCTGTTTCTTAAGCAACAAATGAATGTGACAGAGATCTAACAAAAATCACATGCACCTGCTGCGTATATTCTGGATCTCCCCCCCTACACACACACTGAAAGTGTACAATTCCATGACATGTATACATGGATTACAGATTCTATATGTGAATTATGTATATATAGTATCCACACACATATACATTTAGCATTCAGTTGGACTGCTAGGTTGATCGCATCTTGGCCATTGAATGTCTCAGAAAGAGGAAGCCCAGAACACAGGACTTTCCTCAGTGACAGGACCCTGGGAGACCTCCTGCCTCTCTCCAGCCTACAGTCTTTACACAGCTTGTAGGAGCTTCAGTCCTTGTTTGAGACTACCTCTGCCCTTCCCACAAAGGCAAGGTGGTCACATAAGCCTTATTTAAGAAACAGAATAAAAATAATCTAAAGAGATTGAGGATAATTACTACCAAATTTGTAGCATCACTATACGAGAGCATTTACCATAATAAGCATAATTTTAGAGATAACAGGGACTGAAGAGCTTTGTTTATAATGGAGGCTGGATTCCAGGCTACTGCTTTGGTGAGCCTCATTCTACAGAACATTTGTCTTTTCTTAAGAATACACATAATATATTAGTACTGCAATCTTCTTAAATTTTACTTCAAAGTGGGCAACAAAACCCAGCAACACATATTCTACAGTAGCACTGTAAAACTCTTCTGAGAGCTGTTCCTCAAGTAACTGGCATGGGCTGAAGACAATTTGATCAAGTGCTGAATTGATACTACCTTCCAAATAGAGATGCCACCAACTCTTGAAAATAAACTAAGAACTAACACACAGTAGACACCTTTTGCTACAGTTCAATCTAAAGAGCAGCCTAGTGACAAGCCAAGTACATTTGCCTTAAATGAGATCTCAATAAATAAGTAAATATATAATTAAAAAGGACCAAGATGGGTCTGACCACATACATTCTTCTGTTGCAAGTCAGGGCTTGGAATTTTGTGAGAATGAGAGCCTTGGCTCTTCCAGCAGCTGGAATGAAAGATGGAGAGGAAAGGGAAGAAAATGGAGGAGCCTCACATTTCTAAACATTTACACTTATTGCTACCAGCTAAGCTACAAATCAGGCCCATTCCAGCAAGTCTTCACAATATCTGCATATTCACTGGACTCGAATGGGTAATTCAACACCACTTGAGTTTTACATACTTTAACTACAATGATTTACACATGGTAGTTAACCCCAAGAGCACAATCACTACCTGTTCTTCCAAAGAAGGGATACTCTATCCCTGATGCAGAAGAGCACACCAGGCAGAACCCAATTCACTAACTCAGAGTGGATTACGAAAGGCATTGCTCCTAGGGATGGCAGAAACAGAGAAGCAGTCCATGCTGCCACAAATAGTGGATCTACGCTGGAGGGGTTCTTCCTAGGTGCAAATGTGCCTTGTGTTTATAAGTGCAGTCATGCAGTATGCATACCAGCACGAAGCATTTTATTTCCTGGTGGAACCAAGGTTGAAGCTGTGCCTCAGGGGGCCATCTAAAGCACCTCACTTGCAATACAGAAGCAAAGTTATTCAACCATTCGCTTTCTGCATCAGCTGAATACTGTTAGTAAAGGTAATATGGGATTTTTCCGAAATCTGCTTCACATTGCCTGCTAGGTATAGATGTGCATTGTACGCTGAGAACTGGCCACTGGTGCAAACTGTTACCAGTAAATATGCAAAGTGGACCTACTGTTCTAGTACCATAGTGGGTTGTACCAAATCAATCCCTGGCTCTTCTCCTCTTTGTGCCATGTTAGTTGGCAAGGCAGATACCTCAAAAGGGAGCTCAGTGGGTCTAGGAATACTGAGATTCATTGATAGTTGCTCTGTTTTCAAAGAGAAAGCCACTCCTTTTAGAAATGCTAGTGCCATTTCTTACCCTAAAAATTCTTTTCTCTCGGCTAAAACATACAGGGGCTGTCTTTGTTTTAGAGCAAATGCTAAGTACGGACTGATACAAGAACCAAATTTTGTTTCTGAGTTAGTTGACCAGACTTAATACTTGAGTGTTCAGAGTCTTAGTCTATTTGAAAGGCCCATGCGTTTTTTTGTTATTCTAGCAATGAAGCTTTCATAGTACTCTTTATGTTACCAGGTGACAGCAAGAGATTGTTGAGTATAGTTGGCTATGTATTTCACATAGTTTTCATAGATGTCCAGGGTCCTTCACAGTTCTGCCCTTTGCTGCACTTTTTAAAATGCTTTTGTAACACGAACCTTGAGAACCACATCTTCCAAAAACATTTTTGCAATTTTTCACAGTGCATCCTTCCTACAGGCTTTTAGAGCTGACTTATCCAGTAAGATACTACTCCCCTTTTTAATCCTCTGTTTTTCTACTGAGACACGCTTACCAGAAAAACAACAAAACACGACTACCTTAAAAGCAATCTGGGGATACCAATAATTATTTGTTAAGAAGAATAAAAGCTTCTGACTGATTCAGAGAGGTAAATCCATGCACATAATTAACCAATTTAACTGCTTTTATCATTAACCCTGACTTCCTTTCTACTTTATCTTGTTCTTCATCAGTTCATCTTTCTGCATTTCATTTCAAATTGAACATAAGCTTTCTAGAGCAAGGATGTGCAATTTTATGTAATCATATAATGTGTAGCAAAATGTAACCATTGGGCCTTTTAAATATTACCAATATGCACAGGAACAGTAGCATATATCCATGTTTTTAACCTTTGTTTTACAAAAAAAGCGTGCCAAAAAGGAATACAGCCCAGTAATTCACATAACACTTTTCCCAGCCTCCATTTTAAGTTGCATGTTCTCCTAGGAGTTGCATCATTATCAGTACCACGTGCATATATCGAGAAGTAGTATATAAATCTTCACAACAGTCTACTTTCAATGGGATTCTAAGAAAATTCAGTATTACAAAGCCAACGTTTTACATGGGCTTGGGGAGAATGAGAAAGAATACCCAAAATATTCTCTCTCTCATGTAAAAGAAACAAAGACAGAGATCATACTATTTATACTACATACTCATACTACATACACTCAGCTTTTGCCTCTGAGTTTTCTACACACTCACTAGGTCTTTGAATTCCCAGAAAACTCAAAAATGACATTTATTTTGCCTAATTTCTGGTATTTATTTCAGAAGAGCATTACTATTCTTCTGAAGTTACTACTCACTCTACTTCTAAAAGTTTATTTGCTTTTTTACCACTGAGAAATGAGTTCAAACTTCAGTCTTAACAGAAAAAACGTAAAGCACATTTCTCTATAGGTTTAATTAAAATTTTAAGCTGGATCTATAACATCCAGATTGAAAAGAAACCCCTACTCTACAGAGAACCTGACAGCAGAAAATACTTCTCTTTCTATATTAACATCTTAACACTTTTGAGGGATAGTTATTTTCATAGTTATTACCCAAGTTCATAGTTATTATCCAAGAAACATCATTGTCGTGTTTGAATAGAGAAGCTTTATTTGTCTGAGTGTGGTAAAAACAAACAAACAAACAAAAAAACTGATCTGCTCTATCTGTTGTTGAAGGGCTGAGAGATTCAGATGTGTATTATTAAGCAGAAGTACAAGGAAACTATATGAGCATTTTAGAGGAACAGGCAAGAATGTTTTCTCTGTGTATTTTACATTGCACATATTTTACGAATTTGACAACAGGTCCTTTTTAACATTCTTCCCCCTACATGGACAGTTTCACAAAGAAGAGTAAAATATATTGGTAAGATACAGGTCTTCGGTTGTACTGAAAACAAATGCAGAACCTCAAACTACTTTCCCTGAATTTTCTGTAACTGACTAGTGTTAATCTAATAAAATGTAAAATTAGTGTTTTATCTTCATAATTCTCTCATGAAAACTAAAAAGGCTGTAAGAATTTGCATCTTTAACTATTGTCGATCAAGGCTGATGGTCTTCATTTAGAAGTTCCTTTCCGTCGCTGTATTTACTACATTCAAAGTTATGCTCCAAAATAAATGGAATTTTGTCTTTGAAAAGACTGCCAGATTTAATTTATATTGCTAGTGGACTGCTGTTACCTTCTATTCAGTAAAACTGGGAATGTTATGACCTTACTTAGCTTTCTTAAGAATCTTGTGATGCCAAGGAACTAAATCAATTACACATGCACAGAATTCCATTTTGCAAAGATATTTAAAATGACAGAGAACTGAGCTAATAAATAGTTTATATAAAGTTCTGAAAACATATTTAATATATTCCATTATCCTTCAGGCTATATTAAAATTGACAACACAAGGGTGAAAGGCTATGCTTACTATTTTGAATGTATCAGCTATCACCTACCAGGTTTATCATTCCTCCCTATCACTCAATTAGCTATATAGAGGCAATATAAATAATACCCTGAAATAAATTTCAGGGTGATGCATAGATTGTTTTCCTGATTTTTTTTCCTCCATAAAAACTCTTCTGAAGAAAGAAAGCTCTGCTACTTCTTGCTTTAACTCTTTTTTCCTTTTAGCAATGGAATTGCAGACTTTTCCTCGTAACATATTCCAGAAGCTCCATTCAGATACTGATGATTCCTTTCCACGCTTAGTCTTAATTAAAACACTAAAACTGACTGAAACTAAAGTCATGATTAACATGACTTAAATTCAAACTCTAAGCCAAATTCTGGTCCTATTTTAAAATAGAACAGGAAAGGAAAATACCACTTCAGTAACAGACTGATCTTTGTGTCACGAAGCCTGTAATGGGACAAGAATATGGCTTCTTCATTCACATCTCAAATTATTCTGAGAAGCTGTTAGCTTTATTATTATGAGGTGAACCCGGCCAAGTAATAAGCCTATTGGGACTGAGAAACTATTAGGCTCAGTTTCACTGTACCCATGTGTACAACTGATACAATTACAGGCACAGAGGGGGCAATAAGCAGACCGCTCAGTGAAAGTATTTCCACCTAGCTGACTTGAAAACTGAATCAACATGCACCAATAGCTGGAAAGGAAAACGTAAAGAGCTGTTCAGTGTGCCTTTTGAAAAGGCAGATCTTGCAGCCATCTCGCTGATGTATTCTGTCGTACGCATACATTCAGCAACAGCACAAAACCTGACAAAGTAGCCAAACATTTAAGCAGTGCCTACTCTCCTCTTCAAAACTTTCCTCCTTCTGGGTGACACCTTTAGTCCACACATTTTAAAGTAATTAAAAGACTGGTGTCATCACCATTCTGCCTTGTCTCCAAGAAACATGCAGCCGCTATGGAGAAATGGGGGAGCACGTGGTGACGGCATGAAGAACACATACTTGCCATCTGTAATGCAACAAAGTTTCATGTAGGAATTCTGCTGATAAAAAGGCAACTCCCTTCTTCCTATATAAAATAACTGAACTGCTATTAAGTTTCTTTTAACAGGCCCAAAAACGGACCCCACATTTTTAGTGTAATAACTTAATCACTTCAGAAGGAAGCTTTTGGGAAGCATTTCTCTGTTTTGTTGAGGGGGTAGATTCTGAGGTGTAAATAGCGCAGAAGTAGAAACGTACCAGATGGTTCCTGGAAAAGTGCCACAGAAAAGCAGCGGCTGACAGAACCTGCTGTCCCTTAGCAGTGGGAGATACAGCCTTTACAGTTTTAGGGTAAAATTTCATTGAAAAAAAATGTAGCTGCTGACAAACAAGCAAACGAACAAACAAAATTCAACAGAGAAGACTATGTATATGACAAAGAAAATTTCATCCTGCAGAGATGATTTCACTTTTTATCTCTCTCTCTCTCTTTATATAAATGTACACGACAGATAAGATTTGACTAAATGGAGGTTTTATGATTTGGCTACTCATGGCAAACTCCATTCTCAGTTAGGATGAATAAAAGCACAGGGAAAAAACAAACAAACAAACAAAAACTTAGACCGACTTTTTCTCTGGAAAAATCTATCCAA
Source organism: Apteryx mantelli (assembly GCF_036417845.1). Lineage (NCBI taxonomy): Eukaryota > Metazoa > Chordata > Aves > Apterygiformes > Apterygidae > Apteryx > Apteryx mantelli. The sequence continues at coordinate 90,404,221 of NC_089979.1, read as the reverse complement.
CATCAAAATATCTAAAGAATCCTCTATGCAACAATTTGTGATCAATCAAAATTTGACAAGAGATTTGACAACTACTCTGACACAGAAACGTTTGAAGTTTCCCTGTTAAAAGCTATAAGAAGAAATAAAAGAACAGAAAAAGTCAAAGGGCATGAAAAAGGTAGCCCCATACAAAGCCTCATATTCAAATGCCAACTTCTTGCAGCGGAAAAAACAAATTTATCATCCATTTGAAAGCCAGTCAGGCACATCAGCTTAAGTATGGCAATATGAACACCTACACAGTTACAGGATCACATTTCAGAACAGAAGCAGCTTTTATTCGTGAATCATTTGATGCGAATTACAACCAAGTAAGACAGTTTAAACATTTTATATCTCCAATTAAAGTAAACTTTAACAGCAAAATATCCATGTGAGAAGGTCCAGATAGCCTCACTAACTCTTGGCAAGCAGAAAATAAACTGTGTTCAAGTTTCAGAGAGATTCAAGTGAAAGTACTGAGCCAGGAAAGGAGATAATAATATTATAACTCAGACATTAAAAAAAACCTAACAACTCCAAAAAAATACAAAAACCTTTAAATTGTTCCAATTACCCCAAATGGATACCTTCTCCCTCCCCCAACTAAAAATAATTGGGAGTGCACAATCAAATTAAATTTTATGAGTAAGGTATAGAGGAGGAAGGAATTTGGCTGTTCCCCTTCTATCCTGGAGGACACAAATGGGACTGTAAGACACAAGAATTCACATGTAACTTTTGTTTTACTGCTTATGCAGCAAAGAGTTTACGGCAAGGAAGGGGGCGACTCCTGGCCACATTCATACTTCCCATACGTACCACATAAACGCGCTTTTGGACTTCCCACCCATATGAAGATCCGTCGCATCTCTTCCTATCAGAGTTGGCGGCCCAGGCGTCCCCTCCAGCCCAGGACTCGCCAAGCCCTGGCAGGCATTGCCCAGGCTTATCCGCTGCGCTTGCCCCGGGGGCCCTCGTGCAACACGACAACAGCAATCAGCCGCAGCAGAGGCCACAGCTCCGGAGGGGGACCGGCTGCCCACCCTGTCGCCACCCCTGGGGTCGCACACACTTCCAGCAGCATTGCGCTACCGTTACCACGGCAGCAGGTCACCAGCCTGCACTATCTCCTCATGCAGTTAGCCCCACGGCAGGTTGCCTCCAGGCAGCTCTCCCATGGGCACCCTGGTTGCAGCCCGCCCCATGGCTCCCTGGCCCAGGGAGAAATATTGTGCTGTAATTGCTGCTCCAGGTTGCCACTGTGGCATCACTTGGCCAGTGGACAAGTCACAGCTTGTGAACTTAAACACAGTTAACGTCTTACACACCCCCTTTCAGACCTTAGGCCAGAGGAATTCCCCGAGGACACCTTCTGTCTTATTTTTTGAGGCATGTTTAAAAAAAAAAGACAAATCCTATTTTTTCATTGTTCTGACTTAAGTGATGGAAGGTCAGTTCTTTATTCAGGCAGAAATTTTGTTTGATTTGTAAAGGTCACACAATACTGTGTACCTCCTCCATCTATAAAATAAGGATAAAGCAACTCCCCCAGTGCAAAACTATTGTGGAAATAACCTTTGTTAACTTTTGGAGGCGTACAGAAGTTCTGAGAAATCAGATAGGTGTTTCTGTAAGGAGATGAGCAGATAAGCAGTATTATGGAATTGCAAGCACTGTGCTACTTTGCAGTGCTTTGAACAAAGTTATTGAGCCTGAATGTTTTAAGGACGATGAAACTGAAGGAAAAAAAACAGCTACAGGCAATTAGTTTCTGAATCTTTCCAAGATTCAGAGGGATTCAAGAAAGGGATCACTCTTCATAGTAGTTAAAAATAAATGAATAAATAAATAAAGAGTTGGAGCAAATGAGACTGCTAGGCACAGCTTCTGTAAGAGTGTGACACAGAAACCTGACATGATCCTGACAAACAGTGAAATAAGGGAGTCTTATTTACTAAGAAACTAATTTAGATCTGTGTTAAGTGCCAGCATTCATTCCTCCCACTTGCACTAACACAAATACACAACCACTTTTCTTTAGCCCCATCAGCTATCAGGGCCCAACTTTCCAACTAGGTTTCTCGATTCAAAACACTCAAATTCAGCCTACCGTAACTACAGAAACCTAGATTTATAGGTAGGTAGAGGAAGAAATACAGCATCAAACAGCAGAAAACCAAAAATCAGCCCTCCTCCTTGAAATGTAATATATGAACCAAATACATCATGTCCTGGTATGGGACAAAAGGATCATCAAGTTTACTCCAAATGATTTAACAAAACAAAACACAAAACCCAAAACTCATCCCACACCACACCACACCAGAGCTCAGGTTAACAACACATACTTTCAAAAAAGTCAAAGATTAAATTCAAATACACTGTTTTTTAAACTTACTTAAATCCTGTCTTTTCTTTGCAGCTTTTGGTCATTTCCTGAAACAGCCTACTTGTTTTATTTTGCGACAGAGTTTGCACAGCCCCTTCTTTTCCCACAACTGTCTTCTTCCTCCATATTTTTACCTTTGGTGTCTTCTGAAAAGCTAGAGAACTCGCTCTGTCCTCCTTTGGGCTAAAAAAAAGTCTTTCCACTTCTTGCCAGGTCTTCAGCTATCCAGTCCCCTCCACTGTCTCTTCATCGTGTTGCATGGTAAGGAGAAATGCAGCCCCCAAAGTATTAGAAGTGGGAGGCAACTTAAACAGCAAATATTCCCTCTTGCTGCAGTGGCTTAAATAACAAGTAAAAAGGACAAATATTTCATAATAAGTCTAGAGTTGCCCTGGCAACAATTGCTGTAGGATTTCCATGGAATCACTGGTGGCTCCTGGTTCCTAGGAAACCACTAGTAATTGGGATGCACCTCTGAACTGCACTTGTCAGATGAACTCCTGGATTGAGGGAGTGGAGAGGGGTGACAAAGGAAGATCTAAGTGAAAGGGAGAGCACCAAAGGAGAGGTGATGCACTAGAGAAGGAAAGGCTTAGGGGTTGGACTTTACATGGGGCTCTAAACTCAGGTGAACTGGCAGAGATTGGCCTATTCTCATCTAACATACTCAATCTACATAGTGCAGTCAGACTCTTCATTTTCAACAGTTATAATATTCTGCCAGAGACTAATAAAAGTTGTTGATTATTCTTTTCTTATTTTTAGCTAACCTCTCACTTATAAAAAAAACAAAACAACACTCTTTCAACAAACTTTTGGTGGTGTTAACTTACAAAAATCCTACGCTCTAATGGAGTATTTTGTGCAACTGCTAAAAATTAGCTGGCTTTTGTTTCTCTACTTATAAAAAGTTCCTGCAACATCACAGAGATCCAGCTTCAGAAGCTAACAACTTCTGCACTGCAATTCATCTTTCCTTTTTTTTTTTTTGCTACAGCTGTCTCAGGGTTGAGGAGGATTTTCAGCTATTTTTTTTTCTAAATGAGAAAATTTCAAACTGTATGTCCTGAGTTTAGCAAGCTTCTTGAAAAATTTTCAAGATTTTTCATCTCCTCTCCCTAATACATTCCTCTCCCTCCCATCGTGCTTCCCAGGGAAGTAAGTAAGAGCAATATTATCCTTTGAACTTCAAAGCACATTACAAATATAACTTACTCTCAACATCCCTGTGAAGAGGAAGAGCATTACTATCAATTTTGCTGACGTGGTGTCCATGAGCTACTACTGAGAAGTTTCTTACGTGGTTTATCTTGCCAAGAGATTGTAACAGCTTACATGAGCCCAGCAAAGCCTGAAAGTATGTTTTTTCTTTTCCCCATGTTTTTAATGTTTGGTTGGAAAGTATACTTACAACATTTTGTGGCTCTTACAGTCTGTCATCACAGAAAGGCACCATGCAGATTCTGCATCTGTCAAAGTTTGCAAATGAACCACAGGATACTGAACAAAATGTGTGGCAAACAGAGGCAGAAACTGCATTAAGACATATATTCACCATTAGAAGCTCAGTTGTACCTTTCAAAAGCCAGAGATGAGCTACAGACAGTATGAGATACGCTGTCCACCTGTTTGTGCCTGGATGAATTATGCCATTAAAACACACAACATATTTAGAAAGAAATAGCGGAAAGGACTTTGTTGCTGTTCGTCAAGTGGCAGACCAGCATTATGTCCAGCAAAATCATTTCTGTCTACAAGGGAGGAGACCTCACTTTCATTTTTTCCATTTATTCAGGTGCGCACTTACCAACACTATGAGGCACTCGCACCGTTACCCCCCGAATGCCCTGCAGCAATGACAAGTACGTAACTGCATTTCACTTCTCCCACTCCACACGACAGAAGGAAATTACCTTCTGATGAAGGCAGAGGATTATAAGGACTAGACCTTTTCAGATCAAAACAGGAGATGAGAAAATATCTCTCAAAATTATATCCTGTATACCGTATAAGTATCCTACAAATAAAACTGCTACCAATAGCCTATTGTCCTCTCCTGATGGTTTAGGACTGTAAGCACCTCAGGTTGGATTCATTATTCAAACTCAGTGGACCAGCAATGTCCGTGTTACTGTAATATAATGAAACTGCACTGTTCTGTGATTATGGTATGGTAGGTTTGTTAATGATAGGATCAGATTTCTTTAAAGACAGAATGGCATCGAAATGGAGTGGCCTACTGCACTGTCAGTAAAAGGGTACTATTTATAGAAGAGAGAAAGTGGGTACTACTGCTTCAGGAGCTAAAAGCACAGACACTTTATTCCTGTAGAGTACACTTCAAGTCTTCTTCAAGCACTTCCCAAAGAGAAGAGATTGCTAAACAGCATGGGACAAATTCCACAGAGGAAAAAATGGCAAATACAGGTGATGCTTTGGTGCACGCTGAATCACATTTGCTGCACTGTGAAATGAGCTCATAATATGCCTAAAGTTTCCCCAGTCATTTACAAACCACCTGGATGTTAGCAGTGGAAAGACAGACACTGTTCCCACATACAGGAATGGGTTCAGAAAGAAAGTTTCCCAAGTTCTGGGTATTGCTCCTCCATTTTGCCTAAAATTTATAGTTACCTGGATCAGTTAGCTCTTTCTTTATTTTGCCATGCCCAAGCTGGAACTAAATATTCCTAATGAAAGTCTTCTCCAACTAAGGTTTCCAGCTAAATACATCTCCTCAAATCCCTAATCTGTAGGATAGGCTATGAGCCCTACCTCACCTATTTTAAAGCAGCAGGCTTCATCCTTAGCTGCCTAAGGCAGGAAAGGGGAACAGATTCCTGCTTACTTTATCATACCTTCTACCTTTCTCAAAGCTGTTCTGTGCACTAAATACCTTCTATGTAGAATAGATTTGTATATGGAATTTCAATTTGCTCTGGACCTGCTATTCTTGAACTGTGTATATTTTTGTGCTGTTTAGGCTCTCACTTTGATTTTAATGTTTACTATGGGGTCAATTTTTCATACTCAGAGCAGTATATATCAAAGCCTGTGAGCCTGTGACATTTTTATGCAGGGAAAACAAACCAGATACTGCCTTGTTGAATGAAAGATACTTAAGCACAGAGTCACAGAATGATCACTCTAAAGAAGCATTTGCTCCTTTCTGCCAATTTAAGGGGCTTGGTCCATGGAAAATTGCTGCAAAAAATTCTTAGAAGTGATCTTGCAGAGAGGGTGTTAGTAGGACCTAGGAAATGGAATCATTTATTCCTGGAGATAAGCCTACATTGTATTTGTGTCTGTCATCAATCAATTGATGTTAGGTGAATTAAAAAAATCAACACCAAACACGTACATGCACAGCTCCAACAGAAATAGATTTCCTTTTTTCTTCCTTTTCTTTTTCTTTTTTTTTTTGAGAATCATTTTCCTTTCTACTTCACCCCTAATTTCAGATCAGAATAAGACAGGCCTTTGAGAACTATTGAGTGAAAAAACCTGCCTACTATAGTGTCATATAAAGGTGGGGAGGTACATCTGCAACACCCGTTCTGTCACATTGAGACCATGAACAAGAACTGTAATCTTCTGCCTCTTAGGTTAGTTAGGAGTTAGGCTCACTCTCTCTCTCCCCCACACTGTTTTAACTTCATATAAATAATTCAGTATCAGAGACTGACTTTACAGTTCAGTGGTAAAGTATTTAGTCTAGGATGTGGGAGACACATATTCAGATCCTTGCTCTACCAAAAGCAAAGTCCCTTCAGGAAGGACAGAGACCCAGCACTGCAGTTAGTAAGCCTGTTAGATTCTGAAAACTGAAGTTTGCATCTCTAGACTGAGCAAGGCAGTGCTGGACAGGCCAACTACGGTGATTCTGGGGTCACAGCAAGACCTTTTCCCTCCTCTCCCCAGAAATGCCTTTCTGAAGGTGACAACCCTTCCTTCAGAAGCCAGAAGATACCTTCTCATAAAGACTTCCAACCTCCCCCACACACGTTTACACTGCTATTTTCTTATCTCACTAACACTGTTTTATTGTTTGGCTGCTATTCAGATGTACAATACAGTAGCGCTATTAACACTTTGACAATTCTTGGAACAAAGCAAGATTAAATATATGGTAAAGACTCCTGCAGAAACATTCACCTTTTAACAGGCCATGTTTCAAACTGTGTGCGTGAATCTCATAGGAACTTCTACTGGAACACAGAAATTAACAAGAATTTATTTTATTTATCTCCCTTTCCCTATAGAAAAGAAAGATTTCTAGTTTGCATTTTGAAAATTCAGCATATTTTTTACAAAATATAATGCAAAATGAGTTTTGAAATTTACAGTCCATATGCAATGATCCAACATATTGCCTTTTTCTCAATGGAAAAAAATGCTAATTTAAAGGTTTAGAAGGTAGATAGCCAGAGCCTTCCTTCTCATTCTCTGCTTAGTAAGAAATTAACCCCAGCAGAGGTAATGAAATAAAATGAGGACTCTGAAAGCAAAGGACAGAGCAGAAATGTCTCTGGGTATTCAGACTGAACCATGCAGTATCTGGAACACTGCAACTGCGTTGACTTGCACCCTGACAGTTATAAAAGGAAGAACCACTACAACATAGCTGGATTTAAAATTTTTCTTTTCTTGTGTAGTTGCAACACAACTCCACTGTTGGTGGGTTTTGTTTTTTTTTTTAAGGAAGAAAAAAGAAGTCTTTCACATCATTATTGCATTCTGTTCTATAAAAAAAGTACACCATTTACATCTGCAGTCACTGAATTTCCCTACTTCTTCTGAATAAATAGTTACAAGGTTCTAAAGCATATATCTTGAAAAAGAAAACCCCATAAAGGAAAATTGTAAATATAGATCAATATAATTCATTATAACATTAAAGGGACATTTGAACTCTGAACTTCATTTTGATAGCTTTAACTGAGTGTTTTTCACATAATTCTTGCTGGTTACTTAGCTTCTTGTCAGCTTCTTTGCATGAAAAACGTGTGTGCATAAAACCATTTAAGAACACAATACTGAAGAAATGTCACAAAACAATGAAAGAAACATGCCAACCCAACCCATCAAACCAGACAGGCAGAATATAAACAAGCAAAACCACTGCTACTGTGAAACTTTATTAATATGTATTTAGCTGAAAGATGTAAAGAATGATATATTTTTCACTTCTTATGCGACAGCATCATTCATCAGTGATGGTTCACGCACATGGTTTCTTAGCAGTACAAAACCTCAATAATTAAAGGATCTATACACATTTTTCAGTTTTGTATTTTGGAGTAGAAACTGGCAGGCACACAGACTGATAACTGGATACTGACATTTCCATTTCTAGGGCTCCTCAGTTGCCCTAAATTCTAGGAATGGGCAAACTTCAAATAATCTGTTAGCACTATGGGACAAATTAATCTTTCTTAAATGAAAGTAGGACAGAAAATGTCAAATGAACATATATTTCTAGCACTTTAAAAGAAAATACCCAGTGAAAACAATCTTTACGGTACCTTTCTCTGTTATATTATAAAAGGGTAAAAGTACTGTAAGCCGTTACACTTCACGAACCAGTGCCAGCACAAGTTATTGACCATCATCCTCTCACATCTTCTGCCTTCATCCTCCCTGTCGTTTTCCAGCATTTTATGCTAGCTTCTGAATCCTGTGAATTTCTGCATTCACAGTCCAATAGGAACCAAAAGCAAGATAACAATTAGAAAATAAATACTATATCCTTTGGCCCACTGTCTATGCCACATTTTCATTTATGTCATGAAACAGTTTATAACACAACCCTACTGAATACTTATTTTCCTCTTTGACATGACCAACACATATAAACATGCCCAAATCCTCCAATCTGTATATTATCTTTGATATTCAACTTCTCCATTTTCCATATGCAGAACTTGTTTTATTACTGATAGGGGATGAGAAAAAGGGTTTGCTTCCTTTTTAAATAACACAAAACAGACTCTTATACACTATAAATATATACAGTTTTTACTATCTTTGTTATATCAGTTCATACCAGCTAACATTCTATCTGTAAAGATTAAAAATTATTCATTACCACAAACTTGATAATAAATACTGCTACTTTTCAAAAATAGAATTTGTCCTATACTTTATATTACTGAATATTAAACTATTTTATGAGTTGGGTGATGGAGAAGAGATGTTGAGCTAAAATTTCTTTTGCCAAATGTCAGCTCAGAACACACATGCAAAACTGCAGTATTAGTAATCCAAACTACACAGTGAAAAAAAGGGAAAAAATTATCAATTACAGGAGTGCCTGCCAATAGCTTCTCTTGGTCTTCAGATAGAAATTTCACCCGAACTGAAGATTCTCTAAAAAAAATGATAAATTTCAGAAACTCTAATTGTTTATTAGGATATGTATGTTCTCTTCTGGTATTTTTCATCCTGAGTTGACTGGCAGGTACCATACACTAATCCAAAGCCATTAGTAGAGCTATTAGTACATATTGCAACATGCTGCTGTTTCCCAGTTGGCTCTGCCAGTGAACCTGCTCCCATGGATTTCTGACTGGCCAGGTAGGCTTGGTGCCTGACAATCACGCCTGTGATTCTCATCCATCCTTCATACAGGTCCCTTTTCTTTCTTTTTTTTTTCCTAAAAGCAGTAATTGCTCTGTAAAGAAGCTCAAGACTTATCAATTGCCAAAATCCATCTGCTGACCAATATGTTTATTTGTTCTTGCTGTCTAAGGCATAAATAATAAGTTGCATACTATTCATCAATGGGATAACACAGCTATTGAAAGTTTTTCTTATATTTGGGCCATGTTTGCCTTTTCCTAATTAAAGCCATTACTTCTAATTATACCTCCATATGCTACCCTAAATAATTTCCCTCCTTCTTTATTGTTTCTTCAAGCATCTGTAAAGTCTTCTGTCCCTCCTTCCCCCCATTTGTCATTCACCCAAGGTTTTGTAGTCTCTCCATAAAAATCAACATGTTGAAAGTCTCCTGACTGCTTTTATTGCTTTTCCCTTATCTCCTTCCAATTTTTCAGCATCCCTCCAATACCTGAATGATCAGCAAGTGCTATATGCCAGAGACAGTTTCACAAGCATTCTGCCTAGCTGGAAGACCATCAGTAGTGCCCCTAACATCTCTTCATAAGAATTATTCCCCACCACCAAGTGAGAACAGTAACATTAAGTAATTAGGCAGAACAGTCCATGGATAGATAAATGAAAATGAAGTAGGCAGAAATATATTATAGTGGAATATGAACCTCTATTACAAAAATATTTTGTTAAAAATCCCAGCTCAATCATGTTATTTATGACTAATAATAATCATAACAAAAAAGTGATTTAATGATTCTCTGTAAAGGGTTTATCGACTTCAATTTATATTTGGATCTGTGCTCTCTCCTGTTTTACCTACAGAAATCAATACTCACAAACTCTGCTGCACAAATGATACCACATGGAGAGAAAGAAAAGAACCAAAACCCAGTAAAATAAAAAATTTGTTAGAAGAAATAATCTTAAATTTTACAAGCACATATCCTATACAGTCACTGACAAACAGGTTCAAAATGATAGCAAATCAACTAAACAGAGATGACCCCTCCCAAAAAAAGATATGTCCAACATATTTTGGACATTTCATGGACATTATGATTAAAATGCTTTTCCTAAGTACGTTTCTTATATAGTCATTTTTCCTCTGGTTTAGTTCAGTCCTAATACAACTTTCCTGAGGTTTGAAAACAATATAATTACAGAGCAAAGCCCCTTTTCTCCAAGAACATTTATATTCTGCAACACAAATATAACAACATACCAAGATTTCAGAAAAAGACTGTTTCCCTCTGGTTAGCAATGTTTGTTTTCGGGCAGGAAGAAGAAAGGGAGGAACTGAGTTTATATTCTCTCAAATTTCTGGAGGAATATCAAGAGTTAAGGAAAAAAAAAAAAAAGTTGCAGAGGGAAGTTTTCCCAATAAGTAAAACTCTGATGGCTGAAGTGGCTGTGAGCAGTGCTGCCTCTGATGTGTTGTAAAAGTTAACTGCTCTTGGGCTTTTGTATTAAGAGAGAGATTTTCAATAATGCAAACATGTACAGAGATCAGGTTGTGAATACAGGGAGGAAAGGAGTCTTTTCATTCTGTTGCTTAAACACCTCCAGAATTTTTGTTGGGGGCAAGTTTTTGGGTTTGCCTATCATTAAATTTCATATAGCAAAAAAGAAAAAAACCCACAACACCATCTGCCATAGAAAACCCTGTATAAATTAACATTTACAATGGGTTTAAACTTAAGTTACCAAAAAACCTGCTGAAATTTTCTCCAGCCAAAAATTGAACAAAACCACCAAATACACCAAGGACTACACTTAGCATTTCCGCTACAGTTATCACAGAAGCCAAATCATATGCTGGAAAACTCTCCTTCGAAACTGTCTGTATACTTGGTTATAAAGTTTTGTCCTTACACCTTCCCTAGGTGTACTGCAAACCAGAATATTCACGTCTGAGGACATTTTAAGCTGTGTTATATATTTTAAATGCATGTATATTAAAAAAGTTGTAGTACATACATTCTGCTACCATGTACTAGCATGAGAAGCCTGCACAGAACATAAGATGAAGCATAAACCTGATTGCATTGTTTCCACATTGCTCTTAGTCTAATTGTGTAATACCAGAATATCCTTTTGTGCAGCACTAGATATTAACTGTAGACAAATCATCAACTGTAAGAACTTCTGCCTGAGCAGTAACTTGAAAATTCAATCCACACTGGTTAAAAGGTTAAAATAGTCATACCACTGCTCTCATTTTCCAAGAAAATTATTTTTCGTAAGATTTTGAGGGGCAGCATGACTGAAAGCATGTTAAACATACATACTCAAGATCACACCTATCATTTCATTTCACAGAAGAGCTCATGAGAACCTTCCAAGGTAAAGCATTAGAACACAATGGTTATGCAAACAAAATCTTATACCTAAAATCTTTTTGGTGATAAACAATAGAGGAAATGTACAAGGTAAACTGCAATTATAAACCTTTGTATGAGCAAGAAATAGTAGACAATTAAGGTTTCACCCACCTGGGATCTTTCTGAATGCTATCAATGGAAGGTGACCTAGCCAAGGTCCCTTCAGGTGGGATGGCTGGCCCAGATTTGCTGTATGGTGATTCAACAGAAGGACAGTACTGCAGCTGTCGGTAGGGGTCTGCGTAATTGGAGGCCGGGCCTGCCGCATAGCTGGCCCTCTGGAAGGTCGCAGTTGCGTTCTGTGTGCCGTGTTGACTGCCTGTGCGCTGTAAGGGTACGGAGTCGACACCAGGGGAAGATGGGGCTACGACAGGAAAGTAGGGACAAAGTAAAAAATTGAGGACCTGTTCACAGAAATGGTTAACCAGGTCTAGGCAGAGGAAAAAAAACACACACATATAAAACAGGGGTTCAAAAAGAATGAGAAAAAAAACAAACAAAGAACAACATTGTCATTTTCAAAACCACTGAAGTAAGTAACTGTCAAGTGAATTTCTAAATGACATGCCTCCTCTGGGCTAGAAGACCTTTACAACAGTTAAACAGACCGTGTAGCAGTGCTTTTCACTTGGAGTTTTAATTGTGTTACCCTGAAATAAAAGAAATGCAGAAACACATGGCACTAGTCAAATTCTGATTTACAACCACCACCAAGTGAGACTTGTGCAGTCCTTACACAGGTGGAAGAAGTCAGCACCACCCGCAGAAGGAGTGCGTAACCAGGCCCAGAGTCCAAACTGAGACTGCCGGCTCTATGGCAGAAGAAAGAGACAGCCAGCCACAGTCACCCCAAATTTATAGTCCTGGTATCTCTAACAGAAAAACAGACACCTGCTACTGAAACAGTTGCTGGGTATGCTTTGTTAACCATTTTTCTTCATATTTCGCCATAAATAAAACTTACTGGACTGCTCCTGCTAACTGATTCTGAAAAAGAACGTGAATACGAGGCGATCACACAGATGTCTTAATCCATGCCAGCAACACTTGGGTACTACAGTTCTCAAGATTATGGTATTAACAGTTTTGAGCAGCTTAACTATTAGATTAAAACTGACTTAACACTTTTGCAACTCCAAAATCTTATTAATCTGCTGTGTAGCCCATTACCCTTCTATTACACCACAGCATATCAGAGTCTAGTCTGCTTTATGATTTTTATTAAATATGCAATAATATTTAAGTCCAGATAACGGCAATTGGATTCTCACTATAACGGCTAGAGGACCAACATCTACATCATCTTCGGCCTGGAAATAAATATAAGTTACATGCTGCCTCTGCTCAGAGGGAAGTTCTGACCACTTTAAATGGCAAATGAATTCATCGGGGATCCCACTTCCTCCACCCGAGACAACAGGAACTCCTTCATAAACAGGAGTGGGTCTATGTTCAGGATTATTATTAGCTGGCTCAAATTCATACACAAAACTGCAGGCAAAACTGCACACTCAAGCAACAGCTTACTGTAATAAGTTTCCCAATCCTTTCTCATTAACATACACATTTACCTTCCAGGAAAGTAATTATTTTTAATATATTATAGGTGCATGAAAGGGATTTTAAGCATTTTATATTGAAGTGTCAGAAAATGAAATACAGTCAGCTTAAAATAGAATTACAGCCATTTTGTCTGAGCTAATACTCGCCAAAGTTAAAACACCCTGAACATTTTAAATTCGATACAAATTCCTGCCTTATTTTCATTTCTCTTATGTCTCTGACATGTATCATGTTATGATAACAAGTATCACCTTATAATTTTGTTACAAAAATATACATAAATATAACAGGATTACTCTAATCTACATATATGGCAACATTTAATAAGCATTGGTTTCGTCTAACTGCTCCTATGGATTTGCCTAAGAAATGAGTAGTAAGACACACACACAGATCTTGTCTTAAAACTGTATCAGTTAAAATGCAGTAACACTGTTAAAATACTGAGACATCCCATTCACAAACCACACTAAATACAATATTAGGAAGACACAAGAAAAAACATCACATTTTAACAGGAAATACACATAATTCAGAAAAAAATGGTGCTTTATGAGAAAAATAATTAAAACATAAATTAGAAAAAATATTGGAAATATTTTCAAGTGGAAAAAGTAAAAATGGAAGTGTACACTGAAATAGCATACTGTTAATCATTGTCAATGGGCAGGATATGCTGTTAGCTTTCAATGCATCACTGGTATAGGAGAAATTGCAAAAAGCCCTACAATGCTAATATTGCTGAAAACAAGAATATCATAATGGAGACTGTTTTGCAAAACATTCCAATGTAGTGCCCTTCCTTTTCTTTGCAAGGCACTTCTATAAAGACGGTGTTTATTTTTAAATTCCTTGAAAAACTTTTCTTTCCATTTTCTATTTTGTCTTGTTATCAAAATAAGTATTTATATGAACTGAAACTAGCTGTCACCCTAACACCTACATGCTTTTTGAGTCACTCTGATTCATTTCTCAAATTATCTTCCTAACAGACTGTTACTTCCTTTTGAATTTTATCACAATGAACACAGTACTGACATCGTTAGAGTACGGAATGATAAGACAAATGCTTCACTTCTTTAAACATTCATAAATAAGTTTATGTTTGTTCAGTGCTAGCCAGCTTAATAAGCAAAAAAAATTTTTCTGAAAAAACCTCTATGTTTAACTTGATTACAGCCACCTTCATGGAGTGTAAAAGGGTTCAGCTTTAGTAGATATTTTTACATGAAGTATTTCATGTAAAACTGATGCAAAGTTATCTCCTACCAAAATATTATTGTTGCTTAAGCAAATTCTTTTAGCAGCCAGATTTATTGACTGAAGTATGGTTGCTTAGTCCATGACAAACATTCAGGCTATTGAGAAAAGGTGTCTCCCTGTGATTTAGGTATTATGACAACAAAGCCATAGTGATTATATCTATTTAAAAAATTCAGAACAGAATTTAACCAACAACAGTAAATCTGCAGTGAACACATAAAGACTAGAAGGTACCCGAAGGCATTTGAATCTGAAGTTTGCAGATGTTTGTGCAACCTTTTTATGTGGTTTTAAATCAAAGGCACTTCTTCCTCCAACTTCTGTATTTGACTTGTCTCCTCACAAATCAAAGTCAGACATGGTTTTAACTACAAAGCTATACCTTGAGTCAGAATCAGTTCAGCACAGGTAAGGTGCAACACTATAACCAGGATCAGGGGCTCACCCCAGCAAGGCACCAGACAGAGGGAAGGAGCTGTAACAGAACTTCTTCTTTGGGAGAAATGAGCTGCTTTCCCTTCTCTCAGTAGCAACCACCACATTGCCCAGGGCCTACAGCCGACCCTAGTTTGCCTCTGAAAAAAAACAGAGCCCAAGGTCACCTCAAGGCTGTTAAGAAGTAGGCCTAGTTTTGTGACCATATTCATCTCCCAGCTTCTCCTTAAATGAGTCAGCAGCAGTCCCAAAACTGACAAGGAAATCAAGATTAAAAACAAAGAAGGAAAATGTCCTAAAACATTGGTATCTTGCGTACCTAAGTGAGCACACATGAAAACATCATTTCTAATGGTCGTTGCAGCCCATACTTTTTTAAAACTTACATGGAAATTCAGTGGCTGATGTCAGATAAATAAGTTTTGGAAATTCTGTTCCACTCTGCTCCCTTTGCATTGGGCAGTCTAACTGCAGCTCTTTTGCAGGACCTGTTTGGTACAGCCACCTTTCAGAGGCAGAGAAACAGAGTTGTCAGCATGCAGCAGCCCCTTCCAAGCAATCCACTCCACATATGCAAGCCTGGCTTATATAGACCACATTCTGCAAAGCTGAGGCTAACTTGCATTGATGTTAAGGTCAGAGCACCCACTCTGTGCTGCAGTTAGCAAGAATTGGAGATAAGGCCAATAAATCTCTGAACATTCACGTTATTTTAAACATGGGGAACTTCAGGCAAATACAAGAAGGATATTTGAAGAGGAGTACTTTAGTTCTCCTAGTGGGCTGAGAAAGAGAATTTATCCTGAAGTTCCAAAGTGAAAATTTCAAAATATACAAACCAAGAACCATAGTCTAAGCAAAGAGACTGCAATTTACCACTTAAAGATTGCCTTTAAGATCTTGTTTTAATTTGGCATGTCATTAATACCTTTAAAATGCCATATCATCTCAAGCCTTCACTACTGCAGCATCAAAATCATATTCCCAGAAAACTGAGCATCTAGCTTACCACACAAAGACTTAAATATTCTTCCTAAGAAATTTTGCCAAAGATACTAAAAAGCCCCTGTTAACTACAGTGACCTGATGGATCAGGACTGAAGACCTGATGTATGCCCTGATTATGGCTCTCTTGGTGACAGAAATTGCATGCAGAAAAGCCAACCTATATAATTTTCTATGGCTTTTGCATGGTATCAGCAAAGATAAAGCAACTTTTATACTAACACTGAAAATTTAGGTGCATCTCTAAATGCACACACAGAGGCTCACTCAGGTCAGAAATTCACTTTTAGGTTTTGTATCTTATTTTCAAATAGATGACTTCTATAGAAGAAACAAACAAAATCCAAAAGCAAAATCTTGGTCATTGGTGTAGGCAGGGATACTGCAGCACCACATCTAGGCATCTTAGGGAGACCAAATTCACATAAGAACTGCTAAGATGTTCAGACTTCCTAAAAGTGAGAGGGAATTTTGTCCAGTTAACATATGTAAGATCAGACCATCAGAAAAGATTAACTCAAAAATTAGACTTATTTTGCTGTATCTTCTTGCGGAAAATGATTTGTCTGATACTACTGTTCGCATTGTGGATACTACCTTTTCCTCTTCTTATTCTATACTACACATTCAGTTCCTATGTTGACCTTCTCTCCACACCCATAATTTGTAATACAGATTTTGCAAATTTTTTTTTTTGCACTGATTTGCACAAGCAAAAATCTTATTTTCATGTGAAAGTTGAAGTTCTTTTGAAAAACTGGGTACCAGTAAGGTATCCTTTCAGTTCAAGGTATGTCCACTATCCCTCCATGAGTTCATAAAAGATATGGATGCAGAATATTTAAAGTCATTCTGCTGGTAGCAAACATTTAAGAAGATTTATAAAACCAGATACTTTTCCCATCTAGTATGCTGCAAAAATAACAGTGCATTCTCTGCCTATTAGAAAACAGAATTCATATAAGTTTGGGGGATACAAACACTTTTTTCTCCCTAAATGTTAACTGAGCATTTTAGAGCATGCCATAACTTTTTGGCAATAGAAGATGTATTAGAAGTATTAGATTACAATCAAGCTAAGAGCAAATCAGCAATCCAAAGTACCAAGTAACAGCAGTCAATTTTAACACTGTTAAAGCCGTATGATAATACAGATATAATAAGAAGTTACTTAGCAGTTAAAATAAAGAATCATTTTTCCACATGGGGGAAATAGAATTTTAGAGAAATGTATGACTGGGGAACCACAAAAATATTTACTAAAAGAGAAAACATTAGTATAGCTGATATTAGCAAAACCTTCTAAAGGTAGGGGTTAGAATTTTACCAAAGCACTATCATATTCTGTTAAAAGTACATGTGCAGAAGAAATTTTCGTACTTCAAACATGCAAACTAACAGAAGAGCAAAAAATCACTGAAGGATTTCAAGATACAAGGCTTCAAATTATGTTAGATTTAAAATACTCAAGACCTTACACAAATATCAACATCACAGAAGTTCTCTGTAGCTAGGGAACTTGGCTACACAATTTCTTATAGCCAGAACAAAAACAACACAGTCCAAACTATTCCAATTTTCTACTCCTTTTGTTTTCTGTTCTCTTCTTCCTCACTTCTCCCCACTCTTTATTTTGTCCTATTTATATCTTACAATCAAACACTCTAGTTTCTGATTCCTATATTTATTCTCACCCCTTAAACTCTGAGGCTTTATATTCTTTCTGCTCAAGAGAAAGGAAATATCCTGGTGACAATGACCGGCTAGATCTTCTCACTTCTGCTGTTTCTCCCCCATTCTAATATAGTTCTCTTAAGCCTAAAAAAAAAAGTAAAAAACAATAAAACAAGGAAAAGCTATATCACTTCAGACAAACAAGTCTCTCTAAAAATGTGTAGTTACCAATATAACCATTTGTCAGTCAGAGTTACATTTGCTCTAAATGAACCTTTAGATGCCTTTAATAGTAATCTATAGCAGTTACAACACATGAACTTTAGGACCAGCTGTCTGAAGTCATTGCCTTTCCTTTAGTACAGTTTTGCTTTCTCATCAACTAAAACAA
The DNA here is from genome assembly GCF_036417845.1 of Apteryx mantelli. NCBI lineage: Eukaryota > Metazoa > Chordata > Aves > Apterygiformes > Apterygidae > Apteryx > Apteryx mantelli. Next base: position 90,386,478 of record NC_089979.1, on the reverse strand, counting down.
GCTCAGAGTCCAGCACTGTGCTCAATTCAGTTTTATTAGAGACAGTCAAGTTTTGAGTATGTAGTGTGATCTATAAAGACAAAGTAAATTACTTCTACTTGTGATATTAAGGTACTTGACACCTTTCACTTGGGTTCTCTTTCTCACAGTATAGGAGGAGACTTTCTCTGCAAAGTACTTAAAAGGCTTTTGTTGCGGTGTCAGTGTCCAGGCAATGGTTTTACCTCCTTCCCTTATCTGAAAGGCAAATTTGTAAATATGTCTAAAGAAGAAAATCTGCCAAAGACCTTGTTCCACACTGTGTGCAAGAGACAATTGCTCCTATCATTTTTTTGTTAAATGTGTAGAAAGCAATATCCTTTGGCCAGCACTAGCAACCTGATTCATACTGCAGCTTAGTACTGTGTTCCCTCTGTAATGAGAATTATGTGACCTTTATCTGATTATAATACATAAGCACATGACTGCCTTTCCCTGCTAGCCTTCTCTTGCACAAAACTGCTTTTACACAGTTTTAATAACCTTTTAATTTTTCTTGATTATGAAGAAAGTATCTCTCTTTACATCATCAGACAGGCAAACCAGACATTCCCTGAGTAGCTCAAACAAAATTTTAAGGTATGTTTTTTTACTTCATAAACATCATCATATTCTCTTTGGCTTATGCTGTAATCTATGCTATTCACTAAGATATTCCCACAGAATAATGACTTACCTATATCCTCATTACTGCTTACACTAAGCAGAGATTCCTTGACCAAACTGGATTCAGTACAAGGTTTACCCACTTTCTCAGCAAGGCTGCTTTTCCAGCTGATGCAGAGCTAAGGTTTTTTTGCCAGTACCTAGAACTTCAGTCTTACTAACTGATACAGGTATATCATTTCTTAAGAAGTCACTCTTAAAGAAGTGCTAAAAAACTCTTCTCATTACCAAAGGCAATAATGAACATTGAGACTTCTGACTTTGGGACTGGAGCATCTCTCTTATGAGGAAAGGCTGAGAGAGCTGGGACTGTTTAGCTTGGAGAAGAGAAGGCTGAGAGGAGATCTTATCAACGTGTACAAGTATCTGAAGGGAGGGTGTCGAGAGGATGGAGCCAGACTCTTTTCAGTGGTGCCGAGCGACAGGACGCGAGGCAACGGGCACAAACTGAAACACAGACACTTCCACCTGAACATGAGAAAAAACTTTTTCACTGTGAGGGTGACAGAGCACTGGAACAGGTTGCCCAGAGAGGTTGTGGAGTCTCCTTTTCTGGAGATATTCAAAACCCGCCTGGATGCAATCCTGTACAGTGTGCTCTAGGTGACCCTGCTTGAGTGGGAGGGTTGGACTAGATGATCTCCTGAGGTCTCTTCCAACCTCAACCATTCTGTGATTCTGTGAATAATAACTTAATTAAGCACGCAGTACATCTACATTTGTAAGACAGCCACTACTCAACCATATCTGTTTCTTCAGTATTTCAATGACTTTTGGGCATAAAGGATTTCACATAGCTTAGCCTCAGGTTGCTCAGTATGTTCCTGCATCTTGTTTTTAAACAAATATTACAATTTTATGAAGCTTAAACTCAGGACTGATGGAGCTGACTTTTTCAAAAGATGCAACTTTAAGCCTACTAAGGACAAGGACTCTCCACTTGTCTGGGCTCTGAGGAAGACCTTCCTGTACCTCTTTCTCATAATGAACATAACAAAACTCCAACTAGGGCTTTGAAACTTAAAAGCTACCTTACCTTAGAACAACCTACAAGAGAACTTTTAGAATGGAGAAAACTTTTAGTGAGACTGAAGAGGTAAATAAGAATCTGTAAGCATATCTTCCCCTTGCACCCTCACAGGATAGGCTCTTTTCCTCCATCCAGCCATTCAGCTCTCAATGCATCTCAATGCACCAGACTTGCAGGGCTTCCGGGATTGCAACAAACTCCATGTAATCAACTGGAAAAGCCTCTTTCTGTTTCCTTCATGTCTTCTCCTTCTCTCAGCAATTTCTAGTCATGCTTCAAAGACTCTGCTCTCCATATTTTCCCTAATTCTCTCTGCCGGCTCTCTGTTCTCCAGCTGCTCATATTCAGCCTATCTCAGGGAAGATACAATCTTTTCCCCTCCAGTCAGCTTCAACATGTTCAGCTCAGTGCCTTCAACAGACAAGGCAAGGCAAGTGAGCAGCCAATCTTTCTGCGGTACCAGGTTTGTCCTTTTAAGGGAACATAACATATACTACAGAGGGAATGCAAATAGGCAAGAAAAATAGATACTAAACAGCATGGAGAACAGCAAAAAATACCTAGGATAGAAATAGAAGAAAAATACAGCATGGTACCTAGCATTTCCTCAGGCACTGGTTATACCTGGCTGTCATACCTAGTTATAATTAGTGTGTCTACATGCTGTTGCAAGTTTTTATTCAACGATAGTTTTTATTAGCAAATACTTTCATGACATGGTAAAAAAGAAGTCTTGTTTACTGAAGTAATAGGTATGACTCTTCCAGATGATATTACAAGAGATTCAGGTTGTTCATATTTTTTTTATCCCATCTCCAAAACCAGAGGTAGTTGTTTAACCACTGTGGTATTAGTTCTATTAGAAATATTCAGTATGCCTCTGAATTAGTTAAGAGGTCCATTCCCATCATTGGCAGCTGAAAAGTACTAAGCCTAATGAAGATCATAAATCTACTCACAGTGATTGCATGCCCCAATAATGAATCAATATCTATTGCCATTTTGTTTCTTTCACAGTCTTAAAATCCTTTCCTGACCATCACTGTAGTTATATGCCACTGTTTCATGCGAGAACAACTCATTGCTTCATAAAACCCAAAGAAACAACACTTGTTCTCTGCATATTGTCATGTTTAATAACTCCTGTATCAATGCAGAAAATGATAACCTTTGAAGACTGAAAAACTGAAGTTGCTACTGTGCTGACGTATCCCTTCATTTCAATTTTTGAAGAGCATTCTTTAGATCTGACATTAATTGTTCCAGTAAGGCTGAATGTTCCTTTGCTTAGAAACTGATGTTCCTTTACTGATTCTTTCTTCTTTATGAAAAAAATATTGCTTCCTGGCTTTCTGAGCTATCCTGTTTTTACAGAACAACCAGTATCTGGTCACTCTGAAGGCTCCTTTCGTCTTTATCACTACACTTCAATTTGCACATTTTCACATTGTCTGTCTTAGTTCCTTTTTCAGGCTTATCTTCTCTTTGAAATACATACCCTTTTCCTTTTATTGAGCAGTTCCATTGCAGGGAGACACATACTACCATTCCCTAGCCCTCAGCATGTGGAATAATTTGCTTAATAATCAGTTTAGACTTGCCATTTCTTTGCTAGTAATTATTTTATTTAGGGGTTCAAATACGTGATTAGAAATCATCTATTTTCATTAAGGTTAGCAATGGAAGTAAATACATATCTTGTGAATAGAGGCATCTGTAAGGATTTTTGTACCTCAAAAGCAAATTTTAATGAAAAAATAGGTAGAGGAACAGCAGTGCTGACGAAGTTTCTATCGTAGAGATTTGCATTTCAGTTTAATAGATATGGTACCCAAGATGAATGACCTCTGATCAAAGTTTATTCACAGCTGTCTCTGATGTGACTCCACCGAAACCAGTAAGTGCATACTTGAAGGCAGTCTCTTCCTCAGCCAAGCGTGTTATAAGGCTTCGCTACTGCGCTCAGCATCACACCACCACACCCACAACCTTTGCAATATCTGCCCTTCCATCCAATTGTACTTGGCCAACAGATTCAAAGTTACTGGGCACCCATCACAATAACACAAGCTGTACCTCAACAGCATCATTTTGAGATCCTTGGAGTTTTCTGAAAGGATTCCCAGGTTTCATGCAGATATTGAAATTCCCCAACCAGGTATGTATTTTCAGTGATTTCAAATTCTCAACTCCCCACCTCAGGAGAACAGTGACATTCTTCCTTCTTTATAATCAAAACAAGTCAGGACACATGCTAGGTTTTTCAATATACAATTTTTTTACCTAGCTGCCTTCAGAAACTGACTGCATTTTAAGTCTTTGAGTTCTTAAGCTTCACTAATTTATGCAACTTGCATTCTCAGACTCAGCTTCTAGCATGTTTCAGCAATGCTTTTCTGCTCAAAAGCTCTGCTGTGTCCACATAATGCGATAACCAGATGACAACTTTGGCTGCTAAAGGTATTCTGCCAAGATCTTTTCTCAGATCCTCTCTTGTCACTGACTTGCATCCCCAAATTTGAGGAGAAAATGCAGTTTAATTGACTTGTTACATGAACATTTAAACAGAGAAAGTGGCAGCATCCAAAGCCCTTAACAGTAATTGCCCTTTGAGAATCTGAGATATTCAAATTCATGATGTTAATTTGCTCACTGGAGATAAAACTCAATCCTGAGCAATGGCATAACACAAGACATACACACTTGAGTCCTCTCTGTAGTACTACATGGTTTCATCTTGTGCACATTGGACATGACGACCATACCTATTATAAAACTTCATCAAAGCAAAACCACACAGCCCTACTGAACACAGACAAGCCTACTGCAACTAAATTTCTGTTTCCACTCCAAATTCACGTTCTCCTAAAATCTTGCACTTAAAAGTTTCCCTTCCAGCTGGCCAAAATCAAACTGTACACACTGAACAAAGTCACAATTATTATTATTTTAAAAAGTAAAAATATTATGAGAATATAACAGCTCTACAGCCTACACGGCGTCATGCTACAGCCATCAAATACAATGGGCGTATAAACTACATTTATTCTCCTCCAGATTTTGAGCTTCTCCCAATTTAGTACACTATAATCCTAAGTAATAAAACGTTTATAAGTTGGCATTCTTTAGAACACCTTACTGAGCTTCAGCTATTTAAATTAATGGTTTCCTTCTGGAGTAGAGTGTTATTTTACTCTTAAGTTAACTATATTTACATTCCAGTGTCAGTGTGTGGCATGTACACCTCAGATATTCCGTGAATGACAGTTTAAAAGTTGCTGGACCCATTATAATGAACACCAACATCTCTGAATCCTTTCTCTGCTTGCAAAAAAAATCCAACCTGACATGCAAGCTACTGAATTATGATATGCTAAAGGAAGAAAGCTACCTGGAGAAGCAGTCAGTTTCATGTAATAAAGATTACAGCTTTAGTTAAAAAAAATTATAATGAGCTGGTGATTTTTAAGAGTGCCTTTAAACATAATACTATTGAAAGCATGATCTTTTAACAAAAGCATTAGCCCTCTTGAAGACCCTACTGGGTAGTTACCTCAGGCACAGCACTGTGTTTTTATTCAGCAAGGATTTACAAGCACCAGATTTAAGAGAAGTGTTTGAATTGTTTCTTATTTCTTGAAAGACAACTTCACTTTCCTATGTAACACTTAAGTAAATAAAAGAGAGCAGACACAGTCCTGCTTCAAGGAAGTCTAGCATGACCAGGCTTTCATCTACCTGAGACTACACAAATACAGTAAACAGATGATAAACACATAGACATTTTCTGGCACAGAGTAGCCACAATATTTTTTCAATAATGGCCAATGAGATTTACAGGATATTTACTTCCCAGAGTTTCAAGGTCATGACCAAGATCTTACAATTGCAGTTCTACCTCAATAGGCAGCAGCAAGTTAAGGAACATCTGAGATGCACTCAGACAGGCTCTAAATCATCTATTTAAAAAGGGGGAATAGAAGAATCAGGAAATATGTAGGGCAAATCACAAACCTCTGGAAGTATCGTGTTTATGGCACAGAGGAAGGGGGCCGTAGAGATTGACAATTTTAACAGGTTTCCAATCTGAGAAACACTGAAGTCTGGACTGTCTTCAGGTAGATACAATTCTTCTATGGAACTTAAGATGTTCATAGTTTTAAAGTATCAGGTCACGTTTTTTTGGAAAAAAAGCTTCTCCACTCTAAGGGGGGGATATTGCTAACAGTTAACAGAGAAGGTTCTGCAGAGTTTTCATATCCTACCACTTTCCTCCATCTCCCATTGCTCTTGCCCACAGCTTTACATTGACCACTGGATAGCACTGGAGTTGAAAGCTCTGTCTTTTGTTATCCTCCCAAAATTTTAAACAGGAGTGAAAAATCCACATCCTTTCTCAGAGAAGATGCCCACACAGTGTACCTGGATGAAGAACAGCATGAATGCAAAACAGTTATTTCAGTGTGACCCTGACTGGACATATTTTTGAAAGCTGCATCTCTTTCATATCATGGAACAAGAAAGAAGGGAGAGCATCTATAACAGCCATAAAACAATTTTTACATTTTTTTTTAAACATTACAAGGTCAAATTCTGACCCAGATGCATCACCTCAGTTGCTTTTAGTGTATTTTAGCTCCATTTATCTGTGCACAGGATTTGGCAGCTACTGTTTTGTTATAGTCTCATTTATTCAGCTCAGAGTCAGGATGTTTCCTCCAGCCCTATAGGACTAGAGTTACATTAGTCAATACCACTTTAAGAATGAAACCAACCTCCAAGATTTACTTATTTTTATATACTATAATGTAACACAGATAGGGCTATAGCAGAAATTCAGGATCTGTCAAATGAAATGAGATGATGACTTCCCATTGCTTTGAGGTGATTTGTTATTCACTCTACAGATCACTAAGGTATTTTGTGCTCAATTTACTTTGTATTGAAGATTTGCTCCCTGCTTGTTTCCTATAATTGTCTCTCCCAAAGCAATGTTATCAAGTGGATGGCAGTTAGGAACATAGTTCTATTATCTCAACGTTACCAAACTAATAGAGATGCAGAGGTAGAAATAACTTTTCTTTTTAATTTCCTTGAAAACATTAAGTCCTATAGCCAAAACTCCATGCCATGTGATTTACCAGCACAACTCTCAATTAATCTGCAACTGTGGCATCACAGTATGTGACTGCAGATTATATCAGCTGTGACAAAACAAAGACAAAAGCCAAACCAAACCAAACCGGAAAAAAAAAAAGAAAAAAGAGAAACAAAACCAAAACAACACAACCTAAGCAGCAAGAAGTGATGTCTGGTGTTTACAACCTAGCTATTGCACTTTAGGACCCAACAGAACCTAAATAAAGATTTGAGAAGCAATGTAACAGACACAGGATTTAATCCAAATGGGATCGGTCAAAGCTGATTTTTCTATCATTGTTTTTTGTTTAAAGTGACAGTTTGAAACCCCAAATAAAGAAAAATATATTTGAAACTAAGTTCCCCTTTTTGTTTCCAAATCAGATATTTGTAACACAGGAATTAGCTTGTGGAATGTAGTTTTTCATTAATAGCTAGATGCTGTTCTGACAGCAGATTAAGTAAAAACTATACCAACTTACTCAAAATGATTGCTCGTTGTAAGAATTTGAAGATGCATCTAATTGCATAAAAGAGAAAAAAAATCTTTTCCCTATTAACCCCTTTTAAATTCCTTTTATGCATTAAGCCTGAAGTCCGTAGAACTATGAGTGCTGGTTAAATAAATTCCAAATCCAATTCTATGCTGAGAAGTAATTCTTACTCAGAAAAACTGAGACAGCAGTGGGATAACTTTGGGACACAAATTGCTCTGAAACCTGTCACTGGTGATGGGCAAGACTGCAATTCTGAGTTTGATTCTAAGAGCTGAGGTTAATTACATTTGCTGGCCTTGCAGCTGTAGAAATACCTACTGTGAACCAAGTTCACTACATGGAACTCATCATGACAATCAAATTGGAATCCCATATGGTCATTTTTACATAGTCCCATTTTAACATAAGAATTCTGTGTTAATTTTCAAAAAATTTTTCAACACATTTAGGTCTTACACAATCTCACTGGTTTGCAATGGTTAAAAATAACAACTTACCAAACTGTAAGTGACTATCAAAAAGATATCTCTCAAAGCAAAGTTTAAAAACTTTCTCGTATCTTAGATATCATTTGAATACTGTTATTAACTACTTCACATGCAATAAAAATGAAAAAGACTAAACTGATATGGATTAAAATGGTTAAAAGAACAGTTTATCTCTAAAAGCAGACACAGAAAAATACTGTCAATTTGCAATGCCATGGGATTACAATAAAGCAGGCTTACTTATTCTTCAAAGAATAATAAATCACCCTATTTTATAGCATAAAGATCTCTAACTGTCTTTCTATGAGCACATTTCCAAATATATAAAAAAAAACAAACTTCATAATCTTAAAAACTCTTCACCTTGAAATAATGATGATTTCTAAAAACATCAAATATTTTATTACATATGAAAAGAAATATTTACAGTCTTGTCAAAATTATGCACTCTGGATCAAGTGATGCATCCTTCGAGAGCCCTATGCTGCTTTTGTGAGAGACAACAAAGGAGCTAAAAGACGTGATTACATTTTGAGAATCAGACAAAAAAAGTTGAACACCTAAGTTGAACCAGCACCAAGAACACCCAGCAGACCAGACACGCTTGGATTCTGGAAGCGGCGTCAAGCACTCCACTTGATGTACTTCTTTGTCCTTGCTGTAAAGTTCTCAACTGACAAAGTTTGACTTGCATCGATTCAGCAGTTACGGCTGCCACAGACTGCCATCTCCCAAGGTGATAAAACAGTCTTCTGTCAGCAGAGCAGCTCTCCTTCCCAAAGCAAGGGAAGGGCCCTGGCACCACAGTGCCAGCAGCAGAAAAAACACAGGGCAGAAGTAAGGAGCTATGAGCCGTAGCAGCTTTCCAGCACCAATTCCACAAAGTCGTCAGGGCAATAGGAGAGAAGTTTAAATGGACTGGAAAGCACAGCTCTGTTTCTTAAGGAAAGGGGACCCCTACTCTGTGCAGCCAAGCGGCACGGGAACCTGGCACTGCAAACAGGGCATGCACAGATGCCTCAAGCTTCAGAGGCAGTAGGAGAATGGAAGAGCTACAATTGCATTGTCCTGCTTCACTTGAGCAGCACAAACAAGGAAAGAGAGAGGAGGGTCAGAGCCATGTGTATGCCCCCAAGCCACAAAACCAATACAAAAAGCAGTACAATCGATTTTGTAAGGCCTATCACTGTCTGGGGCAGCAAAAAAAAAAAAAGAGATGCAGGAGCTTCCCCTCTCCTGCCCTTTCTTCAGCTCCCACCCAGCAACTTGATCCTGGCACCACAGCTGCCTCATAAAACGGAGCAAGGAGGCAGGAAAGAGAAACACCCTGGCCATGTCATGAAAAAAGCACTAACCCAGTGACAAGAAAAGAAACATCAGTTTTGCTGGTAAATCTTCCCCTCAGACCTTGCTTAACCTCCAGGACAGCAAAAGTCAGGGCCAACAGCAGCAGATATGAGGCAGCAAACACAGGCGTGACAGCCTTGATCCTCTTCTCTTCCCTCCAGTGCCATGTCTAATCTCTCCCCGGCACGTATCCACAGAAAGGAACAAGTCCGTAGAGCTAAGCTGTACTTTATTCGGAAAGGCCTCCAGGCTATCGCAGAAGAAAGATTGTCCTCTGAGAGTAAACACTATCCCTACCCCACAAAAACAAGAATTACGCGAGAAAGACAATGTTATAAATAACTAAGAGCAGTGTTTGACATAAGTCATTCCTAGGTGCAGGTTCCTGTCATTCAGTCAGTGAAAGATCGAACAGGAAAGGGAAAGGATGGTGCAGAAGAGGATAGCATCTGTCCAGAAAGATAATAGTATTCCTCACTTTCAGGGGCTTTTCCTGTGTTGCGTCACAGGAGAATAAAATTTCTTGCCACTCGTAAGCACTTGAACAGAAACTACAGCCAGCAGCAACAGGTCAGAAAAGCCATTCCTTACTGTATTTCCCTCCTGTGCCCTTAACTCAGTGCAGAAGGTAAACACAAACCACTGAAAGCACTTCCAATAAGGACTTTTTTGCCTAGTTACTGCTACTGAGTTGTAACCCTCTTGGCAGACACAGTCAGGACCAAGCTATAACAGATAACTCTTCTCTCTAAGGAAAGGAGCCCACTTAACTCACCATGGCAACCACAGTACAGATTCCCTGCACTGAGCTCTCCTGACAGCACTCTCCCACTGCACAGAAATGCAACTTACAAAGTCACTTTTCTGTTTTGCGCTTGCCATCATAAATTTCACAGGCCTCTTTTTTTTGATTAGCATTCTCCACCCTGGCACCCAGGAGGTGGCACAGCTTGCAGCAGCGCAGCTTTTATTAAGATAGCTTCAGAAGTGGTGCACGGGTGGGAGCACTGAGCACTGGCCCAAGCAAGCTCAGTGAGAGCTGATCTGGAGGAGGATGCCACAGGAGGAGCTGCAGGACGGCCTAGCAACTGCCTGTGCACACAGGGACATCGGGCAACTTCTGAGGTAGCAAAGAGAAATGCTGCAAGAGTGCTCCTCGCCTCCCCTCCCGCTGCCCCCATGACCCATTTCAAGAACACGCTTAGTAAACTCTTCATGTCCTGTGCACTCTCCAGAGGCAATGCAAATTTTGACTGCTTTCCTTTTATTGTTTACTTCCAATAAATCTTTTGTTTTGGGGTGCTCTTTTCAAGATCAGCAGTAGCACACCTGCTCAACCGCAGACCCCACTCTCCCTCCTCTCAACCTGTTCCCCCATCCCTTTCTCCCTCTCTCTTTGGATAAGCACACAAGAGTTCTCAAAGGGCCTTGCATACCCTGTCTCCCTTATTAGGTGCTTCTGGTCTGTGCAGCCAGTGCTCAAAGCTAATGCCAATTGGCAGCATAACCGTAGCTGCCGGACTTCCCATGGCTGAGCCACCTCATGAGGCGTTCCCCGCAGTGACTTTCCAGGGGGTCAGAAGGCAGAGACAATCATTATCCTGCACATCCCAAGGTAGTACTTAAGCTTCCTTCAAGGCTGTCAGGTTCCCTTGGTGCCAGTGAGATGCATCTGTCCTTCAGAGAGATGAGGACAGGTTCATTCCTCCATAGCCAGTTCTTTCATGCCACTTGTGTGAGGTCCAGGACAAAGATACACCTGCAGCCTCTGGAACACATTAGCGTTCTTTAAAGCACGAGGACTCTGCAGGTTCTGAGGCCTAAGCATGCACACTTCACCAATGCCTGCCCCATTTTTAAGCAGCAGCACTTTTTTCAATTGATAAAGTCAAAGGCCCACTTTGGGGAGGGTTTAAAATAAGCACAGAACTCCTATTTATAACCTCATCCATTTGGGGACAGCATTCTTTCAAAGCTCTTAACGCTTTTATCCCCCAAAAGTCACATCTTTTTACAGAAAAGGACTCTTCTCTTTCATCAAGACACCTTGATGAACACAAGTGTCATTATGAACTTTCAAACACAGTGCTCTCAGCTTCCACAGGGCGATAGCAACTTGTCTCACAAGCACCACTGCTGCCATACTTGTGTTCCTGTGCTGCAGGTCAAGAACGACTGCTCAGAACTTGAGAGAAGCTGCTTTCTTTTCAAGAAGTTAGGGAAACCCCAGGCTTGTAAAATAGTGAGAGCCTACCAGCTTGGACTTGCTTCATGTTTAACATTAATTAAGTGTCAATAATTAAGTTAAATAGGACTAGATCCCTAGTTCAAACTTCTAGTTCCACAAATTAAACAAAAGAGCCAAAGAAAACCTATTTATATTTCTGTGCCCCTTCTGGCTGGAAGGAAACCCTTCCTTTCTGTTGAGTAACAACACTTTTCAAATTCCAGTGGCGCACATGTAAAAGTCACATCAAATAATTTTAAGTCTACCATTACTAACTATATGTATACTGCTAGTTTTAGTGCAAAAGTTTAGGCTGCTACTTTTTATAAAAGAGGAGGCACTACCCTTTGAAGAACAAAAAGGACTGCTAATCTCAATTTGATCTGCTGAAAACCACAAACCAAAGAACCCTATGCAGCTATTTCTGTCAACTTTGAAAGATTATTCTTAGCTTGGACAGAATAACAGTAGTACAGCCAGTCATAATTTAAACCACAAGGTGATGAAGAATTCATTCTGCCCCTATCTAAAGGTATGCCAGTAAGGGGTATGTTTTGTAAGCTCCTCTTATTTTATACATTCTGCAACAGGTAGCTCTTACTGCAGCCCTTACTAGGGTCATGCATTTCATTCATTAGTAAAATATAAGGAAAATACAAAAGTTTAAAAAATGTAGTGATTAAGTAAAAAAAAAAAAACTGAACTTTTCTCAGCTCATAGAGAAATTCTAAAACTCTGCTCACTGAATGTGGATTCACCTAAGTGATGAGAAACTCCAAGTGGGCTTTATCCTTAGTTGTATAAACATCCCTCAATGTAGTAAGTACTTCAAAGTTCAAAAAAGAGCAAGAGGTGATGTCCGTTTTAAAAGTGAAGAAGCATTTCCATTCTCAGAGTCACTCAACCTTCCAAATTAAGTGAAATTTTCAAATTCAGGAAGTGCTTTCTCTTTTAAAACACTGTACAAAACCAAATGTTTTGCAAGTATAACTAACATAATTTTTGTTTCAAATGGTTAATGTCAGCTGCAGAGAAAAAAATCTGGACTTTGTTAGGGGCATAAGTCCTTAGACTAAGTTTGCCTTTCTGTACTCCTATGACTCATTTAGTTATGTTTGTACACCAAAGTATATCAATAAAATATAGTGCCAGTTTCTTTGAGTAACATTAGCTTATTGTTTAACAACAGGGCACAAAAGTGCACTATAAATTCTCAAGATTTCACCAGGGGTTGGCAAACATGCCCCCCCCAAAAATTAAAGACGGTGTTTTGCTAAGAGAATGTGAACAATGGCCTATAGAGAAGCACACTAAAGTCTTGTGACCTCTCCTCCTCCTCTCCCCCGATACATGCACACAAGACATACAAGACATGAACCCCTGGCACATATCTTCAGGGAGTACACAGCAATCTGCATCCCTCAAATCCTATACAAGTAGTCAAAACAGACTGCTACTCAGTCCCACATTAAAAAGCACTCAGACAACAAAGAAACCAAGAGCTAGATGTGCCAAACTTAGTTAGGACTTCCATTTACTCTGTTATTTTGAGAAAAACTGTGTTGTCTCCTTTGTCTTAAGAAATATGTTACTTCAGACATTTGTGGCAGAGGCAGAAACAGGCAAGTCCAGGCCACTTCAAGACTCCTGCTCTGAGCTCATCAGAGGGGATAGCTCATCAGGCTCATTCTCTGCAAGACTGACAGCAGTGAGAATCAACCCAAAGGGAAGCCAGGCTCATGCAGTAGCCATTCTTCAGAATGAGTCTGGAGCAATGCTCAAATCCATATCTCCAACATGGCAAAACACAATTCAACATCATCAAGACCATCTACACTATCTAAACCAGTGTTGTCTTCTGCAAATCTTCCTCTGAAAAACCTTCCTCAGGTATTACCCACTAACATCCTGCGCCCCAGTTTCATTCACTATAATTATCTTTGTTCACAGCCTTTCCTTATTTATGGAGGTGTTGTGAAAATAACAGTGCGCAACAGTCACAAGCCAGCCTACTACTTCAGCAGAGAGAACCAAAGGATATTTTGTAAGCAAAACAAGAAACTCTCTTCAGGGCCTGACTGGGGAAAAATGGATGGTATAGGAAATGAGGCCACATGTTGAACATGAGGATTAAAGTTCTGTATAAACAGTTGCTTCATTCACTATCACTGCCTCTGCTGCTCTCAGTGATTTAGACAGAAGTCTGGTCCCCTTCCTGCAAGGTATCATCATCCTTTGTCATATATACTCATATGACTCAATGCAAAACATACACCCTGGTAGTTTTGTTCACTGGAAAGTAACAGAAATGGTATTCTTTTAAATTCCATAGCTGTTACAGGTATTTAACTACATAATTCTGTGAATAATTTCTTTTTTTAGAATTTTTTCTTGCACTCTGAACACCCCAAATTTCCAATAAGCAATAGTAATTTTGGAGACACAAAAACTGCCAACTTTGCCGTTGAAGAAAATATGTTTAAAAGAAAAAAAAAACTTTTAAAAGAAAGCAAAGATTCTTGCTCCAAAAAGTTCAATTGTTTTTCTTCAATTCTATTGGTGAAAATGGGAACAATTTGGGAATGGAGAGAATCATCACTATTCGATCACTGCAGCAATGATAAAATAGCAGAAATACTTACAATTCCTAAGACAAGTTCTTTCTACATCTGCTTTAGGCCATTTTGTCTGTGACATTTATGTAATCTAAATATTCTGTGCATTAAATACCATAAATATCCCTGTTGATTTGTGATCTGTTTATGGGTAGCAACATATAGCTGTATTTCATTTGGTTGAGAGGACATTCTACAAGTAGGACTTGTGCACCAATGCATTTCATGGACAATCGTTATTATTTTATGCAAAAATCAGTGGTGCTAACAGCTTTTCTGTATGCCACAGTTCAATTTTATATCTGTATATTTAAGTGGACCTCTGTATGACAGCAGAAGAACATTTACTCTACATATGACTGACTTTAAGAAGCAAACAAGCCTTCAACTTCATGTGGAAGACACTTCACAGTTCTTTTGCGACACACAAGATATCTTTGTGAGCAAAAAACCTAGGAGTTTTTTCAAAGCAGCTAGATTTTTCTTGTAGATAATAAGCAAGATTAACAAAAACATTCTCCCTCCTTTAAAGTAAGTCCCCTCCCCAAATCAGCTTAACCTATGGTACATATAGCACAACATTAAGTATTTCTACATTTTGTGCATGCTTTTAGGGTTCTATTGATAGCTGCCATGTGCGTAAGGTATCTTGTTTGACTGGCATGCACATAATACATTTTGTTTAGCACATCAAAAAGAAAAGAAGAATTAGTATTAAAGAATAAGATATAGCTCATAAAAAGACAGCGATGCAAGTTACATCCACCTACCTGTACTAGTGCGGTATGTGCCTGTGTGTGCCGGTTGCAGAGGGTCCCCCTGACTCTGGCTGAGACTCCTCATAGGGGGCTTCTGATAAACTCTGTCTTCGTAAATAGGATCTATGTGGTGCTCTGGAGACTGCAGTGCCCTTAACTCCGAGCCAAGGTGGCTGTGCTGGCTGCTGTAAGATGCCCGAGACCCAGCTGCAAATAGATTTATAAGAGACATTTAAGAGTGAGGGAAAAAGTGTGAAATACAGAATCTGACTTATGAAAAGCTTACTTGAAAGTAGCACATCAAAAACAACAACAACAAAATCAAAGAAATATATATATTTTCAACATACAAAGAGAAACAGCATGCAATGGCAGCAGCAGCTCAGGTTAAACACCTTACTTGCATCATCCAGCTGCCTGCATCTACTCCAAAACCTCATTTCTTCCAAGGAAACTACATATTTTGGAGAGATGGATATCATGAAAGGCCAATTAATTTTTTTTTTTTTTTTTTTTTTTAAACACAGAGACCAAAAACCCCCAAACTATGAGATCCAGGAATGTCCTGCACCAAAGCAACCCACAGCAGAATCAGGAATGGAGGAGAAGGAGGGAGAAGCAGAGTCAGAACTAAATTCATGTGTTGTGTTTGTATCTTAAGATCTACAAATGAAATAAGTGATACCTGATGAATAAATGTAATCATATGAAATCTGATCTTTTTGCTGCTTCACTGGAAGTACAATAAAGCGGTTGTGCCTTATCAGCATTTTGCCATTTTTACATATTGACTGTGTAAAAATCATTTTAGTAAGACTTTCTATACCCTTAATCCTTTGAGGATGAATTAAATGTATCTTACGAAAAAAATATTTTAAGGATATACCTTTTTTTTTTTTTTTTTTTTCAAACAACAAGATCAGCTGGAATTTTATTAAAATATTTTTATTCTACTATTAAAATAATATTTTCTATCATTATATTAAAAGAGAGAGACATGTATATTTCCAGCTATGATTAGTCTTGTCACTTGAATCACTTTGTCACATTAGTAACTTGGGTACTTCAGTTCTGTGGTCCGTTTGCAAGATTCCCAAGGTTTGTCATGGGGAAGCCATAGAAACATTTTTAAAACAAGAAGCAAGCAACTATTCTAGTAACACTTTATGGTATAGGCCAGACCTTTGTAAAGTGTTAACATGCTATTTAAATGTTTAGAAAAGCAATCATCAAAGATGCATCTATCACATCCCTTGCTGATACTTGCTAAGATTAAACTGCTGGATGTGGGCAGAGTTCTATTAGCTTTGCTTGTGCTGCTCAAATTGTGTCGTCACGCCTGCAGAAAATTGCTACCACACTTATTGCATTGACAGGGACTTTGCTGCATAAAGAAACACTAAATATTTTTATAATGGAAAGCCTAGATATAAAGTGGTATGTGATACAAACAAAAGAACAGAAATGAGAAAAAGACACGAAGTTACTTAAATTTTAATAGAGGTCGTCTAGAGGAAAGGAATAGTTTCTTCAGTTTCTGACCTTCTAATCTGCTTGTGCCATATTTATGCTTTCTTCCAAATTATTCAACACTCGTGTGTGCTTAAGTGGAATATTCTATTTGTACATGTTCCCATCAAGCGCTTTTCAAACTGGCTTGCCATTGGCACAGCTACTGTGAGTAATTCTGTTGTCCCCCTGCCAAGAATCCCAATTATACATTTTATTTATAACTACTGCAATTATCTAGGAAGTTCATACGACCATTACAGAATTAAACTCTGCATGGTCCACATTTTCGAAATGCTCTTTAACCCAGCATCTTTGAGACTGATTCCTCAAACAGCTGAGCAGCTCTACCAAAATCTAGTATTCTTCAGATCAGCCTAAAATTCAACCTATTATGCTTATGTCCAAATTTCTGCATGAGCTGCTTCACATTGTACTTGGTTCAATCTGTATTCAAGGAAAAAAAAAAAAGAAGTGAAAAACTGAGACAACATTTTAGGCAACAGTGCACATGAGAAAAACAAACTTGCTACAAAATAAAGAACTATGCCTCCTTCTTCAAGTACTATGACTCTTTTGTGCATTTACGAATTAACAATGCTCTTTGGAGTAATGGATTTTCCCCCTAATCCTGCCTCCAATGAAATAATGTATTTTTCCCATTGATTTGACTGTTAGCATAACCCAAATATTAACATGCTCTCAAATAGTTAGGCTAGACATCTGGTGAGGAGGGCTTAACTGAACCTCTTTCATGCTCTACCGACAGTTCCAAATCTGCAAGTATTAATACAAGTTTACTTTTAAAAACACAATAGAGTTTATTTGCATACTGCAGATACAATCAAGACTAGCACACTATTGTACTGAACAATAAGCTTATATGTAACAAGAGAAACCTCTTGCCCAAAACACATTGCAGTTCAATCAAACAAGTCAAGGAAGGTATGGCAAACAGTAGAAGAAAATAGACACAACTTGGCCAAAGTCACGAATCAGCTAAGTGGCAATCTAGAAATACCCTGAAGCTACCTGACTTGTAAGATTGTGAGAGTTCCAACTATTAGGCAGTAACTGCCATTCTGTCCATAAGGTATCAGGGAAACAAAGATTCCAGCAGATGAGTAAAATATTTTTGTTTAAAAAATATAACCATTCTCAGTCTCAGAAATTAAAGTTATCAAAATACCAACCATGACAGTATTTCTCCCTTTGTATTATGTGATTGTTACAGCAACAGTTACATGCTGTCATCTTTGGACAAATATGTAGATTTTTCCACAGATGAACTACTGATCAACTGATGAACAGCTTTTCAACTGCAAAGCTGATGCATCTTACCATGCATATTTGTCTCTGAGTCATTTTAATGGGTTAATGATTTGTCAAATCATAGCAAATAATAATATAAAACTACTCAATAAAGAAATAAGTACTCTAAAAAGAAATATGTACTTTCTAAAGCATGTCCCTTGAACACATTTAGTTTCAAATAGAAAACTAATACTTTTCTACAGGACTCAATATGCAATTTTACTATGCTATTTCCAAATACTGAGATATCAGTATTTAAACAGGAAATATTAGCACCCTTTACAGTTCTTAAATTTAGAAAAAAGATTCATAAAATTTTTAAAAAGATGGAATATCAACACCATTTTTAATATTTCTATTAAGATAGTATTTCAAAAGCTGGAATAGCAAGTTCTGTTTTCAGTTAAAATCTTCTCTTTATCATTGCTCTTATAATTGTTTTGTATATTGATTTATCAGAGTCTCAACTTAGGAACAAAAGGGTTTTACTGCATGCTTTATTTAAGTATTAAAATCAACTAACCAATAGCTATTGGGAGCAAGGAGATAGTTAATTCTGTTGCTGGTGCTATATCATATCTAATGAAGACCACACTAATTTTCCGGAAGGTTGAGGTCAACAAAAGTCTTGCAGATTTTTATACTGTTAAAGACTTTTGTTTTAAAAGGGTGCATGATGGATTTCAGAAAACTGCATCCTACACCTCAGCTATACACTGAGACAGTCCCTCTGCCATATCCTGCTGATACTTGAGAAAACATTGGCAAAATTGTTAGGATAATTGAGCAATACAAAGGTTGTGAAATGCACCCAGGGAATTGATGCTGCTAAGAAAGGGGACAGGTATAACGCCTCCTGCCTGCATCTTGGGTTAGCTGCAAAGAGCTACTTTCTTTACTACCTGAAGCTGCAAGTTGACAGGTATGGTTTGCTTCAGAACAACTTGCGTTAATGCAGTCCCAAGGTCAAAGAGGTCCAGAAAAACAACAAGGTCAGAATGGAAAAGAAACAATTAATCTACCACCAGGAGGTAATAAAACACTGGATTACCAAGGCCCATTAACATTCCAGCATTCAGGGACGCTTGCTGCACTCAGAAGGTTCTCCCTAAACCTCATGCCATCAGGAATCTAGAGCTTACCCCAAGCTGCATGTGTCCAAACCCTGTTCTTAACCAGCCACAGTCCCTCCTCCTCCACCACTAACACTGTGCCCCTTTGGGCTTCTCGAAACCAAAGCAGTTGTGCGTACCAAAGCCACACACAGGTTCTGAAAACAGAGTAATTCCTCCTCCCTGGCCCACCCATCCCAAACAACAATATTATTCCCTTGGGAGAGTATAGAGCACCAAACATATTCAAGACAGGTCCACGAACAAATTCAAACATAACTCATTATTAAATCTGCAGTTTTGCAAGCTGGTAATTACAATGTATTCAACATCTGACTAGACACAGAATTCTTATGACCAAGGTTCTGCAGAAGGGATGCTTTTTTCCCCTTTGGATTAAGAGAAATGGAAAAACAAAGAGAGCCAAACCATTACTTCAGGGCTGAAGAAACCACTTCACACTTAATTCCTTAAATAGGCCAATCTTTAGTTAGACAAAAGACTGAGAAATGATTTGATTGCAGTGCCTGAGATGCATCACAGCAGAATGTATGGAGAAGACTAAAGGGCTCTAAAAGAGTTGAGAGAAGTATCGAAAATGAAGCCAGACAAATTCAAAATCAAAATAGGGCACGCTTTTTTTTAAAACAGAAACTGAATAACCATAACAAAAAATAGAGAAAAGGAAGTCTTCTTTATCTTCTGAAATCTCAAATTAAGGCTTATATCTGACAGAAAGTGGAATGCCCCTTCTTTTGCATCTCTGTGGAGCTTGTAAAAAGGGATCTTGTAGTGGGGCTCCACCAGGGGGATATCATGAGCCTCCAGTCAGGTAAATCAGATTACAGTAAGAAAGACAACCTAGAAGGGGCCAGTTATTTTCCAGAACTTTTATGGTATCTCAACATCCAGCTGGAGACCAGTCACTAGTGGTGACCCCCAGGGGTCAATGCTAGGGCCAGAACTGTTTAACATCTTCAGTAACGACCTGGATGAAGGGACCAAAGGCACCCTCAGCAAGTCTGCAGATGACACACAACCGGGGAGCGTGGCTGACACACCAGATGGTTGTGATACACCAGAGGGACCCCGAGAGGCTGGAGAAATGGGCAGAGAGGAACCTCATGAAGTTCAAAGGGAAGTGCAAAGTCCTGCACCTGGGGAGGAATAAACCCCTGCACCAGTACAGGCTGGGGGCTGACCTACTGCAGAAAAGGGCCTGGGAGTCATGGTGGGCAACAAGCTGACTGAGCCAGCAATGTGCCCTTGTGGCCTAGAAGGCCAATGGTCTCCTGGGCTGCATTAAGAAGAGCATTGCCAGCAGGGCGAGGGAGGTGATCCTCCCCCTCTACTCAGCTCTGGGGAGGCCACATCTGGAGTACTGTGTCCAGTTCTGGGCTCCCCAGTACAAGAGGGATGTGGCACTACTGGAGCAAGTCCAGCGAAGGGCTACAAAGATGATTAGGGGACTGGAGCATCTCTCTTATGAGGAAAGGCTGAGAGAGCTGGGCCTGTTCAGGCTGGAGAGAAGAGGGCTCAGGGGGATCTTAGCGATGCGTACAAATACCTGAAGGGAGGGTGTAGAGAGGATGGGGCCAGACTCTTTTCAGTGGTGCCCAGCAATAGGAAAAGAGGCAACGGGCACAAACTGAAACACAGGAAGCTCCATCTGAACATGAGGAAAAACTTTTTTCCTGTACAGGTGACTGAGCACTGGAACAGGCTGCCCAGAGAGGTTGTGGAGTCTCCATCCTTAGAGATATTCAAAACCCAACTGGACAGGTCCCGGGTAGCCTGCTGTAAGTGACCCTGCTTGAGCAGGGGCACTGGACTAGATGATCTCCAGAGGTCCCTGCCAAACTCAACCATGCTGTGATTTTGTACTGAATGAAGAGACCACATTCCTAGAATCTTCACTTTCTTCCTATATTCAAGAGGGTTAACAGAAAGAATTTAGGAAGAGTGCACTCCTATCTATTGAACGAAAAAGATCATCTCCATCCTTAACAATTGAAAAACATCAAATGAAAAATCTAATATTATTGAGATGTTTCTCAGTAATATGGGGAAATGGTTATTTCTTATGGAAATATTCTTTTTTTAACAAAATCTTACTTTTCACAAGGAGAAAAAAAATTGTTACCAGACAAGCGTAACTTGAGTGAAATACACAAAATAATCCCCAATTGCTTCTTCAGAGCTTGTGCAAGCTGCCACAGAAATAAATACAATACACACATTTGAATGACACTGCTAATCTGGCAGTTTAGGTCAACAGAGTAAACCACTCTATCAGCAACATTTTTCACATTAATAAACTAAACTCAATAAATCTGTTCAAATGAGTGGATATTCAAGCAGTCAGATATGCCTTAATAAAGCCTGAACAGTCTTTACTTGTGTCCCTTCTGGAAACCTTTACTACAAGTCATCCTGCCTTGCTACAGCTCTAAGAAGGGGCCCTACAAATTCATGATACTCTCTGAACAGCTAGAGTAGCAACAGCACATGTTACTGTCCTCCTCTCTGAGATTTAAGAGCTCATTAGTATCATTCAATATGCAAGTCACCATATAAACATGAAGAAAACCATCCAGGCATGATCAGATAAACCATTCAGCCCCTCATTTTGAAATCTTCCATCACAAAATCTATATTAATCACGAGTCCTGTTAAGCAGGTTCCTTATGTCTATGTTACACAAACATCACTAATGAGATACGAGCTGATGGTGAAGCTCATAAATCATGATATTACCATAAGAAACACTTATCGGTAATATGCTTACCCTGTTTAACTTAACTTGGTTATAACTCCATACATTTCAACAGGTATTATATGTGGCTACTTGAGGCTCTAAGTATCAAACCTGGGCTCTGAACAGGCTACAACACAACACACTCTACTTTGATTTCATAATAAAGAGGACTGATTATCCACAACTGGCTGTATATACTTTTCATTCTAAATATAACAACAACATTACTCTTTTCATTTGCACTGAGTCTTCCTTGGACTACAGGTCAAAACCAACAAATCCACACCATTGTAACATTTTAATAAGCCCATCAGTGAAATAGCAATGAGACTACAGGGACAGAAACTAAAAAGGAATCACAGCATTTTCTGTAGCTTTGGTACGTTGCATGCTTTTCAGTGGACTCAGTGAACTTTTGATTTAACTGGCACAGTGGGGCCAAAAATCCTGTGCAACATGACTTTCATGTCTCTTGGATGCATGTCCTGAAATGTTACTGTCCTTATAAAAAAACATACAGTACACCAGGTCAGCCAAGTAAGTTGCATTTTTAGTTTGTAATTCTGAAAAAGCATGATGTGAGAAAGAAAAGATAAACATGCTCTCTACAACAGGATTTCTACTCTGAACTCGGATGTAATGAGACCTCTTTTATAGACACTAACTTGATTTAGCTTACATAGTAAAGAAGCTGATGTGAACCCAAGTGTAGAATTAGAGAGAAGTAAACAGTGTGTGTGTGTGGGGGGGGGGGGGGGATGAAAAAGCATTCATGAGAGGACTTTTGATAAAATACAAACTTTTTTTGCCAGAAATATATGCAGAAACCTCTCCCAAATGCCTGTCTGCATATATGTATCTTCTTAAACTGACAGGAAAGAACAATCTACAACAGTATCTACAACAAATGTTCCTACACTTAATATCAAGAAATAAAATCATATAATGGGAATATGCCAATATTGTGTGATGAAAAACATGGTACCAAAGAGAAGAAAACCTACTGAAGCCACCTACGGAAAGTGAATACAAATTATCAAGACATGACAGATGGTTAAATTAGCCAGTAAGACATGACAGGCCATATGGCAGTACCCGCTAATGCACACCTTGAGTATATCACTTTGTGCCTCTAGCATACCAACAAACTGCATTAACCAAAACCAAAATACAGCCTGGAGCAAATTCCTTTTAACTGGGTTCAGCTTTTTCTTAAATACAGTTTTCTTAGCTGTTTCGATTACCTACACATGCACTCTCAATGTATTTTATTTGGGCCTGAAGTTTTTCTTTCCCCAAATAGGGGAATTAAAGATTAACTAACTAGAGTTCAGAATTAGACTAACTCTTGTCTTTATATTCTTTTTCCATTCTCAGTACATTACTCTGTCCATGACTCAGGACTGTTTGCATGAATAAAGATGAAAATAATACCATCACTGAATTGCCAAATTACACCTGTTGCCTTTCAACTCATGTTAAGCTCTGGATATCCAGAAAAAAACATGGATGTTTTACTTTTGAATCCCTGGTTTGCACTATATAATATCATTACAAAACAAGTACATGCTATAGTATACAAGCCCCCAGAATCGAAAGGACATACTTTCCTCACTTACCAGTATCTTAGAATGCTTTCCCTCAGGCTTTGTATTTAAAGAGTAAAGCATAATATGATGGGTATATGGCTTGGGACTTCAGGTGCACTACTTGCTAAAGGTAGAACCAAAGACAGTAAAACTTTAGCTGTAACAAGTGAGTTCTTTTCTATTCTTAAGCATACGAAAAAAAATTTTTTTTTGAAAGATCATGGCAGCAATTCAAAATATGTTAATATTTCTACAGTAGTATAAATACAGTATAGGTTGCTTCTTGTAAACTACCGCCATACAAGCAAACCTATTAACAGTTTCACTGGCAGGGTATTGTCACATTCAGCAGAATGGTTCTCACTGTGGAATTCCCCAGACAGAACCTGTCCATTAACCAGATTAAGAGTCTTAAGAAAGCCTCCTCATAAGAGACTGGCTTTGGCTGCTTAAGGGACACTGAAAAAGCACTTTGCACATCAGTGCTAAAAATAAAGGTTTCAAAATAAACCAAAACCAAAAATCCCAAACTGAATTTTAAAAATCACTTGACAAAGCTCACTATGTCTTATATAAAGTTTCAGGATAAATTTTATCCCATTTAAATTTTTTTTAAACCATACATACAAATTAAATTGCATTCCTCAGTGAATAATGTAATAAAAAAGAAATAAAGCTACAAGTAATTTCTTCAGTTTTCTATGTTTACTTTTTCAGTCATGCAATGCTTTTTTGCTGCAAAATACTGTATCGCTTATTTTAATTCCTTACTGGTACAAATTTAGGGAGAGAAAAAACACACACACACACACACACACACACACACACACGCACCCCATACATTTGTGCTCCCTCACAAGCATTTTCTTTTTCCTGCTACTGCCCTCATTCTGTTCAAAAACATTCACCTGCTTAAAAAATGTTATCAAAAATAAATTGTTAGTGGAAGAAGAGAAGTGTGACTGGGAGCAAAAAGATAAGAGGCAAAGATAGGCAGGAAGGAACAGCGGATTAAAAGTGACAGACAAGTTCAGGGAGATAATTCCCATTTCATTTCTGATCTAGGAAAATGTCACTGAAGAAAGAACAAAAAAAAGAACTCTCCCAAACCAACCACTACTACACAGTAGCAACAACTTGCCTTCATCAAGGCAGAAAAGATAGAAACTATATATTTTTCCTCATTTACTTTTTTAATACCTGAATGTTCACTTTTTTTTTTCTCCCTTCTCTTAAGCCATGCCTCTTCCCTCCCCCTCAACCCTGCCAGTTTCATAAAATAGGGGAAAAGTATTATGCATGAACTGGACCAGATTTTGTTATCCTCTGACACAAATTCCCTTTTCTAACTTTCCTTCTCACTGCCCATTTTGACTGCAGGTTGAGTTCTTCAGCTATAGGATGATGTTGCCAAGCAGCAGGGCATATGCTCTTTAGGTAACTACTGCTCCGTGACAACTGAAAATAATATTAAGCCTTTATATAAGAAGAGGTCTTCTCTGAAGTTTTAACAGACTAAAGAAAGACTAGAAAAAATGAGACTAAAGAAAAAAAAACAAAAATGAAAAAAAAAAGAACCCGAAACAACAAAGATAATTAAAAGTTTGTTTTAAGTTTTGAAGTGTAAAAAAGCTTGCCTTGCAGCATGAGCTCTATGCTAAGGCAGGTGCTGTGGCAATACTTTCAACTCAGCAAGCGAAGGAAAGAAATCTAAGATATTTGGCAAGACGTACTCCTGAAGTAAATATTCAGTGACAGAAAACTTTACAGGATATTTTGTAAAACCCTACAGTCAACACCTCCTCAACGAGAACTGCAAATCTAAAGGAACAACAGCATGTATGTAATGCCCTGATGCTAGGTCTTCCTTCCTCCCCGAGGCACAAAGCCGTACCAGGACAGACTCTCCAATATCTTAGTTGTGCCTGCTAAGAAGCAGCATAGTCCAGACGTCCAAAAATGCACAGATCTGTGCAAGGTCAGAGACCACTTCCAGCAGCCAGAATGATCTGCTGAAAAGTGTTACTGCTTCCAACAAAGCAGCTCAGGCACGACTCCACCAATGCCCTGCCTGTAAAAACTGCACTTGCTGATAGGGTTTAACGCTGTGGAAAAGCACAGCCTGTAAAAACAAACAGCTCAAAACCCTTCCCCCAAACTGAGCATCAGCTCAGTCAGCCTTAAACTGAGCAAGTTTTCACACCAGACTCAATAAAGGAGGAAGGGGGAATGGTTCTAAAACAAGCTCTTCCTACTCACAGGACAGAAAGAGTATCTAGTCCTAAATCCAACTAGAAATGAATGTCTCAAGACAGGCAACAGAAAATGCATTGATTAGTGAATGCACTTTGCAGAACAGCGGTTCTAAAAGGGAAAACAGTCCCCCTGTAGCACTTCGGGAGCTGTAAGACCAGAAAACAAAACTCACTTGGGTAACAAAGTGTCGAGTCTATGCAACTGCAATATTCCCCAACTGGCTTTTACTGGACAACCTGATTTTTTATTTTTATTTTTTGGATCTAAGCACACTATCATTCATGGGTACCATCCAACAGGCAGTTTTCCTGCTAACAGCAAAAACGCGAAGAAATGGTTCCAATGAATCCTGACCATGCTATGCATCTTTTAAAAAGTGTTAATTTATGTTGAATATTGCATATATTTCTTTTGCAAATATATGTTGCAGACGCTGATATATGCAGCTGAAATACACGACACCCCATTTGGGGTTTGCTAACAGAAGCGTTTCTGCAACTTATTTTCTGTAATTCATTTTACAATGAGACTGCATATTATTATTATTATTAGACATGTAAGCAATATTACTTTTTGGAGATTTTTACCCGAAATACTTTGTACTCAAACTTGTATTTCACTAGAAGAATGGATAAAAGTATCAGATAGGATAGTATTTGTTCTGTCAGAGATGACTCGACATAAAAGAATATTAAACATTTTCTCCTCGCAGAGGCTTTTTTCTCCTCAGTAAGCATTTGCTGGCAATCACCAGTTTGTAGAGTTCACTACACAACACTGCAAAAGTCTTTCCGACATTCTAGGGGAAACAGTTTTATCTTTGTATTGAATGTAGTATTGAGGGAAAGAGACAGAAGATCTCTCTGGACATTCAGTAATATACTACGTACTCATATTTTCATTACCCATTTGAAATTCACTGCATTTAAAATACGAGACTGAAAACATGGAGGTTTTATTAAATTCATACATTAAAAAACACTTGAATACAATCTAACTAAAGAATTTAGTTATGTCTGTAAAAAAGCTTAGATCATGAACTATCCACTTCTACAGCATTTTGTTCAATAGATTGTTATAGTATTATTCAAGTTATTTTTAGGTTGCACATATTACATATACATCAAGATCTCTGCTAACACACTTAAGAGTAACCTATTATCAAAATCATTGTAATTTAAAACAATTCTAATAGGTTTATTCTAAATGAAAGAAATGCTGAATGTAGATACAAAGAAAGGGAATACCGTTAACAGTGATATCGCGTGGCTTAAGCGGTCAACAAGCAGAGCTTACGCTGGAGTAATCATTGTACAATTCATATCTCATAAAATGGTAAAGTTTTCACTCTTTAATTATATCTATTATATTTATTAATACAGCAATCACAACAATAATAGCTAAACATTTAGTATCAATCTTTCAAAAACTCAGAAAAATGTCTTATGTAAGTCCTTCCATAATAAATAGCAAGTGAAAAAGGAAGTGGATGGTTACAGACATTTTCCCAGGAACTTATTTAAAACATTAAGAGTCATAAAAACAAAAAAAACTTAAATTAAATTAAAAAAAAAAGCTTTGCAATGTGGCATTAACCTCACAGATTCAGATTCTCCCTGAAAAGCATGGCAAGGAAAGGACTGTAAGTGGGAAGAGTTCTGCCACTCAATCAGAGAGTCCAAGCTAAAAAGCATCTGCTGTGACAAATGCTGCAAGAGACAAATGGTGAGAGCGGTCAGCGGCAAAAGGAAGCCAGACCTAACACAAGGAACGTACGAAATGCGTTCACAAGTAGTTTGCAATAAACCACTGGAAAAGTTTACTTTCTATAGAGACTTTAATAGTGTGTTTCAATGAGAATAATGTGATGCACTTTAGTCCAGAGGTGGAAAACACTTGAGGGATTTTGAGCTGTCCCACAATTAGTTCCTGATTATTTATAAATGCAAATCAGCACCATTTCCATATCAAATGGTTGCCTAACCTGTAAAACCCATACTTTCAAGATCATATGACCAGCTGAAGATATCTGCATCAAGTTTTGCCTGATTCTACAAAAGCAGCAAGTTCTTGATCAATCAAATTTACTCATTTTTTTCTTTTTTTAAACTAATGAATAAGTCACTGTTCTTCATTGTCTTCATTCCTGAAACCTACTGCAGACTGAGAAAAGCAGGGACTTGCAAATAATTTACCATCACAATCTCAACAAACTTCAGAGAAAAAGATTTCAGGGTAAGACAGTAATTACTGAATTCTCTAACTCTCAGGATGGGATCTTAAGCAAGACAGGACACAAATCAGACCAATCTGAGGACGACTGTTCAGTTATGTTCAGCACTGGTTTCAGATTCCTGTCGAATACAACTGGAGGGACAACACAGACACGGATGACACATGAGCTGGACAAGAACTCCAACTTAAAACTGAGAGAAATGTGAAATTTCAATACATAAGCCTTGAAACTTTGAAGTGTGGTCAGAAGTGCAGTGATGCCTCAATAATCACTCTATCTTTTGTTTTAAAATGGTTACCAGTTTCAATTCTTCGCTAGGAAGGAAGAACACTAAGAGCATTACTTAGCACACAGTTCCTCAATACACACCAAATGCATCATGGCTGGTTGGTCAGAGCCCTAAAGGCAGTCTGCTGTATGAAAACAAGCCTGCTTGTTATGCAATGAGGCAACAAAATATTCAGTTATGATCCTCATATAGGTGGCTCAGGCATAGTGTAGTCAAGCAGGTCACCCAGGTCTTTTCCCACTCCTGTTTTCAGCCAAAGAACCTAATTTATAAGAAGCTATTAATTGAGCTATTAGCTCAACTCCATTTCTGTTGCTTCCCTCTGATCTGTGAAATTCTTTCTATGCAGCATTTGATCACCCTCTCTACAGAAAAGTGCTTCCTAATATTGCATTATCAGGAAGTTTCCTTGCATATTCCTGTTCTTTTTCACCTAGATAATAAAATATAAAGAATATTTTTAAAGTGGCCTGAAGAGTTCTCTTTGAGGAACTTCACTAACAGCATCCTTCCTTTCCAATAATTTTATTTGCAGAATGACAAACTGTCAATTCTGCTTTGGCCAGGGCTTTGCCCAACTCAATTCTTGCAAAAATATCCATCATCATCTCCAGGTTAAGCAAGCATTTCCCAAGCAATCCTACAGAAAACGCTTTACTTGGGAGTCCTACTAGGAAATATAAAGGCATTAATTATAACCTCAGAAATGGTCAGTTAGTAGGTTACTCTGACGTAACCTGGTTTTGGTGAACTCATGTTGCAAATTATCCCATTATCCATTTACCTTTGTGTCTTGCATTACACTTTCAATAAACTTCCTTTGTAATATCTAGCAAAGCACTGTCATTAGCTGGCCTGTAATTCTTTTACTTTGTCCTCCCTTTCTTAAGTGCCTATTAACTCCAAACAGGGGAAGGGTTGTCTCCCACTCCACCCCCTCCCCACTGAAAAAAAATCCTGAAAGAATTCAGCTCACCCTCCTTTGCAGACCAAACTACAAGGACTTTAATGCAAAGCCTTTGAAGAGTTTGTGGCACCTTTTGGTGAGCACACATAAACATGTCCGCAGCTCTGCTGAACTGGAGGGTTCAGGGAAGGCATGCACCGGAGGAAGGCCCCTTCAGGATGCAAATGGAGAGGCTTCTTTCTGCTCCCTGGTATCAGAGGGCCACAGCTACTTCTCCACCCTTGCTTTCTTCCCAGGCAGCACTGTTTAAATCCAGAGATAACTTTAGTCCTATGATCAAAAGGCTTTACTGCCTGAGAGCAGCACAGCTGGCTATCTGATAAAAGGAATGGGCTTGCACCTGGGTAGGGGGTGGGGGAGGCAAAGGCTGTACAGCAAAACACACACTGTGCAAGAAAGAAATACAGAAGTGAATGTAAAATTTTCCTTAGAAAAATGAAGGTTACCTGAGATTCAAGACTACTTGTATTCAAACTAATATGGCTCTTCTCTATTCTTCAGTTACAAATTGCAACTTGATGTACTTAATAAGATCTATGTCATCCAACTGGCAGTTTCATATGCCATGCCTTATAATTGAGAGATTAGTCATCACTTGGTCCTTCTGATTTCAGCATATTAAATTCCGACTTTTGCTTCTACCCACTTACAATAATATACAGTTCCATGAATTCGCTATCATTAGACAGTCTCTCTCTGCCCTCTGTAAGACCACTTAGAATAGAAACAAGAAGTATTCTGTCTATTCTGGGTCCATATCTAGACAATCTTCAAGTTTGGCCCCACAGTTACAGCAAAATTACCTCATTTATCTCCCACAGTCTCTCACAGAGAGAATTTGGGCCGCTGCAGTTTCTGGCAGTCACCACAGAGGGCTAATGTATTTCCCACAGCTCCTGTGAACACTTAGCATCTCTCCGCACTAGTAGCTCCAAAGAGCTTCCCACCAATTTTCTGCTTTAAATAAAGGGAACTTTCCTCATCTCCCCTGTTTGCAGTAATTCTTCCTACCATAATTAATCACTTTACTTGTGATCTGAGGCACTTCCATTGCTTTGAAATCTAGTGTGTGTACACTAGAACAAAAAGCTGTTATGTTTCCCAACAAATCCACTGTTACATAACAGACTACTTCTATGTTGACTTTCTAGGTCTCCTCAGACACTGCAGCTACTACAGACAGTTTGTGTACAATGACCAGAAAGGATGAGGTTTTCCACCACAGTAAAAATGAAGGGGATGTCCTCATTTTCTTTAAACACATAAAAAGTAAGAGTGACTGAAGATTCCTGTGACTATGTATTTAGACTTTCATGACAAACACTTCCAGGTGATTGCGTAAGGCCTTGCAATGGGATTTCAGACCATGAACAAGCTACAGCTTGCACATGTGCATCCTTGGCCCAGTGCACAAGCAAGACAAACACATTCATTCCAATTTGGACCATACAGCCCAAGCAGGTAATTTCACCCACGCCACTAAAGCCTGAGCATCAGAAGTGCAAGTTCAAGGGAACCTTGCCCTGTACTCCCTATCCCATATACCTGCACTCTTTTCTACTCCAAATAAGCGAGTCTAAGGACAAAGACACTTGGGAGGCCCCAGAATCGCACACTTGGCAACTGAAAAAGAAAACAGTCACATGAGGATATCATTCAGATCTGATGGACAACAGGGTAGTAACAGGAACAGCCAAGACTCAGCCCAATTAACATGTCCGCAAGACCCAAGAGTTTGGGCATATCACAGTCCATATGGCCCCAACTTCCTGTAATCTCAGGTACTAAAAGTTATATGGATGAACATAAGCAAGAAAAAGCTACATGAATTTGAGTGCCAACACTGGCTAATATATTTGTACTTCTCTACACAAAAGTCTCAAAAAGTTAGATTTCTAAAACACTGCTCTTCAACTGTATATAATGTGGGAATGTCAGTAGCCAAGAAAAATTGACAGAAGAATTTCAGATCCTGAGATTAAGCACCTTTCTGCTACGAGCACTGATTCCTCTCTGATAGTCTCTTGCCAGCTTCTTTTCCATACTTTTTTTTTCAGAGGGTACATAAGCGCAGACTGTTTAAACTTTGCCCTGATGCTTAAAAATTTCCTTCAAGTGGCTTGCATGTTTATGAATAACACTGCAATCCTGTCCTTCTAGGTGTGCTGATAATGTCCAAGATCAGAGGGCAGAAATTCCACACCAGGCTGTGTGGCTACAAGCAGCAGCAAAGGTTTGAATGTTAATCAGAAGCATCTTTGGCTGATGTAATATTCACCAAACAATCGGGAAACAAGCCACTGCTATTCAGTTTCTCAGTCATTCAGTTAAACTACTTGAAATTTCATACCAGCTGAATCTGTTTTCAACAAAGCTGCAGACTAGTTTTCTTTTCCTAAGGGCTTGCTATTTTGAAATACTTATTTGATTTCTTCCCCCTTTGAAAGACTATTCAGAAGGTAAGTCAATGATTTACAACAGCAAGAAAAAGAAGTGAAAAGAAAGTATATGGTCAGTATAGAACAGGACACAAGTTTAGACATGTTTGTAACATCTGCTGACAGAGTAAATCAAAGCTCAAGTTCACTGGCTCAAAAACATATCAGTGTAGATGTAGCTGCTTTAGCTGACCCTTTGTCAGTCAGCCCTTTCTCCACAAGCAAATCAATTTCATGTAATCTGGATCTGAAAAACATAGGAACAAAAATCATGGCAATAATAGGATACATTAATCTTATTAAGACATTAATCTTATTCCTTCTGCTTAATTGCTAAAGACTGTCCATTTCATATATCTTGTTCAATGGGGACTTGACCACCACTTTAAATGTTTTAGGCATTACAATTAATAACATAATTATCACTGAAGGAATAGGTGGGAGTAGAATTAATGGCAAAGAAAAGGAAAAGCAAAGTGACATTGACAGCACAATAATGGTGAACTGCACTGCATATTCGTATCAACTTTGAGTCCATCATCAGCACTTCTACTCTCCAGATTACAATAAGGATAAAAGAGTTTAGCATGAGAAGATGTATAAAGGATACCTAATTATAAGACAATGATTAATATCTGACAGGGCAAATAATGAAGAAATATTTCAGGAGGCCTCAAAACCTCCTTGTGTTTTGTCTTGCTGGCTTACATGAAGAGTCTCAAAACAAAAAAAGAGCAGAAGGAGCAGAAAAAACTCCAGGTCTGTACCGCCTGTCCCAGAATGGAAGGGCATTAGCAATGTCTCATGTGTAAAGGCTGTGACAGGCCGATATAGGAAATTTCCAGCTAATGAAAACAAACTAAACCTTGGAAAAAAAAAATCAGTTGAAAACTATTTTGGTTGAAATTAATGAAGCAACTTTATTCTCCCAACAAAAGAAACACTCACAGGATTCTGCAAAAATAAAAGAAAAATAATTACTGGAAACAACTGAGTGTCCTTTCTTTGGGGGAAAAAAAAATATATATATATATATATATATATATATATATATATATATAAAAAACACTGATATTACAAGCCTCACCCTTTATCTTAAAACCAAAAAAAATCCAAAAAAACAATGATTCTCCTTCCTTACTTGTCCAAAGTACAAGTGCACTTCACACCTAGACTGCTTTATTAGCTCAGCCCTGTGTCTCAGGAGGTGATTTTAAATCACACAAAGCTTTTTATTCTGAGGTGATTTAGATCTACCTAGGCTTTGGGTTAACACTTTGCTCGTACCTTCACTATCTATAATGCTCTGCTCAGAAGCTGAATGATGATGCACTTGGTGAATTTATCAGAAACCTTGTCTATGCTTGAGAACTGAGGAATAGTGGTGGTAATTTGGTTTTGTTACAGTCTAAAAAAAAATTTTACTTGTATATAGTTTATATCCCTCAGAGAAGATGATTTTAACTCACGTTAGCACTAGCATTGATTCGAATAGTGTCTAACTCTGCTACAAGAGTTATTTCTTCCCCATGTAGAGGTATGAGAGAGAGGGGTGAATGCATATATGCTCACAAGCAATAATACAGCCATTCTAGCACAAATGCATAGCACAGCATGATTTACTAGACTTATTAGATTTTTTTTTTTTAAAGGTGGCAATGAACCAATGATATATAGGTGATCCAGTATCTTCATGCAATTTAAAGGAAATCTAAATCCATGCTAGTGGCAATATATTTCAGAGTTATCTCATACATAGTCACATAAGCTGATCTGTTCTGTGCCCATATGATCATACACCAAAATGCTAAAACATGTCAACACTCACCATTAAACAGCAGTCCTGCCATAAATCTCAACAGGAAACCAGGGTTCAACATGTCATATGCAATGAAAGGCATATGGAAGGAGGAAGGGCAAAGGAAGGTCCCAAGTAAAGAGGGAGAAGAGTAAGGCAAGACAGACGAAGGAGCAGAAGGAACCAGTTAAGATCCTGATAAACTTAGAATTCTTTGCGCAATAAAGTGTTAAAAACGTATTTTATATATTAACTCATGTCACATTTTTATAAACCAGTGTTAATGTAATAGTAATAACACACATGCACACAAGCAGTCCTATTTTAGAAAAGACAAGGCTTTGCGTTTTGATTTTAGAGAGACCTGAAAGAAGATTCTGCTTGCAAACAGGAGACTAAGCACTGATGTTTTTAAAAGTGATATCAGGACTGTCTGAGGCTGTTTCAATCATTGTTTCAATGGAACATGTCATATTACATGAAAAATAGCTGTAAAATATTATTTTCACCTAATGTTATAAAAAGTGATTCATATTCACACTCATTTCTTAAACCTAACCTTTTAATACAGATGACAAAGTATGATACAGTCTTCAATAGTATTTATTTTCCTTTTAGCTTTTAAGGATTACTTGTAACGAAGCAATGCACAAAATTACCTTCTGTTGACTAATGTGTGCCTAGTCTTCTATAAGCATGGATGAAGCTAAGATGAGGAGGAAGGCAGGAGCAGCTCCGCAACACAGTGGCTGCTCCTGTGTCACACCTCATCAACTGCAACAATACGCTTTCACTGTCTCCTCTCTCCTTATTCTTCCTAATCAAACCTACTCCTCTTTTAGTGTTGTGTATCTGATTCTTGCCAAAAGGAGCTGCTTCAGAGGAACAGGAATAGTGAGCTGAACAGAACCGTGTGATGGCCTGCCTACTGAAAAAGTTTTCCCAATTTTCTGGTACTCTTCTGCCCTACGTAATTCTCACTCTAAGCAGGATGGGCTGAGCTGGTGGCAGCACTCAGCAGCTTGGTCCACGCATGGCAGCTGCAACAAGGTATTTACAAAACTGTGCATTCTGAATTAAGATCACTATTTGAACAGTCTATAGAGTAAGTTTTAGAGCAGTGCAGATCTGAAAATTCCTCCCAAAACTGTTACTGTAGATCATAGCATGAAGCAGCTAAACTAAGAATAAATGTAACAACTGTATCATAACAAGACCCACTTTATACACATGTGCATACATATACATACATATGCACACCTGGCAACAGTAACAGTTCAAGCATATCTAAAAGACTATAACACATTTCTGAGGACATGCGCATTTTCAATTACAACTGAAAAAAATCTAATCACATTTAAAGGTCTTATCTATCAAATATCTAACCCTCGTACTGATACTGTTCAGTTTAGCACTTTGAGACACAATTGCATTCATAAACTAGCTCCAATACAAATTTCTAATATCATGCAAAAAAAGAAATTAAAACAAATACATTATTTGTATTCACAGTAATCACTACAAAATATTTATTTTTTCTTTCTGGGGGAAAAAAAGGACGATTACTTTGAGCAGCAGCATCCCTGTGATGACATATACATACCAATGCAACTTCACATTAATCACAGAAGGCAAACCATCAATCAGTGTAATGTGACAACCATTCTCCACTCCTCCTCCTCCTCCTCCAAAGCAAAAAACATCTTAGGATGTAGTGAACAAGCAAAAATCCCATTTATTGAACATTATCTTTTCAACATACAGTTGCTTGCTCTCATTCTCCAACGGGTTTGATTTCTAAAGTAACAAACAGAAAACTCCTGTAACAATATACCATACTTAAAGCTCAAAACCACAAACTGTTCCAAGCAAAAATGCCTA
Organism: Apteryx mantelli; assembly: GCF_036417845.1. Classification (NCBI taxonomy): domain Eukaryota; kingdom Metazoa; phylum Chordata; class Aves; order Apterygiformes; family Apterygidae; genus Apteryx; species Apteryx mantelli. The sequence continues at coordinate 90,351,525 of NC_089979.1, read as the reverse complement.
CAGAAAAAAGTTGAAAATAAAGTTATGAAGATTGCCTTAGTAGCATCCATAACATCTGATCCTGTCGAACTCTAAAGCATACAGTAATTTTAACCCTGTGAGTAGTCCACTGGACTCAGTGAATCCAGTAACATTCTGCAAATTAACACTTAACACTATTTGCAAATATATAACTTCCTGAATGATTGGGAGACCATAATGAACATGCTCCAGAATGTTAATGGAAAATAATGAAAGTAAATTTGCAATAGGAAACTTCTGCGAAGGAATGGGTCACGTGATAAAGCTCCCTTCAAGGACTACTTGAAAGGCATGTCACCACTATGGAAAAAAAAAAACCCCAAACAGTATTTACTAACATACTGTTGCTTCTGCTTTGAAATATTTTTCTTTTAAAGTAGCAATACTACCTTAGCATGTCTATCACTTAATACTTACTGTAGTTACAGGAATCTTGCATTCCTTATAAAATAAGATAATGAAATTTCTGGCATACCTTAAAAGAAAATCCCTATGAGATACAGGAACTCAGAAACTCATTACCTTCTTCCTGATCAGCACAATACTTGGGGAAGTTAGTTTTGCTTTAATTTTTAGAAAATTATTATCAAGATCAAATGACTGATCACTATTTTCCCCCCTCACACACATTAAAATCCAAGCAAAATTACACTAGGAATTTCCTAAAGGTATATAATCTATAAGCATTTGCTTAACCCAAGTGACTAACCAGTGACCAGCAACTTGTCACAATGAGTCCTAAGAGGAGGTAGGGAGAGAAACACCTAAGTCACGTAAAATGTAGGAAAAGTCCAATAAAGAGCTTTTATTTAAAAGAAATATGAGAAAATTAAAAAAAAAATGCCAGTCTCTTAACTTTTATTCAAATCAAAGTAGAAAACACCATTAGGAGTGCATAAATAACCACTACTGGCCAACCAGCCTAAAAAGGTCCAGATCCACTTTATGACTTGGGTCTAGCATAGGACAATTTCTCTATTTAACACTATAGAGTCATTATGGCAGCTCTTAAGCCCTACATAACAAACTTCAATTAAACTATCATCACAGTTTTAATGTTGCTGAGCTATAAAAGATGTCTTATTAAAAAAAAAAAAAAATCCAATGCTAAAATTGCATAAAAGGAGATAAGGACTAAGGATTGTAGAAACTTCCACAAGCAGAGACTTCTATCCAAGAACAAAGATAAATCAGGGGAATACTGGTAATTCATACCCACAGGAATATAAATTTTAAGTATAATTACCCTCTTTTCTGTTGATACTGACAGTTCCCTCCATGCCTATTTAAACAACTTCTGTTACAGCATGAAGTTGCAAAAATCCCTAAAATACAAAGTCTTTGGGAATTTGACATTTCTGCTTTGTTCCATAAAGGCAGTATTTAACTGTGTGGCCAACGGTGTGACTTCTCGATGACTACAGAGGGGAGAAGTTACCTTAATATAATTGCTGAATAAAATTTCTGTAATTTCGGAAAGGATTAACGAATATGTTACAACAGAAGTGATCAAAATGTGCAGAGATGTCTACTTTGACATCATTTAGGCAGCCCAAGTGATGACATGTTTTTACACATTCTGAACTTCAAAAATAGCGTTACATAAAGAAAGCTTTCCAATCCCCCCTTTTTTAAGAAAAGTTTCTGAATCATTCTTATAAGGAGATACATTGAGACCATATTTTATTATCAGCTAATCTAATCTGTATTTTTAGACACGTTACACTAGAATTATATATGATGCCAACGACTGCTGGAGTGTGTGAGGGGGATGGGTGATAGGAGAAAGGAGGTAGAGAAGGGGCTTTAACTCCAGTAAGAAACTTGGGTACCTGCCTGATAAATACAGCAAAACCTCCTTATGTATCCTATTTATCTTCAAATCTATTTATGTCAGACAAGAGAACATATGAGCATAGCAGCTGTTACTATAGCAATGAAACTGGAAATTCTGAGAACAAAAAAATCACCACTGAAAGATGTTCAGCTTAGCAGAGAGATGCCCTAGAGAACAGAACATTAGTATCTCAGTTCCAGGGTTTGTTCAAAGTCTGTGGTTTCAGAGAAATTAAACCTGCTATAACAGCTTATTCCCTTGAGTACTCAGGGTCAAATAACTGCTACCTGTAACTTGGTAGAATTTGGTACACCAAAAGTTTCTGCTAAGTGATCCAAAACTTGTCAAATGTACCACTTGAACATCTGTACTTGTAAATCTGGGAAAGAGCAATTCTCTGTACAAGGCTTTCAACTTCTGATCACAGTAGAGAAAGCATTCAGTATAGTAACACATTCCCTATCAAAACTCTGGATAAGAATAAGGAACGCAGTGTCTGAAACCTGAAGTCCTTCAACCTCTGAAAGAGAAGATTTACCTAGTATCAGAAAGATCAAAGGAATCAAAATAAAAAATGGGGGGGAGGGAGGGCCTTCCCTCCCCCGGAAGTGTGATTTCCCCCTTACTACCGATTGAATTAAAACCACAATTGTCATAAATCGGTTTTCTGTCAAACCCACCAAATTCGTTAATCTGCCTAACTGCTTGATGTTTCTTACTCAATCAGCAATCATTTCAACCCAAACGCTCCCAGAATTACAACGCTTTATTTGGAAAGGCTGCTATTTAGATGGGCTGTTTGCACCAGACAACTTCTGAGATGTATTTGAAACGCAGGTCTATTTAAAGGCCAGCACAGTTTTCAGCGAGGCATCTTCCTTTCGCTGCTTGCAAAAAAATACATTCCCGATGCAAAGAGGACAACACTCTACTAGAACAACGTTACACGCAGCCAGCAAACCCGTAAAGCCCGAGGGTGGAGCGCCGGGCTCGAGTTACCTGCTAGGGAGCCGGGTCTCTGCAGGGTAGCGGTGGCATACAGTTCCTGGGAGTGCTTGCTGTACTGATCCGACGTGTGAACCAGGCGTTTGGTAGGAGACAGAGTAGCATAAGTGCCAATGGTGGAGCTTAGCTGATGTATCGGAGAGGAGGAGATGTTGGACTGGATGGTGGGCGGCGAGGTCACGCGGACGGGGGAAGGCGAGAGGCCAGCCGAGGAGACCACGATGTTGATGGGCGAGCTGGTGCTGTAGGACTTGGCCAGGCGGCTGGGGGACTGCTTGGGGGAGGAGCCGCGCTGCGCCATGCCGTAGGCGGCGCCCTCGGCGGCGGCGCCGCGCTGGAGCTTGGTAGGGGAGCCCACCTGCTGCATGGAGAGCGGCGAGCTCACCCGCGGCGCGGGCAGCGTGGAGCTGGAGTAGTAGAGCGCGGCGGCGTGCTGCGGCTCGGGCAGGTGGAAGGCGCTGCCATGGCTGGGCGCGAAGGGCTCCCGCGGCTGCGAGGCGGCGGCGAGCGGCGGCGGCTCCGGCCCGCCCGCGTGGGCTCCGCGGCTGCTCGGGCCCGGCTGCGGGGAAGCAAAGGCAGAGAGAGGCGTCAGCGCGGCTCCGCGCCCCGCGGCCCCCTCCGCCTCCCCCTCGCCCAAGGGGAAGCACGCTGCCTTTTCGTGATCTTAATAAGGCTCGAGCCGAGCGCCTCCAGCATTACAAGACTCATATGCTGTAAGCTGCTAACGCATTTTATCCTTTCAGGGAAAACCGGTTACCAGCTCAAGTTCCAACCACTAACAACTCATTTTTTACCTGTAAAGTTGGTGCCCGGCTACACGATTGATACGCAACTACTCAAAGAGTCTCTTGCTCCGCAGTGCTCAGACATACCGATAGTCACACTATTTAAATATTAAGCCGGAAGACTGAAGGGAAAAAAAAAAGCCACCCAAACTTTTATTCCGCATTAAAAAAAAGCAGCTCAAATTATTGAAAGGGTTTTAATTGGGCAACTTTCCTCACAGAAAAGCAATCAACGTCCGTCCTAGGAGAGGCGCCTAGCCAGCTTAAAACAGCGCTCAGATTTCGCTCCTGCTGCCGCCACCGCCAGAGAGACAAAGCCCTTGAAACAAATGCATTTTAGAGAGCGCCTCTGGTTTTCAATCCAGACTCCCGCAGCTGCGAACCGTCCCCTTCGGGCAACAAAAAGCGCGGCGGCAGCCCCGGGCCCGGCCCGGCCCCGCCAAGCGGGGCGCGCCCCGCCGTCGCCCGCCCGGCGCGCTGGCCCGGCCCCCGCTCCCCGCCAGCCCCGGCCGCTGCGGCGCCGCAGTGAAAGGCACTTGCTCCTGGCTTATTTACAAAGCACAAAAGGAAAGGAGGGCAAGGGAGGAGCTGCCAAAGGGGCGGGCGCTGCCCCTGAATCGCAGCCAAAGAGAAATTTGCATCCGAATGAAAACCGTCCATTGTCAGCCGCGACTGTGCTGGAGGTCTCGGAGCCTCCCGGCAGTATGCAGCGTAGCACCAAGTTTTCCTTAAGTCCCGTAATTTAGGGGAGAGGGGGCAGGAGGGAGCGAGCGAGCGAGCGAAAATCCTCAGCAGATGCTGCCTATTAAAAATTTCAATTATGTGCGCGAGCAGCTTCTGGAGCAGCAAAGAACAGGGCGCGCTCTGATCTCTGCACAGAGACAGCATTGCAATTCGTATCAGGGATCTCGGGCTCAAGAGATCATCTCTGGTTGTTAATCAGCTAACATTAAAATCCTCTAATAACAGCACCCCGGAGTGAGAGCAAGCTTAGCACTCCGTTGAAAGACACTCTCTTGTTTCATGTACGCTTTTTTTTTTTTTCCTGATCATGCAGAGGATTTACTTGAAACCTTAAAAAGTGCTCCAAATGCTGAGAGCTGACAAGGCAGTTTGGAACATTCTGACCAGGGCTACCCCCCAAACACACACAAACCCTTCAGCTACAGATTTCTTTAACAAGAAGAGCTTTTAAATTACAAATAATGAATTTTGTGAACCAACTCTAAGAGTTGCAGTGAATGCCAACTGCAGTGTCACTTCAAGTTTAAATAGAAAGGTGTGTTTTAATAGCATCCTATAGGAAAGATGAGCAAAGAGAACCACATTCCTGTTATGAAACTTGATTTATTCTGGCTCTGAATTTCACTAGGATACCTAATAAAAGTAGATCTGGAAAAAGTAGACTGCCTTTAGATCAGGAACTGAGGACAAGATAAATGATCAGAACAAAGAATAAACGAGGTTCAAAATGCCAGAAACCCATTCCTCTTCCAATGTACTCCCAGCAGAAACTGCTATCCTTTTCTTTTGTTACTTTTGGAGCCCCTCTCTTTACCTTAAATGATTCACATACTTTGGGGAAGAATATGTTTTCTGCTTGATACAAACATGAAGTGGGGCTTTGGAGGAACTCCTCTCAGTGTTTTGCTTCTGTTTCTAGCACGGAAACCAGTAGCTAGAACTCACAACATACAGGTATTTCATGAGAGCACTGACAGACTCAAACCACACTGGCTTCACCATGCTTCACACACTGAAAAGCAAGGTGCCATTAAATAAAATTAATGTAAACTATTGCCCTCCAACAGCAGGCAGCAGAATCACATATGTCAGTACTCCACTGTTTTAAGTTGGGCTGTTCTAACAGTGGCCACCAGTTAAAAACACAGCATAAAGTATGAGTCTGGGAATCTTCATAAACGGCCAGTGCCCTCAGACTGCTCCCTGGGAACACTAGGAACAAGAATGAGGAAGGCAAACCCTGCTCACGTCAAAGAACTTCTATAAGCTGATTTCATTCGCTACATAACATCTCTGCTTTAAGGAGAAAAGCATCTGCAACTGACTTTCCAATCATGTATTTGACAAGAGCACAGTTTTCATTTTCAAGGTTTAAGCTGTATGGTTATGACAAAAATAAGGCTACCAAGATTTAAGACAACACGGACAGAGCAAACTTTGCATATGACAAGAGGTCATTTGAAGCAATTACTTTATCAATTGACATTTATGAGTAAATTTTACTTTTTGGCCTGTTAATTTAGCCACATAATAATATAGTTTGTAATATTCAACATTGTTCCAAAATACAATATTCTAGATGCAACATGCTGGTAACATCAAACCGTTTGCTATTGGTCTTGAGGATTTTAGACAAGCACTGTCAACATGTATACATAATTTCCTTTTCTAATCTTCTTCTACAATGCTTTATGTTCAAGGATTTAAAGTAATTAATTTAGAGTAAACCAATATTATCCCATATTCCTAATAAATCTCTAAAAAGCTGCAGGCATCCTTCAAGCACTAATTCAAAAAAAAAACTCACTTCATGATTATAAGGAAGGGGTTATAGGGGAGAAGGTGTAGTGTTAGGACACAGAAATTAAATACTTAATTAAAAACAGTGTTTAGCACTTGCTAAAAAGCTAAGCGTTTGCTGTGTGTGAAGGAGAGAACTTCTGGATGAACAGATTGCTATGAAAACATTAGCATGCAGTATTGTCTAAGATGTGACTAATCTCAGACCTATCTTAAATTTATTGTGAGGTTCCTATTTTTTTCAAAGGGTCAAGTATACAGTAACATTCTCCACTCGTGCTTTCAGAGGCATAATGTGTTTTAGTTTCACCCTATATTTTTCCTGGTCTATTGCCTAAGACAACCGTACAGACATGTCATCGTTCATCCTGCAATGTTACATTATACTTCATAGGGAATAATGAAATACAATGGCATTCGTTCCATTATTTGTCCATTCATCCATTATTATTGTCAACCTGATAATGAAACCATGTGTTTAAGCTAATAAATTGAGACCAAATTTGTTTTCCAGTTGTTATATCCTCCTGTATCAATGCATTTTATAGATATGGGGGGAGGAGGGAATATCAAGGACTTTCCTTCTACAGTCCCTATAAATATCCATTCTAAGACTAAGAGATTTAATTTTTCTGGTATCTCACAGAAATGGATCCTATTTTGCCTCTTTGGATCCAACATATGGATTCTCTTTTATCCTTTGTAACAGCATAAATGTGTGAAAAACCATGAGAACACTGATGAAAATTATTTTCTTTCCCTATTTCATCATATTGAATCGTTCACTCTCTACTGATTCTGACAAAACAAGTTCAGCAGAGCTCTATACGCAGAATTACTGAGGGCATCCAGTTAGGTTATAATAGACTACAGAACAGTCTAGCTCTTGTGTGCCCACCATCATTCACGTTTAATGCACTAAATTTTAGGACATCAGCTTTTTTTTTCCTCCACACAATTTCCATTTAACCAAAATTTGATTAAAAACAGAACTTTAATTGAAAAAGATCAAATGAAAGACACTGTGATACGAGATTTCTATTTTATGAAGTGGAATTTAGAGAAACAAACAACTGTGTGAAGCCTATATTCTGAAAATTATTCATAAATAAGGAGTTACAAAATCCTAGATGGCTAAACAGCATAAACAAAGCTTTGGAGTCAGCTGCTAATTACCAAAATATCAGCACAGTCAAATTATGTGTTGATTCTTGGAGATTGCTCCAAGATGGAAGAGCAGTGTGGAAGACCACCAAAAACTGAAAAGCAGAATTGCAGAGAACAAAATGACCATTAAAAAGGTACTAGCAGGCACACATCTAAGATTTGTGATAGTCATCTAAAATCTGTTAAAAACTATTTTCTTCTTAAGCAGGCCAAAATGCAAAACCAAAAACTTGTTGATTTTGTACATTTCATAATTGATAAGTTCTAAGGAACAGAACTTCTACCAGTGCAACTGGCTGAATCTTACAAACACAGAACTAGGAACACAAAACCAAGACATGGCTCCAGCTGCTGAAACGCCACTGTATTGGCTTCCTGAATATCCATCATTGCTGCCAGCCTTAAGCAACGTACTTGATCAGCCTCACTAGGGTTTTCAAGAGATACAGGTGATCTCTCTGTTTCACAAACAAAATCATGTTCTCTGCTCTTTCAATGACTGGAACACTTCCCAGTCTATTGCGGGCTTTTTTTCTGTTCACTCTAAGGACCATCATTACAACTTCACTCAAGATATCACCCTCCTCTGGTCCAAAACCTCTATCAACACTCTTCTACAAAGAGCAAATTGAGGGTATGGAAAATGCTTAAGATTCTCCGGTCTCTGGGATACAGAACTCAGCCCTTGGGCACCACCAGTTAAAGGCCAGGAGCTGTGAACTGTTTTCCCTGACATCTTCCTCACTGGTAATCCTTCTTGTCCTCTACATTCTTTACAACCAAGATAATCAACTTTATGGGAAAACATCATCAGCTAAATGGATGCAGGAGATGGTTCAGAGTGGATAGGCAGCCAATTTTGTGCACTGTTATTAACGTACCTTTAATTCAATGATCCTCATAAGCATCTGCATCAGCAGGCCATAGACTATCTTATGGCTTCAAGAGTTATTTTGTAACCATTCATCTCACAGAGAAAAGATTTTGGATAAGTTGCTTTCTCATATTGAAACAGAAAGAGAAATGGCAGTGCTTTGTGCACTTACAGAATCTAAACTCACTCTTCCTGAAGATCAACTACAGGATGGTGACTGCTACTGACATTACTCTTGCCTAGCAAAAAAAGGATTGTCTTACATCCCTCAGCACTGCTTATCTTTATACTGCCATCAAATTGCCTTTTCGTAAGTATATAAGCGACAAGCGCTTCATATTGGTCTGTCAATAGTTCCAAGACTGGCATCTCATTTCCAAAGGAAGGATTTTGCCTTGAAATTTACCTGGACAAGTGCCAGTTGCAGGTATTTCACAGAAATTTTCTTACAACAACTACAGTGTGTTTCGATTCCCCAATCCTCCATGCAAATCAGCAGAAGTCTCAACTAATGAGATTTCAGTGTGAAACAGAACTTCTTATATCTAAGGATCTTTCTTCTGCAGGAATGGTTTGCTGTCATTGATGAGATCCTGACCCAACTAGTAAGGCGCCACCTACATTCAAATGCACTTACATGATACTAGAGGATAGACTACACCTCTGAATCCCTCAAATGTGGTATAGTCTCCAGATTTCATCACGAAAGTCATGGTTAGCGCAAGCCCATCTCTATACTCTGTTTGCAAAATATACCCCGGAACTATTAGGAAAATTTGTCAGCCAACCTGGCCCTCATCTCAAAGGACATATGCATAGATGAAGGGAGGTAATACCATCATAAGCTACATCCACAAACAGTATTTTATTAGATCCTTTAAAAGCATTCAGAGATGGTGAGTCTCTGGTTTTAAAGCAGCAATGAAAGCTGCAATCATTACCTATTTCAGGATCAAACATCAGCATTATGCAGATCAATTTTTCACTAACATAAACTATATTAGTGAATTGTTGTCTGTGAGTGCCATACTAAGAGTACTGTACCCTAAGATTTCATCTGCCTCCTTTAATGACTGAAAAATTCTCATGTTCATATTTGGAAGACAATTTTAAACACATCTTCTGTTAAATCCTACCAGAGGCCAATGTGAAGTTATTATTTTAGATTTAGTCTACATAGAATATCAAGCAGCCCATCACCTACACCACAGATGACTCATGGCGGGAAGAAGCATCTTCTAATTGAAAAAGGCCAGTGTATATATTTTGCCTGACAACTGAACACTTGTATGCATTAGCTAATATTAGAAATAGGGCTAGTGATATGTGGTGGTTTGATGAATGACAAACTCATGACATGGTTACAGGAAAAAGGAGATGAGAGTTAAAAAATTAACAGTTAAATAATTTTTCAAGGCTGCTTAAAAAAAAAAAAAGCCCTTTATTTTCCAATTACTTTTGGCTTTAAGGGTTGTCAAACTCTGTACCAGCTCATTCAACCCAGAAGCTTTAGGAATAGAGGATAGTTCACAATAGAGGTTAACCTCTGCTGCTGCCTCAGCCTCTGAAAAGACAGCAGGATCAGCAGAAGCTAAAAAATCTTTACTCAGAAATGTAAACTAGCTTTTCTTCCTTTCCCCTCCCCTTGCAAATGCATGGCAAAACATGTGGCAAACCATGCTTTATATTCCTATATCTGCAATGTAAGTTGACCGTTCTCAAGATGACAGTAAAACCAACCAGTTGTCCACAAATCTATGTTGTCCAAATAGACTATTCACTTCTGAGCAACTCATTTGCAAGATCACCACACCTCCAAAGCTTTTTGTAATAAAATCATTACTGACTCTTCACCAAACAAACAAACAAGAAAACCTTAATTGATAAATATAGGATGTATCAGGATTTGGACACCAAGTTTGAAAAGCTGTTTTCAGCTAGGAAACAGAGTAATTCCCAGCCACAGGGGCAGTTGTTCCTAGGAAGTTTTACCTTCTAAATGATACTGAAATGTAAGTTTTGTGTTCTAAAGTATTCAAAGTATTATAGATCACAGTTTTTCTACTGAAGTCCTCCAAATTGACAAAAATGTTAGATTTCATTTTGCAGCACTATACAGGAAGTCCCAAGACTAATTAGTTTCATTTTTTTTACACAATTGCATTTTCAGAAATTGTTCGTGCTGTCACAGCTGGCCTTGGGACTATTTACATATTTTCCCATGCATTTAGGCTATCATTCATGTTCAGAGATAGTTATAGTCCTTGCACACAAATACCAAAGGAAATTCGCAGTCTGAGCAGTTACGACTCCTGAGGCTTATTTTAATTATAACCAGGATAGAAAAACACTTCCAAGGATTGTCTGTCTTCTTCTTAATTGCAGGACCAGAAATGGTGATATTCAGAACTTTTTAACAGACTTCTTCCTCTTCCTTCAGTTGTATACCTTTTATAAAACCTCCTTTATATATTTTTATGGTATTAATTTATAGTTCATATGACAGTTTGCTAATATTTTCAAGATATATTTTAATTTACCTTAAGTGATCAAGCATCCTTTACAGGATAATGATGTAAAATATTATTTAGTATGTTTTGTGAGTTATTTTCCTGCACAAACATCTACCATGCAATCTGGAGGAATATGCACACACTTTCCCTTCCACATCTTGCTTCCATCTTCTTGCCACTTTTTTTCTATTGCTCTAAGCTACCTTCTAAGCACACCTGTTCCTTTTCCATCCTCTTACTTTTTCTAGCCACCTTGAAGGCATCTCAGCCTTACAGGCTAACCCCTAGGGGATGATGCTTTTCATAGATCGTAACTCCTGATGGCATCTGCCCAGGATACAATTGGATGTTAGAGCCTCCTTTTTCTTTCTAGCTGGAGTCCTGCTCTCCTGCTGGCTCCAATCCCAAAGTACATCAGGGAAGACTTCTTTGGTAAACACAGAAAAACCCTGAGGGTCTTACTAGTATACAGCCTCATTTTAAACCCTTCATAGAAGAAAGAAAGTACGTAACCAATTTGAAATGAAATTTAACCATGCTTTATGTCATTTGCCAGTCTTCGAGGATAGCGGGCTTTTCTGAGCAAATTGAGTGAATAGAATATTGTATGTCTCTTGGTAGCCCACAAGCTGTGCAATGACTATATAACACTTGAATTCTCTTAGCAATTTAATGCTTTGAAATTCAAATATAACTCACTTCTAAAGAATCCTGAATTATAAAATGTCTCAGTATCACACTGAGACAGTCTGCTTTACTGCGGCTGTTAAGTTCTAAAAAGAGAAAATAACCTGAACTGACCAGTAAACTCAGCCATATTTTGCGTATGTACAGGAACATGAATACATCTAGAAACTTTTATCTAAACTGAAGCTTAACTTCCCAGTGAGAGGCTTCGATCTCTCAATGAAAAGCACAGAAGGTGAGAGGGTTGTGTGTTGCAGCTTGGAAGAATCATTTTAACGAGAAGAGAGATTTATAAAGTTTTCATGAGTATCTGACAAAAAAATTCCAAAATGTTTGAAATGTACACACGACTGTCTGATAAGTTGTTTGTCTCACAATATGGAAAAAGAAGGCAGAAGTGATTCTTTGAAAGGAATCAGGCCACGGCACTAGGCTACATATGGCATCCTAAACAGATTTTGCATCTGTTGTCAGTCTAGCTTTGTTGTGGTTCACTGCCACTTCAGCACATTCAATCATATCATGCTATCAACACAGTAAGGTCCTGGTCCTTAATTAGGGCTCTTAATCAGCACAGTAATACAAAGTTTCAAACCTAAGTGCCTAAGCATTTGATCAGCAAAGTAAGCATGCAAGCAACACAGTAAAACTGGCAGGTAAATCTCCTTTTGAATCAGCATTCTCTTATTCCCATACAAGTCAAACAGCTTTAGATTTACAAAAATCAGAGTGGTAATTCAACTCCGCTACATATATATCAAACGACAAAAAGTAACGGCAAACATTGAAAAGTCGGCAAACATTGAACAGTTGTGTTTCCTCAACGCTCTCCTAAGTGATTTCAGGTGCAAGAGAGCTGGGCTGTTTAGGAAACGTACCTGGCTGTAGCTCTGAATGGCCGCTCTGGCTTGACTGCTGCGGGCGGGGAGCTGCGCTGCCGCTGTGTCACCCAGGGCAAGGGTCTGGTTGCTATGGTAGCTGGCCAAATACTGGAAAGACCCTTCGGGTTTGGAGTTAAGCTGAAGAGCACTCTGGGAGAGGAGGCTGGGCCCTGCATCGAAAGGAGTTTGGAGCAGTCAGAAAGTCTCAGTGCAAGAGAACACGTGTATTATTTATTCACTGATCCTTGAAATTATCGAATGTTATGTGACTTTCCATTTCCCCATTTTGGCTTTTCTGTAATAAAAATCAGGTCATGTAAATTAAAGTGTTTCTTTACCACTTCATCAGATTATGGTGTTCTCAAGCTGCAGACAACATTACTTTCTTTAAAACAAATCCATTTTTGCCTGGTAATGAAGCTCTAAAACGACACAAAACCAAACATGCTGTTTGATAAGAGAGTCCTGTTTTTTCAGCTCAGAATGGTTTGTGAGCTTTCGTTTTGTCAGAGATAAACCTTGTTCATTTCCCTTAATTACATCCAGTCCTTCAGGGTGGGAAATGCCGAGTCCTCCTTCACTGGGCCTCCAGCACATTAGATCTATTGATCACTGCCACTCTGTAGTTTACACATGGTGATGTAATACTCTGGTGCCTGTAGGGATGGGTGGCAGCCTTTAAAATATTAATAGCTCCTCTCATCATGTAGGGCTCACCCTGATCGCAGTGAATCTTTGATGACTGTTTTGTCAGCCTATCTTATCTTTCTCATCACAGCGATGCACAGCAGGAGAACAGAGCGCAGGCAGTGAGCTTAATTTGGGACTGCCAAAGTGAGAGGTATCTGGAAAGTCGGAAATGTTAACAGCGATACTTTCCATAGTCATTTAGTTGTTCTGTGAAACTAAAACATGTTCTAATATTCATTAGGTTCATTTACAAGTGATTTAGCTTCTCACATACACATAGCAAATTTCCCAATTTTTGTTCTGGGAGCATGTATCTGACAGGGAAAGGCTCTTCTTTCACTGCTCTGTCAACGTGTTTAGACATGACCTCCCTGGACCACTTTTAATGGTGAACTCATTCTGTCTCCATACATGAAAAGCTTTATTAAAGAATATCCATCTAATCCTTTCCCCATGTCATTACTGACTTTAGTCTCTTCTAATTTTCAATCAACTAGCATATTTTTCTTCCACAGTGTCTGGGCCCAGTAAGTAAAATGAAAGAGCAGAGAAAAGCTGAGGCTAATGCCTTGGGCATACCATGCATTACAAAGAAGTGTAGCCCAACAGCTTTGGGCTACAGGCTATTCAGTGGCTCCAGGAGGACGACATGTTCACATTCTGGTTAGCACTAACCAGCTCACGAGTGCACAGAAGGCAACAAAAAATGTTAAGGGATGTGAGATGATAATGGTGACTTAGCTCCTATAGAACATGTGAAAAGTTCAATTTTAAAGAGACTAAAAATGGTCAAATTTGCATGAGTTTTACTGGAAATAACTCCCGGTATTTTCCTAATAAAATGCCAAATTTTAAGCCCTTTAAGTCTTTGCTATGAGAATGCACAGCTGCTCTAACAGGGTTTCCATTTAGAAAACATGCAACCTCCCCCCCCTCCCCCAAATTAACATTGAAAATATTTTTTCCCTAGCTTGTTTTGCAGAAATGGCATTTCTGACATTTGCAAAAAATCATCAGCCTGAGGCAGAAATCTGGCATGTAAAACCCAACCTGAATGGCTCATATTATAAACAAATTGAAGTAGGTTTTATAATAGTGGGAGTGCAAGCATCTAACTGTAGACAGTGATGATAACACTGTCTATTTCACACACAGACATAATTTATACTCCAAGGTCAATCACTTACATCAGAAAATTCCAGATTTATGATAATTTAGAAAGTAAATTCTGGCCTATTTTCCTTATAAGTACAGAAAGAGACAGGGCTCCATGGAAAAAATGCATGCCATGACTTTATTAAAAATATACCATATGCCTAGTAGAGCTGAATTAGCTCTGCACAGTTGCTTATAAATCCAACATTTGGTAGGTTTCTACTCTCTGACTTTGCAAATAAGGTTGACTAAGCGCTTTCCATTTAACTTGTTTTGTTGCAAATTTTGTTCTTTAATAAAAGAAATACTTTCATAGAGAGTTTTTTAAGAGCATAAAGAAAATATAGGCTTAATTTTAAAATACGTATTTTAACTTTATTTCAATCTTTTGGATTTTGAATTTTCACTGAAAATTTGCTGGTGACCAATTGATACAGTTAAGTTCATAAAATTCACAAAAGCATAAGTTTCCCAGGAGGGGCAAGAGTTGCAGCAAGACCGTTTTTACTCATGAAAGTGTTTGCAGTCATTTTTAAAGTAATTATTCTATAACACTTCTAAAGCTTAAATAATGATTAAACTATCACATGCTATGAATTCAAGATGTTTAAATTTTCATTGCATCTGGCTTTCAGGTGCTCCTTTCTTATTACTGTTGCTCACTAGGGGTTTTGCACAGCTAGCTAGAATCACATACATGCTTCTCTATACCACTTAGCATAAAAGATTAATGCATTTAAGGAAACTTATCCAAAACTTTTAAATTCTTTTTTTTTGTCAAAAAATTTGAAGCACATGGTTTTAAGTTCACTAAATATTGTATAGCACTGTTTGTTTTGTACTTTAACAATAGCAAACAATTATAACATACATACACTTGAATAAAGTAATTACAAAGTCATTTGAGACAGATAGCTAGACAAATACTTAAAAAAAAAAAAAACAACAAAACACAGATTCCTCAAGTAAAAGTAGACTAGAACTATGGTTGCTTACCTGCAAATAACTAAATTTAAAAAAAGAATACAAACTGCAAGACACATTTGAGAGGAATAAGAGTGATCTAAAAAACAAATGACACCCCCCCCAAAAAAAACCCCAAAGAGTTCCCTTGTCAGTATTCAGTGACTACAAGCAGCCCCATTTTTTCTGCTAAAGAAAAGATGGATCACTTTTCTCATTATGATTCTTGAGATTTCAATCTAAAGGAAAAAACAAACCTTCTGAGGAGACTGTCAGTCACACAGAAGAGAAGAAAGTGGTTTGTTTGTATACCTCCATACATGGAAGGCAGCAATAAGGCTTACTGTTGGCTCTTTACAACACGCTACTTTTTCCACCCGAAAGAATTTAAACTCTATTGTGTTGGTGTTTATACAGCTGTTTTTCATTTGTTTTAAGAAAGTTATAAGGCAGGTAGAAATTTGCTATTTTCAGTCAGTCACTCTAAATCACTCGTTAACTAATGGAATAATTCAATCTTATTTGTTATCTTAATGCTGTGTAATTAGCTATCAATCTTCAATTCAAAATAAGCTTGAAAACAAACACTTCCAGCTTAATAAAGGTCAATTTAGCAGACCCTGAATATTATAGTATTGCTTAAAAATATTGCTTAAAAATTGTAATTTTACATTACATTTAGTTTTGCTTCTATCAGGGGGATGGGGCATAACTACCTGTTTTCCCCTATGTTCTTTCACCACTATATACAACATCTATTCTCCTTGTGAAAGAATATTAATGCTGGATAATTTATAAAGGATAGTACCAAATTTGCACCAATTCAATCAATGCTACTTTCCTGACATCAATTCTTACTGTATTATCAGCACTAAGATCAGTACAGATGTGAGTGCAAATTCAAGAAACTAAGTCAGAGTCACCATAACGCAAGAGACACAGCTGTGAACCAACTTCAAAAGATGGGACTGGGTATAGCAATTAACTCTTCAATTTGTTTCCAGTTTGGTGAACGTGTGCTATAGAGAATACACTACTCTTCCCTGTAACCTCTAGCAGAACAGAGTATAAGGCTGCCTCTCTTCCTCATCTTGGCTGCTGTAATCTGCCTCAGTAAGGAACCCTGGGGGGAAGAAGAGTGTTTGCATCTTGCCTGGGAAAAACAAAGTGCACTTAAGCCAGGGAAAGCTTGTGGAACATAAAGAAGATTAGGCAAGAAGAACAGAAAAGGATGAAAGACATTACTATGTCAGGGAGCCAACCCACAGCCAAACCACAGAGGTGATGGAGAGCACAGGACTGCTAGGAATCACAGAAGACCTTTGGGACCTACTTGCATAGGCAGTTTTTCTTCACGGGCCATTGCTTTTCCTTCTGAATAATAATACAATGCTGTGACAAGGTGCAGTATAGCTATTTAAAAACCAAACCAATGAAGTTAGCAGTCTTAAAAGATATTAATTCAAAGACATCACAGTAACAGTTGATTATAGGAAATCAAAGTTACACAAAGAATCCCGATTATCATCATCATTCATGGCTGTGTCAAATGGGAAAAAAAACACCTTTAAATTATGAAAACATTTGTCCTTTTATTTTTGTGTGTGATATCTTCTTTGGAAATAAAATCTTGTGTTTGTCCTTTTTACTCTCTTCAGACCACACCTTACAGAAAAAAATCCAACCAAACAACAACAACAACAACAACAAAAGATCAAAGCTTAAAGCTTCCATTTTGAACGGATTTTTTTTGAAGGCAAGTAATTGGTTTTGAACAGTGAGTATTTGGATGCAGAAATATTTTTATACTGGTGTAACAGAACAGCAGTATGTTAGGATATTTTTCATCATCTCAATTCACGCTTCTATCTCTACCAGTGCTTTCTAACGCAATGAAAAAATAGTTACAATGATAGAACAAATACGTACAAACTTCTGATCACAGAATTGCTGAGGTTGGAAGGGACCTCTGGAGATCATCCAGTCCAACACCCCTGCTCAAGCAGGGTCACCTAGAGCACATTGCACAGGATTGCGTCCAGGTGTGTTTTGAATATCTCCAGAGAAGGAGACTCCACAACCTCTCTGGGCAACCTGGTCCAGTGCTCTGTCACCCTCACAGTGAAAAAGTTTTTCCTCATGTTCAGATGGAAGTGTCTGTGTTTCAGTTTGTGCCCATTGCCTCACGCCCTGTGGCTCGGCACCACTGAAAAGAGTCTGGTCCCATCCTCTCGACACCCTCCCTTCAGATACTTGTACACGTTGATAAGATCTCCTCTCAGCCTTCTCTTCTCCAAGCTAAACAGGCCCAGCTCTCTCAGCCTTTCCTCATAAGAGAGATGTTCCAGTTCCCTAATCATCTTTGTAGCCCTTCGCTGGACTTGCTCCAGTAGTGCCACATCCCTCTTGTACTGGGGAGCCCAGCACTGGATGCAGTACTCCAGATGTGGCCTCAGCAGGGCTGAGTAGAGGGGGAGAATCACCTCCCTCGACCTGCTGGCAACACTCTTCCTGATGCACCCCAGCATACCATTGGCCTTCTTGGCCACAAGGGCACATTGCTGCCTCATGCTTAACTTGGTGTCCAGCAGCACTCCCAGGTCCTTCTTGGCAGAGCTGCTTTCCAGCAGGTCAACCCCCAACCTGTACTGGTGCATGGGGTTATTCCTCCCCAGGTGCAGGACCCTGCACTTGCCTTTGTTGAACTTCATGAGGTTCCTCTCCACCCACCTCTCCAGCCTGTCCAGGTCTCTCTGAATGGCAGCACAGCCTTCTGGTGTATTGGCCACTCCTCTCAGTTCTGTGTCATCAGCAAACTTGCTGAGGGTGCACTCTGTGCCTTCATCCAGGTCATTGATGAAGAAGTTGAACAAGACTGGACCCAGGACTGACCCCTGGGGGACACCGCTAGCTACAGGCCTCCAACTAGACTCTGTGCCACTGATCACAACCCTCCGAGCTCTGCCATTCAGCCAGTTCTCAATCCACCTCACTGTCCACTCATCTAACCCACACTTCCTGAGCTTGTCTATGAGGATACTATGGGAGACAGTGTCGAAAGCCTTGCTGAAGTCTAGGTAGACAACATCCACTGCTCTCCCCTCATCTACCCAGCCAGTCATTCCATCATAGAAGGCTATCAGGTTGGTTAGGCATGATTTCCCCTTGGTGAAGCCATGCTGACTACTCCTGATCACCTTCTTGTCCTCCACATGCTTGGAAATGGCCTCCAGGATGAGCTGCTCCATCACCTTTCCAGGGATGCAGGTGAGGCTGACTGGCCTGTAGTTCCCTGGGTCCTCCTTCTTGCCCTTTTTGAAGACTGGGGTGACATTGGCTTTCTTCCAGTCTTCAGGCACCTCTCACGTTCTCCGTGACCTTTCAAAGATGATGGAGAGTGGCTTAGCAATAACATCCGCCAGCTCCCTCAGCACTCGTGGGTGCATCCCATCAGGGCCCATGGATTTGTGGGTGTCAGGTCTGCTTAAATGATCTCTAACCCACTCCTCCTCCACCAAGGGAAAGTCTTCCTTTCTCCAGACTTTCTCTCTTGCCTCCAGGGTCTGGGATTCCTGAGGGCTGGTCTGAGCAGTAAAGACTGAAGCAAAGAAGGCATTCAGTAACTCTGCCTTCTCTGTATTCTTCGTTACCAGGGCACCCACCCCATTCAGCAAAGGGCCCACATTTTCCCTAGTCTTCCTCTTGCTAGTGATGTATTTGAAGAAGCCCTTCTTGTAGTCCTTGACATCTCTAGCCAGATTTAATTCCAAACGGGCCTTAGCCTTCCTCGTCGCATCCCTGCATACTCTGACAACGTTCCTATATTCCTCCCAAGTGGCCTGTCCTCCTTTCCACTTTCTGTAGACTTCCTTCTTCTGGTTGAGTTTTGCCAGGAGCTCCTTGCTCATCCATGCAGGTCTCCTGCCTCCTTTGCTTGACTTCCTACTCATAGGGATGCACCGCTCTTGAGCCTGGAGGAGGTGATGTTTGAATATTAACCAGCTCTCTTGAACGCCCCTTCCTTCTAGGGCCCTAACCCATGGGATTCCTCCAAGTAGGTCCCTGAAGAGGCCAAAGTTTGCTCTCCTGAATTCCAGGGTTGCAATCCTACTTAGTGCCCTGCTGCCTCCTCGCAGGATCCTGAACTCCACCATCTCATGGTCACTGCAGCCAAGGCAGCCCCCAACCTTCACATCTTCCACCAGTCCTTCTTTGTTTGTTAGTACGAGGTCCACCTCTCCTTGTTGGCTCCTCCACCACCTGTGTCAAAAAGTTATCATCAATGCTCTGCAGGAACCTCCGGGACTGTTTGTGCCTAGCTGTGTTGTCTCTCCAGCAGATATCAGGGTGGTTGAAGTTCCCCATGAGAACCAGGGCCTGGGATCGTGAGGCTACTTCCAGCTGTCTGTAGAAGGCCTCATCGACTTCCTCTTCCTGATCAGGTGGCCTGTAGTAAACACCCACAGCAGTGTCACCCATGCTAGCCTGCCCTTTAATCCTTACCTATAAGCTCTCGACTCGCTCTTCATCCACCTCTAGGCACAGCTCAATACATTCCAGTTGCTCTCTCACATAAAGAGCAACTCCACCACCTCGCTGATACTCCACTTCTGATGGAACAACTGACAGGATATTATAGACCAATGAGGAAAGAAAATAAAAATGGTAATAGAACAGCAAAATTCCACCAGTATAATTGTCTTACCACACTTCGCTATCTAAGTAACCCCTAGGATTCCCCCCTCCCCCAACAACACTTTGCAGAATACGCAAACAAAATAAAAAAGCTTTCTATTGTGCAAAAAAGTGGTCCTTGCTTTTAAAGATAATGTTCTTTAGCATAAAAATTCATTCACTTGTGCAACTGACTTTTTAACCTATATGTCATCAGAACAATCACAGTCATAAATCGAAGAAAGGACCGAAACCTCCATTTTTGTATGCTCAGAAACTCTCAAGGGCTAAGTCTACTCTATTCATACCCATTGGAATATACTTGCTAATTTCACAAGGAGCCAAATCAGTTTTTAAGATATTCTAAGTATGATGGAGAATGTGGAGCATGCTTACAGAGAAAGAGTGCCGACTGAACATACAGTACAAAACCCAGTTAAAAAAATGATAATGCCGGTAAAATAGTAGCAAAATAGTATTAGAAATGCTGTATGACTAGTCATTTTTTTAATCAGTCTTATTTCAGTTGAGATTAAGTCAATCAGGAGTCAAACTAAAATAAAATATAACATTCTTAAAGTTAAGTTTTAATATAGGACTGTTTTCGAATAGAAAAAAAAAAAGACTTCATAGCTATGTCAAATTAGTGTAGTCAGACCTGTCAACATTAGCAACTTCAAAAGCACAGATTGTCTTTCCAATGCATGCACAGCAAACCCAGTGCATCTGGGACATCACACAAGGAGTGACTCTGAACATGCACAGCAGCCATTTGTCTAGAACTCAAGGGCATTTGGCAATGGAGCAGAGAGACAACTGAAAAACTAACAGGTCACCGAGAGTCTTGTAGGGCAGAAAAACATCACTAACATTAGTAGTTGACCCCCACATCAGCAGCACTGGTAGGTGCAACTTTAGAATATAAAGCAGGTCTCAGTAAATTACCCCAGTTTCGGCTACACAATATCATCAGCAGACCAACTGTGTCAGTACTACTGCTCCAAATTCTAAAATATGTTTCTTTCTGCTAGTTCCCCTGCAACAAAAGGGATTTAAAATTTCCTGACATTGCCAGACTCCAAGAATATGCATGTAGCTTTCCCCATGCACCTGGGAACAAATCCGCCAAGAGCCTCAGTGCTCCGCTCCCCACCAGAATCCACAGCCCTGAGCAGGGAGGCAGGCTGCCCAGATTAAGTAGAGAAAGAAATAGATGATTAATAGAGAGCAAGAAGCAAAGATCAAAGTTAACCAGTACAGTACTGAATTTTGATTCAGTGAGTAGTTGTTAATGCCTACTGGAAGAGCTTCAGTGAGAGATTATGAAAAACAGGCATCAGAACAGTCAGTAATCCAACAGCCAGCAAACCTACTTGGGAATCAAAGCTGGTGGGTTATGATGTATTTTCTACCCTTCTTTGGGTAGGGCCTTGTCTGGAAAATATGCAGAAGCAGAGCTTACCCGAATCATAACCCATAGTGCTTGTAAGCAGAAGTGTATCTCATTTAAGAAACCAGCAGGAATTTACACAGGGCTCAGAGCAGCTTAACAGTGTCAGGAGTTAGGCAATTTTGTAAACCCTGAGAAACATGGTCGAGTACATTTACACTGATCAGAGAAAGTTTAGGGGAAAAAAAACCCACTCAAATTCTACATAACTTGGCCATTTGTATTAGAGTGAGGATTTTAAAACAAACAAATGATGTAAAGTCTGATAAGAATTAAGTACAATAAGTGTTTATGATGATACATTGATACCTACAGGATGGCCAGTTAAAGTAGAAGGAATCTTTGGATTAAGAGCATTATAAACTCAGAGAACTTTATATTTTTTTATAGCTGATACTGTAGTGCCGATTAGTGGTTCACAAAGCTAAACAGCCAGATGAATGTGAGATTATTATCAAAGAGGAACTCACAAAAGGAAACCAAAGAGATTCTGTTTCCTGCAGTGATTCTAATGACAACCTACCTCTAGTGTCTGCTAGTCTAGCATCTGAAAAGTTACTCCAGTTTCCTAATACTTAAATTGCAGTATGGAATACATTACACAGTGAATCCTTAAAAATCGTAGCTTCACTGTTTATAACAAGTCATGGTAATTTTTAGTTCACACAATATAGCAATAGCACGGTCAATCTGTAAAAGAAAAAAAAGCTTGAATTATGAGACAGGACTAATATTTTACATTATAGAGCAGACATTATCATGTAACAAGTATTCAATAATACATTATTTGCTGATTGTTTACTGTCAAATAATTACCATATAATGACAGGTTACATACAGTACTGTATTATTACAAGATAAGGGCATGATTAATTCAGTATCCTAGATCTATGCAATAATTACTTCTGAATTGGCTAAATTATTTACACTACAAACTACAAAAATATATACCTAGTCAGACTCTGTGAGATAACTACATACTTGTTACTTAGTTTTTCATGGGAAGATTCCAGTGAAAAGCATCATGCAAGTGGAAAGAGTAGGATTTTTTTCTCTCCTGAAGATTTAAAATTAGTTGGTTTACTGGAGGCACATTTCTGCTTCAAGTAAGTAGTAAACTGGAGCACTATTATTGTGTTATATATTTCCATATGGCCAATCATCTATTGCAATGCTAGTTCTAACTGACAAAGGAAATAGACCAAAACATGATAGAATTAACATTTAATTAACTCACAGACCAATTATAAACAACATTCACTCACCTTTGATCAACGGACAGGAGAAGTAATAATAAATTATACAGAAAATGTAAATAAAGTGTTTTTAATTAGTGTAATTAATCACCTCTCACATTCTTCAACTTTTGCTCATTTGAGTAACAGCTGAAAGAAAGCACTAGCAAAACTCCTTTAACATCTTTTAAACATTCACTTAGAGAATTAATAGATCGAGGTGCATCATATCCCAGCTAGAACAAATCATCTTGTAACTGTTACTATATGCCTAATTAAAGCATTTCAAATACACACCGAAGAGTCACTGCTTATTGTTTCTTCTTCCTCTTAGGTCACATAGTTTGAGTGTGAAATACTGATTCCTATTCTACAACCTGCTTTTTCTTTTTCTTTTTTAAAGTGTTTATCCCTATGCAAAGTAGTTGCTTACCACTGTTAAAGCTTGATTGTGTTTGTTTCCCAGTTTTACAAAGGGATAGATGATTAAAAAAGATTTAATAAAATAACAGAACAGGTCAGGTACCTGTAGAGCAGGCACTAAATTTCTGAGTGCTCAATGGTATTTGGGAAGCTGGGGGAATCCTAGAACTATACTGAAAGACTATTAAAAACAATGGTAGCTCTTGACGGTACTTTGTCAGGGTGTTTCCACAGTATTTGATAGAAGAATGGAGAAGATGATAGTTAAAGACAAGGTGGACATTCATGATCCTAGTGATATTAAATTCTTTGGTGTCTCACTGGTATATACTGCTTCTAAGTCCTGCTCCCAGGATTAGGCTGCATATCAGACTGCAATTAGGAAAAATATTGTCTCCAAACCTGATGGAGAAAGAAACGTTTGTTTGCTTGTTTTTAAATCCTCTGTTGCATTATGGCCTATTTTTGAGATCATCTGAAACATTCTTTAAAGAAATGCTCTGTTGCTGTGATGATTTAGGACAGCACTAGAAAGATGAAGAATTGCGTGAATGGAAGGTAAGTCCTCCTAGTGCCTCAGGGGATCACAAACAGCAGTGACCTTGATGGCTAAGTAACTTCTCCCTCCCTCTCCTCCATTTTCTAGTCTCTGGGGAAGTTACAAAGAGTGCAGACACCAGCAGTGGAGGCCATGGGCAATCATGGAGGATAACCCTGGGAACTAAATGAGAGACCTTTGTGCTTATTATAAAAAGAGAACATTTTCTTAATTATAGGCAGAAAAAATGAGATTCAACCAAGGCAAAGCTTAACATCTGAACAAGGTGTATAGCTCAGCTATCACAACAGGCTTCAGAGGCATAACATGCATAAGACGTCACGAGGAGGAATACGAAAAACTAAATCAAAAAACAAAAACAGAACAAGTCAGCTATGACTGATCAAACAGATTCTGTAGAAAAAGGACTTTCAAGCCAACTGTTAGTCAGAGCTCAAACAAAAGATACCAAGCACCTATAATAAAATAACAATAATAGGCATTTCCCCCTCCCCGCCCCCCAGACAAGGACTGACAATATTAGGACAATATTTTCAAGACCTACATCCTAGGAAATATTTAAATATTAAAGATATCAGTACTTTTATATTATAATTAAAAATGCCAAGGCTGCAACATAACAAAGGTATTCCATAGCCTAGTAATGCAGAAAGGAAAAAGGAAGAAAAAAAAAAAAAAGCAAGTGCATACATAAAATCAAGAAGTAAATGATAATGCTTTAGCTGTAAAATCACAAGCAGCTCCCTTGTTATGAAATGAACACATCTTAGATGAGAAGCAACAATCATTAAACAAGTACACTGAAAACAAACGTGTTTTACAAAAATGTAAAGCCCCATGGTAATTTATATGCAACACCATGCTCCACCAAAATTAAGAGGGCTATGTTCTACCTATAGATATAGAAAAGAGCTTTAGTGTTTTAATATAGCCTATTTTTATGTAGTGGAAAATGGGATTCTGTGGAAAGCCTTCAGAAATGTAGAGTAAGTTCATTTTCATCCCAGAATCCTATAAATGATATATAACTGAAGAAACAATGCAAAAACTAGGCCGATACCACTATATAAGGGAACAATACAAGGATATCTCTCCTAACTCTTTTTGACCTAATTACTATTAGAATAAATGAAGAAGTACACTTTACTTCAAGAGTAGTGAACAGGGAATAGAAAACAGTTTCCTTACATGCTGATTTCCTTACATGCTTTTTATGCAAGATAAAAGTTAGCTATTTTTATAAGAGAAAAACAGAAGCTTTTGGTAGGATTTGAAATAATAAATCACTACTCCAAGGGATAACCAAAGCACCACAAATGCCCACAAGAAGTAGTGAAAAGAAAAAAAAAACCCTGAAGTGAGAAAGCTGCTTAAAAGCTACACTGTAGACAACTTTCATGAGCGGTTCAGCAAGCAAAACTCATGGATACTGAACACTAACATTAACTATCATAATTCCAGCATGTTGCTGTAAGCTCCAATATCCACTCACACTTCTGCATGCCGCTGCATCCCTCCCCGAAAGTAAACAGCTCTTTTTTGATTATTCAAATGTTTTTGCATTAGGTATGGAGAGACCCATATTTCATTTATGCAGCATTTCCAGTACTGTAAGCATGGCAACAATGAACAGCAGTTTTGCAAGTTGCTTACTAGACGCTTTGCAGATAAACAGTTTGGGCAGTATCTTTGTGTACCCGAGACTCTCTGGCTGCATTTTATGCTTCTACTTTCCCATTCAGGGTCCCTAGGTATGTACCACACTCTGCCTTCACATTGTACTTAGAAAATGCATTTCTCCATTTACAAGGCCAAGTTGTAAAGAACAGAGATAACGTCATACTCTGCATTACCATAGAAATAAGAAAAATCCTATTTTGTTGAGAGCAATGTAAACATTTTACAGAGGTGAACCAGCTAACTATCTCTTTTCAAGGTTGCTCCTACATACTTTTTATGGTCATGAGCTGGCACTGGTAGATCACAGAACTATGCAATTCTTATCATTTCTAGCTGTGATGAGAGAGCAAGTGCTGGCATATCACTGAGGCACTGATTTATCAGTCTGTCCTGAAGACGTGGGTGCATTTGTTTCCTGGTCCTGGTCCAATATTTACTGATATTCTTTTGCATGGTAGGTTCAGATGCCAAGTCTCCTTCTTTGCTCCACTTCTACAGAAGCTATCATAAGTCACTGTCACTTTCTAATGAGTTTCAGTAGCTGCTTCCTGCAGTGGATGAGGGAACACCTGGATGAAGGAACATCTGGTTGCCTGCTCAGGATTTGTATTTGCCACAGGCTAATCATTACAAGCCACAGACTGATCATTACCTCCTTTCCATCTTTGAACTGTTGCTGCTTTTTTGGTCTCAACTCTCTTACCTTTATCTCCATTTTCTTCCTCCCTGTATGTTTTGCCTGCTATTATTATTCCTATGTTAATTCAACTTACACATTTTGTATTACAGTGATAAAGCTAGAAAGACTATAAGGCATTGTTTTCTTTAGCAAAGGATTTTCAATCAATTACACAGCATAAAAAGACATCAGGTATCAAAGTCTGACTCATCTCAAGGCAAGCAAACTCAGAGATACAAAGTAATACGGTGATATCAGTATGGAATTTACATATAAAAGTACATCTCATTATGTAGACATAACCTGAGCTGAGGGCACCCTAAGAAACATGCTGTAGGTGACAGCACATTGAAACAAAAATTCTGCCTGTAGACTGCTTTATGGAAATGGAGGGAAGTTAGAAATTACTTAGCTGCAAAGTTGTCATAGTATTACCTTTTGACTCCCAAAATGACAAACCAATGACCAGGGTGGATTAGCTTGAAGTTACATAAACATGTAAGAAGTGAGGATAGCAAGGACACACACAGATTTTTTTTTTTCTCTGCAGATGAATCATCATCTGTTTTGGGGAAAAGACACTGGGTTTTATTTCATGATGTGTAAGAATAGAAAATAAAGGAAAAAGATGGAACTGAAACAAGAAGGGAAGTAAAAGACATAGGGAGTGGGAATACAGTCATGGGCAGTGTGGGGAGGACAGAATAACGTGAAAAAATGAGAGTGCAAAGGAAAGGAGAAGGCTGAGAGATAACGGAGTCAACATCTCTGGCTGGATATTCCTTCCTGAAGAGAGGAAATTGTAACAGGCAGGCTGCAGCACTTTAAATCCAAAAGTAAAGGAATACACTGGACTGCCACGTTTCAAACGATTCTGTCAGTGGCTTCTAACGGTCTCTCCCTGCTTTCTCATGGAGAAGTCTGTAACACCCCTCCCCCCCCTCCCTCCCCCCCCAGACACCCTATCAATTTATAAGAGCCGCAGAAGAATTTAGGCAATTGGTGCCACACACAGGAAGGTGCCCACAGTAACCTGTGCGCTACTCCAGAGGAATAAGCACAAGTAGAAGCTGCTTTTCTGAATCCTGGTTCAGATTTCTGATTCAGATTTAATTGGATCTACTGCTTGTAAAGTAATCATATGTGAAAAGAGAACTTGAAGACAGGCAGAGAACCAAAGCAGAATGAGGTAGGCTAGACCTGAGTTACGATCCATAGCACCAGCCCGGCAAGATATCATAGCAGACCACAGTTGGTGAAATAGATGCCAAAGACATCCCACTGTCAGGATCCCTGATAGTGAAAGTTGTGGCTCAGCTCCTAAGTCTGACTCTTTGCAGTGGTCTTGCCAAAAAAGGAAGAGTGGTACTCATGCTCTTAAAGTGAGAAGACCAGCACAAATTTAATAGCATACAGTATACGCCAACACCAAAGACATGTCTGATTTATGTGACACATGCCATCCTGATACCAGTGATAATGATCACAGGTGGCAGAAGAAAAGTATAGAGCACTTAATGACAGTGTTTGATCCACATCTTTTTTGTCTAATGCTACTCTCAGTATCTTTGAACTCAGCCTCTGACTGAGGATGAAAACAATAAAGTCCAATCAAAGGATGTTCAGTGCTGATGGGGAATTTCCTGAGGCAGCACTGGCTGTAGACTTTAAATCTGAGATGTAAAAGTTGTTCTTTGGGTCAGGGCTAGAGCTTGCTTCATACTATCAAATCTTAATGTCTTTCAGGGTTTAGTGATGAATCTACAGGAACTTTACATGGTCAGCTCTTTTGTGAGGACACTCATCTCTCTCTGAAGACTGCTTCTAGAACTAGACCTCTGTTGTAGGGATTGGCTTTGGTATTAGCCAGCACCTCTTACAATGCTAAATGACACGCTGATTTTCTTATGCTCATATTTAGAGTGACTAGGGCCAGAAAGGGAGGATCTCAGGGACCTAAGTCTTTAAGGACTGCTTCAAAAGCCAGAACACAACTCACAGTTTAGTCAATTTGTGCACAGTTTTATCTGTGAGAACAAACAACAACTAACTCTGAGACCACCCTTTAACAAAAGATATTCCTTGTTTATCCACCTTTCAGGGGATTTACCTCAATACAAAATGAGCAAAAATACTTCAAAGCCCTGAATTTTTGAAGCCAAAGTATGGAAAAGGCTTTTATTAAAAGAGAGAGATGGAATAAGCGGAGACATGCAGCATGTCTGACCACAAATATTTACCCAGAATATATTAAAATAATCCTGGAAGTTTCATCAATAAATCAAAATTTCCTCAGGCTTCATACTCAGAGAGATTTATCTGGAGCTAAGAACTGCTGAGTCAGATAACTGCCAGATTTGCATTAACACTACAGGAAAGTGAAGTAGAAGGAAAGCTGAAGTGACCCAACTGTGTTATGTTCTTATGTCCCAACAGTCACTGACACCACAAAGACTCCAAATCCAGAATTAGAGGGGCATGCACACTTCCTGGGTGATTTACATTTCTGAAACATACCCAAAGAGCACATGATTTTATTAGTGTGTATGTTTATCACGAGATCCCATGAGAACACCTCTTCTGTGTGCACAGAGAATGACTCAGCTGGATCACCCTGGCACTCAGAGTAGATAATGAAATGGAAATAATTTCATCTGTCAACAAATTGTGAGGTCCACTGATGCCAAATTTCGTCTCATTGAGCACGTCAGCCATCTGACAGGTGGCAATATCACAAAACAAGCTATGGGATTGAGCACATATACACACACATCTTCTTTTTACACATTCATTGTGTAAATACAGCCTTTTTGTTTCAGTCCATTTTCATTACCTTTGAATAAAGCAGCTGATAAAGGACGAAAATCATAAAGGTTGAACAAGGAGTGCTCTTTCAGCTGGGACATCTGCTTTCACAGAGTAAAGATGATCTCTATTATATCAAAAAAATCACTGAAAGCAAAACTGAATTAAAACAATGAAGTAAGAGCTCAGCCCATCTTTTCAGTTTGAGAATTAGGAAGGTTAGTTAAGTGAAAAACCACATCTGTCTTACACAAAGCTATATACAATAGCTATATATAATTTCATATGATACGAATTATCTCTTTATGTAACAAACAAGTGAATTTTCAGAGGAGAATTTCACTATCTATTATAGCAGACAAATGCACGTATATCAAAATGGTGGTACTGTCCATTTGTGCTGCAGTTTGGGCAAATTGTTTTATCTGACTAGAAGAGTTCATATATTGTAGGATTTAGTTTAAGTGGTAAGCCATGCTCTTTCTTCCCCAGAACAGAAGGACTGAGATCTCCTTAAACTGCCTGCATTTCTGTCAACATCTATCCTCACTGAAGTAAACTCTGGAATGGCACTAACTAAAAAGAGAGTATTTGTTTAATCTGTGTTGTTTTTTTCCTTTATCACTGTGCTGAATTCTATAATTAACCTGCACTCATTCTGGAGAGCAGGAAAATCTGTGCTTTTGTTATTAAGAACCTGAACACAGTAGGGTCACAGAGGTAAATGAAAGTAAGTATATTCAGAAAATTTGAGAAAAAATAAATTTGTCTGGAGTACTGGCCGTGTCAGCTGGGGCAAACTGCAATTCCAATATAAATAATTTTATTTTAAATTGAAACTTGGAATGTATCATTCTTAAAATATCGGACAATTGCAGCCATTTCACACTGATCTGAGAGGTTTTCTGATTTACATCAACAAAAGCTCTGTCTGCAGTCTGTAGTAACTATTCTGAGAGCATGGAAGGAGGGTTTCCACATGAAGTGATTAAACACATAAAAAATAACTAATGAAATGATTACAGTTCAGTTATAAATTTAAGCAGCAAGAGCTCCAGAAATCTGATCCATAAGCCTTTTAAGACTGGTCTTATGTTCATTTTGCAGAGACTGAATCAAGGAAAATAGCATGAAAGATTTAAGTGTAGATACCTTAAATTAAAACTAGGGAATTTTGGATTAGGAGACATTTGAGCCTGTGGTTTAAACCAGGAAGAAAGTGCCAACAGATTTGCTCAGTAATCTCAGTAGTCCGTCTAACCCTCATCTTGTTAATGCCACACCAGAGGGAGTAACTATTCCCTTTCTTCACTGCTGTAGTATATACATGTTGGTAAGGATTTCATGTACTTCAGCTAATTATTTCAGAAAAGGTTTTGTTGCTAGTACCATGGCAGTCTTCTGATGTAACATGCTAATGAACTATAGGGATAGGAAGAATGAGTAGGAGGTAAAGAAATACAGGACCAAAATTTCCTTTCATCCTACATTTAGCCCATTCTTATTCACATTATCCATCTTTAAAATGCAGATTTACCCAATCTTTGCAGGAAATGGTAGTTTGATCTTTAATGACAGCTCAGAGGCCTCCAGTTTCTTCACTTCAGAGAGGCTGGAAGTATCAGGCCCTTTCCCACTCATCTGCAGGCTAGACGGCTAACTTAACAGGCCCTAATGACAGACTTCCTGCACCAATCACCCATCTTCACCCAGAGCATTGTATATCTGCATTTACTCTCATTCCTTCCCTGATCCTTTCTTCCAAGTCCTCTTCCATGTAATCCAAAAAAAAAAAAAAAAAAAAAAGGAGTTCTGACCAGGTAGTAAAAGGAATTAATCTGAAGTAGTTCTGTGATTTTGAGATAGTAATATAAAGGGGTAGAAGTGCCTTTTGTTTCCTGCATTCCTCATTTTTAAATCCTTTCCAATTTAAATATTATTTTTTGGTTTCCACACACACACTCAGCCCTCACTAAGTATTTTTTCGCATCTCCTTCCCAAGTAAATTAACCAATTCCATCATCAAAATACCTTTTCTCAGTTACTGTCACCATTCTGTACTCCTGTGTCTTATGTCTATGCCTAAAACATTCCTGGTATTAGTTCTATCCTGAACTCTCATTCCAGCCCCACACAGTTTTGCTCACCCTGCAATTTTCCTTTTCAAATGATTCTAGTTCCTATACATGCTCCACATTTCTGTCCCTCTCCTATGACTTGTTTCCAGTGTCTCCTATGTGACCTAGCTTGGCTTTCACATGTCTGATTTTTCCCCCTACTCCCATTCAAGAGTGACAGCTATGCATCTTCACTTGTGCAACAGCAGTATTTCAGGTGCTATCAGAAATGGACGATGGGGGAGGGAGGAAACAGTTTCAAAAGGAAAGGAGCAGCCTGCTCTGCCGCTTGCTTGAGGTGGCTGTGCTGGCTGTTACAACTACTTACAATGGGGAGGAAGGAGCAAGTGCCCTTACAGTCACACTAAGGGACTGCGCTGGCCCTTAGGACAGGCAGCAGCTAATGGCTACTGGGCTACAGCTGCCCATCCTCAGGAACTGAGCCTACGTGGAGACCGCTGTCATTCTGCTGGGGACATCTCCACCAACATTTAGGACAATCCGAACTCCTCTCTGATTCTAGGAAAACTATGTCAGGTCATGTTTGATGTAAATTGGAGCGATGCAGTGGTGACAGATCTATAGCTACGTAAAAGATAAAAAAAAACATTACTGCAGTAGAGGAGACTGGACCGAGGAGATGCAGGTTTAGTTCTCAGCTCAGCTACAGACTTCTTGCATAATTGTGGAAGCTTCCTTACTTTTTGTTTGTTTGTAACTAAAATCACGTTTTTCAGGGACCCAATTTATACTGAGTTGGGAGAGAAGGGAGAAGTAGGCAACAGTGCAGGAGTAACCCTCAGACATGTACAACCTTGTCCCAGATTCAAACTTATATATGAGAGAACACAACAGTTCTGAACCTGTCTGACAATAATTACTTAAAACAAACAAACAAACAAAAAAAAGGGATTGCTTTGCTTGCATTGCCCTGAATCAAAGTATTATATACTGGTAGTTATATATTTGTCTATTTGCTGATTCACACTCAGTAGAGATAACTGGTATGCACCACTACTAGCAGTACAGAACCCCTCCTGTCTAAACACCCTTCATGTGACTTGCTCCTTTAGGCTTTGTTGAAAGCTTATATTTGCTAGCAAAGGAGTAGCACATGTGAGGTGATATTGGGGTTTAGATTATTATAATGGCTGCCTGCTATGTGGCCACTTTTAAAAATTAATTCTGAGAAAATCAGACTATGTAAAACCGAATCATAAAGACTGACTAGACAGACAGACTAATCCCCTTCAGAGGAACAGCTACTGATAGATTATCTTGCTAGACTAGAGCCACACAGGTCAAAAAACAATCTGTGGTCACATCCCTGGGCAGCCTTTGATATGACAGTTAAAAAAAAAAAAAATCGGTCCCAACTAAACTAGAACTGCCATGGCAGGCTGGAAATGCCCTAAAGACAGTCAGACTAGTCACAGAAAATGCAGGTATGCATCTGAAATACAGAAGTAAAAATAATTAAAGTTGCAATGTCAAAAGCTCAAAAGTTAGGAAAAAACAGACTTAAGATGCCTTTTTTGAATTATTACATCAGCACATATGCTCTTCCCCTCCCTCCCTATCTTATGGACAGGACACACAATGCAAAACTACTCAGTATTTTGTAGTTGTCTCATTTTTCACTGCATGGCCTCAGGACATCATTGAAAACTGGCCAATATGAAGAGGAAAATTTTTAGAACCCTGGTGGATTATCCCATGACACTCAATGTTCAGTACAAATACATCACAAATATCATGATTTTTATAACACCTGTGAAGCAAAATATTTATATAGTCCTCATTTCCTATTTGGATTTTGAAGGAATTAAGACAAAGTGTCTACAAAGTGCAAATGCTGTGTCTGATATGCTTCAGAGTGAGTTTTAAATTTCCCTTTATATGTTTGAGACACTGCTTCCACAGTGTTCAGTTAAAGCTGTTTGTGCTCAGCACTCCTGCAAATTAGCCACTAACATCTAAAACTAGATATCAATAAAAGATGACTTGAATGATTTCACAACTATCACATCAGAACTTCAGGACACAAGGGAGGGATAAAATTCAATTTTAAGTGCAGAGTTTAACTGTCAAATATGAGATTTTTGTTTTCATTTAGTACTTATCTTCTAACTTCTGTAAGCAATGAGCAGAAGTGCTCCAGCTGAAATCTCCCTTCAGTGCACTATTGCAATCTGAGCCTTAGCTTTGGGGTAAATGAAGCATGGACAGAAAATGGACAAAACAGGGCATGATAATGACTGCATTATAATGCAGCTGCAAGGAAGCCAAATTTTGTTTTACAGGCAACCTTGACTTCAGTAGTTTTGACTTTGCAACCATGGTAACATTTTAACAATTTGACATGTATTTGTGATACTTTATCTAAACTGAAAAAAGAAACCAACCCCCCCCCCAAAAAAAATTCCAGTATATGACATCCTAATTACAATTAGGAGTGATTAGCAGAGCTGCAACCTTTACCTTTACCATATATATCTGTTTCTTAATTAAAAAGATGAATAGCAAGTAGCAACCTAGTTTCATTACCAGGGTGGGCCTGGAAGAGAGAAGTATGAGGCCCTCTGACAAAAGGCTTCACAAATATTTGCTGATAATGAAATGGCAAAGAGTCAAGTTTGCAGCTCTGTGGGGAAGTCTGCTCCCTTGTGAACTGCCTCTTCCCTCCAAACTTAATGTTTCTTAGAGACAGTTTTTGTCCTGTCCATAACTCTTACCTCCTCCACTGACTGTCATTCTCATCACCTGTTTGTTCACTCTCTTTCCACCTATCTCCTGATCCCATGAACAAACCATCCAATGAAGCAAACTTGGCTTTCAACTCTCTGGCCACCCACTTCAATGAATCTCAGCTCCTCTCCTTCTGCTTCCCCACAAAATCCATCTCTTTCTCCTCTTCTCCATTGTTGCTTCCCATTTGCCCACACTCCTTATTCCCCTTCCCACCCAAATGCCTATTTGCATGTTATCTTCCTAGGATACTCCCCTGAAGTTTGTTTTAGTACTGAGTTTTTCACATACTCAGACTTTCTCTCCATCTACTGCCCTCATCTTTCCCTAATATTTTTTCCTCAGTTTCAGTCTCCTTATCTAGGCAGCTTCTGCCAGATTCGCATCCAAGATAGCCTCCCTTTTTCTTCCCCAAGCTCCCCTATCACCACCTACCCAGACTCATCTTTCTGTGCAATCCCAGTATGAAGGCAATTCTTATCATCCTAGTCATTTAATCTGTTTCTTCTTACTTTCAAATGAGGAAAAAAAATGTAAGAGAAAAAATGAGGGCAGTTTGTAAGGGCTTACATTGTTGCATCGTGTTTTACCAATGGAAGACTGTGTTCAGATCAAGCAACATCTTTTCAAGACTGTTAGTGACATTGTTGGCCCAGATCTCATGTACCTAAAAAGTGAAAAATTTCTAATCTCCCAGGACTGTCAACAGTGGATTTTGCTGCAAATCTTGTAGAAAACATTTTAAAAAAATTCTGACAAATTAGCCTTCCACATTCAACCTTGCAACGCCTTGCTTTCACCTGAAATGATGGCCACATTTCAGGGTGATGATTCGCCATCACTGGTGATGCTTTGCAGAAGATGGCTGTCACATTGCATTACCCTTCCCAAAGGAAGGGGAGACCGTCCCCTTTGTTTTGAACTTGGGCAGCCATCTTGAAAGACATGACTCAGTCACCAGGTGCTGGGCAGCACAGGATTGAAAAGACAAAAATGAGATCTCTCAAGAGACAAAAATGAAATCTCTCAAGAGAGCAGAGGGAAGACATATAGAGGAACACTAGAGAAAACAAAAAAGCCAAGATAATGTCAGAAGCAGCAGTAAGAGTGAAGTGAAAGCATGGGAATGTACAGTGGCAGAGGGGAACAGAGTATTTGGATAGGAAACTGATTAAAAGGAAATAGGGAATCATCCTGCTTTTTCATAATCTAGTGCTGCATCTCTTAACCAACCCATTAGCCCATTGGAAAACTGTCTCACTGTATGTGACTCATGAGCACATGCATTTGTAGAAATCTGCTCTCCAGATACATCTCTCTCCTTCGTTTGTGCTATGGGTTAGCCATGATTCCCTTCCACAGCCGCTGGTACTAGCAGAGGATCTACCCACTCACTGCACACTTCTGCAAACAGGGTGGCTGCTAAATCCCCAGTGAACAAACCTTTGGTAAAAGACTCCAGCTTTCTTGTTATAGCTGGCATTCTCAGCATCACCTTTAAAAAGTTCACCTATTTCTGTCTGTGTAACCATTTGAAATTTTTTGTCTTATGGAGTACCAGCCACCTTGTGCTCAGCAGTTAAAAAGTGACCTCAGAATTACACTACCACACTATATTTCATTTTATTACTTTTGCATACTCTAAGAGTGCTGACTGACAGTTACTTTTGTAGTGGTGACACTGAAGTCTTGTGACCTTGTAGTATAGCACAGCTCTACTGCAATTACAGTATATATTACTTAAATAAAAATTCTTTTATCTAATTCACAATTCTTTTGTTCACAAACTTCCAGTGAGATTCACTCCATTAGAAAAAAGGCAGGAATTAACTTGCAAAGGTAGGGAGGTAAGCTTCCTACCCAAAACTACATTGTCTTCTGTCAATATGAGAAAATAATCAACAAAAACATTTAAAAAAGCATTCAATTTTAAAGCATGAAACATTATAAATACTTCTGGGTTCTAAAAAGCACATTTCTAGCAACTTACTTTCACTGGCAGAATAGTCCTGGGGATCAAGTATCCCTGATTCCTGCAGTGATCTAATACAGGAGTCCACCAGCTCCAGACCAGTGGTAAGTTCATCTTCTATGTCCTTCTGGCCATCTGTAATAAGATTAACAACACAAAAAATAAGAGAAAGGCAAAACAGTTACATGTGACTAAACATTCACAGCTAATGAAGGAATGGGTAACACAGCAGGATCACATATTCAAAAGAAAGCTGACCATACAGAAACAGGGAAATTATGCCTGGCCTTGTATTGAGAAAATTCAGGTCTAATCTTTAAAACAGTTATAGACATGTGTAGCAGTACCCCCCTCTGAAAACTCTACAATATTCTAGGTGTTATATTTGCCAAGCCTAGCAGCTTTTGCTGATTTTTGTTAGTTTTTCATAGTGTTATCACACTCTATCAACAAAAAAACCACTGCATAACATATTGTCTTCCCCCCATCTCTTTTAGGGAATATGATCAATCTGGAAAATAAGATATGTCATACTATAATGAAAAGTACATTACCTTGTGTTTGCCAGTGAAACTGCTCTTCTGTTGAACTGTAAAGAAAAAAAAATTGTTAATTTTTTTTGTGAAACCATTCAGTAGAGCACCACCAATATCCAGATCTAAATCTATTCTGATGGAACTGACTTAAGCATGTTAAAAACACATTTAAAATATATCAAGTGTTATTTTACTTTTTTTTTTCATGGATGACTTGCACAGCATTCATTCATCAGGGGGGAATGCATCTTCCTTTCTTAAATATATAAAGCATATATATGTATATATTAAATATATAAAGCATACATATAGAAACTGCCCTCTTAGCCTTGATATACAAATTAGGCTGTTTCACAGACAAAAATGTTAACATCTTACCTTGCTGCTTTTTTTTGATCTTTCTATTGCTCTATCTATTTTATTTTATTTTTTTGGAGAAAGCCATAAATTACTTTCTCAAGTGAAGAGTTACATGTGATTCCTACAAGAAACTACCTGTATGACTTCTGGTTCTACTGAACATTATGTGCATTTTTATATTATTCAAATGTACAGCAAAGTTAATTCAATTGGCCTACATAAGACAGTAAATTTAAATGTGTTTGCGTTTCCATGGACAAACATTTAAACAATGGGAGGTCTTAATTTTAAAATAAGGAGGATGTACATATGAGGATGGGTTAGGTAATTTTTTTCTACAGTAAATAAAATGAAGGATATATTCAATTAGGCAATGAGTACACTTTCCTCCAAGGCATAATCTGCTTACCCTTCAATATACATCTTTCTCCCATGCCAAGAATACAGAAAGGATTGAAGCTACTTAGCAATAATCATTCTTTTGATAACAGTGAAATGATTATTATAGTCATGATTAAAACATTTTTCTGTACCTTTTACAAGGTATTTATAGGGGAGAACAAAGCCATCTGTCACACCTATCAGTTAAAAAAAGAAAAATATTTTTAACTGTTCAAACTGTAAATTTATTTCTTTCTGAAATGCTCTTTTTAATGAGCAAGTGGATTTTACATCTTGAATTGTTTTCCCTGTTCCCAAAGGATGCTGGATCAGTTACAAATATGTGAGTATAGCTCCTAATATCTATGTTCTGTGAACAAGAACAATGTAAATGAAATGAGAAGGTTCTTTTTGGAGGTCTCTTTTTATAGGAAAAGAACTTGGGTTAATTATTAATCAGATCTAATAGTTACAAAAAATTGGATAATTGCCTAATTTACATATAAATAGTTTTAAAAGCACATCTTCAAATTTCTAGCTGGCATCAAAAGTTTTACTCTGATAAATTCAGATCTGTAGATCATCACTAATTTCCAGACATCTATACGTATCTACCATCTGTGGTTGAGACTGACTCACTGTAGTGGGATTTCATGGATTAAGAAGCTAGCCCTTCAATGAAACACTCAGCTAAAATGCTTGCATTCAAGTCTATCAAAGTTAGTAATATTTAAGATACACATAGACAGAGTCCTTCGGCAGATAATAATGGCAAAGTGCTAAACTGGAAGAAATGACTTTTATTTAAATTACCTGTTCAAATGTAGCCATAGAGAACGGTGACTAGGGAGAGTGGCTATTTTTGAAGTACTGATTTTTCCAATTTGAAATTCCTTGTGCCTGATTTTCAAAAGCACTAAACAATTGCAGCTCCAACTCACACATTGGGAATTGAAAGCATTCTTCCTTTCTGAAATTAGGGTCATCCATAGTAAGTAATATATTACTTCCCACTATACAGTCCCACTTCCAGTGTCCAGACTCCTGGATACCACAAAATTTAATATCTCAGGTGACATTTTTGCTGGCAAAATGCGTTATTAAATCTTTCTGGCAAGAGCACGCTGATGTAAAGACTGTGTCATCTCATCCAAATCAGTGAGAAAGGAAACTCAAGTTTGTGCATGAACAGCAAACCATCATTTTGAGGAATTCCAGTTTAGCCCTTTTTAAGCACTAAATTCATACAATAAGTAATAAGCAGATTATTGACATAGTACAGATACTGTTAAATGAATCACTAGGGTCTGATTAGTAGTGATCACTTATATCACTAGTCTGATTTCCACAAACATTTTAATATATTCACCTGACAAATCTAAAATTGGAAGGTGTAAAGAAGGGCTGTAATAAGTTTTGGCTTTTCCAGTTTTAGTCAAGCTCCCTTCTACAAATACTTTAACTCTCTTCTAAAAAATACTGTAACTTTTATAGTTAAGGTAACAGATTTACCAAAATTTTTCATCCTAATAGAACCTTTTGATTCAACATATTAAAAGTGTATTTGCTCCTACAAGGATATCAGTATGTTCTGTTAGGAAAAGAGTTCTGTTTTTCCTCGTTAAATTTGTGCTCTTTAGCTTTCAAACAGTCTGATGTAGTTGCATATTACAAGACTATTTCTTGGTTACAAACCAAGTCTCAGTCTTGCAGACAAACACATAACAAGTTTCCCTAGAAAAATCTGATCAGGATTTGACATGGTTTAAATTTGAACATGCTTCCCCCTGCCCCCCCACTTTTCTTGATTTTTTTTTTTTTAAGGAACCGTTCCTGCTCTTGCCCTGAAAGGATTCCCGACTCACGCAACCAAACATGTCTATGCAAGGAGCCTTCAAACTGTCTCACAAGTGTGACTAATCTGCTTGAGTGAGTACAAGTGCTTTTTTGTGGCTTTTTTTGGGTGCTTTTCCAGCTTTACAAGAGCACAGTGCAATTGACTGTACACTGACATCAAATACATGAAAAACGCAACTAGGAAATACTTCCCCTTCATTAATTTTTCAGAATGTTCAGCAAAATATAGCTTTCAACTTGGTATTTTTTTCTAAAGAAAAAGAAAGAAAATGTTTAAAGTTCATTATCAACAACTTTTCTGCATGTTCCTATGCCTTATTGTGTAAGTTTGTAAACTCTACTCTTCCTCTAAATTGAGGAAGCTGAGGATAATAGATTCTTCATTGAGAAGTTCTGAATTACACAAAACTGCACCAAACAGAGTTTGAGGAGGAAAGGGGGAAGAACAGAGAGGGGAAGGGGGAGGGGGAGGTTTTAATCAGAATTACATTAGTATAGTATAAGAAAATATTATTATAAAGTATTAATGAGCTGAGAACTCAGGCAGATATGTATAATCATTACCCCCCTTTACTCAAAACAGAATAATTATAATTTGTTTGCTGTATTCTTCTCTCATTGATAGTCATTTAATCATACACCTACTTCAAATGTTCTATTACAAGTAAGACAATCATTCCACTTAATCACATTAGCATGATGTGAAGAATCCTGTGTCACTGTTCAACTATACAAGAACTTTGATTCATCTATATTTCCACTGTCATTGGAAAATAGGATTTATTCAAGAAATAAGTCTTCTGCTTCCCAGGGAAGCAAAAGAACCTTAAGAATGAGAAGATAATGTTAAAATAAACAAGAAGACTAGAGACTGTGATGAGTTTAGTTCTGAATGTTCATCGATGAACACTCCTTCTGTAAGTATGTGCTACACTGTTCCTAAAACTGTATCATTATTATCCACCTACAAATGGAAATATCCCAGTAAAAGTTGTACCTCCTATGGCAAGTATGAGCAAATTCACCACAGAATGGTCATCTTGGTTTCAGCTGCACTCATATGTTCCCATTTCTGCACACATGTAATAAAAACACCAAAGAGCAAGAAACCTTCATCAGTGGATGAGAGTTTATATTTGACCCTACATTCTAAGAGGACGGAAGGAAAATGAGCATAGCATTCTGTTCATTTTGGGGAATATTAGACAAATAGAGTACTTGGGGAACTCTACCTGTATCTGTATACTGTGGAAAGATCAGAAGCACAGCGTTGCAGAAACACCAAATTTCTATTATCAGCAAAGGCTGTCCGAATATTACTAAAAATATATCTACATCAACTTTATTTCTTTTTAGGTGTGGAGACACAATTACAGTCTGAACTACAGTATGTCTATATACAAACAACAAATTGGGCTTTTGGAAGCCTTAATTATTTTTCTTCCTGCATCTCAAGTAAAGATAAAAAAGAAGAGGGAGTCCTCTGTAAGAAGAACTCAATGGGAACACAGTAACTGGCAAACTAGCTCACAAGCAAGAGGGTTTTGTGTAGACTACTAAATTGTCTGCCAACGGCCAGTAGCAGAAGTTTCCGAATAACGTGAATTACATATGACCAAACACCTCTGTCCACAACTTAAGGGAATCAAAAGCAGTTTTGATTGCTTACAAGTGAACACTCAAATTGACCTCAAAATACCCCTTTCCAAGACTACACTCAAAAACTCTCTTTCTATGAAAGTAATCAGAACACTCATGAGAGGTGAGGAATACTGATGAGCATCACGGCAGAAGAAAAACTGCCTGAGACATTCATCCTTAGATGACAGAGCCATAAGGCCTGTACAAGCATCCAAAAATTCACTTTTAAAAGAAAGCAGCCCTCATCAGCAAAGACGCTGCCCTTGCACTCAGCCAGCTAAACTCCTAGAAGGGGGAACGTGTCCAGGGCCTTGGCAGCAGGGACAACAGCAGGACAAAGGCAGCTTACGTCAAGCCCTCACCCCCAACACACACATTTTGCATGCTGTATGTTTGCAACAGTATTTGCAGCGGTATAGCTGTTTTTTATTTCTATACACTAATGTAAGACTGGACTCCCTTCAGAACAATTTTCTTGATATCTTCTGAGAGGTCCAGTGTAAGACGTACCTGTATTTTTCTAACATGCTATGTATTATCCAGTTTATGGAAATTAATTTTTCTCAGCCTGTGCACCAAAATATGTCAGTGCACATGCATATTAGGGCATACAATTTGGTTATTCAAGTCATGGGCCTTAGGGCCTGAAAGAAGACTAGCAAGGAAGCTTAATTCTTGCTGGTAAGGAGGGAGGGTAGGTCTTCCCTAAGACATTCTTTGTAGCATGCCTCTTAATTTATCACAGAGTTGCATATAGGCTTGAAGGACAAACCTGCCCTTTTGTATCCCTTTAATTATCCAGGAAGTGTTTGCATGCCTGTACATTGTGTAGTAAGAAGAATGAAGAAACCTACTTAAACATGCTGTGATTAGTAACAGCAAAATAAATGTGCCTGTTATAACTTACTGCATTCAGTTTTTGAGTGCTATTGCTGTCTACTACACAAAAAGATTTTATTGTTTTCTAAAACAATTCATGAAATTATATTTAACGCTATCAGACAGTGGCTATGAAAGGAATTTTACAAGGAGCTGTATCAGCACACAGTCTTTTCAATTAATTCTGCAATGGAGCCACCCAAACATAGCTGTATATAATTACAGGCAGATACTGTCTCACTGATTTTTAAATTGCTATTCTGGATGTTCTCAATTTGTGGAAGGTGGAAGAAAAAAAGATTCAGAGGCATTTCACAGAAAGCAAGGAGGTTGAGTGTCAGAGTGGGAGGCGGACCCGGAGTAACGACGGAGTCTCAATATGAGTATGGTCGTTCTCCCTTTATTAGAGCTTACACAGAGTATATATAGACAAGCAATAAGCATGCACTAGCAATAGCTGTATGATTGGTTTACAGTCTCTGTTCACGCGCCTAAAGCGAATACACGATTGGTGCAAGGTTGCTGTTCACGTGGAGGGGCTTGTCAGCCCCCTCCTTGACTTGTTTACCACTACTTGTCTTCCCCTTCTGTAATGGTCTAGGAATGTTCAAGGACAGTTCACATAGCCGTGGGATCCTCCCTCTATTGTGAAGACAGGATTGCTCACTTCTAAGAGATCATGCCCCTTTTCACTTAACCATTCTTCCACAGTTGAGAAACACTAATATTCCCTCAAAAGAAAGGAGAAACAGCTCCCAAATCAGCAGTACACTTTAGGCTATCTGCAAAATATTAAATAATCTTTAGTACCAACTGTCTGGAAAAAAAAGAGTTAAGAACAGATTTGACATGAAATAAACCCAGGAAA
This sequence comes from Apteryx mantelli, assembly GCF_036417845.1. Taxonomy (NCBI): domain Eukaryota; kingdom Metazoa; phylum Chordata; class Aves; order Apterygiformes; family Apterygidae; genus Apteryx; species Apteryx mantelli. Next base: position 90,309,539 of record NC_089979.1, on the reverse strand, counting down.
AGCTGCCAATCTCTCAGTCAATTACCGTAGAAAAGGCCATATCCAGCATGCACAATTTTTTGTTCCACAACTTAAAATTAAGTGAAAATCTCTGACTGCAATAGCCACCTCTACAGCTGTGACACAGTAACCTCTTAAATATTGAACAAAATGCTATTACTCAGCTATGGTATCAACTCAGCTATGGTATCAAGAAGTCCTTTTGATGTTCCAACAAACCTACCCCAGACACCTAGAAAGATCTTAGAAACTGTAGAAAACAAACGAAAGCAAAACAACCCCTCCATGTCCCCAAACCAAACACCCAAGTCTACCAGTATCTTACTGATCACCGACTTTTTTAAATTGCTCCAGAATTCTTTCTAGCTTTAGATGCTAGAAAACACTCCCAGTGGTTATTTCCCACCTTTATTAGAAAGGGCTCACTGCCTTTATTTCACACAAAACAAACAAACAAAAAAGCACAAAACAAAAAACAACATTTTTTTTAAGGGACTGACAGTTAATGAAGTTTTCTTTGACTACAAATTCCTAAGGGGAAAGAGAGTTGTCTAGTGTGTTTTTTTTTCCCCCAGACCAATTATTGCTGTTCCTTAGATTTTACAAAATCAAGAGCAGTACTCCTGGTGCAGAACCTTGCAGCTCTGATACAAATGTTTTTTTACTTCTTACCAATGATGCAGGGAAATATTCGCAACAAAATTTTCAGAAAGGTCTGGTGATCAGTGCTTTCCCCTACATTTAACACTTGCAGAAGTATGCAGACATCCTTTCCTTTAAAAGCTATTTTTAACTGCTCCATACATTATTCAGTCCTGTTTATACCCACATTTCCCATAATGATCATGCTTAATAATAATTGTTGTATTTCTTCTTATTTAAATGTGATTTAAGTTCACTGTACTGCGCTGCTAAGAACACTGGAAATGGTTCTTCTGATTTACGTATGCAGCATGCACCAAAAGCCAGCAGCAGCCTTCTTGCATTCAACACAATGTGCTGCTTATTTCTTGCAAAGCAGGCAGAAAAGACCACTACTTAATGGATATAGTCTATTTCCCCTTAGTTTTTACCCTCATCCCTGAGATGGTCAACCAGATTTTAAATTATGCAATTTATTTTTTTAGATTTGTAAGTTGCTGAATTCATTTCACATACCTCCCTCCCACATCAGCTACTAAAGTTTTGGATTGGACTTAGCCATCTAGAAACAAAACACTTGCTACCTAGCTTGCAAAGCCATCCAGTTTCCTTTAGTTTTAGTTTTGCAGATAGTTACTTGTGTCACAATGAAGACAGAGAATCCTTTCACAGCAGGAGCTCTGAATCTCTGCTGTTCAAAGGGAAATAACATGGAGAACACATGTGAACACTTGTTACACTTAACTTTAAACTTGTAAGCAATAGAGAGAAGCAAGCATTATATTGCCTTATTATTTGTTAGGTGTCTGTTTACGGCCTCTACAGAAAACAGGATACTGGGCTGCATAGACCCTAATTCTGAATCAATACAACCATTCTCATGTTCTTATTCAGAGAAGCTAAAATCAAATAATTTCATTTTGTAATTTCCCATTTTTAGTTAATTAGGGAAAAGGGCGGCAGTCCACAAAGAGAAGGGATTGGCTTAGGGCAGGATTTCTGGTAAGGTAATAACGTTAGTTCTTCCTGTTCACATCAACAGCTATTTTTATTTGGAAATGGAGCTCACTTTCAAAACTGAACTATCTGAACAGGAGTACACTTAAAATTTTACTGTGTCTCCACAGCGTATCAATTTCGATAGTGTTTTACTATCATATTTATTCCACCCCAAAGGTCATACTTGGGTTTTGTCCAAGCTAGCATCTAAAATAAGATTCGGGATGAACGTCAGTGCTCAAGAATACATCAGAAATTGTAGATTTGAGAAATGCAATGCTGGATGGGTAGAATTATCACTGCCTTCCAGCAACTGAGCAATTTGGCACCTAATCACAACTCAGCCTATCAGTACCCATAAAATTACATTCTTCAAGTGTGCCTAATGGACAGCATTCCACACAAAATATGGTAATAGTTGCCATGCTTTGGAAGAAAGAAAAAAAAAAAACACCGCTGGAAGAAGGAACAAGGTCTACTTCCTGCTTTCTCTCCTCACTCTTACTCCAGTAGTTCAGTTATTTGAGCACTCATGCAGGATTCTGTTTTTTCCACTTGAAGAAATACAAAGAAGTATCTCATTTAACTGTAACCACTAGACTATTCTGTTTTTCCTACTGAATCCTCAGTCCTGTACAGAAAAGAATAGGGTATTCTAGTTAAGGAACTGCATTATAAAAGAGGCCACCATAGCAATGCTCTCTTTGCACCAAGTTTTGAAAGAGGGCTTCAAAAGAAGGTACTAGGCAGTAAAACCCACATGGGGAAAGACAGTTTCCCAGCAGAGAAGAATAAGGTACTGAAGGTCCAGATACAAGACTGAATACACTGCTTTTCTCAGAATTTCATATAAAGTACCTTCAACATCCTGCCCAATATTTTGACATTAGGGAGAAATACTCAATGAATTGAAATCAATTCCCTTCTGAGGCATGTAATTCTCCATGTATTCCCTAAGCACTGAAGGAACTCCAACCAAACCATAAGAGGTATGAAGAGAGTCACCTAAAAATAGGCATTACAACACACTTTTTCAGCAACTTTTTTGAGCTGCATTTTGATACCAGTAAATAAGTTTCTAAAGAAATACAATCCAATACAAATAAAGCCCCTTTGAGGAAACAACAGAGGTGCATGAGGATACAGCAGTATTACTTCCTGGGATAACTAACTGCTAGAGCAGGTTAACACCCCACTAGCAATGTATGAGTGACCAAAAGGTGAAACTTCTCTTCTTCTCATTACAAATTACACAGAATATCCATTCTGCACAAGACACAATCCTTCATATGCAGTCTAAGTCAAGGGCCTCATGTTGAACATCTGCTTTAGGTAAATTATTTTTTTAAGTTTGACCACACTTTCTAATAACTATTTCAAGCGCAATATTTGTTCTGTATTGTCCTTGATAACTAATAAGAAAGCGATCTTCTCTAGCCTTTGAAGGAAGATCCATTTTGTGTTCAGCACTTCCTTAGGGAAAGGATGACGACAGAAGCCAGACAGCTTCTACCTTGCAGAAAGAACCTAGTTTCACCCAGGGAACTTCAAGCACAAAAACAGTCTGTCATTGTAAGAAATTGCATGCCACAGTCCTTCCCAGTTCCTCTCCCCTACAGCCTCTCCTCATCAGCTTCACTCAGCTCCTTCCTCACAGTCTTCCAAGACACTTACCCCTCCAGGCTCTCTTCCTTCTCCTCTTTCCATCTAAAGAACTCCCTAATTTCCTTTCCTTTCCTCATCGCCTACCCCAGAAGAAAACAGAGACAGGATGTTTCTTCTTTTTGCTGATGTGCTATTCCCTTTCCCACAACTTATGCCTGTTAACAATTCTTTGGGTGAGGAGCAAACTCTTACAGTGCTAGCACAGTGGCTGGAAGTCCCTTGTAACTAACAAGAAATACTTTCAGTGTTAATATCTGGTCTAAATTTTGGGACTGAACAAACTTCATGTTAGTCATCTCCACCTTATTTGTTATCTGTCATTTCCGTATTCTCTGCCAGATATATGGACACGAAACATTGACTTGAAGCTGGAGAAGATTCTGCAGGGAGCAGGAAGACTTTGTTGATACTAACATTAGGACAATTTAAGTAAACAGTTTGACAAGTCCATTAAACGAAAAAGTTCATGTGTTGAGCAAATTATGTCCTGTTGAGATGAAGGAGAGAGAATCACAGAATAATTTTGATAGGAATGACCTTCAAGGTCATTTGGTCCAAGCCTTGCTTAAAGCTGGGCTAACTTCAAAGCTAGTTGCTACGGGCCTTGTCCTTGATACAACATTTTAACAAGGCATTAGGGAGACTGCCTGAATATTCTGCTATTCAGAGTTTGTTCAGGCAACTCTGGTTCTTTAAGAAAGAAAACCAAAACTGATAATAGATAAAGTTAGGACTGTTTGGTAAGCTTAGGTGGGACAACTAAAGACTCAGAAGGGAGCACAACTGGCCTTTATAAATGTAGCAAGGGTAAAAAACAGGAGGAAAAAATAATTAGAGAAAGCACACAGATCACAGAAAAACAGATAGGTTCAAACTGGTCATTGAAATTTTAACTGGAAATTAATAAAAAGGTGCTAAGATATCAAATGAACAGCTGTCCAATCTGAGGGGTGTGTGTGGGGGGGAAACCCTACTTTTTCTATAATGATGCTCTGTAAGTTTAGTAGGGAGAGCTGATGTTAATTTCAACTCCAAGGAACTGGACTACATCCCAGGATGGTCCCTCCAGCTCTCAATTTTAAATAATCTTTACTCTGTCACCCTGGCAACTTGATGCTTGTTACATGGTGCAATATGTACACAATTGCATAAGTTAATAACTCATACCACCAAAGACACTGAACAGTGGTGAAACTCAATTATTCTAGAAGTAGGCAGCACCAAGAATCACACATGCAAGAAAAGAAGAGTCTTAAATATTTACATTTCAGTGGCCACAGCAGAAAACAACTTTCTAATCTAAGCTGTTGGATGAATGTAAAAGGTAATTTGCCCTGTTAGGTGGGTGTTGAGCAAATAAATCAACCCCCAGACAATTGCTATTGATCTACGTTTCTAACTAAGGCAGTGAAAATTCTTATTTGTAAACTGTCTGTTTGCATACAGAGTTGACAAATTACCCAACTAACTAAAATGGCACATGGTAATAACAGCTATTTGGCTATATAGATAACCTTTAATCACACATTCATTACTGAAAATGACAAAAACTATATTCATGCAAGCTGACAAAAAAAAAAAAAAAAGTAACCTTCAGACAGATCTAGAGTTTCGCTCTGCAAATGCACAGTCTTTTTATTCTAGCTCTTTTTTCCATTAAGGCTCAGAGGGGAAAAGAAGAATCAGTTCCCTTAGAAAATAATATTTGTTCAGTTATTGCTTGCCTACCACAGACTAAAGAAATAAAACACAGGAGACACTACGCATGTAAAACTGGGCTCTTAAGTCAGACATTTGGTAAGCCAGATGCAAGAAATACATACTTTCTTTTATTACAATGCTGTATGTACATATTAAAGAGAATATTCCTAAAGAGTAAAAGGATATCCTTGCAGAAGCTGAAGAAAATGATCATTCAGGTATCATACCAGTAATACTGGGACAAAAATATTTTGAATCAGCTTTACTCCTAGCAGAATACTTCAATATAAGAAATTGTAAAATAGTTAGCTGACAAGAAAAACATTTCTTTGCAACTTTTTGTTTTGTAGTGACAAGGATGAAAACTTGTACTACCACTTTTCTACTTAAATATACCTTATGTCCAGAACATGCAGTTTCACAATATAGTTAAGTAGTGAATCTTTTCATCTTGGTATATGTACATAATCTACACATTTCAAAATTGAGATAAAGTTTTGCAAGAGAATTGTGGTGATGTGATTTCCTGATACTGTGTGCACTGATTTGTATTTTTAAGATCTGTCAGGCAGACAGGTAAAGCAGTAAGGGCTTCACTACTGATAAGAGTTTGACTGAAAAATCAGATCAAATCAAAAGATAAATGCTTGACCAATGTTGGAAGTTCTATTCACCATTTCTTTCTTCCATTTGGATTTTCCACAACCTATTGCTGTGTTTCCATATCAAAACAAGTAACAAATTTCTTGTCTGCACCTATTACATGCAGTTGGCTTTGCTACAACTAAACAGGTGGCAGATTTGTTTCTTAAACCTTGTTCTACTTCAGCCCTCTTGCTCCTTCTGTTTTGGGCAATCAGACTAATATTCATGAAAAATAAAAGCATACCCCTCACTTCCATACCACTCTTCCCTTATGCTGCTGAAAAGACCATCTTTCTCTCCATAAATTTTCGTAAGTGTGAAATTCATGGTGCACAAGAGGTTTGATTTTTCCTTTTTCTTTTGCTTCTATGTAAATTGCATCAGCAGCGAAAGTTACTTATGCATAATGACCACAAACTTTTCAGACAAATCTGGCCCTAGCACACTAGACACACGACCTGACATATTAGAGGTTCTCAGGTTGTATTCAGTAAAAAATCCAGTATGCTTGTAAGTTTTAAGTTTTCATCACTTGTAAAAATTTAAGGGACCTGCTTACTCTATCACTCATGATAGCACTGAGGTCAAATTTTAGCACCCCTCAATAGCAGAATTTAACTGTTGAGATAGCTCATTTGAAACAAACCAAATTCTACCTTTCAGAGCCCTCAAAGCATCTGGAATTAGGAAGGTTGTAATTCTTTGAAATGTTAAGATGGGGCACTGCTCTTCGTTCTGCTCCACAGGCCATACAGTACTTTCTGGAAAGTCTGCATAATTGTGCAGAAAAAAAGAAAAAAAAAGTTAAACTCTATTAGGTTAAATTAAAGCACAAATTTCCTCTGCTGAAAAAGCAGACAGAGGAAATGAAACACACACCTCAAGAACCACCTCAGCTTTACCTTGGCAGATACAGAATCATGTCTGAGTTTTTAAAAAGGTTTTCATTTTGATAAGGGGTTCCTGAATCATAGGAAAACAAAGTTCTTAGCCATCTGTGCAAGACCCTCTTTAGGATTTCTAACTGTCACTTGTTCAAAATAATTCATTGCAATTCTTTCTTCCTCAAAACTGGCATATCCAGAGACCAGTTAGGTTTTACTATGGGTGAGTGCCACTAAGTTATTATTTTCCTTTCATGCCCATCCTAATCATGTTTCATCATAAATATTGTATATACATAAAAGTTGCTGGCTTTGCATGTACTTTAATTTTCTTTTCTCTAATTATGCTACATGAAATTTTGGGGGTTTCTCCATTGGATTATTTTATCATTTCACTGTGACTACAAGTTCTTGCTCTTTAAATACTTATGTTTAAGATCTGCCCTTAAAACTGAGACATTTACATTCTTCTACTTGCTCAGTGCATCTTGGAAATAGCCCAGTCAAAGAGCTAGCAAAATACAGCTAATATGAAAACAGAAGAGACTGATCACATGAATCACGTAAGATCTGTTCTGTACTTGACAAAATTAACTCCTCAGGGTATATAAATGCTAAAGTTAATAGTTAAAAGCAGTTAAAAAAGCAGCGTATTTCATAGCATGCTGAAGAAGAATAGGATTTGAAAGTTAGCTTGAGGACAGTCATTGTTGAAAGCAGAGACACACTGTTACTCCCAATTATCTAGTTCAATCCCCTGCTCAAAGCAGGGTCAACTAAAACAGTCTGGGAGTCATTTCCATCTTCCAAGTGTTAAAAATTGTGCCCAGATCTTAATGTTTTTCCACTTCCAAGAATATAATGAGTAAGTGGGAAGTCTATGAAGAAAATGTGAAAGGACCCACTAATGAAAATCTTTAAGAACTACCAGCAGTAAAGCAAATTCAACCTTGTACAAGGAATTAAAACGATAGTAAAATATTTCAATATATAGTTTTTATATATAGTTTCAAACATTTCAAAATATTATTTTATAAATTTCAAATTTATAAAATATTAAGTATTTCAATATATAGTTTCAATATGTGGGCAAAATATTTCAAAATACAGTAAAGTTTTTCAACCTTAGAATTAATGAAACACTGCATCACTGTGCAGTTGAGACAGGAATAAAAAATGATCTAGATAGAGCCAGAAATTGTATTCGGTCTGTTTTCAGTAAGAATAATGTTCTACAGATTGATAGCAGTAAGGAGAACTCATTGAATTCAGAATGCTCTAAATCCTATGAACCGTATAATCTCCAGTTCCAAATTGAAATTAGTAACAGTGTTTATTAAATCTGTCAAGCTAGGGATGGCACTTTCTCTCCAGACATTACTAAGTATTGTACCTATTTAAGAAAGGGAGAAGAGATCAGAACAACCACAAGGCAGGTCTAGACTGACCTCAAAAGGTTAAAAATTCCGGCTAATAATGAGAACTGTAATGGTCAACAGGAAAAAAAATTAAATGCACACAACTTTATTAAGGTATCATACAGCAGATGAAATGGTAACTTTCTCTGGGAAGGTAGCAAAGAGAAATGGAGATCTAATATATCTGGAATTCTGGGCATATAACCCATTATCAGATGGCATAACTCAGTTCTTAGCTTAAAAAAAAAAAGGAAATAATACAAGATTTGTACAGTGGGCATAAAAATGGCTAGACAAGAGACATCTAGAAGTGCTAAAGTGAAGCTGAACTGTAGGCAATTGACTCAGATTTACTCTGAATAATCTTTATCAGTCTTGTGGTTGATCCTGGAATAAACTTTTCCACAGACAAAATTGATCCTTTTTAAGATGAGGCAAGATCAGTATCCAAAATGTATTAAAGCAGTCTTCTGCTACCCCATATGACTGAACTTATTGCTCCTTAGCTTACTTCCAGCCTCATTTTACTATGACTTGGATTCAATTTTTTCAGGATACTAAGACTGAAAATTGTCTTTCTTCTCCTTGAACAAATACCTTTTCTAAGAGGAAACAGATTTGGAACCAGTTTCTGAAAAAATAACGGGAGCTCTGAAAATACTTTATGGTAATCTATAAAATAGAACTTATAATAGCAGTACAGTTTCTATTACTCATAAATAAGTCTTTAACAAACCACTTCAAAACATACTGTCAATAGTAGAGCTAGACAAATGGAGAGACATATGAGGAAATGAAGGCTCACTATGATTACCGCTACATTCATAAAACAGTCAGTTAAAACAGTAATTCGTCCAATAGGTTCATTAATTTTTCTTTCAGCATGGAAACATCTGCAACTGAGAAAGAAAAAAGCTTAGGGCAGCAGGGGAAGAATAGCCACAAATCCATATTAGAAATGTAGGTATTTGTTTCATAAGCACATGTTCTACCTGCACACTGCAGCATATTTTCATCCTCCAAGGTGACAAATACTTAATATTACTTCCAGATTCCAGGCTCTAAGGAAAATAAATGCCTCCAGCCTTAATTGGAGAAATTGCCTCTTCATGTGTGCATGCGTGTGGTGGCGGGTAGGGGGGAGGGCGTTCAGTGCTATGTCCAGGTCTTTATGTTAGATCTAATATTTATATATAAATTTAAGAGACTAAAACAGAACATGGCAACTATAAACATATTCAAGTGATTCCCTAACACACTTTTTCACCAAAGTTAACCTTTTAATTATCACGATGTTAGTAACTTGTAGCTATTTATAAAGACTTACAGCTAAAAATCAAATATTAGCAGACAAACCGCATGTGAAGTTGAAGTGGGACAATGCACACTAATACCAGATAAACATTTCCAGTTCTATTTTTTTTCAAGTCATCATTTTCACCATCAAGAGATTAAATCTGAAGAACAAGGACAAAACAGTCTTCTGCAGCCACCATGAGACCAAAACATCCTTAGGGCTTCCATATTACGAGGGGAAAAAAACCCCATCTCTTCAAGATTAATATCAGCTACAATCTGGGCCTTCTATTAGAAGAAGCAGTTAGAAGAATTGAGATATAGAACAAACGGCACCTGCGCAGGCGCTGGCACAGGGGAGGCCGGGGTAGGCGGTCTGAGCCGGTCGCCGCCACTCCAAGGCGGCACGTTGTGACAAGGTCTGCGCTCACACAGGGCGCGAGGGAGGGGGGGCGGCACCCACACCCCGCGTGGCGAGCGCGTTGTCAGGGCGAGGCCAGGACAGACGGGCCAGCAGCAAACGCGCCCTTCGTGTTTTCCTGCTGGGTCTACGTGAGGAAAAGGCTCCTAAAACAGGTGGAGTTTGTACAGCTGCTGGCTCGACTGCACGGTTTATTCCCCTCCCCCCCCCCCAACCTAAACATTCTGACAGAACGGCAGTTGAGCTGGTAACTGCCTCGGTAGTAGAAGCAGCACCTCTCTGAAAACGTTTAGGTCGACCTTTGAGTTTTTTTTTTTTTTTTTTTTAACTACCTCTTCTCCCATCTTTTGCCTTTTTTTTTTTTTTAATCCTTTCAGAAAAAAAAATAAAGGCAGTAATGGAACTTGTGACTGGACTCAGCACACTGGAATCCCAAGCAGTATTTATCCAGTGAATAAATATATTTAGCTCAAACTATGTCTGGATTTTTTTATTTTACCGAAGCAGCTCAGATTTTATCCAGATCAGTAGGAGCTGAAGAATGTTGATTAACTATGCCAGTGTGGTTGCACTTAAAACATGACATTAAAAAATGTTGATTTCTCAAGAGATGATTCCAAATACATGAAGCTGATATGTTTGAGTATGTCAGTACTTACATTAGTCACATAAATTTTACTCCTGTAAAACTTAGAGCCAACACAACTTGGAAAAACAGCTGGCTTGTACAGTGTTCTCAGTATTATCACTTGTATCCTGCTAACCAAGACAGTTATGTGTAAGAAGCCAGGTTACATTTAAAACCCAGTTTGAAGTTGCTATGCTGCATTTGAGATGGGTAAGAGAGAAGGGAAACATAGCCCATATTTTTATTTCCAAACTGTGAAAATATGATCTAGAATCACTGAAACAGAAGAAAAAGCATCCTATGATACCGTCTTCCCACGGCAGAGCTATGTTTTCAGTGCTGTATTTGAAAGGAAAAGATTACTTCAATTTCATCGTCAGCAGAGGACAACACACACATGGCATCATCTGAAAAAGCACCTAAAATGGGAGGACAAGCCTACCTTCACTGCAATTCACTCGTTAAAGCTCTGTCACAAAGTACACACGTGACAGAGAGGGTAACTCTTCTCATAGCAGCATAAGAACAGCCTGCAAAGAATGAATGTGCATTATCTGAAGTGCAAGGCTATCTGACAGTAAATAGCCTTCTTCCCCTTTTTCCTTCAAGCCTTTTGTAAGTTTATATTAGAGCAAAGAATAACCTAATATTTCTGTAAGAGAAGATATAAAAATCATTCCTTGTCAGTCTTTCCAATTGCTACTGGGCACCTGACACAGTTTTTTTGTGTAGGAAATTTTTGTGTAGGAAACTCAACTTTACAGGGGCTGCTGACCATACACTGGTCTATTTGCAGATTTCATTTTTTTCCACAGAGCTCAAGCCAATCCGTGTACATGACTGAATTCACAGCATCTGCTCTTTTTTATGAAAGCACTGACCATTTCAAAAATGAGTCTGTAAAAAGCCATCCCCTATCACAATGTGGATTATACCTGTCCCGGATGCACAGTTGTCTCTCCATATCTCCAACTGCCCATACCAGATTTTGCATCTTACCTGCTTCTGACAGGAACCCCCTCAGTTTTCAGTTTTAGATTCCACATTGCTTCACTACAGTGTAAATTAGATGGACCTGTGTCTTTAATTGTTGTACCTGAATAAAAGCAAATCGTACATTATGCAAATATCTTTCAAAAGAAAGATCTCTCTCTTGTCAGAAAGATCTCTTGTAACAAGCAATAGCACATGCTATTACTTGCCATCTAGCCACCTCTGTCTTCTATGGGCAGAGTCACCACATTTCTGAAGGAATTAATTATGATATGGCTTCATTGCAGGGCCTCACTGACAGCATTTTGTGGAAATATGTGGAACTTTGTGACTAGTTCAAGTCGTACATACGCCCACTATACAAAGAAACAAGTCTGAGTCAAACAAAGGCAGAACTAAGGACAAGATCCTATTTTGATACTCTCCTAATGTGGGCTATGAGAGGCAGATCTAACAACTCACTGTCAGAGAAGCAGAGAGGCCCCTGTACCCACCCATCAGCCCAGGAGAAAAAGCGTGATAGCTTCTCAGTGGCAGTATTTAGCCCCAGCTGACCAATGAGGGCTGCTGAGCACCAGGGAACAGCAAGAACCAGGCTGGTCCATGTGGGCTGAGGAACTCTGAGCTATGGGTGAGCATCCCAAGGCTGTGCCCTCCCAACCAGCCCCTGAGTTGGTAGGGCAGAAAAGGGTGCTCCTAACCAGCTCCAGCAACAGCCCTAGATAAGGCAAGGTGATGAACCAAGTCCAGGGTCCATCCAGGGAGTCCAGTCATGAGCAGCAGGAAACAGGGCCAGAAACAGGTTACAACATGCTCCAAAGTCCATGCAAGAGACAGGACCAGAGACAAACTACCTACAGCAGAGGTCCATAGTCTAAGCAGGAGACAAGGCCAGAGACAGAACTGAAGACAGACACACCTACAAAACAGCTCAAGCAGAATAGAGGGCCCCAGGCTGAGCTGAAATGGAACCCCTGGGCTCATGGGCAGCAGGTGTTTGTGGAGGCCCCAGGTGAGGCTGCTCAGGGCCATTAAGGACTGTTAGTACCTGACATGCAGCAAGGTAATCAGAGAGACCATGTGGCTAGAAACAGGGGAGAAAGAAGCAAAGCATGTCACACTTCTTTAAAAGTGGCATTTTCATGGTCTGATTACCAATATTTTGCTTTCAGGAGTATCTGATCTTTTGTATTCAAACTGCAACACTTGATACTATTGCAAATGCTTTTCTGAGCCTGTTTTACACTTAATTCAATGCATTTCCAACAGAGCGAGTATGAACTTTACACTCAGGATTTAATCACTGCAGCTATTGTGGAAAAGCTGATATGACCTAACTGGCTTCCTATTAGGCACAGTACAGACTCTAAACCTAAAAATTAGATGTCAAGAATGTCTTCTCCCTTCTGCAAATTTCAGCACTGAAGCTCTCCATTGGAGGCAATGAAACTAAAGGCTGAAGTGCAGATAAAAGGTTCTGGTGTCATAACTAAACTTATCCTAATGGATTATCTGTGACAGTATAGTGGACCTCAAGTATCAAGCCTGAGCCTGGTTCAGTTCTTGCTTCCCCAGCATGCAGTGAAGAAGTAGCAAGGTTCCCAATTACTCATTCTGGTATTCTGCAAATTTCATATATTACGTTTTCCCTTTGCTAGCTGAAGTGTTATTTGTCCCCACCAACATGTGAATTTAGCTATACACCATAAGGAGTTAAATGCACAAAATCACACTTGCCATTAGAATACAGAGATGTCACCGGCAGAAGATGGCACTCTGCTTAATAGCATATGGCTTCATTTTGATCAAATACTGAGCTGGCATGCAAAGAAAGAATTTCATGAGTTATTCTTCTAAGCCTGTCTGAAGTAAGGCTCTAATTTCTCTATAAATAGAATTGTATATCTTGTTAAATAATATTATTACCAGTATTAATAAATTGTTATTAACAATTATCATTATTAACAAATATACATTCAATTATGTAAATATGTATTTTATTAATCTGTTGCTAAGGTACTCTTAGCTGAGTTTATGTTCTTATTTATGCCAAACTACACAATTTTTTAAAAAGTGTTTTCTTATTTTCCATCTTAGCTACCACATTTTTCCATAATAAAGGCCCATTTCTCCTGCCTGCTCCCTTACTGTTTACTATCACAATCAGAGACCTAATCAAGGAGACTTTGTCTTACTTGTTTTCAAATTAAAAACATTGGAAGACAACATAGACACATCATTCAGAACACAGAAAGTGAGGTCCACATTTGCAAAAAAAAACCAAGCAAACCTTAGAAAAGAACCCAAACAAACACACACTGTCCTGGAAATTAGATTTTTTCGAGTTTCAGAACTCAAAAATACTGATTGCCCCAGCATCTAATGGTCAGCTGGAAAAAATGGGGATATGATTTCAAACTAAGAAGACATCCTGGAAGGAAGAAACCTTTGCAGCTCCCAAAAACCGTGCCAGCATATATCAACTTAGCTGGATCAAAAGCAAGCATCGGAAATACCATTTCTATTTTCAGAACATCATGCATCTAGGATGAAAGCTGAGTTCCTCCCACATCTAAATTGCTCAGTAAATCTTATATTTCAAGAATAGGCTTATGATAAATGTCAATTTTGTGCTAACTGCATTCAGCAAATATTTAAGGTGAGACCTACCAAAAAAAAAAAAAAGGTTAAGGAAGGCTCTTTTTTAAACTAAGGATGCAACTTGGCCAAGCAAGAACAACATTTAAGCCATGAGTCATAGGTTAACATTCAGGCCAGACTGAGTTGGGAAAAGGGATTGTTCCATATCTTTAAGATGTGTCAAAAATACAGTATTTTATACAAGTGGAACGCTTAAAGCAAGAAGCTGCATGATACTGCAGAATAATTAAAGTTGGAACTTGGGGAAAAAATTAATAGACAGATGGGCTTCACCTTCTACTCTGAAAAATAAAAAAATGATGATTCTAATCCCTGAACAGCAAACTATTTATAGATTTTTATGATGAATTAAAAAATAATCTGTTCAAATGAGTTATACACAGAAAACAAAAACATTGTTGAAGTTTTCTGAAAATGTTAGTTTAAGTTAAAATAATCACTGACACTTTGTTCCATTAGAAAGCTTTTCTTTCATGACAGTGTGGCACCATCACTCCCTTCTTGCCAGAGTAGAAGATGCTTCTAAATAGTATATTTGTACCTGAACTGTATCAATACAGAAAATCAAAAATTTACAGCTATGAGACAAATGTACTTATTACTTAAAACAGTCAAAATATTCCATTATTCAGTTCTAAATCTCAGAACTGAATAAATACCTACTATGATTACACCCTCTCAAAAACTACACGATCTTTTTATATCTCTGCTATTTTACTGTACTCAGCAGGGCACAGGCAGATGATATTATAAGGATCTCATTTTATTGTCTAAATTGGAATCCAAATTGGAAAGACTGCCTTCTCCTCTAGCTGTTCTTTGGATGAGAAGTGAGTGGGTAAGAAGCAAGTGGATAGTTTTAGTTCAATTTCTCCACTGACAATAATGAACAAAAAGGCTACCTTTGTTAACCGCTTAGTTCAGCACAAGACAGGCCTGGAGACGTTCTCTGGGCTTTGTTACAAGACAACCTAGAAAATGTTCTTGAAAATAAGCAAGCCTACCAAATAGCACCTGAACACATAAAAGCAAAGTTAAATATTTCTAGTTTTTGTATATTTGTGCTGTATTTAGAATAAATCAGAGGCAATTAGAGCAAATACTACATATGAAAATTTCCAGTTTTTGTAGCCAAATCAAATAACAAAGGGTAAAATCAAAGTGGTACATAATAAATATTGCTGGTAGAAGAGGTATCTATCACCAAGTCAGGATAAAGCTACTGAAGATGCAAATAGTAAGCTCTTGGTTGTAAAAGATTGTCATATCATTCCATCATTGCATATATAACTGCACATTAATGTGCAGTTATGATCTAGGCAATCATTGAGCAATTAATAAGGTATATCACTTATTGATTCCACCAGCAAAAGGTGGTGAAAAGTCTCACACTTCAGTTCTCATGCTCTTTGGAAATCCAGAGGAAGACCCTACCTGGATTTTAGAAATATTGCAAAAAAAAACCCCACAAGGATGAAATAAGTGTCTCTAGTGATAACTTGACACAAAAATGGCTTTTTCTGCAGAGATCTATAGATAATAAATATTACACTTGGTTACTGAAATGTTATTATATTGGGTTCTTTTTGTATATTTGAAGGGATTTTACAGCATAATTATTATGAGGGGACCAAAGAGAATTTTGGATAAAAAAAATGGAACTGCATAATTAGATTGAGAATACATATGCATGGCTTGAAGGAAACTTCTGAAGGAAAAAGTTAAGAAAATATTTGTGGACACCATTATTTACTATCATCTAGTGTTTCTTAAGTTCCAATTGCAAATATATGTAATATATTTATTAAATGAAGCATTCACATTTTATTTTCTCCAAAGAATTCCTGTCTCTCCTTGGATGTAACCTCCTAGTTTAAAAGATTAAACTAAGAATTGATATTGGAATTAAATGTTTCAGAAGAAAGAGGGTTGGAATCTTGAACTCTTCTATAGGCTTGAAAAATTAAACTACTAGAAGAAGTAATGAGCCATACTCTGTATGAATCAGAATTTTGAAGCGGAAAAGCCAAGCTCTGCTAGTGTTGGCCAGTATCTCCTTAAGGCAGAGAAATGGTGAGGTATATGATCACTATATGCTCTGTTCACAAAAGTCAGAAAATTGACATTTGAAATGAACTATATTCCTTTTTATAGAGGCAAAAGGCCATTTGTTGAATAGTTAATAGTAAGCACATACTGAAGGGTAGAAGCAATATTGTTCAGATGAAGAGCCCATTTTCCCCTGCTCGTATCTCTGAATATTATATATTTTTAAGTTATTCATTGTTAGTACCATAGAACTTAATCAGGCTAAACACCATTCAGTACTTCAGGGTGCTGAGATGCTGTATTTTCCTTACCTTATTAGCACATTCACAATGAAAAATAAAAGTGGTTGTATGTACAGTTCCTGCCAATGCTAACTATATGTATATACAAATAGCTTAATTTTCACATTGAATTTTTACTAGAGCAATAACATTGACACTAGCATTATCTAAGTGATCCCTGTTCCTTAGATATTTTAGACAATTTCACATAGACATATTCACATATTTCACATAGTATGTTGCCTTATCCTGTTAAACCGGCAAAATTGTGATACTGTTTATTTCAATGCTGGAAGAAAGAATTTCCATGGAAAAAGAAAACAAAAAGGTGCTGTCTTTATTTATTTATTTATAGAATTGTGGTGCGTTATTATGTTATTGTTATGCAACAACCGTTCCTGTCAATGTCTAATACAATCTCACTTGTCAGAGTTGGCAAAAATATGCAAGTCTTTGTATTTACTGTTCTGGAGGATGAGGTGCCCCATCAGCAGCCTCTGAAAGCAGGCCCTGTTCCCTCTCATCCCTTGATTTTATACAGTGTGGTAATACAAGCCATATGGCTCTTATCTCCTTCTCCTTAGCTGAACTCTTGAACAGGGCTGTCAAGTAAGGAAAGCCTGCTTATATCTGTGACCCCTTTACAATTGTTCCTTAGCTGAGTCTAATTCAGTCAGCCAGTGAATAATATTACAGGTTGTAGGAACTGCTGAACATAGTGTTGTGTCCCCTTGTCAAGTTCATTGTAGAAAGCGTGGACTCCTACTACTACCTTTGGTTGTCAAAAAAAAAGAGGTCAGTCTCCTTTCCCCTCAGAAGAGGATACTGTCACCAACATTTCAAACATCATGTGCTCCTGGGGGCATACTACAAGCTACAGAAGCATTTCTATCTCAGCTGAAAAGCAATCTTGAGACTGCTCTGATTCAAAATGTGACAATCTAATATATTATACACTCCAAACTATTTAATAGCTTGAATAATGAAAAAGAGAAGATTGGATTTTTTAATGGAAACAGAAAAATTTAATACAGGAAAACCTTTATTCAATTAACAGGTTAATTTATTCCAGGATCTTATAAAAAGAATGATGAATTATTTAGAATGGATAGACAATGCAGAAATCTTACAATGCCATAGCATGTGCAGGGCAGTTAAAGTAATTCAAATATTGGTTTATTTGCCCTTGATTTCAAATGCTGCTTAAAAATCCCTACTGATTCAATGAATTTCAGGGAAGCTCAAGGTTACTATTTCATGTATTTATACTTACAAAATACTAAGATTCACAAGGAAATTTAAACTATGCAGGCTAATTATCACCTTATATTTAAAGCTGTATCCGAATAAGACATTTAAGAATTATACACATAATGACTGCAGACTTACCTAATGTTCTATATTTTGCTAAATATAATCTCAACAAAAAATTACCTACCAACTCATGTTTTATCTATTTATAAATACAATCTAAAATGAAGCACAAGCTGTTGGCACAACTCAGCAATGTATTCCGAGTTTTTCCCTGCCTCATCACAGCACACTTTAGACTATGTAAGTTCACATACTCTGTTCACATACTCTGTTCGCATAAGTGAGTTCTAGCCTAGCTATTAGATCATTTCTCAGTTCAAACTGCAAATTGCTTTAGCAAATCCTGGCAAAAAAAAAAAAAAATCATTCATAAATTCTGAAATAAATCATGCCTGATTAACAGCTGTTGAGGGTGAAAGTCTATTGTGAAGTGATACAGACCCAGGAGAAACAGCAGCAGTCTAAGATGTCTGTGCCAACCTCATACTAAGTAGACAGATCAAATTGAGTAGAAAAAAATTTACAGTTTTTATTCTTCCATTTGCTAGAACTATTGATGGGTTTGCATAACCAAGGTAGAGCTGGTCCTGAATGTCAGTCAGCAAGATTTTACTGAGAATAGGCATTATCAGACTAATTTGATTACCTCCTTAGATATAAAGCTTCATTCTTTAAAAAGTGACCACAGATATGGTTTCCATAAAGCCATTTGATTTAGTATTTTTAGTTAAAAAGTAGGACTGGGCAGAATCAAAGCACATGTAGCAAAATGGCTGACATTTTCAGCAGGAAATTGGGACACTGGTAGTGGGATTTGGTATAGCCAGCAAACAATTTTTTTACTGATGAGCTGTAACTAAGCATTATAATCACTTTAAAAAGCTTGCATATGAGTGGAGTTGGCAAAATTTTTAGAAATGAGGAGAACAAGTACAAAGTTTGATTGCGATTACTTCCATAGGTAAAAATGTATTTTATTACAGCCAAATGCAGAATAGTTCATTAAAAAATAAGGAATTCTGGTTTCACCTACAGAGCAGAGAATATATCTTGGAAAAGCAGTGACAGAAGGCTTTAGAGGTTGTGGTTAAACATCTAGCTAGTTGAGTGTGATATGCTGTGACAAGAAGAGCTAATATATACACCTTGGATGTAAAAAAGAGAATAAGAAATAGTAGAGAAAATTCTATTTCAGTAGAAGACTGAGAAATATTCTTGATATATATATATTGCTTACAGAAATCAAATTCAAAAGGGATCATTGAAAGGACTGGAGAAAAAAGTGCAGAAAAATACAAATTAAACTGATGAAGATTTCTCTGTATGAACTATATGATTAAAAGGCTTAGTTTGATCAGTTAATTGAGAAGATTGAGAGGCTGTCTGATTACAGTATATATGAAACTATTTCTCCCAGTCAAGGCACTAGGGTTTTCTTCTAGCACAGAAAGCATAACAGGAGAGCACTACCGCAGTTTTCAGCCAGACTATCATTTTGAGAATCTGGCATAAATATTAATGAAGGTAGCTAACCACTGAAACAAACTACCAAGGGCACTGCTAGACTCTCCATCCCTTGATGCCTATAAACTAAGAGTTGGTATTTCTCTGAAAGTTATGTTGAGGTAAATACGTGTTACTCAAATCCATATAGGTTGGCTGAATTGTAATGTCTTAAGATAAACAAGAGGTCTCATCCAAGGACCTAAAGAGTCATTTCTGCTGTGAAACTTTTGAATACTATTCCCAGTGGATATCAGCATATCAGGGAAAATACAGCCTATCCATGCACAAAACCCAATGATTATGCTGAAAATCAAAAAAAAAACCATAGGCAGAGGTTAGACACGCTTTTAGCCATTGCTATTTAGTGAGTGGATTCTTGAACTTCAATAGTATCGATAATGCTGCAATGGAATGGGCCTAGGCATCTCTCAACGCCTCTCCTGCGTCTCCTCCACCCCATCAGAATTCTGCCCTTCTCTAAAAACTGACGACCAGAAACACAGGCTTTGGGCAGCATAAGTAAAGACAATTAGTTTGTACAGCATAAAGCTCAAGTGCTCTACAAATCCCTGAACAGGCTGGACCTAGTTTACAAAAAAGGTCAGTTTCTGCCCTGTAAAATGTCAAAATAATGAGAAGACAGATGAAGGGGAGAGAAAAGGTGGGAAAGGAAAAAAAAGGGGCACCATGAAATGACTTGTTTTATGTCACATAGAACTGGAAGACTTACCTTCCAGTTCTCATTATCAGCCTTTTCTCTAACTATTAGGCCATGCTTTCAGTTTTATTCAGAGTGACCATGACAGAGTACAAAGAAGTCGTCTAACTATTACAGCCCACACACAGATACAGCAAATATCTGAAGTGACAACTATATTAGCTGAAAATTAGACTTGGACCTTAGCAAATAGCTTGTACTATCCCTCTACCATGATGAATTTTATACAAATATTTTTAAAGAACAATAGTAAAAATATGCATACGTTGGAATAATTTAAGTCTTGTCTGTGCTTGCATAAGAGTTTAGACTATTTACATGAAGTTTTCTTAATTCTCAACTAGAAAAAGAATGAATAAATATTTTTAGCTGTCATGGGAAATTCTGAAATAATGACCAAAATAAAGTGCTAAAGTTCACAGCCTCAGATCAAGTGTCTGTTCTTTTTTTCAGATGTCACTTAAAGCATCATCGTAATCACAGACAGGTATGTATCCTTTTGTGTGCAGCCTGTGGAATTGGCTGGATGCTTACAAAGACTTAACAATGAGGTGCTCTACAATGGATTAGTCTAATGCTTGATTGGTTTCAGATAGCTGCAGGGCTTTAGCGGGGGATACGTGGAAGATGTGCTTCCAGTTTAATACTGTTTTTCTCAAAGTGATCTATTGCTAGGCATTTGGTCTTTTGTTTGGCATGTGTGATTGTCTTCTGTAGTGTCAGGCTAACTCTAGGTAACCACTGCACTGAATGCACTGAACTAGAACTGTTAAGTGTGCAAAATCTGTAGACTTAGCTTGTAAAACCTTAAAAACAGGATTCACAAGGATAATTAATCTTATGACACCTGGCTCCAATGCTAATGCTTAACATTTTAAAGGTTTTGATTTTCTTTTGTCACACTAGATGTGTGCTGTCTCATGAGAGTTTTTTTCTGGGATGTTCTTTCCATAAGAGTAACTGCTAACTCTATTTTGTCCTCTTTTCTTTTTAGGAGAAGTGGCATAGGTGGGGAAGGCAAATTTACATTCCTCCTCATCAGCATGACTCTATATCTGCTCTCTTGATCAACTAAAATAATGTCCTGGTTAATTTATTTTACAACCTATGCAAAGCTAGGTACAGTTCAGGTAATGGGCACAGCTCTGTGCTGCTGTGGACTTCCTTAAAAGATGTGTTTATTTAAGTGACAATTAGCTATTTTTATGAAGGCCCTCAAATGCCACAGGGAGAATATTCTCAAACCAAAGCTACTCAAGTCTGCTGTTTGCATGTTGCCTCCAGCACACTAGCAGTGATGTGTAAGAAAGCCCTTACCCACAGATCCATGGCTGGTAATTTTAGAAAAAGCCAAGGTTTTGAAGAGAAAGCATGCTACTTTTTTTTTTTTTTAAGCATATTTGATAGATAAAAAGTGGTTAAAATTCTAACAACTATTTTGAGAATATGAGTATCTTTCACAGTAAAACTACTTTAAATTCTGTAAGAGGCATCTTCCTGAGTTAAGAAAACTCCCCTTCCTTGAAGGCACCCTGGACTGAGGCTAGAAACTTTCACCTCACTATGCCAGTCTTACGAACATCCTTCAGAATGGGGTCAGACAGGCAGTAACCTCTAACAACAATTTCAGTTACACAAACTGCATTCTCTTCTTCCCACAGCAAAAGAACCATGATTTTCTTTTATGTATGATCAAAACAATGACAATTAAGACATCTTTCCATTTATATTAATATATTCGTTTACCAAAACAAGGTTTCACTTCTAGTAAAGATTGGGTTGGCAATAAGAAGAAAAAAATGCTTTACATTTTAAATTTTGATGTCTCAGTCCTTGAAACCACAGTACAGAAACAGTCCCGGAAGCACAGATGGGAATACAGGTACCTCTCCAGCTGTCAGAATAATGTTCCTTGACCTCTTTCCACTCTAATGAATCTTCAGTTCTGTGTACAGTGGAACAGCCAGAACAGGAAGTATAAAAATAAATTCCAGCAAAAACAACTTATATGACAGGTCATTAGAACATTCTCCTAGCTGATGTGGAAAGTGAATTGCAGCTGGCTATCATATATTCTCTACATCAAGTATGAAACACCATTTCTGGTGGCCTCCCGGAGATGGGTGGAAGAAATTTGGCTACATTTTTTAATATACAGGAAAGGATTTAGGGCAATGGGTCTCAGGTAGACAACTGACCTTCTGAAGCTTCTAGGGAAGCACCTGAGATGTAGCTAGATATGTACGGCTGCATTCTGATATGCTGTGAATTTAGGTGACTTTTTCAGTATGTTGACTGTTTTGGATCACACTGAGAAGCTCTTAACCTCATGTGGTTTAGCTCACAGTCACAGTAAGTTATAGACAAGTTGTGTGCATAGTAAGCAGCAGACACTTACATTTCCTAAATTAAAGATAACAAGAAAAACATGAGTTGCAAGCAAATGCAAAGATTCAGATTCAGAAACAAGCAATCCAATGCCTTTCAGGGAAAGCAACACCTAGAAAAAGTCCTTGAAACAGTTAACCAGAAATGCAAACAGCCACAAATACTTAGCTGGGCAGTTTCAAGCTGGGCAGGGATACAGATCATAAGTCCACAAGCCATGAAGTAGCATTTGGAGGGTTTATTATGTTCCTGAGATGTCATAAATATGATCTTTTTAGCCAGACCAAGCTAAAGTTTTGCCAGTTGTGAGCATTCCTGCCTTTGTCTACCACTCAAGGTAGAAATATTAATATGGCAAACAGAAATTTAAAGTTGGTCCTCTGAGTTCTTGATTAGATTTTGGGGGTCTCTTGACAAGCTACATTACTTGAATTGCACTGTATTCTCCAAATTGCCACACATCCACATTTTAGACCTAGGCTGTCTTCAGGTGCACTTCTAAGATGTCCAGGCTCAGCCACCACCTGTGAAATTTGACAGACTATTAAAAGATACCTTTCAGACGCTTTTCAGAAATAAAACTCAAGACCTCAAGACTTCTTTTTTTCTTTTCCATTCTAGGAGATTTTCACAGCTCTGTAATGTGAAGTTTTAAAAGTAGGACTGAAAAAAAAATATCTTACAGAAGCCAAAATCTTCAATGAATCTTCAATTAAAAGTCAGCCTAAGGTTGTGAATTTTATTCTCTCTAACCCTGTCAGATTTTGCTCACTCTTTTTCCCTTCCATTCCCTGCTCATAAGTATATTTGACAATAGTCTTGTACTTAAACTTCTCTCAAGGCAAAAATAACTCTAGAAGGTGCAGATCTTTCCACAGTTCCAAAAGTTAGGCTATCATTACTATTTTGATGAGCTTAAATGTTTTCTGTCTACCTGACCTCAGTATAACAACTTACACTGACTTGGACTTAATTATATTTCTGGACATTGAAAATTATAATGAATTTGTTTTAATATCTTTCAAGCATTTTATGATAAAACTTGAAGCCAAAACTACATTTTTACTGAGGTAAAATTCCACTCATCCTCAAGGATTTTATCAAAACTATAGGATTTGACCCTCAGCTAATAGGTGTCAGAAGAGATATGTGCACAATTTTTCAACAGAGGAAAAGAAGGTAGGTAAATCCATGATAGCTAGGCAGAACAAAATAAACAGATTGTCCCATAGAGGTATTTCGAGAAGCAAAATGGAAAAAGAACACAAATTCATACTTTGCTTTATACTAGAAAAGTTGTTCCACATTACACTTAACTTCATGACCACAAGAGATTCAGGAAGCCTGGATTTTGACTCAGACTTGCACGTTCTATTATCGTGACACCAGTTCTTCCATCAGCTCCTTATTGTTTCAGGGTTCCATGTGACTTGCCTGTTTAGGCATCAGAGGGAGAACTGTCAACTGATCATGTAAAATGAAAGTTTAGGAAGAGCCAACACATTTAGCATGATTATTTCTAATAAATATTTTCGTATTATTACACACAATATGGATAATGCGTTTCTTTTCTATCTAAAATTCCTTTACAGATGGATGCTATATCACTATTACTTATTTTCTAATGTGGTAGCAATACTACTTAGTTTTAAAATCTTAGAAATTTGCCATTTACTAAAAAGACTAAAGATTTCTTACACTATTGGTAGATGGAAAGGATGTATTTTTCATTAAGCATAAATAAAATGCATTGTGATCCTGCCCTTCTTCACACAGATATCCAAAGGTCCTGCACTTGAAACACAGGATTAAAATTGCTCTGGACTTTCAAATATCATGTTGAATGCATTTGTTATTGCAGATGGTTGAGCATATATAATCAATATTTGATTCCTATTTAGTGTTTTATACTCTACATTCACATGACACTAAGTTATACAAGTTCTGCCAAAAGGATGCTACATGATGTTATCCCAGTCTGAAGTGATACAAACCTTAAAGCAATTACTACTTCTCTGTTGCTTCTTCTAGGTTTGTTACAGAAATTAGAAGTTGCTACATATGTGTTCTCTTAGGTAGGATGGTACAGATTATCAACTACTGCTTACATAATAGCTATTAAAATGAGTTTATACTATAGAAAGACTAAATTGCAGTTGCTCTTAGAGAAAGATGGCAAAATTGTTTAAAAAATAGAGAGGAAAAATACATTACAATACATCACCCAGCTGTATTTTAGCCCTATTTTTAACTAACTGCAGACAACAAGGATCCATTTTATGTCCTCCTACATGTAACTTCTGGGGAAAAAAAATTGGACCTGTGATAAAAAAAGCATACCCATAAGCATACTTCTCTATTTCCTAGCTGAACCTGAGACTGTACTTCCAAACCAACTTTCTTACATACTTTCCTGCTTTGAATGGAAAAAATTATATGTATACCTCGGTCTTAGCTGTATATCTAAACCCCATTTAAAATTGCTGTGCCAAATCCTTTGGGTATTAATACCACAATGTCAACATAGTAGTTTTACCAATTTTATTTACATTTTAACATTTTAATTTGAATGGAATGACTAAAATAGAATCAGCAAACCTTGGTTTTTGTCTCGGTCTTGTGCATTCTACTATCATGACACCAATTTACAAAACACACTGATGTAAGAGAATGTTCCAACATTGTACTGCATATACAAGATAGAATTTCCATCATTTTCAACACCTGAAAAATATACCTGCCTATAAAATAAATGAATAATCATATATTCTGAGTGATTTTAAAGTTAATATTAGCCCCTATATTGAATTGAGAAAAAATCATTTTTCTTCAACTCATTTCTATTGTTTTAGATATAGCTATATTTGTAGTACATTAGAGCAAGATTGTTGCAACTGACTTGCATTAAGATTCAAATAATGACCACTTGTTTACCTCACTAAATAAGTTTGCTACTCACTAAATAAGTTCGCAACTAAGTACCTCACTAAATAAGTTCTCAAACACACTTCAAAAAAGGAGTCCAAAACCAACATTTCTCACTATTATGACTTGCAAAGAATGACCACAGAATAAGATTAACAGAAACCATTCCATCAGATAGAAAGTTTGACTGATACTTATTAGCAAGGTTTTTGTTCCTATCCTTCTAAAAGGACAATGGCCTGGCATGCTTGTACCTTCTTCTCCTGGAAAGTCACTGTTTCCCCAAAATTACTTGAAGTATGTTTTCAGTCATCATCTGCTGTCCTTGGTCACAAGAAGCAGAAAATTAGACTTGTAGGACATCTAAAAGCTTTCTTTGGCTCTAAACGGATAACATCCAGGTACAGCAGATTTAAACCCTTCAGTTTCTTGGCTTATTCAAAGACATTCCCTTAAATAGTTGACAACTGTACCTTAAGCTCAGGGCAACAACATTTTGATTAGAGAAGCAAAGTAAATTCCAGCTGGAGAAATGTTTAGCAGCATATATTTTTGTGAAGTTTGCTATGGTCTTTTTTATTAACACAAGGAACACCTACAGGCATGAACATGAATATGCAGTATTCAGCCTCACTCAGTTCTGTCGTTCCTGCAATGGAGATTCCTATCCCAATTCTAAACATAGTACTGCTTGCTATGTAAAGTTATGAACCACGAACATCTACCATTATACATTTTATTGAAACACTTGCCTCAAAAAGTGGAAGAAAGCCATTCACTTCAGTAAAGTAAAGAGCTGGCAAATCTTTTCAGCAGTAAATTCTCTTATTGTGGCATAACTATTCTCCTCTCCTCTTCTCCAGACTATTACTTTGTCCCATAGATAATTAGCCTGACATTTCTATCATGGTATTAACATGAATCACAGTCTGGGAAATAATGGAAAGGAAAAGAACACAAGCTGAGAATACAAAAAAGCTGCAGGAAATGTGGCTTGGAAAATACCTGTAGGAAGTGCACATATGAAACATGAGGCCACAGGGGCCACCTTACAATCAGTGAAATTCAGATCATGTGTAAGCATGACATGTAAATGACAGCAGAAATGTGTTCATAGTTACAGAGGGAGGGAAAAAAGGAACTTTGGGGTTCTCCAGCTTTTTAAGGCATTACTCAGATGAATACAGGCATACCTCGGAGATATTGCAGGTTCGGTTCCAGACCACTGCAGTAAAGCAAATATCACAATAAAGCAAGTCACACAAATTTTTTGGTTTCCCAGTGCATATAAAAGTTATGTTTACACTATACTGTAGTCTATTAAGTGTGCAATAGCATTATGTCTAAAAAACCAATGTACATACCTTAATTAAAAAATACTTTATTGCTAAAAAATGCTAACCATCATCTGAGCCTTCAGCGAGTCGTAATCTTTTGCTGATGGAGGGTCTTGCCTCGATGTTGATGGCTGCTGACTGATCAGGGTGCTGGTTGCTGAAGGCTGGGGTGGCCGTGGCAATTTCTTAAAATAAGACAGCAATGAAGTTTGCCGCATTGATTGACTCCTCCCTTCACGAAGGATTTCGCTGTAGCATGCGATGCTGTTTGATAGCATTTTACCCACAACAGAACTTCTTTCAAAACTGGAGTCAGTCCTCTCCAACCCTGCCGCTGCTTTATCAACTAAGTTCACGTCATATTCTAAATCCTTTGTTGTCATTTCAAAAATGTTCACAGCATCTTCACCAGGAGTAGAGTCCACCTCAAGAAACCACTTTCTTTGCTTATCCATAAGAAGCAACTCCTCACTCATTCAAGTTTTATCATGAGATTGCAGCGATTCAGTCACATCTTCAGGCTCCACTTCTAATTCTAGTTCTCTTGCTGTCAGCCTGTTCTTTGAAGTTTTGAAGCCAGGCATGGACTTCTCCTCTCTAGCTATGAAAGTCCTAGATGGCATCTTCTTCCAATACAAGGCTGTTTCGTCTACATTGAAAATCTGTCGTTTAGTGTAGCCACCTTCATTAATTCTCTTAGCTAGATCTTCTGGACAACTTGCTGCAGCTTCTACATCAGCACTTGCTGCTTCACCTTGCATTTTTGTGTTATGGAGATGGCTTCTTTCCTTAAACCTCATGAACCAGCCTCTGCTAGCTTCAAACTTTTCTTCTGCAGCTTCCTCCCCTCTCTCAGCCTTCATAGAAGTGAAGAGAGTTCGGGCCTTGCTCTGGATGAGACTTTGGCTTAAGGGAATGTTGTGGCTGGTTGGATCTTCTATCCAGACCACTAAAACTTTCTCCATACCAGCAATAAGGCTGTTTCGCTTCCTTATCATTCGTGTGTTCCCTGGAGTAGCACTTTGAATTTCCTTCAAGGACTTTTCCTTTGCATTCACAACTTGGCTAACTGTCTGGCGCAAAAGGCCTAGCTTTCGGCCTCTCTCGGCTTTCGACATGCCTTCCTCACTAAGCTTCATCATTTCTAGCTTTTAATTTCAAGTGAGAGATGTGCGAGTCTTCCTTTCAATTGAACACTTAGAGGCCATTGTGGGGTTATTAACTGGCCTAATTTCAATACTGTTGTGTCTCAGGGAATAGGGAGGCCCAAGGAGAGGGAGAGACACGGGGGAACGGTTGGTTGGTGGAGCAGTCCGAACACACACATTTATCGATTAAGTTCGCCATCTGATACGGACGCGGTTCGTGGCGCCCCAAAACAATTCCAAGAGAAACATCAAAGATCACTGAGCACAGATCACCATAACAGATAAAATAATAATGAAAAAGTTTGAAATATTGCGAGAATTACCAAAATGTGACAGAAACACGAAGCGAGCACATGCTGTTGGAAAAATGGCGCCGACAGACTTGCTCGATGCAGGGTTGCCACAAACCTTCAATTTGTGAAAAACACAACATCTACAAAGTGCAATGAAGTGAAACGCAATAAAACAAGGTATGCCTGTACTGCATTCTGCTACTTACTGGTCCTACTGTGCAGATCAGCCAGAAGAGGCTTGGGCGTAAAAAGAAAATGACTTATGGAGATACCTTACTGGTATTAGGTACTAAGTAAGGATGGGAAGCAGGTGTATTTCAGGTTGCCTAAGAAATTGTAGACAAATTGCATGAATATTGCTTGCAGTCATTTATTAGGGTAGATTAGAGACATGAAGATTCACATTGAGGATGATCAGGAGATCAGCCTTTATGACAATTTTGATCCAAACCTCAGCCTCTAAACCATTCAGAGCCTAGTACAATGTTTATTTTTCTGCACCCAAGCAAGGCATGCTTTGTGAGGAGAGGTAATTTATTAGAACAGCCATTATAGATGGCACACAAGCCCCTTCTTCAGGTACCTACAGCAACAACACCACTACCCTTTCTTCACAGAACTTACCATGCTTCTGGTAGCGCTCCCAGTAAATTAATACTAAAGTTTCCAAGAGAACTTTAACTGTTGACTGGATCACTTCACTGACAAGAGTTTTCAGATCAGAACAGAAATATATCTGAAATCTTAGATGGTCTTGACATTTCTTGACATTTCAGCCATTTGAACAGGAATTAAATAATAAAAGTCTAAGGAAAATAATCCAGGAAAAGATCTCAGTCTTTCATTAGCTTTTTAGACTGAACATAAAACTGTTAACGGTAAATGCAGATTATCTTAGAAATACAGTGAGTGTAAATTAACATTTAGGAACACAGGAATTTTCATGTTAATTGATTTGGAAATGGTACTAATGTCAGTAGTTAGTAAATCAAGATTTAAGACTACATCAAACTTGGATAAGTAAAATCCAATGAAAAAGCAAGAATTTACTTACTGTAAATTCTTCAAGTCTCAGAACTGATTTTGAAGTACTGTTTAAGGATAAAATGCATTAACCGTGAGGGAAGCTAGGGGGGGTAAATGCACTCCACTTGTTTACTAAAATAAGAATACCTGTCTGTAATATTATACACAGCATCATTTTATTTTGGGAACTAAGTGCATCACTAACCATGATTACAATTGCTGATCATCAGTGATTGATACATCACTGATCATGATTACAACTATTATAAGCTGTGACACATTTGCTAAAAGGGGAAAAAAAAGTCTGAATATCAACTCTTACCTCCATGTATGATTTTTTTCATCTATGGTAACTTACTGAATCAAAAGAGAAGGAGCATTTGCCACTCAGTTTGCATATAGCTTTGAGATACTGGAATACAATACTCTGGTGAACTAGTGATCATTCCAGTATCAGATCATTTGAACAGCAACATTACTAATATTAAATTTATTGAGATTAATAATTACTTCAAATCAGAATGTTATATTATTTGTGCTGGCAACTATTGCAATCAGTAGGATTTCCCACAGATCCCAACCCTTTAAAAAAAGTTGCTTAAAAATATTTGCATATAAATTATGGGAAAAACACCCCTTTTTATTCTATGACAATTTGTGGAGATTGAAATTTGCAGGATATTCTGATCGTTTTATTGCAGAGTCAATGACACTGATTTTCTAAATTCTAATTAATCATTTAAGTTCTTACATGTGTCTGGATGATTTTAAAGCAATTCTATGCATCTCCCCCTTCCCTTTTCATAAACCAGTTGCTTCTCCTTCCTCTACCTTCATTTCACATCAATTTGTTGTTGTGAAATTAATAAACTTATTTTATTTTAGTTTCCAACCTGCCAACCCTGTGGCCAGATAGAGGATTGGAACCCATTGTTCTCAGGGACACTTAAGACAATCGCTACTGAACTCCCCCTAATAAGGGTAAACTGGACTATGGATTAGCCAGTTGCAGGTGGTGGTAGCCCATTTTACTTCCACAGTGAACAGATCAGCAAAGCCTCTCTGCCTCTACCCCGCACCCTCTAGTTCAATTATGTCAAAATCATACCATCAGACAACTGGTCACCCACAGCAAGAGGGAACCAAAAGAAATTTCCTTTTCAGGGACTAAAAGCAGCCAAAGCTGAATAATATGTTGTAGTTGCTGCTGTTTTTTCTCTCCTTTCTCTCCTTTTGCAGTGCAGCAACAGAATGGAAGCTGTGCAGTGAGACAAACAGTATTATTCATTGCAACTTCCCATTGATACGGGTACCAGCAAGGCAGTTCCTTTTGGTAGGATGGCCTAAGGAAGCTCTTGGAAGTAAGGTGTGGTTACACGCTGAAACCCTCCAAACTGGGAGAAAAGGGGCAGAGGCCTTCAGGTCCAGCTGAAGTCTCAAATCTTTGACCAGCTCATTCCTTAGATGTATTTCAATATCCATCTTCAGTCTGCCTAGACATGGCTTACATCTCTAAAAGGACATGCTGTGTTACAAATAAATTTGCAGCATATCATTTACTTCTTTAAGGCTCCTTCTTTGTGCCTTGGATTGCATCTCCATTCTAGGCTCTCCCCTTAGAACTGTCCTATTATGCCAAAACCCAAACATAACTTACTGAGCCAACACAAGCTTTTGCACGTCAGCTTTTCCTGCATCCCCCAGTGAAACAGAAAATGAATGCAGTGCAGGAGAAGCCCTGGCAGCTGCTTTGTCAATTTGAAAGCCAGGTGAGGAGAAAAAATAGCTTAGGCATTTCAGATTCAAAAATAATACAGTACTGTTGCAGAATTAGTTGGCTCTGGATTCACAAAGTGGTCTACATTTTTTTCTTACAGTAAGGAGATGAATTTTATATATGACAGCTATATGACCATCTGCTTTATATTATACAACTGAGATCTACATAATTTGGTGTTGGTTGTTAAAGCTTGGTAATATATGTGCATGTGAGTGTGTGCCTGTGTGTTTTCCAGCTCTATCATGATTCTACAAGTTACATTCAGTGATAAATATGGCAGAAAAACACTGCTAGATACAATAAAAACAGCTCATTCAATTAATTTTTCTGTTTGTTAAGACTTCACAACTGAATCACAGTAGATGCATGAAACTACACACCACATAGACTCAATTCAAAGCCATTGAACCAAATCTTCTTCTGAACTAGGAAGAGGTAGACAAAATTATATAAAAACCTGAACTTGGCTGAAATGTGCTTCCTCCTGTTAAATTCTCCCTTTCCTCACAAAGGTTTATGGAGCAAATTTTAATAGGGCATACACCTATCAAGTCCTGCCTTATGATCCAGCTTGTCTACTTCATTGGTCAGAGGCTAGTTCTATTGAATGACAGCAGTGCTTATTTAAAAAAAAAAAATTGTACTGCTATTAGTAAACTGAAAAAAAACATGTACCCAGCTACCTTTACTCACTTTAAGGTCTAGATATAAGCAGGTATAAGACCAGGACCCTAAACTCAGCTTTCATAATGTAGAATCTTAACCTCTGAGTCCAGCGTGTATCAGCTCAGTTCTAGTGGCCTACCTTTCTTTCATTAAAATCACTGACAAAACTTCTCAAAATATGCAATAGTCTACCTAAAGATGATAAAATTATAGCATATTTTTTCTTTTGATTGTAGTCCATAAGATTTTCTGACTTCCCATATTTTTCTCTTAGAGTGTTCCCTTTAATCAAGGCAGCTACCTAAAGGAGATAAATGGACTGTATATCTACTATTCCAAATTAGCAGCATCTAACTTTCATGCAATTATTTGCTATTAAATTCAAACATCAGCCATTTCTGGGACACAATAATGGGAGAGTTATTGCACTGGTCTTCTAGAAAACAAAAAGATTCAGATATATCAATTCAAATTTATACTTATGTTCTTTATATCGTATTTAATTTTCTCTTCATAGCCCTAACATTGTTCACTTTTGAATTCTTTGTCTTGCAAACAAGCTCTAGTTCTGCAAAAGAGAGGATGATGACTTCTTCCAACTATGGCAACAAATTAAGTTGCCTAAAAATGAAAGGTATACTACAGTAGTAAAGGGTTGCCTGCAAGAAAAGTGAACATGACCATACATACAGAGTTCTTTTTCTTTGCTCATTGAGATTAGAGCATTAAGATTCTGTTTTGTAACTAAATTGCACCATAGTTATCAGAGATTCTGTGTAAGTAGCTCTAAAGAATTTAAACAACTGATGAAATCTTTACAACTTATTGTTCCTCATAAAGGTGAAATACATTCTTTTTTTGGCTTTGCAGTGAGGGAAGAATAAACCAGAATTCACACTGATGATTTAGAAGACCCTTGAGAATATGACTTCTCTAAAAAGAGAGGGCAATTTGGTTGATTTAATATAAAATTACATTCAGAGATGCTACTATGTTATATTCCTTTCTTTTTTTCTTTTTTCCAGACCATGCCTGGACAAAAATTGCCCAAGAGACAGAAGGCAAAAGTGTGGTAATTCCATGAGCATTCATCAATTTATTCCTCTCAAAGGACATGGTCCTGCTAGACTGAAGAATGCAGCATAACTGGATTAATAAAATTTTAATATGCCTTACAATTAAATAACTCATATTTAAGTTACATTGTGGATAAATGTATTTTCCACTGATTTCAGTATCAGTTTATGTTGAAGTTTATTTAGCCTTGTGACATTTGAAAGCAGTAAGTTTTATTACTGAGAGAAATTGCCTGAGCTCATTCCATTATGATTTGACATTTACATTGCAGTCATACCCTGCAGCTCCAGCCAAGATCAAATCCCCACTGTTCATGCACATATAAATGTATGGTCCCTGCTCCAGAGAATTTAAATCTGAGGTCACCTGCTAAGACAGCTATAGAAAACCAGAGAATCCAAACAACGAATTATAAATGTAGCCATTTAGACAACTGCAGCCCTGAGGTTATTATTACTGACATAGAACAGCCTGAAGACGGATTTTTGCTTCCTGTAGTGCAACTACCTTTTGTGTGCAGCCCACATACTCTGGTTAAGTATGCTTTCTAAGATGGAAATCAAATGACATAGATTAGTTGTGTGGCCTAGTATTATTTGAATACGGTTGTTTTTCTTGTGCATGAACGTCATCCTGTCATTCAGACCACTGAGAAAGTATCATTAATTTAGAATTCAATTTATTTCACTTGTACATGAAAGCTTTGCAGTACTGTCTTTGCTGAAGTTTTATTATGTTTTCTTTGATAAGAACATGCTTGTTAGAAAAACAGGTATTCATTTGCAGTTTAAAAAATGGAGTACTTACTGAAGTCTGGACTTGGTCCTGTCCTTTGATTGCAAAATATACCTTAACTTGATATTCTATTTTTGCAAGACTGTACCAGTTTTGAAGGACTATCTGCAGGCTGAAGACTTTGAAGTTTTTCTTAATATCAATGCGACTAAGTAGTAAACAGTTTAACTCTGCTTCTCTATTAGCTACTTTTAGCTCCTTCTAAGGTCCCTTTCTCACCTTCTATCCTATAATATGCCAATATATATTCAATAATTCAATAATTCAGTAAAATATGTAATAATAGATAACACACATAGCTGTC
This sequence comes from Apteryx mantelli, assembly GCF_036417845.1. NCBI lineage: Eukaryota > Metazoa > Chordata > Aves > Apterygiformes > Apterygidae > Apteryx > Apteryx mantelli. The sequence continues at coordinate 90,275,979 of NC_089979.1, read as the reverse complement.
AATACTTAATCCTTTAAGTCATTTTCTCTTACCTAAAGTCTACTGCCTGATTTAATTGTGCAACCTGCCAGTGAATTATGAACACTCAGCATCCAAAATTCAATTCTGCCCTACCTGGGAAGCTCACACAGTGGGGTGCTGATGAGATTTCACAACTCACCTTCATTCTGTCTCCCACGCATAGATGTCCTTTGCAAGAAATTCTCTGGTGTCAGAGAAAACACCTCCAGGCACTAATAACATTACAGAGGCAGTACTTTCTTATTCAGTATAGCAGCAATTGCTAGTGACCCTACCTGTTCTAATTTTGCAGTCACTGAAATTAGGTCCATTCTTTTTACTAGAGATGTCCTTAAACATGTTAATTAAAGATGTTGCAATATAAAACACTTAAAAAAAACCTATGGCTTCTTTCTTTGGAAGCATATTCAATAAAGAAGTTCTCTGTTGTATGTTTTTTCTACTGTTTTCTTCAAGACTGTTAAGACTGTCACTAGATACCACACCTTCTTCAAAACTCACCTTTGCACATGGAAAGAAAGTATTTTTCCTAATTTTACTTATATTTTATAATTTATTTGCAAATTACTTCTCTGAATATTTAGGAAAATTAAAAGACTTGTTTTTTAAGGCTAGCAAGGTTTCACTTCAAATCTTCCATTTTCACTAATTGCTTTCACATGCTGTATTTGACAATATTCCTTCATCATTTCATATTAGGCAGAGAAAAATGCAAAAAGTAGCTATTTTGCTCAAATATAAATCCACAGGGTTTATAATTTTTTGAGTATGAATATCAAAATTGAATCCGACCACCTATAAAGAGGCTAAAAGGTTTTGCAATTAACCTGATTACCTACTCTGGTTCTTATATGAGTATTCATTAATAGTATTTCAAATGCTTAAAGGCTGGCATGACCTTTCTGCCCAGCTGGATAAGAAATACTGGATAGCAACTTCTTGTCCTTTAAGTTTTATTTAAGTGTATATGAGTAGCCTGTGTGACAACTGACAGTAGGCTAGGTTGAAGAACTTTGACTAATAAGTATATTAAAATGATGCTAGAAAGAAAGCTACCACAATACTGGTCTCTGTATTAAGGACAGAATCTATTTTTCTAAATGATCTTCTTAACAGACTTTAAACTGGTAATAATGAAAAGATCACTTTGGTTACAAACAAGTTCCATTCATATTTTTTCATTTTCATGCTGAGCCTTAATCAGTCACTCTATCATGATTCAGTGTCTGGGCTAGATTTTCTTAAGTTTTTGTGTGCCTCATGATGCAGAAAAGCACCAGGTGGGATTTTTGCCTAAAGAGCCTAAAGCTGAGAGGAAATCAAACACTGAGAAGTGGAAGCAACAGAGCAGTGTAAGCGTTTTGCTATGATTTAACTAGACGGCCGAGTCTGGAGGGCAGCTCCAACTAGTCTGTATACAGAAGTTCACTGCCAGAGCTCCGTGGTCACTGTGACCCAAATCTGGCAGATGCTGTGTAATGCTGCATTGACACATCAAGTCTTGTGGAAATCTCTAAAACAACCCTGCCTATAAATGCTTTACCTGCTGGGTCCACCTAGAAATCTCCTTAGGTACTGCCTTTGTGACTTTAGATACACAGCTACTTGTCAAGGCCTGGCCTTTCAAGGGTAAACAGAGCTGACTCTCATTCTTATCACCTCCTAAGCAATTTCTCAGCGATCAGTAGGACTGTTTTCATGCAACAGCTCACACAGCTCACAGAAAGGCCTGTATCATGGGAAGAAGTAAAAAGCACAACAGAGCAAAGAGAGTCAAAGGAAGAGGGATGTAAAATGATCTTCTGCTCCATTATTCACTTAGGAAGTGTTTTAATATTTAAGAGTGAACTTCATCCAGAGGCCTTTTTGCACCCAAATCCCAGTTCCTAGCTGCTGAATTCCTTGTGCTCTTTCCCCCCTCTACTTGCTGGCTTGTAGAGTTTTAAACTTGCATTGTGTGTTAAAGGCAAAATCTGAAGCTATAAATCAATCCCTGTTTATCTGTTACTGCAATTAAGAAGTCCCATTACTTAACTATCTTGTCTGGAGGCTGTCATCAATCAGGATTGAGACACTGAAGTTCAGCTGCAGGAGTACCAGCAATAGTGCTTTACAGGGAGACAGTTTCTTCTTCTAAGAGCCTGGATGAAACACTAGTTAAGTACCCAAGGTGGCTTCAGTAATGGTGCTAAAGAACGGACTAGGAATTGTAACTGAAAAGCTGAAATAAAAGAGATCAAGACATCAAATTCTGATCTTGAAGGTCTTCCCATGCTTCTCCACGTAGATATTCTGCTATGAATTTGTAGCTTGTAGTGTATCAGATATCTGAATGCAAATCACTTGGAGTACAATTCTTCCTGCTTGGTTTGCATACAGTCTTACAGGGGCATAAATGCCAGCTTCTCAGTGCTTACCAGTAAACCTTCATGAACACGGCACAAAAGTGCACCTTTGGAAAATCAGGCAACATGGTAGAAGCAGCTCAGTACTATTAAGGGTCATTTCACAAAGTGAGCTGAAAATACCTCTTGGGCCACTATGTGTTGAAGCACTGGACAGATAATCAGAGTGTGGAAAACCCAAGCAACTCATAAAGACAGAGACAAGGTTGATTGACTTTTAAGTCAGAAAAAAGATCTGCATAGCCATCCTCCATCGTAATTCCCTCATTAATAAACTGAAAACGTTTCCCATGATTTCTTGTGGTATTTCCTTATGAAACTTGTTCACAGATGCTAGCATTCTGGGCACACAGAAAATAGGTTAAGAAAGAATTCCTTCATCACAAGGTTAAGTTGGAATCCTGGTTTGCACAATTCTTCACCTCAATTTCCAAACAATTAAAAGCTGAATATTTAACAAATTGGCAGTAGCCACAGGGCCGACTTGCTATATTCTTCAAAAGCATCCCCCTTAATAATCTAAGACCATCATGGAATAATATTCTGATGCACCTGAATAGACACAAGTATATGCAGAGATTATGTTTAATTTAGGCCTACCTATGTAGAAAGCAGTGCAGGACACAGAGATGAGATTTGATGCAGGAGAGGGAGGAGAGGAGAAGAAGGAGAGATGGGAGAAGAGAAAAAGAACATCAATCATAATTCCATTCAGCATATGAAGCTCAGCTGAAAAAAAACAAAAACAAAAACAAAACTTTGCACTGTAGTCCTTATAACCTGAATCTACTTACTGGAATTTCCTTTTTTCTTCAGCTGCAATTAAATTTTCAGATTTTGTTTTTAAAGAATGATTTTTATTAATCCAAATCTGAGTTAAATCCTTGAGTTAACATTGGCTGTTAGACTTGGATATTTTGCAATGCTATTTAAATTCCTTTACTGCATGACTGCACATCTCTGTTGTGAAGGACTTCATTGGTTTGTTGGACATACTTCAAGTCCCATTAAAGATTATTCAGGATTTTGTTTCACTAGTTATTTTTCCACCAGTGATCACAAACTATTTTGTTGTACTTTTCACTGATCTTTATTTGATCAATTTTGTGCTTTCGGGTCTTTGTTTCAAGTTATTTGCCAATTAAGTTGCTTAAAGACATCCTTATTTATTAAAAGCAGCTGCATTTTCTGCTTAGTTAGTAATAGTGGATGAACCTATTATGCATATGTAATGTATTAAAATAATGACTGAGGCCTTAATTATTATTATCATCTTCTCTGCTTTAGTTCGTACCAAGGCCTGTACTATTCATAGTAGAATCCTTTGAAATCTGAAGGTTATGGAGAAATTGAGATGCTGCTTTCACACTAGTGAAACTCTGAAAAGCTTCTGGGCTTCACGGTGGATTTGAAATCCAGTATTACTAACTGTTGCAAAGCTGTTGTTGCTGTATGGTCTGAATACTTTCCAAATAGAGTCACTAACGGGATTGATGTCTCTGGCTCCGGCCTAGCCTGTAGATAGGCTTGTGAACTGTCATCTACCTGAGCTGTCATTCAGGTAACCATCTCTCAGTACTTTCAGTATTTCCCCAGTTGTTTTCATTTGTGAAAGTCTGTTAGACTTTGAAGTCCTTCAAAAGTTTCCAGTTCCCCCGAGGCTTTTGATTCATGAATGACCAGCCCTCTTCCTCTCCCAAAGAGGGAAGGGAAATGTCAAGAGGAAACTGAAACAAAAGCCAGCGTCTCTGAAACAAAAGACAGCAAGCAATTTTTTACAAGCTTTTTTTTTTTTCTTGAATGAAGAACAACTCAGGTGGCTGTCAAATAGGAAACAAGAGTTGTTCATTTTAGTTGGTCTCCCAATTGTCATCTCTATGATTTTACTCCATTGGGCTCTCCATACCTACTGACAAAAGTGTCAAGCTGTGATGACCCTTCTTTAGTGTTCCTATTTCTCAAGATGGATTGCATAAACACAGTTTTTGGTTCAGTTTCTGCTTCAATTTTTGAAACTATATTTAAGGCATACAAAAATTTTATTCTAATAGCTGTAATATCTACTTATATCTAATTTTTTCAACTAGATGCTGCAAACAGTCTTCTGTTCCCATTGTTTTTCAGTTTATGAGCTGCCCAGGCATGTCAGGTCCCCAAGGCCCCGCTAGCCCTGCCGGTCCCTGCCCACCCCCAGTCCCAGGCCCCCATCTCAGCCTAGCCCAGGGCCATCAGTCCCTGCCCCGCGATGCCACCGCAGTGCCAGCTCCAGCCCCGCAACGGCCCTGCCCCTGCCCAGCCATGGTCCCCCCTGACAATACTACACTGAATAAGCTGAAACAAGCACTTGGTTCATAGTAGAAGAAAAAGTACCTCAGTTAGCCCATGTAGCAAAATCAGGGTAATAAAGCTGGGATAAAATAGGAGCAATTCATTGGTTTCTCATAAGTATCACATAAACTAACCCTTGAAGTTGGAGGGTCTCACAAGGGCCAATGTCATATGAATCTTCCCATTAACAAGTATGCTTGATACAGTAGGCAAACACTTGTAAGTTTGACACCAGCTCTAATCTGCCTTCTCTCTATACCATTTCCAGTACAAGGCCAGGCCTGGGAAAAGAAGCTCTCAGTCTCATGGAGAATATGCCCTATATAATAGAATATTTCTATTGCATCTGCAGATTGTAACTGGTGTCAACAAAAATGTCAGTTATGCTATATTGCACAGACTGACATGAACAGTGTGTTTGTTTAAAAACAAAACATAACCCGTATTAAATTAGATTTTTTGCCTTGGGAATATTAACCTGGAGAATCAAGTCTCTCAGAGAAGATGGCCTGCTGCTGTCCAAGCGGCAACAGGAACCTCCTCTGCAAGGCTCCTTACAGTGGTGTCTTCAGCTGGATTGCATGGGACTCCCCAAACTGTTCTCCTGAATTATGATAATTCAGCTAGCCCATGGGTGTATGTGATCACTCCAGTGCATTCATGCTCCATTGCTATTGATTATCCCAAACTCCAAACAAAACATCTCCTAACTATCTTAGCTATGTACAAAAGACTGTCCCATGCGACCACTTCTGCATCTGAAGGAACAGTTTCTCCTGACTATTTAAAATTATGTATGTACAGTTTGGTAAATCCGACAGTAGAAGCTGCCTTGGGGGACTCTCTGGGACAGCCAGGCTCTCCAGTGAGGAGGTACAAATTGTGCCTGTCAGCTGTGCTACGCACAGTAGGAGCTGCCTGGGGGAATCCCTGTGATTTCTCGAAATTCCCACCTGGAGTGCTCCTGTAACAACAGTTATTCAAATGCTTTGCTGTGAAGCCAGCTCGGAATTCAAGCAGGTGCCTTGTCTCAAGCCTGTCCATTGTCTCAAGTGAGCCCAGTGTCTCATCTATCGGGAAAGCAGCTGGACAGTTCGTGCACCAGCCTGGGAACCAATAACTAAGTGACCTTGGTTTGCACAAGGGCAGAGCCTTGATGTCCAGCCACCCCACTTTAATTTCCTCTTTGTATCACAGTTATAGGTTAAACTCCATAGATCTTGTCACAGATATTAGTGAAGAAAATCATTTCATGCACTTCAAGTTATCCTCAGCCACTGATGAGTAAAAAAGTCCTTAAACTACACTGACAAACAGATGACCACCTCATTTCAAAAGTAAAGTGTCGCCTTCTCCAAAAGCCAGACAATCACTTCCATAGTGGTTGCAAAAGGAAACATATTAAATTAAAATTACTCCAGTTCTTCAAACAGCTAATCATTTGGATTATTTATTTGCTGCATAAGCAAACACCCAAGTGCTTATTTTAAAATAGTGATGCTCTACTCCACTCAGCAGCACTGTTCTAAGAAAAAGTTAAATAATTCTGTTGAAAGAGAAATAATGCCAGAAATAGACATATTAATACAGCAGAGATTAGGCACAGTAAATATTGCTATTTTGCAAAATAAAGCCAAAGAACAATGTTTAAGCCCATGAGCTATTCACATTGTTTTCTGAATGTTTAGGCATCTGCGGACATGCAGTTCTCAAAATGTCACTCAGAATGAGATGTTTCACATAGTCTATCTTGACAAGAGCAAAGTTGTTTAAAAATTAGCCATAACCCCTGAAACTCAAAGATCAGATAGCAAATTGTTTCTTATTTTTTTTCTTGCAAAGTGGCAGTAGAAGGTGATCTGAAATTCAGCTTGCTAGAAACTGATGCTTATTCAAGAAGGGTCAAACTAAATCATCTTGCTTTTCAATATTGCCAAATCTAGAAATTCTGACATGGCAGCCATATACCACTTACTGAATTTTAAAATGTAAAATAAAAAGTGCTCACGCTTACCTGCAGAATAACAAATCTCACACTACCTGTCATAACCCATTTCATTTAATATTCAAATACTTCATGTGTAGATTGAATTACCTCATTTACCCTTTACACTGCAGGTATCTACTACTTGCTAAAAAAAATTCACTTAAAAATGCAGTACCAAAAGCAAATTAATTTATCAAAAATGTTTGAATCTTTGTATATGCATAGTGATAAGGCATGCACACTAGAGTGTCAGAAACAAAGTGATTTTACACAGCCCTATGGAAGATAACTATAAACACTAACAATCTCTTGACAATATTAATAATCTTTTCATGGCAATGTCCCCTTGGGTTTTTTTTCTTCAGATTAGACTGAAGTGATTAATGTTTTTCTCAGAGAGGTAGAAGGCATTTAAAACCACTGGTGAAGAAACTACCAGATATGGTTACTTCAGTGTCCTATATTCTAAAAAACATTGCCTGGTGAGAAAAATTGTTCCCTGGAGTAAAAATAGAATAGAAATAATTGCAAGGAAGCAAAGCAAATGATGAAGCGAGATTGCTCAGTGCCACGGATCAAAGCAGTCTTGTGGCATTTAAATATTCACTGGAGTTCCTGGGTTTGATAGGTTCTTTCTGCAGCAGAGATGATGCAGCATTATGCAAAATTACAGTGGTAAAAGACAATTTCCATTAGCAGCAAGCCTGACAGTATTTTAAAGGTCTTCTGTTAAGACCTGTTCCCTGAACAGTGAAAATGTGTATCATGTATGAAAAGTTCAGTACTGTTATTGACAGATGTATCATTTAGTGCAGATAGTGCATAAACAATATTAAAAAAACAGTGCTGCCACCTCTTGGTTGCATTTGGCTGTAGTAAATATGTACTGTGTTTGCTATATATTGAAAAAAAATTGCAGAAATAAATGCTACACTGGATACAGTACAGCAGTGTCCAAACTGCAGGGCACAGACAAGTAACATTATAAAATACCAGTAAATGTTGCTACCCCTACAGATGAAGCTTATGCCTCCCTATTGGCTATACAGTAAACGTTCATAGACTGCAGGACAGTGGTGTTTTTCTTCCTCCCTCCCTCTCTCTCTCTTCCTGCCTTTGGAGTGGTTTTACTTCATGAGAAAGATCACATTTAGAATAAACAGAAGGGAAATATCTCAGAGAACATTTAGGATCTTTTCTGTTAAATTCTAAGCCTAAAAGCATGTGTGTCCAGCAGAGAAGATTTCTGCTGGGATTCAGATCTTTTATTCAAGAGAATATTTGTGTTTTTATATATGTGTATGTATATGTGAGTGTGTGTGTGTATAGATCTCTATGAATATATATATACACACACAAATATACACACACAAACATATTTTTATATACATAAATGTATCAGCAATTGTCCTCTTACACTGTAGGAGTAAAAAACAATTGTCAGCTGTCCTGATTCTGAGAACAAAACAGTTACATGGTGAAGAGAATGTCTCAAGTAAAGATGAACAGGTTTATCTTCATAGCTTTATCTGTTTCACAGAAGAAATAAAATTTTAAAGGAGAATTACCCCTCCCATTTGACTATTTTACCAAATACTTTAAATACTTTAAAAGTATTCAATTTCATATTTATTTAATTAGAATGCCTATGAAAAATACTGTGGACTAACTGTGCATTTTGTTTCCATAGCTAACTCACTCTAGAAAAGTTGATAATTTGGAAGCTGAGTGCCGGTGTATCTTGGTATCAAACCGTCAGTTTGCAAATGCTTGCAACTAAGAACATGAAATTCTGTTGTATGTCTTTCTGCCAGAGGTATGCATAAAAACTGATGATTTTTTTCTTGTTATTGTATGTGGCCCCAGAAACAACTAGTCCTGTGTCCTCTGTCTTCCTACTAAGCTGAATGAACACAATGGAAAAATTACATAAAAACCTGAGTTGCTGACCTGTCCAAAGTCTTCAAAAATAATACTTCTCAGGACATTTTACGCTTGTTGTAGTATTTTACTATATAATTCAAGCACCATTTGCCTTGAGCGCAGCTAACAGAGGCAGTGAACAGACGCAGCAGTTTGCGCAGCAGTGTTTGGGCTCTGACTAGAACTTGAGGATCTTGTTAGAAGTTGTGGGCTTTCTGAGGACCCCCGAGGAACTAGCAGGTGATTGCTGTGAACAGGAAAGGGGAAGCTAGGCAAGGACAACTGCAGGAGGCCTTGACTTCTCCTGGGAAAAGCTCCTGGGAAAAGCTCTAGCTAGGAGTGGCTGCTGCTAACGAGCTCTCTTGGTTGCCCCTGACCAGAGGGAGTTGGGGCCTTTGATGCCAGTGGCCCTTGATTAGGGCGGTCAAGCACCCTCTTAGGCAGTGCTAGGGAGAGGCCTATATAAGAGCCAGGCCTAGAGCGCAGCGAACAGAGTCAGCAGTTTGTGCAGCAGGACACACAAAGATATCTTTGTTTCTGTTCCCTGTGGTGTAGGTTTCCTCAAGTATGGTCGTGACACGCCGCACAGCGCGTTCCCCAGTGGCTGTTGGAGTTGCTGTGTCAGAGGCTGCGACCCAGACCGACCCTCTGACAGTAGATGCGGCTCTACAGGTGTCAGGCTGCAGGGAGTGCTTGGGGCCTCTCCGGGAGGCCTGGGCTGGCAGCCAGCTCTCCTGCAGGAGGTGTGCTGCTGTTGACGAGTTGTGTCGTCAGGTAAGGGAGTTACGGGAGGAGGTCAGGAGGCTGCGCAGCATCTGAGAAGCAGAGCAAGAGACAGACAGGGTATTCTCGGAGATTGTGCAGCTTCGGGAGTCCCAACCCCCTGCAGCAGTGGAGTTGCCAGAGGGCTCTGTGCTGTGTGAAACGGTACATCATAACATCATAGAAGAAGGCTGGAAACTGGTCACTGCTCGTGGGAGGAGAAAGGCTCCTACTCCTCCTGAAGACCTGAAGCTGAAGAACAGGTTTAGTGCCCTCCAGGATGAGGAGGAGATGGGCATGGCTGCAAGGGAAGTACCTGGGACAACAGACCCTGTGCCCTGCCGGAACGCCTGGAAGAAGCGGCGGGTGATTGCTGTGGGGGACTCCCTGCTGCAGGGGACGGAGGCATCTATCTGCCGACCTGACCCCATGTCTAGAGAGGTTTGTGGCCTGCCGGGGGCTCATGTGAGAGATGTCATGCAAAGACTGCCTAGGCTCGTCCATTCTTCGGACTCTTACCCACTGCTGCTCTTCCATGTGGGCGCCAATGACACCAAGGGCAAACTGGAGACCATCAAGCAGGATTTCAGAGCTCTGGGGATGGTGGTCAAGGGTCTGGGAGCCCAGGTCATCTTCTCCTCAATCCTGCCAGTGAGGGGGATGGATGAGAGGAGGAGGAGATGGACTTTCCAGGTTAACGACTGGCTGCGCCGCTGGTGTTGGCAACAGGGTTTTGGTTTCTACGACCATGGGACCCTGTTTGAAGATTGACAACTGATGGCAAGAGATGGGATCCACCTCACGAGGCGGGGCACACGGGTCTTTGCCAACAGGTTGGCCAACCTGGCAAGGAGGGCTTTAAACTAGGAAAGATGGGGGAAGGGGGGAGTTATAGTGGCAGGGTAGTTGGCAAAAGACTGCTCAAGTCAGGATGCCTCCAACAGGTGAATGCAGCCAGGGAAGTGCGCATGGGATGTGGCTATGGAGGATCCTCTTGCATCCCTCCTGGGAAACCTGCATGCTCGATCACCTCTCTGAAATGCCTGTACACCAATGCACGCAGCTTGGGGAACAAACAGGAAGAACTAGAGATCTGTGTGCGGTCGCAGGGCCATGATCTCATTGCCATTACAGAGACATGGTGGGATAGCTCGCATGACTGGAGTGCTGTCATGGATGGCTACGTGCTTTTTAGGAAAGACAGGCCAGGAAAGCGAGGTGGTGGAGTTGCTCTTTATGTGAGAGAGCAACTGGAATGTATTGAGCTGTGCCTAGGGGTGGGTGAAGAGCGAGTCGAGAGCTTATGGGTAAGGATCAAAGGGCAGGCTAGCATGGGTGACACTGTTGTGGGTGTTTACTACAGGCCACCTGATCAGGATGAGGAAGTCGATGAGGCCTTCTACAGACAGCTGGAAGTAGCCTCACGATCCCAGGCCCTGGTTCTCATGGGGGACTTCAACCACCCCGATATCTGCTGGAAAGACAACACAGCTAGGCACAAACAGTCCTGGAGGTTCCTGCAGAGCATTGGTGACAACTTCTTGACACAGGTGGTGGAGGAGCCAACAAGGAGAGGTGTGCTGCTGGACCTCGTACTAACAAACAAAGAAGGACTGGTGGAAGATGTGAAGGTCGGGGGCTGCCTTGGCTGCAGTGACCATGAGATGGTGGAGTTCAGGATCCTGCGAGGAGGCAGCAGGGCACTAAGTAGGATTGCAACCCTGGAATTCAGGAGAGCAAACTTTGGCCTCTTCAGGGACCTACTTGGAGGAATCCCATGGGTTAGGGCCCTAGAAGGAAGGGGCGTTCAAGAGAGCTGGTTAATATTCAAACATCACCTCCTCCAGGCTCAAGAGCGGTGCATCCCTATGAGTAGGAAGTCAAGCAAAGGAGGCAGGAGACCTGCATGGATGAGCAAGGAGCTCCTGGCAAAACTCAACCAGAAGAAGGAAGTCTACAGAAAGTGGAAAGGAGGACAGGCCACTTGGGAGGAATATAGGAACGTTGTCAGAGTATGCAGGGATGCGACGAGGAAGGCTAAGGCCCGTTTGGAATTAAATCTGGCTAGAGATGTCAAGGACTACAAGAAGGGCTTCTTCAAATACATCACTAGCAAGAGGAAGACTAGGGAAAATGTGGGCCCTTTGCTGAATGGGGTGGGTGCCCTGGTAACGAAGAATACAGAGAAGGCAGAGTTACTGAATGCCTTCTTTGCTTCAGTCTTTACTGCTCAGACCAGCCCTCAGGAATCCCAGACCCTGGAGGCAAGAGAGAAAGTCTGGAGAAAGGAAGACTTTCCCTTGGTGGAGGAGGAGTGGGTTAGAGATCATTTAAGCAAACTTGACACCCACAAATCCATGGGCCCTGATGGGATGCACCCACGAGTGCTGAGGGAGCTGGCGGATGTTATTGCTAAGCCACTCTCCATCATCTTTGAAAGGTCACGGAGAACGTGAGAGGTGCCTGAAGACTGGAAGAAAGCCAATGTCACCCCAGTCTTCAAAAAGGGCAAGAAGGAGGACCCAGGGAACTACAGGCCAGTCAGCCTCACCTGCATCCCTGGAAAGGTGATGGAGCAGCTCATCCTGGAGGCCATTTCCAAGCATGTGGAGGACAAGAAGGTGATCAGGAGTAGTCAGCATGGCTTCACCAAGGGGAAATCATGCCTAACCAACCTGATAGCCTTCTATGATGGAATGACTGGCTGGGTAGATGAGGGGAGAGCAGTGGATGTTGTCTACCTAGACTTCAGCAAGGCTTTCGACACTGTCTCCCATAGTATCCTCATAGACAAGCTCAGGAAGTGTGGGTTAGATGAGTGGACAGTGAGGTGGATTGAGAACTGGCTGAATGGCAGAGCTCGGAGGGTTGTGATCAGTGGCACAGAGTCTAGTTGGAGGCCTGTAGCTAGCGGTGTCCCCCAGGGGTCAGTCCTGGGTCCAGTCTTCTTCAACTTCTTCATCAATGACCTGGATGAAAGGACAGAGTGCACCCTCAGCAAGTTTGCTGACCATACAAAACTGGGAGGAGTGGCTGATACCCCAGAAGGCTGTGCTGCCATTCAGAGAGACTTGGACAGGCTGGAGAGGTGGGCAGAGAGGAACCTCATGAAGTTCAACAAAGGCAAGTGCAGGGTCCTGCACCTGGGGAGGAATAACCCCATGCACCAGTACAGGTTGGGGGTTGACCTGCTGGAAAGCAGCTCTGCCAAGAAGGACCTGGGAGTGCTGGTGGACACCAAGTTAAGCATGAGGCAGCAATGTGCCCTTGTGGCCAAGAAGGCCAATGGTATGCTGGGGTGCATCAGGAAGAGTGTTGCCAGCAGGTCGAGGGAGGTGATTCTCCCCCTCTACTCAGCCCTGCTGAGGCCACATCTGGAGTACTGCGTCCAGTGCTGGGCTCCCCAGTACAAGAGGGATGTGGCACTACTGGAGCAAGTCCAGTGAAGGGCTACAAAGATGATTAGGGGACTGGAGCATCTCTCTTATGAGGAAAGGCTGAGAGAGCTGGGCCTGTTTAGCTTGGAGAAGAGAAGGCTGAGAGGAGATCTTATCAACGTGTACAAGTATCTGAAGGGAGGGTGTCGAGAGGATGGGACCAGACTCTTTTCAGTGGTGCCGAGCGACAGGACGCGAGGCAACGGGCACAAACTGAAACACAGACACTTCCATCTGAACATGAGGAAAAACTTTTTCACTGTGAGGGTGACAGAGCACTGGACCAGGTTGCCCCGAGAGGTGGTGGAGTCTCCTTCTCTGGAGATATTCAAAATGCGCCTGGATGCAATCCTGTGCAATGTGCTCTAGGTGACCCTGCTTGATCAGGGGGGTTGGACTAGATGATCTCCAGAGGTCCCTTCCAACCTCAGCGATTCTGTGATTCTGTGAAATTAGTGTTTCAAATTACAGAAGTGGCACCTAAAGTGCATAGACTCGTAGTAAGGAAATCAGAAGCTATAAGGTGGGCAGAAGGATAACTTGCACATAATTTCATATTTGTGTCATAGTACCAAGAAAGGATATTTTGACATCCATCCAATACTAATGCTAGGGAGCTGATGACAATATATATAACCCTCAAAATATTTAAATCTACTCTACTGGCTATAAAGCATCATTTTCATATGACAGTTACTGCAGTAGCTTTCCAGTGCATTATGTTTATTAGTTTTAAAAATGTTTGGGACATAAATTTACTTTTCTGCAGACAGACACTGTATTACCGAGAAGGAAAGTCACTGCAGTGCCTTGTGCATTATTGACATTCCACAAGTACATAATTCATCTAACTATGAATTTTTATAGTAGTATCAGTCTCTGCCAATGCTTTTGGCTAGCATTGCTTTCGTTACAGTATCTAATCCTGGTAGTTTATCTGATGGAACAAACACTAGGCTGGAACTAAGTTTCCTGCCCACTTTTCAGTCAGACCCCTCTGCTCTCATTAGTGTAGCTTAGTACCATCAGTATGGTGACAGCTGGCCATAATATGGAATTATCATTGTCCTATAGCTCTGTTGCTTTCTTTACAAAATATGCTAAACACAGTGGTATTTGCACAATTGCTCATCACCCATACGATCTTTGAGATATATAGCTCCTAAAAAACAGTGATCCTCTAAAGTAACTGAATGATCCTCTTGCAACTGAAATACTAGAAAGGAAAACATTCCAACTCCACCAGTCCAGAAATGTCAAAAGTTAGAATTATGTAAAGCCCTAATAATGCATATTTGAGATGGGTTCTCCTTATCTGAATAACAGGGAAGGCAATACTGAAATGTGCCCAGAACAAGGTTTCTCAAGCCTTCAGTCATGGAGGCACATTTTATGGGTGGGACAGCGTGCCAGAGGGTAACGTAACGTTCATCATCTGCAACAGAATACTGCTGTTTTCTTCAGTACCATCCCTAAAGGCTTCTCAGGCTGCAATCTAGGAATGCCTGAGAGCTAATATTACTGAATACTTTCACTGAATCTCATATTTCTGTAATGTTTTGTCACTGGTATTTTCTTTGGAATGATACCTTATATAATTTCCTATTTTCATAAAGAAAAATGAGACAGTCCCTAATTCAAGGGACATTTTCAGAGACTACACAATCACATTTAATTATATATGAAAAAAAAGGAAAATGCAGGTTGTGGGGAGAACTGTTGACTGTGTACATTTTGGATTTAGGCAGAATAAAATGGAGTTTCTCTTTTACTGATGTTTCATTCCCCAAAAGCACTGTCTCAAAGAGCTCTGCTCTTTGCTAATATATGTCCATAAGCTAAGACAGCCTTGCACAACGTATAAAGATCAATTCATGAAGTTTTTGTCCTGTATAAGTGGTAGAGGTAATATTGCTCTTCCTAACACTTTAAAATAAAAACGTCCATAATTTTGGTTTTAAATACAGATCATTAACACAACATTAATTTCATCATCCATGAGGTGGCCAATAATTACCGTTTAGTTAGTAAAATGATTAACATTTGTAAGAGAAGCAGGAAAATGTTGACATTATCCTCACAAAATCCTCCTTGATGTGGTTCATCTATCATCTGAAATTCACCAAATTCCTACTTCAGAAACCCAGCATGCCCTCTAGGATGCAAAATAGGTCTTGGTTATTCTATAAACTCTATGTCCACCTGTCTGGGCATAACTGTCTAACTGTCTGTTAACCCCAAGAGACTCCTTTAAAAGAATTCACTTGCTGTGAAGAGATTTACAGAAAAGGAAATTCCATCAAAAGTTTATCACTTTCTCTCACACCACCTTTACAAGGCTAGCAGAGAGTCATACTTTTAGCACTATTTATGCCTATCCCCTCCTCTGGCATTTCTCACAAGCGGGTCTCCCTAATTGTAATGAAGATAAAAAATAGGATGTGTTGCTAGAATTTCTCCAAGAAGTCCCAAGATGAAAGAGTCCATTAGAGAAAGATGAAATTGAAACATTCTTTAATTTCCAGTGTTAACCCACTGTAATGTACTATTTGAGGTCACTGCACTTTACTGGAATATTTGGAAGGCACGTTGCACAGTCAGGAACCTTTCACAGACAAGTTTCCACAGGCTTGCTGTTTTAAAGATGAGCTTTAAGCTTGAGAGTTTATGTTAAGCACAGTCATGATAAGGATAAAAGCAACCTCTCTAAAGGCTGGGTACCAGTCCTCTTTGAGAGTGGCTCCAGGGCACATTATCTCCTACGACCTCATTAGAAAAAAAAAATTCAGCTAAGATTGTTAACTGGAAACCAAAGAAAGAAAACCTCAACAGAGGTAACTGAAAACTTTTTAGGGAGTGCAAATGAGGTTCATTTTGCTGCAGCTTGTACCTCCATCTTCCAGGACAGAGAGAAAAGCGTTGGTCATGGATAAGGCAATGATTTTAAAGTATTTATATATTTTCAAGACTCTTGCTCTACAGCTGCCTTATACTACTTCCCTATAGTGCTAATCTAGGATGTGCATTTTCAGGAAAACATCTGTGGCAAGATCTATGGAGTTATAACTGTGATACAAAGAGGAAATTAAAGTAACAGCTGTGGTGTGGCTGGGTATCAGGGCTCTGCCTGTGTCAGTTAGTCATCAGTTTGTGGGGTGGTGCAGGAACTGCCCAGCTGCTCTCCAGATAGAGGAGACACTGGACTCATTTGAGACAACAGCCTGGCTTGTGACAAGGCGCCTGCCTGAACTCTGAGCTGGCTGATGTTTGACAGGCATGCTGTCTGTGAGGATCTGCGCAACAAGTATATCCCTCTGATCAGTTATTCTGGAATCAAGAGGAATGTTCCTCAATTAGGGTGAAAATTGCTAATAGGCTTAGGCTGTTTCCCCTCCCCTGCCCTACCTTCCTGAAGAGCGGAAAGGAATTTACATTCATTGATAGAGATGAATTTGTATTTTTAAACGATGTGGTTTGTCTCAACTTACTGCTATGTCCATAGAGAAAACAACTATTCCTCAGATGAAAAGACTGCCTAGAGTATTGCTGAGAGAACCCTGTGACTATCCAGGAAGACTTCAAAGTCTCACATGTAGGTGACCATTTAGTTTACCAGAAGTGAAGAGGACAATTAAAAAACATGTCACAATCCCATGAGTAGGTCTATCTCTGCTGACCAGCTTCAGGTAGTAATCCTGTAATTCCTGCACTGGACTCAGTAAATGCTTAGTGTATGGATTTTGACAAAATCACAGCCTACTGCTTAAAACCTGCATTTATCTGTGAATTCAACTCTCCATAAGTCCAGTGCAGACCCACACCTTTAAACCTACAATGGGAGTCAGGGTAGCACAACAGCACTTGTTTTTACCTGAGAAATTGGAAAGTGAGCTGGCCGCTTGTTTTACATACATGGTGATGTAGCATGATCTCTGAATTTAAGAAAATGATGTACCTGCTTCAAGAAACCTGTAGAAAGAGACTGTCCAAGCATTATCTGAGGATCTACTTGCATAGGGTGAAGCTATCATTTCTTTTAAAGAGATCGTTCTGTAAAGGCAATACTAGGTGAAAGATGAGACTTAAACCAGTATGTAATTCAAAATACAGCAAAAAATAAACTTACTCAATTAATCCATAAGGAGTAGCTGGACTAAAGCTGTTTGAAAAGTGAGTTCTATCATCAGACAGACTATATGACCAATGAAGAAATAAAATCCTGAAATAATCATTAACCAGTAGAGGTTAAAAAAAATCTCCAAATGGGTACACTTTCCTAGATGTAACTGAAACTGTGTTTGCAACATTATTAGGCCCTTACATATTCAGAGCAAAGGTCTCATAATAAACTCTTATTCATATTATCCTATATTATGCCATGAGATATTACATCTTGCATGTATTTAAGGGGTATTGTAATCACATCAATCTCCAGTCTTTCGTAAAGTCTAAAGGGCACGTAAACATTTACTTATAATGGACCTATAATGGCATAAGATTTTTGTTTTAACCCTTCCATTTAGATTTCTAATAATTCATTTTTCTTATGAAATTCATGAGTAGTAACTGCACCCTTTACTACTTCAGCATCCTTTTGGACCATGTGAGATGCTTATGGCAAGATTGCAGCTCTTTATTAGACATCAGTTGACCTGGGGATCATATCCACCTCAGAAATAACTTAAGTGAATGAAATTATGTCTGCTACTATGAGAAAAACCTAGACAGTTCTGATGAGAGAGCATATAGATGGCCAGGTTTGGGGAACTGCATTACTGTTTGAATCAGCTTAAATGATCATACAACCACCCTCTTGCATCGACACAGCTTGCAGATTTATGCACTGTGTAGCAGAAAGGCAAACTTATCGCAGTTCATCCACTATCAAGTGTTTGGAAAAGATAAGAATGCATTTGCATTTTTAATAAGGGTTCAATATCTTGACCTCTTTACAGATGCTATATTGACAAACACAAATTACAGCTGCAAACATTCACTTTCTCTAGGCTAACTACAGATAGTTTTGGGATATATTTCTCTAGTAAAGGTCAAGTGGTATATGGCACCAATTGACATAGGTGAGTAATTACACAGTATGAAAATTTATATTAATTCTTTGATAGAGTATTTTAATATATCCTACAACCTCCTGGGTCATAGGATTACAAGCTTTATTTGCATTCCAAGGCCATCCTGTCAGTAAAAGATATCACTAAAAAGGGATTGTTAGTAGACGTTCACAACAGAGGAATTAATTTTCTCCATCCCTTCTTTTCCTCCTTCTTCTGCCCTCATTAGGCAAAGGTGAATGGAAGACTGCAATGATTAGCATTTATTTTCTCAATTACCTAACTATTAATGATAGCAATGGATTAGATTTGGGCAGACTTTTATATGGCTATCTGCTTTGTTTAGTTAACAGATGCCTGCCACTTGACCAAATGCCTTTATTCAAAATAAGTATATTAAAATGAATATATGATATTCTGATAGAAAAACAATCACAAAAAGAAGACAATATCTAAGACACTATAAATGGCCTGACAGTGAATATTTACCTTTAATTTCTTATATGTAAATATCAAAATACTACTTTCTTACTTCAAAGGTACCTTAATAAAGTGATGTTAATCTCCTGAGAAGCTAAGCTGATATGAAGAATTAGCAAATAAGAAAGACTTCCAGGAATTTTATATTAATTAAGCATTTAGTTCTGAGACACTCAGGAATGTACCTGAAGCACTGAGTTCACATGATTTCTTTAGTCTGTACTCGCAGTTGTATGGGTCCCAAGTTAAACACTGATCATCTACTTTAAAGGTGTCAGCTTCTTATACTGCATTACTACTGAACATTATCCATCCCTTCTGAAATACATCTCAATTCGATAAACAAGGCAGCAAGTCTTTTGAAGGATTTGTTAGGTCACAGTGGATAAAGGCATTTATCGAAATTCTGTGCTGACATATACAATACACAACTACACTGAAGGATTTGTAATTGCATCAGCTGCAACATTTTGTTCCTTGTGTGTTTTACAGCAGCTATTTCAAAAGTGCAACAATAAATTCCTTTAGAAGTTTCCATGGAAAACAGGAACCGAAGAGGGAGATTGTACACTACTCTTTCCATATGGTTAACATATTTACAAGTCTATTATACACGATATTATGTTGCAGGATACTGACAGTTATATGTAATTCTCACTCATACTAATGCTTTGTTTTTATACCAAAGGTATAAAAAGTGGAAGTAATTCACTGCTGACAGAATATACCGTAGGAGACTAGACTATGTTTTGCTATAATGAAAACTAACAGCTGGATATGACTTGTGAAATTTAAGTAACTTGTACAGGATGTGTTTGAAAATAAATGTGTAAATCAGAATGTGATATTTTATTACAGCATAAAACTTGCCTTAATGTTACCTACTATACTATTACAGACAATATTTAAAGCTCTTAGTGAGTGCTGTTTAACATACCTGTAGCTGAACAGAAAACTTGATAATATTCAGGAAGGCTAATTAATTTTGAGACAATTCAGAATAGCACTAACAATGAGATTCTACTGAGAGTGGATAAAAACAAATTTCAGGACTTTATATTCAGCATTTGCAAACAACATATTTTTTCCTTAAACTTCTATCTTTTAATTTCTAGATTTTTCCTCAGAAGGGAAATCATTCTGTATTCTGTTTTATATTTGTCTTCTACCTTATCATTTTATTTGCATTCTCAAACATTCATATTTTACATTAAAAACTTTGTACAAATATTTCTAATTGTCTTCTCTCTAGATAATCATCTTCATCTAAGAGGATACATCAAGTTCTCTAGCTTAGAAGAAGACCTAAAGTAATTAGGACTGTAACTCTTTTTTAAAAACAACAGGATTTGATAACCTTATCTCGACTTTTTTGAAAATCTTCATCAGAAGATTAATTTCATTTTAATACTACTGCATCTACTTAATGTACTATGTATATCAAATTTTTGTTCTTGCTCACATTGACTGAAATCTTTTTTCACATTTCACACTTCTGTTTTCTGTTTTACATCATATTTCCTGTGTCTGCCCACGTATTTTACCTGTTCTCTCTAGATTTCCTTTTCATTTAGTTACAAAGCACGATGGCAAGCGTGGATGCAACTTGTGTACGTACACGTGCTGTAGCAGGGAGGAAGACATGCTCAGGACTTTTAGGCCAACTCAGAGAAACATTTCTAAGGCTCAGTGCTCTCAGCTACACCCCAAATGAAATCACAAACCAAGTCTCTGTCCTTTTACAACTTGCAAGGAATGATTAGACAGATATCTTACTGGTGCAATGAAAAATGTTTCAGCTACAGGCACCCCCTGCCCACCCAAAAGAAAAGAAAGAGAAGAGGGGAGGAGAGGGGAGGAGAAGGGAGGGAAAGAGAGGATAGTGGAGGTGAGGAGAGGGGAGGGGAGGGGAGGGAAGGGGAGGGGAGGGAAGGAAGAATCCTCACATACTCAAGTTCATACTGAACTATAGACTTAGAACTGCAAAAAGTGAAGTTAAATTGCAAAGTTCATTCAGACTTGCGAATCAGTGAAGCAAAACCTGATGCTTCAAGCCTTTTCCCTAGTCCTACACTGAGCCTCCCTATCCTTTGGATATTTGTCCTGCTAAGTTATTCTATCTTTGGATGCTTTTTATTGCCAACACACTTAGTTTTTGTTTAATTAAAGATGCCAAAATTTTTCTGTTGCAAGCTTTTGCCTCGCTTCAGGCTGTTAAACAAAGATGGCAGGCAATGTCCACAGTATAGTGCATATTACTGTAGGTATCAGAAATTTTTATCTGTAAGGTAACTATTCATAACATATGAGAAACTGTGTAAACTTAATCCAAGTCACTGCTACAGTAATAACTTATTTGGGGGAAAATATTTCAGTGCACTATCTGAAATATTTCAAAAATGCAATAAAACAAGTCTCAACATTTCCTGTCAATATCTGTGCTTTTAGTGAAATACAGGCATAATCATTAATGTCTGGTTATCTGACTTGGAAGATGACAAACCTTACGCATAGCTCTGAAAGGACTCTTGGGTGTCCAAATGTCCTTTCCAGTTGGTAAGGAAGGTTTCAGGTAGGAGGTTTGAGGTCTCACCTGATCTGAGACCATCACAACAGTATTGACGAAGCCTCTCTCTCGACCACTTACTTGGCTGGCTAATAATTTTAAATAGCATTGGTCTGTATGCTGATACAGGTTTTTGAATTAATTCAGTTTCCTCCCTTTGACCTCTGTCAAGGTGTATACAGGCATACCTCGGAGATATTGCAGGTTCGGTTCCAGACCACTGCAGTAAAGCAAATATCACAATAAAGCAAGTCACACAAATTTTTTGGTTTCCCAGTGCATATAAAAGTTATGTTTACACTATACTGTAGTCTATTAAGTGTGCAATAGCATTATGTCTAAAAAACCAATGTACATACCTTAATTAAAAAATACTTTATTGCTAAAAAATGCTAACCATCATCTGAGCCTTCAGCGAGTCGTAATCTTTTGCTGATGGAGGGTCTTGCCTCGATGTTGATGGCTGCTGACTGATCAGGGTGCTGGTTGCTGAAGGCTGGGGTGGCCGTGGCAATTTCTTAAAATAAGACAGCAATGAAGTTTGCCGCATTGATTGACTCCTCCCTTCACGAAGGATTTCGCTGTAGCATGCGATGCTGTTTGATAGCATTTTACCCACAACAGAACTTCTTTCAAAACTGGAGTCAGTCCTCTCCAACCCTGCCGCTGCTTTATCAACTAAGTTCACGTCATATTCTAAATCCTTTGTTGTCATTTCAAAAATGTTCACAGCATCTTCACCAGGAGTAGAGTCCACCTCAAGAAACCACTTTCTTTGCTTATCCATAAGAAGCAACTCCTCACTCATTCAAGTTTTATCATGAGATTGCAGCGATTCAGTCACATCTTCAGGCTCCACTTCTAATTCTAGTTCTCTTGCTGTCAGCCTGTTCTTTGAAGTTTTGAAGCCAGGCATGGACTTCTCCTCTCTAGCTATGAAAGTCCTAGATGGCATCTTCTTCCAATACAAGGCTGTTTCGTCTACATTGAAAATCTGTCGTTTAGTGTAGCCACCTTCATTAATTCTCTTAGCTAGATCTTCTGGACAACTTGCTGCAGCTTCTACATCAGCACTTGCTGCTTCACCTTGCATTTTTGTGTTATGGAGATGGCTTCTTTCCTTAAACCTCATGAACCAGCCTCTGCTAGCTTCAAACTTTTCTTCTGCAGCTTCCTCCCCTCTCTCAGCCTTCATAGAAGTGAAGAGAGTTCGGGCCTTGCTCTGGATGAGACTTTGGCTTAAGGGAATGTTGTGGCTGGTTGGATCTTCTGTCCAGACCACTAAAACTTTCTCCATACCAGCAATAAGGCTGTTTCGCTTCCTTATCATTCGTGTGTTCCCTGGAGTAGCACTTTGAATTTCCTTCAAGGACTTTTCCTTTGCATTCACAACTTGGCTAACTGTCTGGCGCAAGAGGCCTAGCTTTCGGCCTCTCTCGGCTTTCGACATGCCTTCCTCACTAAGCTTCATCATTTCTAGCTTTTAATTTCAAGTGAGAGATGTGCGAGTCTTCCTTTCAATTGAACACTTAGAGGCCATTGTGGGGTTATTAACTGGCCTAATTTCAATACTGTTGTGTCTCAGGGAATAGGGAGGCCCAAGGAGAGGGAGAGACACGGGGGAACGGTTGGTTGGTGGAGCAGTCCGAACACACACATTTATCGATTAAGTTCGCCATCTGATACGGACGCGGTTCGTGGCGCCCCAAAACAATTCCAAGAGAAACATCAAAGATCACTGAGCACAGATCACCATAACAGATAAAATAATAATGAAAAAGTTTGAAATATTGCGAGAATTACCAAAATGTGACAGAAACACGAAGCGAGCACATGCTGTTGGAAAAATGGTGCCGACAGACTTGCTCGATGCAGGGTTGCCACAAACCTTCAATTTGTGAAAAACGCAATATCTGCAAAGCGCAATAAAACGAAGTACAATAAAACAAGGTATGCCTGTAATTAACTTTGCAGAGGATGAATCAACACTACATTAGTAGTATTATTGGACTCTTTTTTTTAATTTTTAAGCTGATTTTAGATAGCTAACCTTAACACTACATTAACACATACTTTTCCATTCAAACGCAAGAACTGTACACAAACAGTAACAAAGCCAATTGACAGAACAGGATAAAATTTGACATTTGGGAAAGTATGGACTGATACGAAATCACATTTTTAGACTGGAATAAAATTTGGACTTTAATAGAAAGAATAAATCAACCAGCATATATTCTGATATTTCATTTTGTGCCCTACAGCACAGCATCTGCGTACAACCTAGCATTTTACTAGAAAACAAGGATCAATTTTCAGTAAACACAAGCAGTTAGAAATATGAAAACCACTTACAGAAAAAGGAATTACACATTCTGGAAACATTAAAAAGCTATTAAAAATTAAGTTTCCCAAGTAGCTTTTAAAACTTGGCTCAAATGAGAGAGTTTCAGTTTTCTTCTGTTCAGCCCACCCAATAGCAGATGTATGGAAGAAGACTCTCTGTTGGACCAACAGAGGCCTTGAACATTGATTTAATTTTCCAAGATTTCAAAATTCCTTGAAATAATTTTGTCATTTTTTGGCCACAATATCTTCCTCTATTCCCTGATAATATGTTTCAGCATTTCAGATTTTCAACCGTGAGATAAAATAGACATCTACTATTCACTATGTTATGCTCATTTAGTTCCTCTAGAGAAAGAGCAGCATTTTTACTGAGATACTGACAAAAAAGATGGAAAGGAAAAATGAATGAAGTAACAGCTTCAACCACTTCCCTCATGTGCTCTTAACAGTCTTGAAAATTTTGAGACAGGATGAGGGTCTATACTGGATAACTGGTTGCGCATGATACTGGTGGGGTCTCACTGGAGAACCTCAAAATGAGCAAGATGTTCATTATGCTCCAAGGTGTATTTTTCAAATAAATTCCTGCCAGTCTGGGGCTTAATGATGAAGTTTGGATTCACTGATCCAGGACAGAGCTCCCAATAAGGTCAAGAGTACTCCCTGACTGATGGATTTACTTGAAGGCTATAGACCCAATGGCCATCAATGCCTTTAATGTCAATGTTTCAGTGTTTTGGAACACTGTAGCCCAAATTCACTGCTGTCATATATGTGCCTAACTTCAGTGAGATCAGCGGACTTCCATGCAATTTTCAGTGGCTAATTTGTCACCTTGAAAGACAGAGTACCTGTTGAAACATGACTGAATTTTGTAATGTCAACCATTAATGACATTTACAAGGCAGGAAAAACACAAAATGAGATTATATAGTAAGCAACATCACAAAAATTAAATATTGTTCATGCTAGTGGAACATCTGTGTACAGAGAGTAATGACAAACTGAATTCAGTCATGCTTGAAGGTTATTATAGCTAATTTTCTCAGAAATGTAAGGTTTTTTTTCTCTTCAGTTTTAATCTATACTTCTCTCTTAGAACTCACAGTCAGAAAGGAGTTTTGAATCAGTTTACTGTCTCAATAAATGGATTTTAAAATCTTCATTCTTAAACCCATGAAAGTTCTGGCAGCCAGCACTGGCACATAAATTGTCCAATCTCTTTCAGGTGTGTGGGCTAAAGAATAGGAACTTGACTTGTCAGCTGTACTCTGAAGAGCGATGATCGAAAGAGTTTGAATTTTTATTTTGTTTGATTGTAACTGCAGGGTTAAACCAGGGAATTTCAATGAAGAAACAGCTCTTGAAGATGCGCTTAACTTGAAACTAATGCTATTACCTCTGTTCTTGAATCAGGGCCTTACTGTTCCTCTCCTGAATTATAAAGAGCCTCAAATTAGAATCCTTTTGTTGCACCCACATTTCTGAAATGTTTCTTGTCAATCATTTGTTGTAAAATGAAGAGCAATAAGTCTTAACAGAAAAGTTTGGCAAAACTAAAGGCATTCTCCATGTATACATTTTTTTTTTTGTTTGTTTCTTCATTCCTCGTCTCAAGCTGTGTGACTCTGGAAGCTATTCAGACTCATTTTATCATATCACTGTCTTGTTAGAAAGAAACAGACAGTTATGGAAGCACCATTTTATATTTACTATATTGGTACAATGTAGCCACTCTCAGCTTTTCTCCTGCTGCCCCCCACCCCGTATAATTGGAGTAATCATCAATAATATTATAGCTATTTGTTCAAACTTGAAATATAGAAATGTGCTACTATCCCAACATTTGTCCTTTTGAACTGGGCATTACTAATAAACTTTTTTTCTCTGAAGTTATTAAATTACTAAAAGTAATATGCATAATCTACAAAATCACATTTCTTGTCGTTAGTCAAGCTAGCATGCAGTTAAATGTATTTCCCTAACCCCCAAGCTGATAACATATACTACGGGCAAAATTAAACAGATGGATTCTTCCACAGACTTAAAGGGACACTAAATTAAAGGAAAAAAATTAGAAATAATTTTTGGATGAGGATTCTTAAAAAGCTGAGCAACTTCTATCAGATTTTGCTTACCTTTTACTAAGAGTTTTGCATGTACATCTCTGTCTAAAACTGTTTCTTTTCTCTTCCTTTTTTTAGTTTTTGTTCTCATGATTTTTCTTTTTTGTTATACATATGTTCTGATCCTGCTGCAAAGACCAGGTATATGTGGCAGGATGAAATGGTCTCCTTGTGTCAGTATAGTCAAACACAAACAAATCTGATTCAAAAAATTCTTCACCCTTCAAAGAGAATAAATCCTGCACATTATATACATGTGAGCCTCCCCGAACCTCTACTCATATGGAAGAACACTTCAGAACTAGAATTAAAAGGGTGAGTCATACCTGCTGAGCTTTTGTTATGAGGTGCCAAAGCACTCACACGTTAGTTGTATTTAGCGGGCATTTTCTACTTTTTTCCACAGGTCTGTAAGTGCTAATGTCTTTTCCTCTGATAGACAGTTGAGGATTCTAGTACAAGAAGATGAATCTAATTAACTTCTTGCATGTTTACAGCAGATGGTTCCTCAAAAAATCTAAAGTTTCCTGAGAGCTTTGGACCTACTGCTTGAGGAGACTGCTTGTGAAAAGCTTTCGCCCTACTACACAAGTGCAGCATAGATGTCATGTACTGTGGGTATCATGTGTGACCTTCTCTTGATGAAAAGACGAATACTGCTACATGGAGGGGCAGTCACTGAAACATAAGAACAACTAAATTTCATTTCATCAAGAACAGAACTATCAAACGTCCACAGTCTCCCAAATAAGTGCAAAATTCTTCTTAATCATCAAGCTAAAGAGGACATGTCAAAGAAAGTGAAGGTAAAACATTCTTACTCTTGTGGCAAAAGACTAACACATATAAATGCCTTAAGTCTATCATTCACATTCTGGGTGAAATATTTTTTCTTTCTTTTGAATTGCATGATGCCTTCACTTTTGCTTTAATTTCCATACTGGACTTTGACAGCTAGAAATCTTAAGAGGGTCTACATACTAACAGAGGGTTAACAATGACAGTACTGAAGAGACATTTTCCTGGATAATCATTTGTTCAAATGAGGGCACCATAAAATAAGTTATTTGCAGCTTTCCAAATTAGATCTCTAAGATAGAAACATTCAAATCAAGAATTATTTGGCAATGGACTTGAATATCTTTCAGAGGATGCTGTCACCTAACAAGACAGTTTGGCCTTTTTTAAACAGGAAAAGATCTGCTCTGTTAATAAAGCAGGAGAAGGAGAGAAGACCGAATGAAATTGTTCTAGAAACCCAAAATGCTAAGTTAAAAACCCAGGGGCTTCAAAACTGAGGAATATAGTGGGGGAAAGGTTAATTTCTTTTGTATATTTGTATCCCATTTTGCTTGGTCTAGTTTCAGAAATCACTTTACAAAATCTGAGCTGAAAATTTTAAAATACAATTGCTGTCTTCAAGGAATAGTTAGTTTTAGTTTCTATTTGCCTACTCTTTAAAAGATCTAGATACAGCACAAAATTCATAGTTAATTTTTTGCACTGGAAAAATGCTCCTTACATAATATCAAATAGTCCTGAAAAATGACACCTTCCATCATTTCCAGACTAGTTTCAACTATGTAGCTATATGGAACATCAGCCAACATTTCCCTTCAATTCAGAGTAAGAAATATAAAGCTCTTATCTTCAGCAAGGCATTGTAAACCAATAGTGGAAAAGGGCCATTGAGTTTTACTCTTTTCTTATAGTCTACTCTATTGCTCAAGATTTTAAGCACAAAATGTCTTATTCCAGCAAAGAAAAGAAAAACATTTACGGAAAATTTTAAGATAAAGTTTTAGACACTTTCTTTTTTTACAATTTTCTACTTGTTCTTTTTTCCCTTTCTTCTCTCATTCCTCTGTACTTACAGAGTTCATTTCCCCTTCTTTTTATGGAAAATGAAGCCCACGCAATTCCATTTTTTGCTTCGTCTCCTACTGTTATCAAGGGCGGCAATGTATGCAGCTCTGGAAATTTTGTAGTTTGAATGCTGGGTGGGAATACGGTGGGAACCATAAAATATTTTGGTAAGAGCTGGGAAAATAAGAAACAAATATGTTTTCTTTAAACTTCATTCCAAAATAGAGCACTGAATTGCTTATTATTTTGAGAAGCTAAATAGGTTTTCTGCTCAGAATATGTAAGGAGTGATCAAATAGTTCAATTACTGTCAGAATCTAGATGCACATGCAGGGAATCCAGGTGCACAGCACAGTTTTGAGAATGGATGCTTAAAATTAAGTCTGTGGTAAATAATCTATTTTTGCTTCAACATGTCACCAATACTTAATTTCTTTTGATTCGCAGTAACATTCAAAGAGCATCATATGTTAGACTTCAAAACATTCTTTCAAGTACTACCTTTCAAGTTCTTTCCAAATAGTTTTTGCGTGTGAGTGTGTATGTGTGTGCCTGTGTGTGGAGGGGCATATTGGCAATAAGCAAGATACTGGAAAAACCTTTAGGATTAAGGGGCTTGTACTGTATCTAAAAAGAGTTATATTAGAATACGCATTTTGTTAGCATGAGATAGTGATTTTCTCTGCCAGTTTAGGGATTCTTTTCAAATTAAAGTAACCTTGACAAATTAACTATTTGAAAATCTGCAGACAGAATGGAGATACTAGTCACTTTGCTGACAGGCAAATTGTGAAGTAATGGGAAAAAAAAATCTAGCCAAATCCAGTAGGATAGGCAGGTTTATGTATTTCTATAAGTTGTTTACTAGGCTAGGTATTGGACAAATTCATCTTATTCAATTTGTAAAGAAGTACAAAAGGTTCAAAATATAATGTCAGTACCAGCTTTGTAGTGAAAAAATCGTGTCACGGTCCTTACACCATTCAGACCGCTTCTGCCTGCTGATACTATCTGAGCAGTCACTCAGGTAGACTTGTAGCACAAGGCACCTTTTCTTGATCTCCTGCACTATCAAGTTTCTGTATCACTACAGTCCCTTATTAGCGGATGTGTAGTAACACCATGGAGAGGGAATATGCCAAGAAAAGCTATGCATCAAAAAACACATCCAAGTTGTTTTAAGCCACTGAGGAAAAGCTCCCTCAGTCCTGTGCTTGGAAGTAAGAATTTTCCTCCCTTGTCTTTTGGCTCAAGAGGCAGCATGAAATTATACATGGCCAAAACTGGAGTAGCTTGCTCAAATGTAGAAACAGCAGCCTTATAAAGTACCAGTTACCAGTGCACCCATATCATGAGTGTTAAAGTGTCTTTCTCTTTGATTGTCTAGCAATAACAGTAGGCCTTTAAATTCAAGAATAATTAAGACTTGAGCCTGTTATTCCTGAAGTCAAGGGCAGCTTTGTTTTGCCTCAGACTAAACTGTGATTTAGCAATTGTTGGAAAGCAACAAGCAGCTGCGCGCCAAGTAATTCATTTGCCATTTGGAAAAAAACGATCGTCATATCCCTTTGTCATCCGTAGCACGTTTGAACTCTCAGCAGGCAGTTAAGTGCCCACAAGGCTGCCCAGGTTGCCCACTGTGGAGTGGGACTGGAGGCTGGGCCTCCCCAGCGGGAGCCCTGGGGCCATCTGTCAGTGGTCCCTCTCCGTGCCCTTCCAGGGCTCCTCTGGCCACAGCAGCAGCAGGGGCAAGGAGGCAGGTGGAAGAGGAGCCCCGGCAGGGCACGGAGAGGGACTGCTGATGGCCAGCCTCAGGGATGGCCAAAAGGAGACACAGCAAGTAATAGTGGGGGGAAATGTTCAGAGCTTCCTACATCTCAGGTGCTGAGGTGGCACCAAGCAAGCCCAGAAGGACTAATTTACTGTTCCAGGACACGGTGGGAACCATGTTCATCTCTCTCCAGTTCTTCCTAGTCACTTGGAGCTTTCTATATTTAAAAGATAAGTATTCTAGCTTATATTGAGTTTAAAAGCCTATATGGTCTTCTTTGGGGAGCTCATTTTAAGGAAGAAGACTAAGCATATTCGTCTCACTCAAGATCCTGTCACAACTTCCTA
Organism: Apteryx mantelli; assembly: GCF_036417845.1. Taxonomy (NCBI): domain Eukaryota; kingdom Metazoa; phylum Chordata; class Aves; order Apterygiformes; family Apterygidae; genus Apteryx; species Apteryx mantelli. The sequence goes on along the minus strand of NC_089979.1, from coordinate 90,246,542 downwards.
TAATGTACATCTTTTATCAGCCGGATAACTTCAGTAATACCAATATTCTATGCTGATATATAGTTTTCAAACCAACTATCACATAATAGTTGGTTTACTGCCTTTTCTTCCTCAAGTAAGCCAAACTCCCTGCAAAAGCAAAAATGGGGTGGTGGGTTCTGATAAAACAAAATTTGGAGTCCTGGGGCAGTGACATTTTTTATTTAAAAGGACCTTTCAGAAAGATTTTATCCTGTATTTGCATTTCCGTTCCACCATTCTTGGCGATAGGCTACTACTATTATGAGTCATTTGCATGTCCTAACAGTTTCGATTTTTCTGCAATTTTTCAAAAAAGAATTCAGGTAGCATATTGCTAAAGATCTCTTAAACCGCTAAAATATCCTTTTCACAGAGCTGAATAAATGAAAGCCAACCAAATGTTCTGCATTAACTCTAACAATCCTGGGATTTGGCAGCATTGTTTGAATGCACTTGCCATTTCAAAATAAAACTTTCCAAGTGTATTTAAGCAGAACAGATTAAAAAAAAAAAGGCAAAAATGTTTAAACTTAACATTTGAACCATGTACCACTCAGAAAAAATTCCTAGAAAATATTTTTACAGCTACATTCAGGTTTTTGCCAGGCCCTGTTTTGCCTCCCCCCCCAAAAAATTTTTTTTTGTTTCTGACAAGTATATATTAAACTAAGTATCAAAGTAAATTTTACTGTATAAATAGCTTGAAATTATTTTCTTGACTATGGAATAACCTCCAGTTTTTCCTACTTGCTCCTTTCCAGTGCATCATTAATCTCACAAGATAAATAAATAAATAAAAAGTACTGAGACACCCATTGCAGGTCTTCACTGAACATGCAAACAGTTTTGATTTCAAGGAGACTTCATGCTTTTACTTAAGCGCTTTGTGCCATGTCATCATCCTATACTCCTTTTTGTTCTTTCTGGTTATCTTTTTGCATGATGAAATATTCCTAAGTGCTGCTCTTCCAGTAAACAGATTCTAACACCTGTCAGAGTTCCTGTTGATCACAAATGTCCAATATTGTCCTAAAACATTGTCAGAATAACTGGAAATCTGTCTTTAAGATAATTAGTCAATGGCAGGGAAACAAAGGCAAGAGAAAATATGAAAATAAACAAATCTTAATAGCAGCTTGGCTGCTATTAAGCAGTGCCTTTGGCTGGGGTGAATGCCAAAGAAACTTTGAAGCAGAAAAATACTCCAGCAGTTCCCTGCAGACTCCCTGCAGAATGTCCCCATTACACACACAAAGTCTTACAGAAAACCTTGCCTTGATTAGAGTAATGAGGTCCACAAAGACATCACACTAAATATCCATTCTGTTATGCCCAGGAGGCAAGTCATACTGGTCAGTAAGTGCCAGAAGAGATACAGTTCCACCTCTGAAAGTGCCATTTGAAGCATGTCCAGAGCTCCATAAATCTTCAGTTATGACAGCTGCGAATGGAAGCCCATCAGGACACATCAACCCACACCAGCAGTGAAAAAACACCCAGTGCTTTCCCATTGCTACAATGCACAAGAAATACGCAGGAGTTACAGTTTGCCCACAGCAGTTGCGGGCATCACAATCAATTTGTAGTACTCTAACTGCTCAGAAGAAACTTGCTTTAAAAAACTTTTTGCAGAATTATGTTTCTCCTCCAAATTTACTACTCCAGTGTTGGACTTGGAGTGCTAGTCCTAAACAATGAAATAGTCTGTAGAGAAAAGTGCATGCTGATGTTTAGGTGAAAATACTAAGTGTCACAACCTTGGCGTTCCTGAATAGAGAAAGCTAACAGTGGAACAAGGCACAGAAGATTATTTTCAATGGATTTACAGTTTAGAAACAATGGATTTTGATTTTAATCTCTTGGAGGAATCTCTAGAACTAAATACTCAGCAGAGGAAAGCAGGGACAGGGAGGGAGGGGGATGGAAAAGTGCTCATTGTCCTTTGTTTTCTGGTGCATGCGCTTGGGTGCATTCTCTGCCTAAAACATGGCAGGGAATGGGACAGAGCTGACCAGCTAAGCATCATTTCAGAAAATGAAGTTGAAGACCTTTTACTGGAGCAAAAATGGAGTGTTGTGAGCATCCCTGGCAGTCTTCGAGGGTTTCAGAACAGGTTCCCCAAGGTGTAAATATTATTAAAGAGGGTTTTGTAAGCTTGGTATTTGTGGCTTTATAAGATGACTTCTGCCCTAGCAGCTGCTAAGAAAGAGAAGTTGGTAGCTGCTCCCTGGTGAGCTGAACAGCCATGGCCCATCTTCGCATAGGGAGGCTTCAATATCACTTTGGTATTTTGTTTTAGATCACATGAATGGAGAGGCGTCAACTTGTGCCAATCCTAGGGTGAGCACCTGTGCCGGACTACGTAAATTTAACATTGATGTCCTGTTAATGCTTTACAGAAACCTCTTTGTTGGAGGTATGTGGAGTGTCAATAAGGACAAGGGAGGAGTCCCTGTCCTGACCTGAGCATTCAAGGGTTGACTCGGTCACTGCAAGATCAAGAAATGGATTAACAGAGGCACACACGAGGTATCATCTGGTTTTCTCTCTAGCATTCCCTGCATGGCAGAAGAGGGAGGAGTCTATGGACAGTGATTCTCTGTGAGAAGAAAAGGAATCCTTTTGCTGATAAAAACACATCCCAGGAGCCTTAAAGTTCTTAAAAACATTTCCTTTAGATTTGCTGAGGAACAGATATAAGCTACTCTGCCTACCTGCACTTGAAAGAAAATGGCAGTGTCTGAAACTGAGATTCATGCCTGTGTTGTCAGTGATTGACAAGTATGGTCTGCTCCAAGATTGTACAGAGCAGAGATTATGTGTCATAGATCTGTGGATAAACAGCATGGACAAGCATGATTATACTTGTCTTTATTTTGCTGTTGTGAATTTTTTAACAGTTGTTGACCATTTCATGTGTTGGAGAAGATGTCCCAGTTGGAGTCTTTGGAGGCATATCACGAAACTTACTGGCTGAAACAGTAGCAAAAATGTATTTTCTAATCATCATATATAGGATACAGAGATTAGATTTCTCAGTAATTATCAGGGCCTGGAACACACTCCTCTGCTAGCAGTTTAGCTCTCTGCACTCCAGGCCAACTCTGTGATAGATAGGGCTGTCTGAGATGCCTTGACCAGCCTTGGAGCTTTTCAGAAAAGGCTGGAAGAAGACTCAGTGGCTTCCCCTCCTCTGCTCAGGAGTGGCTTTCAGGCTGCGGTTGTCATGCTTGGCCTCCATCTGAGCTATGCTGCAACTGCCCTGCAGCTGTGCCTGTGCCTGGCTATGTACCCTGCTGATCCAGACCTGGATCCTAACCCACAGACTAACTTCCCAGTTTGACCCAGGACCTGCCTCATCGTTAAGGCCTTGCCTGGTATCTCTGGACTCAGGCTGACCTGGTTGCTGTCTCTGACCTGATCTTGACCCAGACTCGCTGACTCACATTCCTGGCTGAGACCTGCCAAAACACCACGGATTTGTCTGGTGATCTGAACTCTTCACTGAACCTTGCTACCATCACCAGACCTGCCCTGCTTGGGTACTAAGGGACAGGCCCTGGCTCTGCCAGGGGTGTGATCCCCCTGGGTCCCTGTCTCTTAGGGAGCAGCCAGCCCCTGCTGCTCCCTGACGGCGATGCTGGAACTAGGAGAACAGACCGGATGCGAACAGAATAGAGACTTGGCACCACATTAGAGCCCTGCAGAGCTGGAAAGGGAATCCAAGAGCATCCTGTTAAGTGGTAAGAAATACTATTTTGTACTCACACACTGTAGCCTTTGTAAAGGATGCTGGCAGAGCAGCAAAGCAAAAGCTCTTGAACAGCCATTTCAAAAGCAGAATTTATACTCCTTCAGCTTGACATTGAGGAAAAAAGTACCTTAGCTGCCTGCAACTGTTGGTGATGTGGGATGACCATGCATGACAGGAACAGGCTCCCAATGCATTGATTATTCCGATGACAAAGGCAGACTTCTGGGGATTAAATTTTATTACCGGGCCAGTTTAAAAGCAATTGAACATAACCAGTGAATTATAGTATCACCATCTGAATGACATCAAAAGCAAAATCCATACACAAGAAAACTTAGCAAGACTTCCTCCAGTCTGAGTGAAACTTAACATTAATGGGAAAATACATTGATTTTGACAAATAAACAAATGATATGCTATAACACATTATACAGACATGAACAGAGCTTCCAAAAAACTGTTCCATTCAATTAAAACATTTAGGGTGCTTTTAATTCTTAACGGAGAAAGTTTTTTGTAGGATAAGGAATCATCTAGAGGCAGCATGGTCTTCAGCATCAACTGAGAACACTCAGTGCCTTGCAGGATCTAACTTTTACTTTAGATTATGTAACCCATATCCTGACATTGGCATTTGCCAGATTTGTGTTTTCTGACTAGTCTTTGTGAAATGCCAATTTTAAAGTTGTCCCATACCTGAAAACAGAATATATTCTTCTCTTCCTTCTGTTAGTTCAGAACTTAACATACAACATACATCAAGTCCTGGGATTTGATATGGGAATCAAAACACATTTTTCCCCACAGTGGTGGTAGGAATGCAGAAGTTCTTAGGACCATGGCTTGATAGGGGAAGAAGGGTGAAATCAGAGAAAACATGGGGCAACTAATTGTCGCTTATACCTTTTCTCCAGAGCACATTCTGTGGGCCATTGAGAGACATCTCTTAGCCCACTTTGGCTATGTAAAGCTAGCCAGAGCCACAGGTGCAGAGTGCTAGAAACAGCTGCTAAGGTGATTTTGTGGAGTACTTCTCATATTCTCCTCATGGAACAGTCTATAGCTCCTCCACTACTGTAATATAGCACAGCAAGTACAATGAAATAGTGTAGAGATGCCAAACTTCACTGAGATTGGTGTTTCTATGGTCAGGGAAGAAATGAGAAGGCTTAGCTGGTGGAAAACAAAGATACATCAGTCACGTGGGAAAGGTGGCCCCTCGGCCCCAAAATGCGAACAGTTCAAGCACTTGGGCAGCAGTTCAGCAAAAGGGAATGTCTTAAACCTTGCCACAGTAGATTTTGGGTTATAATTAAAACTTTCTCCCTCCCCTTTACCTTTCTTCATCCCTCCCCTCAATCTAGGCATTTCAATTCCAGCTCAATAGAAACATTGTCTGCAGTTCAGAGCTGAATTAGCCTGACTGTGCTTTCCACGGCTAAAGCATAAAAAACCTAGATAAAGTAAGAGCCAGTATGTGCTAGGTTCCTCTTTGGAGAGTTAAGTATTGAGTATGAGCAGTCATCCCTGAATCACTTACTTTGTGTGAGTAAGCATCCTGAAGATTAATCAAACTATCAGAAGAAATCTGTACATGCACGAGGATTTCTTCCCACAAAGCACAGCAGTGGCTTTTTTTTTTAATTAATGCAGTCAGTCTGTCACTGACACTTACATTACTTTGTATTTTCACATAGAACCTAAAATATTTGTGGGTATTTACTCACATTCTTTGAGTTCAGTTTACTAATAAGTTAAGTTGAGGCCTCAACTGACAAATGACTCTTTTCTGAAAGATAATCAAAATGCATCTAAATGTAAGTACTTGCTCTACTGTACCAATATCAGACAAAATTATTATTATTTTTATCAGTCATTTAATACAATCATCCTCAACCATAATTTTTGCTGATAAATTCTACAACTCCTGCAAAGCATTTAGGTAGCAGCAGGAGGCTATTGTCATAGACTGAATACTGAATTCAACTGACTTCTCTTAAATATATCCAAAATATAATGAAATCACATATGAAATACCACTTTTCATTACATTGTAACTTAAAGGGTCCTTGACATTACACAACAATGGCTATTACTGCAAGGCTACATGAGCAGCCAGATCTATAGAAGACTCTCACAGACATACATTAGATCATTAAGAATTGATTGTTGAGAATATCTAACATAATACATCTATATTCATTTATTTCTATGTTTAATTTATTAATATTCTACATTGAATAGGAATTTTGAACTATCCTCACAGATACAGTCATCCTGTTTAGAGAATGATGCAAGTTCACTTCTGAGCATTATGTTCCAACTGGATTCTAACATTCAGCATCCTTGTCCTTTCCTTCACCTTCTTATCTTTCTTCTGTAGCACTATAAATATGAGATTTTTTACTAGTAAAAGGCCAGGGGCTTGGTACAGATCTGGCAGCACCAGACCTCAGGACGTGTCTGGGTCTGCCTCGGCCCGGGCTGATTTTAGCGGTGGCAGTGATTGCCTCGTGGCCAAGCACCTATTGCCTGGCCTGCATTAACTTTGCTCTGGGGATGTCCCAGGGGCCGGGACCAGCACCTGTGTCATCACTGCAGGGCAAACAGCCACCCGCTGGGGCGCCTGGACTGAGGGAGGGCAGTGTGCGGTGCCCAGCCTGTGCCTGGGAAGCAGGGAGAAGGAGGCAGGTTGGGATAGGAGAATGTATAACAACAGCCCCAAGCAGACCCCAGGACTGAGGAGAAAGGGACGCCCACTACAGACATCATGCTGCTCCCAGCGAAGACCTCAGGCTGCTGAAAACTCATACTAACCATCTTCCTTTTCTTCTTAAGAAAGGCTGACCTTGTCAGCCTTAGGACCCAAAGGGACATTGGAAGGATGAGCATAACAGCACAGTAAAGAGAGAGCTACCAGGAAGTTTTTTTGTATAACACTTTTAAGGATATTTTTAATGAGGTTTACCTTTATTAATTAGATAATATGGACTTCTAGGCTGTTAAAATATTTATTGGATTAACAATAATTTCCTGATTCCACATATATGGTGTGTTCCCTTTTGACAACATGATTTTGAGTGCAACATTCATTATTTCATGCTGAAACAGGTTTTCCCCATCTGTCATCTAGTGTCTACCCACTGTCTTTTGGCTCCCATCCACCTGCCCTAGTTCCTTTCACAATCTCAGGTAACTCTTCTTTATTAGATTTCAGTATACCTTTGGCTCCTGTGTTCACTCAGCCAGTCCTACTGCATCCTCTCCTGCTCCCAACTTACCCTGCTATTGCATCCCCAAGCTTCTCACTGTTAAACATCAGCTTACATTTCTCTGTCTCCTTCTGATTTCTAATTTCCCTCTGTTCTGTTCCTAGCTTCCCCTCTTCTCAAAAAATATTAACAAAATTCAAGGAGAATCAGACAAAAACAGCAGGAGAGGCCTGGAAGCTTGTGATTTTCACACAGCGCAGATCCTTCTGAAAGTGAGAAAAAGGCTCAGTGGTAGGCATCCACCTACCCCTGAGTCATCAATGGGATGCAGGGACAGGGTGTTCCCCCATCCCTTGGCAAAGTCACAGCTATCAGCATGGAGGTCCAAGATCCTAGGAAACACCAAGCTTGACTTGTGCTCTGAGGTGAGAAAGAGAAAGGACTTAGGAACAAGGAACTCATCGACAGACAAATTCTGTCCCATACTTTTTTAAAAGATGACATTCACTTATATTTAAAACCAAGTTTTCTCATAGTATCTAGGCATTACTACTCTTGCTATTTGAGCTGCAATTTATCCACATCCCTTTCTCTCACCTAAATCAGATTCTACACTTGCAATGTGCATGCCCATGTCATCCAGAGGGATTCAGCTTGAGAAAGTGGTAATTCTGCTTTTTTCAGCTTTGAAGAAAAAAAAAAAAGATGGCAGAGAAAGGAGATGGATATATGTCAGGAGCAGATATTTTTCAGTGAAAAAAGATGTAGAATGGAGGATTTGGAAGCCTCAAAGCAATTTTATTTGCTTTCAAGAATGGAGAAGGCTGTCATTACTCTAAGTACTACATTGAAACAGATTTATACTGGACGTTATAGTAAAAGACCAGGATGCAGGCTTGCAGATCTACATCCACACCTGCACTTCTGTCTGTTTGGAAAAGGTTTGCAGATCCCTAACTCTCTTAACACTACATAACTACCCCATTCTTCCCTGTTCCTTTAGGACCCTTCAAGGGGCCTGAAACTTCAGTGCCAGCAGGTGCACATCAGATATTAGTGCATCAGCCCTCAGAGAAAAAACAAAAATGCCCCAGACAGTGCACTGACTAGCTAACACAGTTGAGAGCACAGTTTCAGCGAAAGTTGTTCTGCATTGGAAACTCTTCCTTGATAGGTGATTCTCAGATAAGGCATAGTGTGGAGGTCTTTGAAAACATGAGTATAAAAGCCATGAGAAACAAGAGTAGGAGACCTGGACTCTAGGGCCCCATCAGGGGTCCTACATGACTGATGGGGCTTTAGGGCCCTTTATTTGCAGTTCTTCCTGGAAGGTTTTGCAAGATACCACACTGTGAGAAGTGTCATAGACACTTCTCCCTAGAGCTGGTTCCTGCATTTGGTGGAACGGACATGCCACAGTTGTCTTCCCTATAACAGATGCATAAACAGCATTAAATAAATCATGGAAATATTGTTACTTCCCACTATGTTCACTGCTTTTACATAACACTCACCTCTTAGTGATGCATATGGTAGCTAAGTATTGCTGTCAATCCTCTGACATGCCATGCAATTTTTATTGCAATGCTTAGGTACAGGATGATGAGAAATAATGAAGTGTCAGGGTTTGAATCTCTTTATTTTCGTTGAAGTTAGTCTCAGTATTATTTAATCAAATATTTTGTTTGGTTGTATCATTGTCATATAATCTGGAATAGTGAGCCAAAGTAATTGTTTTTATTTATGTTGTGATAAAATGACTTCAATAAAAATAATTACGTAGCTGCAGTACTTATATGCATAACATCATTAACATTTGTATATACACACTCAGCTATGATGTTCTCTACAGTGCAAGCAAGAAAACTTATCATCTCCTAATGGTGGCCTCATACCAAGAGGCAGTCAAAGCTCAGAACCAGGCAACTTGAGAGAAGCAGGTTTAAAGCACTGAAATTGCCTACCTAAGGATAATGTTAATGATGATAATGGTTTATACTATACTGCAGGGACATGTATAATTATATGCTGACTAGAATAAGAAAAGAAAAATGATAGTTGGCTCAGTTTTAATTTTTCAGACTTAGCTTTCTCTCTTGTTCAATTAGTTTGGGAAAAAATGTTAATGAGTAAGAGTTGTTCTGAAGTAAACTGCAGAAAGGTGTACAGATGCTTTGGGATTAAAGGAGGGAGCAGTCTTGGGACAATAAACATTCTGTGTCAATAGTACATATTTACACAAAAAGGCAGAAAACAGGGAAATGATCTACACAGGTTAACAGGCCCAGCTATGTTTTTCACTGCTCTGATTATGGAAAAAGGGAGAGCAGTTGTGGGGGGCTCGCTGCCCAGTCAGCGACAGCAGCTGATTCCAGCACCCACCTCTCAGTATGGGAAGAAAGCAGAGAGGCTCCTTGGGATGCTTATTCTTGAACTATTCATGATTTATTCTGTCCTGCTTATGCTGCTTGTGCAGCTGAGTGAAACTGGGAAGTGCAACTGAAAAAGGTCCTAGGAATGGACATGTGTCTTTAAGTTAGCAAAGGTTAGCTTGCTATATAATATGATATATGCAAATGCTATGTAAATAATGCCCATAGAAGTGGAATTTTTTTGTAATCCAAAAATATGATGATTCTAAAGCCGGTGCAATCCTTAAGCACTCTTCAAAGTACTGCATTGGTAATTCCTGGGTAAATCTCCATCACATAAATATACTTTAGTATGGCATGTCACAACCTTGCTGGCTGCATCCACATGGCTATTTTCCCCAGGGGAAAAATCTTTTCAGTTTCATAATTGGTAACCATGGAAATATCAGATCAGACAAGATTTCAGACACCAGATATGTTTATCAGTGAATTCACTTTCCCAAAGCATGTTTAATATAACAAACGTAATAAACATTAAGTAGATTAAAACCACAGACTAATCATCCTTGCTTTTAGTTATAGTCATCTGACAAAAACCCAAGCACTAAACCTGGATTGTCCTAGCCTGAAAGTTAACAACAACTGCAGGATAAAACTAAGACCAAAGGATTTTGCTTGGTATCTGCTTCTTTCTTGAATGCTCTAACACTGAGTTGGATGCATTATGCTATTGAACATAATGCATAAATGCTATCTGCTATCTTCTATTACAGTGTGTGTGTTCACCTCTCCTGGCTGCTGCACTCTGGGTTTAGAAGAACTACATGGAAGGATGAGAAGAAGCTTGTAGGGTGAGACAGACAGGAAGAAACGCAGAGAGGGGAGAGGTCCTGCTCAGAGAAGAAAACAGGTTGCAGCCACACTGTGGAGAAATCTCTGGGTGGGAAAGGAGGGGGGGAATCTTTGGGTGCCTAGAAGGATTGTAGGTATGAAATTATTCAACCCAGAAAAATCTCTGAAAACTGCTAGTGTACAAGCAGAGAGAAATAACTTATTGTACATGAACACAAAGGGTAGATTTTATTTCAGAACCTGTATTTTAATTTGTTTATGCATCAGCGCTGAGAGCTCCCAGTTTCCAGAATTAACATGCTCTGATTAGATATTCTTATTTTCTAACAAAATCTATATTTAGAGAGTGGAATACTTTCCTTCCTTTTGGTATGCTTATTTTAAAGTGAGAGTAGTTCCACCATAAGGCTCTGACTATATCATAGTTCCGGCAAATACATGCAGTGTTTTATTCTGATATTTTAAGAATTACTTTTTCTCTTAGAAAAAGCCAAGTGGTTTGGAAAGAAAGAGAAATGGGAGTTTTGTAAGGTATAGGTAGAAAACTACAATGCACAATTTTTATTTTTAAACATCTTTTAAATATGGATAGACAGAAATCAGTTAAAAGTAGAAAGAGAACTGACCTAAAACCAAAACTGATTCTAAAGATTTTGGAAAGATGAATACAAGAAGAATAAACTAAGTGGTACTTTTGCTACTATACCTGCCTGTGACTGCCATACTGATATATTACAGTTTGCTGTTGCATTCTGAAATTCTTCCATCTTTCTGAGAGGGTCAACAAAGAAAATAAGGACAGCTAAATACATGAAGACAGTTTGTGCATTTTTCAGGAAAGACCTCCACAAGACACCTGAAAACATGTATTAATTGCTGTGGATAAGCTCTTTCGAAAACACCCTGATAATTTGGGGAATTACAGTACATTTTTTAAACAGCGAAACATCAGCTGTGCAAATTCTCAACTAACAGCAAGTCGTAATCTTCTCTGAATAAACTTACATGCTTCTCCTTCAGGGTGTAGTTTCATATTACGCTTAATCTAATCTAACAGTGGGCTGAGGCCGGGGGGGTGGACCTGCTTTCTCCTCGCTTTTCTGCCTCTTCCCTTGTGTTAGGTTTAGTAATTTTGCAACTCTATAGTGATTTGGATCAGCTTGCTGATCCGAGGAAAAACTAATAGTTTTTGTTTGGTTTTTGTTTGGTTGTGGTTTTTTCAGAAGTTAGCTTTCCCTCTAAGCAGGAAGATTTACAGTGACGAGTCTAACTCAGCAAGGAAGCAGAAGGAGCACACTGAAAGTGATGTGAGAATGGGAGGGCTACCGCTCTTTTCAGTGGCAGTCCAGTTAGACCAAATTAAACATAACATGAAAACACATCCTAAGGCTTCATCTACCTTGCTGTTTTAGTCTGGAGCAGTAATACACTTTTTAAGCGAATCCCCAAGTAATGACCACGCTGAACATTGGTTCAGTGTGTAGAACAGCTATGGTGCACGTAAGCTAGACTCTTTCAGGAGGAAAGTTAGCTGAGAACATTGCTCCAGGGGTACACTGAATGCTCTCTAAACATACATATGCCATCCAAAGACTCTTGAAAGGTTGAGGGGTCCCCTGCTACTCTCTAGTGCTTCTTGTACTCACTGCAAGGAGCGAGAAGAGAAGGCAAGTGCTGCATTCAGGAGATTAAGGCCCTGCTCTCTAAGACCCTAAGCAACTACCATACTTTGGGGGTGGCACAACAGACATGCCTCTGTTGCAGAGATCCTGAGCACATTTTCAGGTGGGAACAAACCATGGAGCCTTCCACTCACTTGGATGCCCACACTCAGAGTCCCAGGATACCACATGAGAGAGTCCTCAAGGAGAGTGAGCCTTAGAGCACTGCTTTGGGATCTCTATTTCTGAACCTGACTGTGAGAGCTGACCTCAAAATACCTCAAAAACTACCAACGCTGTCCCTGCCCTGGAGAGATGCCCAGCCCAATCCTATTGACAAATTAAGCTGCACATGACATGACATGATAATGCCGACCATCTAGGCTGCTGTACACAGACCATATCGTACAGTCACCTCTCCCTGTTGAACACAACTGGTTATGGGTTGATGGTTAGGTAACATTGTTACAGTCAGCAACAGCATGGATGCTGTACCTGCCCCACGAGCAGGAAGCAGTCTGTACAACACCTACTGCACCAAGCCAGCCAGTTCCTACATCTGGATGGGCAGCAGCACACCAGAATGGACTCAGAGCAACCACCAAAGGGGTGGCTCTACTGCATTCAAAAGCCTCACTTGCTATCCCTGGAGGTGCTCAAAGCAGCAAGATATTTTCTACTTACTTGGACAGTAGGTAGGAATTTTAGGAAAGTCAAAAAGAACATCAAAGCCTAACACAGGCATAATCAGAGGAACTGCACCTACGTAAAAGTGATAGTGGATGGAGTACCACTGAGCAGTGAGAGGCTGGAAACAGGTACACCTACAACACAACTTCAGCAAGGACTATGGGCCCAGGCCTGAGCTTAGCTGGAGCCCCTGGACCCATGGGCAGAGGGTGTGGATGGAGGCCCCAGATGAGGCTGGTCTGGGCCATTAAGGCCTCTTAGTGCACTCAAGGCCCTGACATTCAGTCTAAGCGTCACGCAGGCATTTTCCAGCTGAATGCCAGTCCACAGGACAGACAAGGAAAGCTTACTAGAAGCTCGAGCATTACTAATGCCCAATTTGGAAATTTATCTTCCAGGGTGGTAGCAAGGCTGCCCAAGGTCTATCTTAGTTTATTACCATTGGCCACTGAATGCTGTAACAATATTATGTTGACAGCAGAAAAAAGAATACCATCACAGGTAACTTAAATTGTTCTGGATGGGGTAATGAAATGGAAATGACATTATAGATATTAGTGTATAGCAACGTAATGTTGACGCATTCATTTCAAACATAACCTGCCTATACATTTACAGAGTAACATCAGAAAACTCAAAAGCAAGTTCTCCATCACTGTTACTCTCACAGGCAGTCTGCAAGTGCAGCTGTCTCATACAAGGCTCAGAAAGACCAAACACATTGTCACTTGCATGCAACACTTGGCAAAAAATTGGCAGCACTGTTTATCAGGGAGGCAATACATATTTTCTACAGGTAAAACCCTGGAATACATTCAGAGAGGCTTTTCATGCTTAATTATTTTAGAGAACACTTAAACAGTCCTGATTAAATAGTTCCTGGCCTTTTCACTTGATATAGCTCTTCTTATTTAAATGTGCTCTCTGAAAATGTCTGTCAAGGCCATACATCTACAGTCAGGGGCTTCCACAGAAAAGAGACCTTTTCTGAACACCATTTATATGTTAGTAACACAGTTATCCTATGTACCAGGGACCAATGACTGGTATCTTGATGTAGTACAGTAACTGTCACTGTTATTTTTTATTATAGGCATTAACTCAAAGTTTCAAGTGCAAAGTGTAGATTGAAATAATAAAAAAATTCGTCAATCTTAAGTAGAATAAGAACCAAAAAAAAGTTTGTGTTCTTATCATGGTTTGATGTTAGGAGAGATTTTAGTATTTTCCGGCTGATAAATACCAGTAACACCAGTTAAATGCTTAAGAACAGTTGTAGATGCCCATGAAAATATAGAAACATGGAGTATATCAGAACTTGTGGACCTTGGAGTACTTCCGAACTGTTGAGACTGACTGCAACCTGACTGCATGTTAGCATTAGATCGGGGTGTGCACTATGACCCTGCGCATATTGCTTTCCATTTGAAAGAAACTTGGATAAATGGAAAGTGATGGAGCTGCAACTAGACCACCTAGGATCCTGCAGTTGGACAACTGGTGGACAAGTACAATGAGACATAAAGGCCCTGCAGTGTAGGTACAGCCAATGACCACAGACATCTGCAAGTAGCTGACCACACTATCCTCAAATCAGAATATCATTTAGGCTTATACTTAATTTTCAGCATGCACCTAGTTTCAATGTGTTCAGACTCTGCAGGGCAGAAGCTCAACTTTCAATCCAAACTACCACATGACTTAGGATATCAAGAAAAAAGTATCCTAAAAGTCTACGCTTGAAATATTAGTAATTAAAAATCATCCCTTAAATAATATAATTTTAGTTTGTATTTTTTAAATTAAGAAAATAGTTTAAACATAATATTTTTTAATAAATAGAGCAATTCATAGTATCCAAAATATCGTAACTTTGAATGTAACTGAGCGCAGTCTTTAACAGTTATAATTTATTTGGGACATCTGAATCTTTAGATTGTTTTAGTTACCACATGGTCAAAATCTCAGAGGAAATCTGAGAATCACTGAAAGAGTCACAGTTTCCTTTTAAGGAAACACCTATTATTACTTTCGTTAATTAAAAGCATAATTTTGATCCTGGGAAACAGAAAAGGCAACTATTTATGTAAACTATGTTTCCTTCATTAATTATTCTGTAGTTTACGAACTTTGCTGAAATATGAAAAATTTCATATGCTGCAATGTTGAAACAAATTGAATTTGAGGAGTAAGACATCTCTTATTATAGTAATACTCTAAAATCTCCTACTATTGCTAGAGTTTCTAATAATATAGTGAATCTGGTTTAACACTGATTTTCCCTAGATTTCTTTGAAGCATGAGTTTTATTTTAGAAAAAACAATGCAGTGAAAAATATGTTGCCATTTGAAGGCATTTTGAACTAAGTTCAAAAAGTAAGCAATGTCATTTTAAATGCTACATTTCCTATAAGAGTATGGTTCCCCTCATATGTTTGCATCTTTTTTCCTAAATTTAATAGTTTTTCTCCCTGTTGCTACCAAAAGACCATCTAGATGACAGTGGGAAGTGAAAAGAATAAGTCACACTGACTATACAGTGTCTTGTCAAATAAGTAAAGAAATGTAGCTACACATTTATTTCCCCTTCCCTCCCTCCCTCCTCATTTCTTAATTGCAAGTTTCATTTTCAAAAACAATAGGCCAGTTTTCTTCGAGCAGTAGTTGATGGTGAATCTTTCCCATCAGGCTTCATCTTATCATATTGCAAACACATAGACCTAAAAGATCCTAGTTTTAAAAAGTCTCCAATTTTACAATAAATGAGGTACCATTTGGACCTCATTTAGAAGGCAATCAACTTGTCTCCATGGGGTACAGCATCTAGGTCCCATCCTTTTAAAAAGAAGCATGACAATTCGACAGAGAAGTCAAACTTCAGTATTTATCTCTGTGCAGGCTGTGTTACCAAAAGCAATTATGATTTCACTTTTCTGATATAAAAACGGTCAAATTGCTACTTGAAAATGACCTTGAATTTCTGCCTTGAAACTCTCCAAAATCTTATTTCTACAGATTTTCAAGGGGCTGAAGTTCCACAAAAGAAAACTTGATATCTAATAGATAGATAGTTTAAATTAAGTTGCGATGGTATTGGCCCTTTCAAAGCTTCTGTGTTCTCTTGCAACTAAGTGTTATAAACGAGGACCAATGTCAAACAAATGCTACAAGGTTTTTATGAGATTAACCTCTAACCGTGGCATAGCAAGCCAAAGGACGTATTGCCAAAACTATGAAAATCAACGTAAAAGTAATGTAGAGACTGTACTTTTAACCCTGCATTTAATATCTTTATTTTTACTCCCACTGTTCTTTTCCATAAGAATGATGTAACAGCTCCACTAGCAATTTAAATGGCTGAAATCAGAGGTCATTTTCTAAGTTCTTTACCAAGGCAATGCCTTTGAAATTAATGAGAGGTCATCAAATTAAAAACCAGCTGCAGGATTTGTATCTTCCATTAAAAGTGTTCCTGCTTACAAGTTGTATTGCACAATATTCCTCTTTGAGATTTGGCTGCAGCAAAATTAAACATCAGTTGAAATGGATCACAGTTAATTTTTTGAATATATTACTCCAGAAACTTCAGCAATGTTGGCACAATACTTTTAGTCTGAGCTCTTCAAAGGAGCCTAAGGGAGGAAGGCAAGCACATTTCATTGAAATGGATAAAATGTCAGCTGAAATAAGTGCATGTATTTGCATATAATCTTCTATCCATAGCTATTACCAAGAAATATAGCATGTAATATTTCTGACAGACCTTCATGGAAGTACTTTATTCACTTATAGAGTGCAAGCATCTATGAAAGCGTATAATCTTTTTAATCTTTTCCAAACTTTACTACTTCTAGTCTTGCAGCTCCAGATTCTGACCTGGGAAGCACTATGGAATGGAATATGTTAGTGGAGTACATGGGAGACTATGTACATATTTTTCATCATCATGAAGTGATGATAAAGCTGAAGTACACAAAGTGATTATTACTATGGAAGCAGAGACTGAGAGACCTTCAAAAGCCCAAAGAGAAGATGAGAAGGGGGTTCTGATTTAACTGAAGAGAGTAGCTTGGGAGGTCCCACATCTAGTCCTAGAGCAGCTGAGAACCAGAGATGCTCCAGAGAGAAAGAAAATCTGTTTTCAGAGGAGAATGAAATTTTAGATGCATCATATTTTTTAGAAAGGGTTAACTGGTGAAGAATTGCACTTATGAAGACTTCAGGACCCTTGAGTCTTGAAACTCATGATTATGACATTACTCTGCTGAAATAAATTATTTATGTAGTCAGTCTTTTCAGAGAAGCAAAAAACTTGAGTCATAACGAATAGATCACTGCTCATCAAAAGACCAACACTATTTCAGTATCAATAAAAAAGAAAAGGAGGAAGAGAAAGAATATCTGTAGATATGACAATAAACTAAATCAGAACTGAAATGCCAACAAAATATGGAAGAAGTAGGAAATGTTGGATTTCAAGAAGGCCAGAAAAGGACATTAAGAATACTAAGTCATGTTTTATACCAAAAAAGAGCATATTGCAGATTAATGACAATTACTCCTTGTTTACACCATCAACTACATTGAATAAGAAACAAAACGGCAGCTCAGAACTAAGGCACATGGCTGCCTGCTGGGGGTTTGTAAAGTAAGAAGGTGTCAATGTGACTGGTCATGCCGCATTGGGGCAGGAAGGTCCTGCTCTTTGCAAGGCCATTTCGGTTACTGTCTGTCTTAGTGTAACTGGTCCTGATCCTACTATCAATCTGCTCTGTGTTATAGCTCATCTTACATCGTGTGGTAAACAAGAAACGTTTTCTCATAGTTTCTTTGATGAAGGATACTAACCATTATATTTCATAGGCTACAATAAAGCCACTCGAACTAGGAACATCAAAATAGTAACATCAAAACAACGTACTCCTATACAATTTAAATACAAAAACAGAATAAATATTTAAAATCCTATCTATCTTAATCATTGGATTAGATTAAGACTATTTAGCAATACTACTGCTTAACATCACTTAACTTAGCCTTAAATTCTAAAAGGATAAAGTGAAAAGCTAGTATATCCAAAAATTTTACAGTAGACTTGTTGCACACCTAATTAATGACATCCCATTTTTAAGGTAGCTGTAGTTGTGTTTCTCACTAAATGTCACCATGAAAACACAAGCTATAAATTAACCATAATATTTTTCTAAATGACTAGTCACATTTATATCTCTTCACTGTGTATTTTCTGCATTATTTTAAACAAAACAAAAATCATCCATAGCCTACATTCTCAGCAAAAGCTTTAAATAATGAAAACCCTGTAAAGAGTTACATTATGTATGTTACAGGGCTTTCTTTAAATTCTACTCGTTAAGGGATCAAAACCATGATTATTTAAACATTGTTGATGTTAGGAGGTTCATGCCACAGAGTCTTTTAATAATGTGAATAAGGACATTTATTGCAACTGCATCAATATCACTTTTTCTTTTTTTTTTTTAAAGCTGAATACAAACTGACATCAAAATGTAGTTGCAAAGGAACAAAGTAATGTATCATCAACACCTCACTGCAGTAGCAGAAAGCTGAATCTTGAAATGGTTGTGTATAGCATGACCACTAAAGTAAATACATTTAGAAGCATTATCTGATGCTTTTTTGGTATTTTGCTCCTTTCACTGCAAAATGGATCAGTAAAGACAAAAACTAAGGGCCTTAAGTGAAAATCAATGTAAAATTAAAGCAGAAGGCATGAATAAGATTTTTGGTTAATTCTTCATGTAATAGGTGATAAGACTAAGATTTTATTAGTAAAGGTGACTGAAGCAATGATCCTTTATGGATTTAAACAACAGTTCAGAATAAGAACAAAGCTGAGCTGTAGTAAAGTCAGATTTTTAGGGTGGTAAGGAGAGTAACACACAACCATTTGCTATTTCTAAAGCTTTTGGTTAGAGCTAAAGTAAAGGCTCAAGAAAGCTGAATGCCTTGAAAGTATTTAACTTCGAATGTAAATGCGACTTCTTAATTACAGAACTAATTAAAAACACTGGTGGAGGAAAGTCTAGAGGGAGGAAAAGGGGAAGAGATGAATGAGAGAAGAATAGTCAATAAGAACAAAAGTACTACATTTTTCTTTCAGTTTTGAGTATTTTTTTAAACCAGAAAAAAATTCTGACAAGTGTAAATGCTGCTACAGAAGCTCTTTCAGACTGACTTCTGTAATTTACTGCATAAGCTACTCCTCCCTTTTCAAGAGCAGATTTATAAATGCCATTATGCATGCATGTGGAGCTATACTGCTTTTGCCTGTTTCTTCTATAGGATTAACAATGACTGAACAGAAAAAATTTAAAGCTTTTGCTTTTTGTAAAAACTTTCATATAAGAAGACATTTATGTCTGGAGGTTCACCTATCCCTAGGAAGGAAAATACAATATATTCTGATGTAATATATTTAGCAGACTATCCTAGAAAGTGGAGATGGTGATTACTTCAAATTATTAATAGGGTATTCTGTTCTCATCAGCAACTTGCAATGATTATTTCCTCCTAACAACTACATTTATCAATTTACAAACACTACATCTCATTGACAAATTATTTGGCTATGAATTCCCAAAGATCTGTCAGAGCTCTCTGTTAATGAACTAGAAGAGGAAAATTGGATAGCTGAGCTACGAAGCATTGATTATAATTGGATCAGTCCTACAACTGTAATGAAGAAAATTCTTATAATGTTCAACATCTACTAGTCCAGCATTTGACAAGTGATTCAGTATAGACTAATGCATTCAGATCAGCGTTGTTTAAATGACGGTATTTTATTTGGCTGAAGTGGTTTGAATGGGTTAATATTAAAATACTACTTACAAACTGGTTTTTAGAAAAAAACAAACTTCGCAATAATTAGTAGAAAGGTAAAAAGGAATGATTAGCTGCTTTACATTATTCCAGCCATATACATCTCCATTTATGGAAAGGAAGGTATTCCAGCACTTTACATTATTCCAGCCATATACATCTCCATTTATGGAAAGGAAGGTATTCCAGCACTGGCAACTCCTTGGCTTTGGAGTGTAACATCACACAAGTAGAAGTAGTTAAATCCCTGATGCAACACTAGGTTTATTTTAAAGATACATATATGCATACCATTCAGTAAACTCATAAACCTGAGCCAAAAAAAAGAATTAATGTCTCTCTTTTTAACCTTGGAGACTGGGGACGAAGGAGGTGACAGAGGGGAGAGGGAAGAAAACTAAAACTTCTGTATAACCATTCATGCTACATTCCCTATGCAGGGCCCAAGCCTGGGAAAGGAAGCCTGAAGCCATGGCCAAGAAGAGAGGGAGAGCTCCTGCGGGGACTGCCACTCTCTTTGCGGCTACTGCCGCCCAGCTTTCAGCCAGCACAGGTATCTTAGCAACGCTACCTTCTTTGACTCCTTTCTTGCAGGCCTGACCTAAAGCAGGGTGGCTCTGTCAGGTTTGGATCAGACCCCTAGGAGGAAAGGTTATTGCCACTCTGGGCTTCACGGTGCTCTAATCCAGCAGGGAGGCTGCCGCAGGAGGGATGAGCAGAAACCATGGAGCTGGCTAGGAAGTCAGTTCTCCTGTAACTGGAAAACTGTCTGCTTTTTTAGGCAGGTCATTGCTTGAAGAAAGCACTGAAGCTAGCTGAAGCACTCACTGAGACTAGAACACTTTTACCAATTATTTTGGGTATATGATTTTTTTTTTTCCTGAGAAGCTCTGAAGCTTTTTTATCTAAACTGCAGACATTCCTTTCACAGCAGTCACTGGTTCCCACTAGCCTCTCATGAGTAGCAGTCAAGGAAATCAGCAGCTATTTGGAGAACCTAAAGTAATTTTCAGATCAGAAGACATTTGGAATTAGACAAATTTCACTTTTCACTCTGATGCTAATCTTGTTGCAAATACATTCATAGAAGTCTGTGTGATAACGTTTATGGTGAAGATTTGCAAAATAAGATGCAGAAGGAAAATTTAAATGAAAACAAAATACAACAATTTAATGTCAGTCTAGTTGTTTCAAGAGCAGATATAAATGTAAAAGTTTTATTGTATTTTCCTTCTCCATACCTGGGGAATAGCGTGATATTGCTCTATAGAGAATGTAAAAGTAGAGAGCAGAGTGCAGAAGGCTTTATTTTTTTAAATTAAATCTTTGTTCTTGCAAATGAGCAGTGTGGAGGCACAAGGTAAAAATAAAAGGGGTAGTGGGAAGTCAGAAGTAGACAAAATATTTATTCACAATTAGCAGTAACTGAGACTATATCTAGTATGAGCTGAAAGTGCAAGGGATTTAAAAGACCCTTTTAAGTTTAACATATTAAAAACTATAAAATCTTCACTTAACTGCTGAAATGGCAGCATGCCTAGAGAGGATATAACATCAGCCATTCAAAGCGTGTTGCTATCAAATTGTGGAAACAAAACTATGTTCATTTATGACATTCCTGGAATTCAATTAAATATATTAACAATACTTCCTAGACACTTATGATATTTGATATCCTTGAGTATTAAGGAATGCATAGCTCAGCTTCTGCTACAGAGCAGTCACAGTTGTAGCAGCACCATGACGATGTTTACTTTTATGCTAGCCCTTCAGAAGTTGGCAGACAACAAAAAGGAAAGTCAGAACTAATTCCTGTGCACATTATCACGTATGAACAAGGAAAGACTTCCTCATAATGACCAATAGTATTGTTAAACAATTTCTAAAGTAATAGAGAAAGACAAAAACCCTCAAATCTCTTCAAGACAAAAGGAGTTTCCATCAGGACAGATCACGGCAAGACACAGGCTTCACTTCCGATGTGACAGCATAAATTACTACTGTTGAGATGAATATATTTTTGTGAGCCATGTCTGATTAGACAAATGAGAAGTCTGTAACTTCCTCCAATGTATTTTCATTGAAATTCTCTGGTTTATTATAACAATTGCATTGAAAAACTACTATTATTTTACAAAGTCAGCTTAGTGCAAAAGTAAATTAGTCATTTGCTAGGGATAGCTAAACTAGGCTGCAACAGTTTTTGGCAGGAAGTAGCAGTAACTGTTAAGAAAACCCTTCCCATATCTGCACTGGCGACGGTGATCAGGAGGACTTGCCAAAGCAAGGATGTGCTGAAAGCAGGAGGTAAGGGATATATTTTGGGAAAATACAGTGCTTAGGGATGGGAGTTAGGTGGAATATAAACTTAGGAAATGGAGAAGAAGAAAAGTACCAAAAGAAAGGAGCGTGCTTAAGACAGGAGTCAAGGTCACCTACACAAGCTCAGATGGTGAGAAGCAGAAGGTGGTGAAGGGAGAGAAAATACCATGCCTGTTTGCAATATTTCTCTGAACCTCAGTACAAGACTGAACTTGTTTCTTTCAAGAATAAGGAGAAGATAGGTTTTGTTTTCATCTGTGGAAAAACAAAATTTGGTTTCCCTGGAGTTCTGAGAAGCCTTCAGCTGACTACAGCTTCAGCTATAACTGGCTTACTCCTTGTACAATTGCACTTTGTACAACTTCAGTTTCATGGCCATTTCATTTCTAAACTGCTCTAGAGATAAAAGGTGTTTGTGTGGAGAGGAGCGTCGTTGTCTACAGGACCAATGCAGTTTCATAACTTGCAAGATGAGCATCAAGAAGAGAAATAACTATCTGCTTATAAAAACAGCTGAGGTACTGTATCAGTTTCTGTCGCCTAATTCTATTGTAAAGATTCATTTGAATACTTGCCAGGTATTCACTGCTTCTTGTTCTTCCCTACGGCTAAACCAGATAGTATTGTAGGAACTGACATACAGTGACTACTCACAGCAGCAAATGAAGTCAGTGAGATCTGTGCTTTCAACAATTAGTCTTAGATTTCTCAAACTGAATACCCAGTATTAGTGGGTGTTTTCAACTTTTATCTTTGGTCCTCCAGTTGTAGGTAGGGAATAATATGGTTTCCTGGCTCCTCTGCCTTATCTTCCTGTTGTACTCTTCCCTAAACTCTGCCCCAGTTTAATTTTCCTCATCATGCTCCATCCCACTTTTCACTTCTCAGAGCCTTTGACTCTGGTGTGTGCCTATTAAATGCAAATCTTCAACTTTTAGACCAGATCTGGATTCTTCTAGATCCCTCATCCACTTTTTGAATGGAAGTTCCTCCCCTGCAACATTTTCTCCCATACCTGGCATCCTAAATGCACCTGGGGTCTACTTCTCGACCTCTCTTCACTGGGACCAGAAGGATCCCTCCTCACCCCGGCAATACTATGCAAAGGACCAGATAACACTGAGGAGACACCCATCCAGTTCCAGTATCCTGTCCCACCATACCCCACATTATGCAGATGGAAGCAAGCAACAGACCCTGTGCCCTGCCGGAACACCCGGAAAAAAGCGGCGGGTGATTGTTGTGGGGGACTCCCTGCTGCAGGGGACGGAGGCATCTATCTGCCGACCTGACCTCTTGTCTAGAGAGGTTTGTGGCCTGCCGGGGGCTCGTGTGAGAGATGTCATGCAAAGACTGCCAAGGCTTGTCCACGCTTCGGACTATTACCCACTGCTGCTCTTTCATGTGGGCGCCAATGACACCAAGGGCAAACTGGAGACCATCAAGCAGGATTTCAGAGCTCTGGGGATGGTGGTCAAGGGTCTGGGAGCCCAGGTCATCTTCTCCTCAATCCTGCCAGTGAGGGGGATGGATGAGAGGAGGAGGAGACGGACTTTCCAGGTTAACGACTGGCTGCGCCGCTGGTGTTGGCAACAGGGTTTTGGTTTCTACGACCATGGGACCCTGTTTGAAGATCGACAACTGATGGCGAGAGATGGGATCCACCTCACGAGGCGGGGCACACGGGTCTTTGCCAACAGGTTGGCCAACCTGGCAAGGAGGGCTTTAAACTAGGAAAGATGGGGGAAGGGGGGAGTTATAGTGGCAGGGTAGTTGGCAAAAGACTGCTCAAGTCAGGATGCCTCCAACAGGTGAATGCAGCCAGGGAAGTGCGCATGGGATGTGGCTATGGAGGATCCTCTGGTATCCCTCCTGGGAAACCTGCATGCTCGATCACCTCCCTGAAATGCCTGTACACCAATGCACGCAGCTTGGGGAACAAACAGGAAGAACTAGAGATCTGTGTGCGGTCGCAGGGCCATGATCTCATTGCCATTACAGAGACATGGTGGGATAGCTCGCATGACTGGAGTGCTGTCATGGATGGCTACGTGCTTTTTAGGAAAGACAGGCCAGGAAAGCGAGGTGGTGGAGTTGCTCTTTATGTGAGAGAGCAACTGGAATGTATTGAGCTGTGCCTAGGGGTGGATGAAGAGCGAGTCGAGAGCTTATGGGTAAGGATCAAAGGGCAGGCTAGCATGGGTGACACTGTTGTGGGTGTTTACTACAGGCCACCTGATCAGGATGAGGAAGTCGATGAGGCCTTCTACAGACAGCTGGAAGTAGCCTCACGATCCCAGGCCCTGGTTCTCATGGGGGACTTCAACCACCCCGATATCTGCTGGAAAGACAACACAGCTAGGCACAAACAGTCCTGGAGGTTCCTGCAGAGCATTGGTGACAACTTCTTGACACAGGTGGTGGAGGAGCCAACAAGGAGAGGTGTGCTGCTGGACCTCGTACTAACAAACAAAGAAGGACTGGTGGAAGATGTGAAGGTCGGGGGCTGCCTTGGCTGCAGTGACCATGAGATGGTGGAGTTCAGGATCCTGCGAGGAGGCAGCAGGGCAACAAGTAGGATTGCAACCCTGGACTTCGGGAGAGCAAACTCTGGCCTCTTCAGGGACCTACTTAGAGGAATCCCATGGGTGAGGGCCCTAGAAGGAAGGGGCGTTCAAGAGAGCTGGTTAATATTCAAACATCACCTCCTCCAGGCTCAAGAGCGGTGCATCCCTATGAGTAGGAAGTCAAGCAAAGGAGGCAGGAGGCCTGCATGGATGAGCAAGGAGCTCCTGGCAAAACTCAACCAGAAGAAGGAAGTATACAGAAAGTGGAAAGGGGGACAGGCCACTTGGGAGGAATATAGGAATGTTGTCAGAGTATGCAGGGATGCGACGAGGAAGGCTAAGGCCCGTTTGGAATTAAATCTGGCTAGAGATGTCAAGGACAACAAGAAGGGCTTCTTCAAATACATCACTAGCAAGAGGAAGACTAGGGAAAATGTGGGCCCTTTGCTGAACGGGGTGGGTGCCCTGGTGACGAAGGATGCAGAGAAGGCAGAGTTCCTGAACGCCTTCTTTGCTTCAGTCTTTACTGCTCAGACCAGCCCTCAGGAACCCCAGATCCTGGAGGCAAGAGAGAAAGTCTGGAGGAAGGAAGACTTTCCCTTGGTGGAGGAGGAGTGGGTTAGAGATCATTTAAGCAAACTTGACACCCACAAATCCATGGGCCCTGATGGGATGCACCCACGAGTGCTGAGGGAGCTGGCGGACATTATTGCTAAGCCACTCTCCATCATCTTTGAAAGGTCATGGAGAACAGGAGAGGTGCCCGAGGACTGGAAGAAAGCCAATGTCACCCCAGTCTTCAAAAAGGGCAAGAAGGAGGACCCAGGGAACTACAGGCCAGTCAGCCTCACCTGCATCCCTGGAAAGGTGATGGAGCAGCTCATCCTGGAGGCCATTTCCAAGCATGTGGAGGACAAGAAGGTGATCAGGAGTAGTCAGCATGGCTTCACCAAGGGGAAATCATGCCTAACCAACCTGATAGCCTTCTATGATGGAATGACTGGCTGGGTAGATGAGGGGAGAGCAGTGGATGTTGTCTACCTAGACTTCAGCAAGGCTTTCGACACTGTCTCCCATAGTATCCTCATAGACAAGCTCAGGAAGTGTGGGTTAGATGAGTGGACAGTGAGGTGGATTGAGAACTGGCTGAATGGCAGAGCTCGGAGGGTTGTGATCAGTGGCACAGAGTCTAGTTGGAGGCCTGTAGCTAGCGGTGTCCCCCAGGGGTCAGTCCTGGGTCCAGTCTTCTTCAACTTCTTCATCAGTGACCTGGATGAAGGCACAGAGTGCACCCTCAGCAAGTTTGCTGACGATACAAAACTGGGAGGAGTGGCCGATACGCCAGAGGGCTGTGCTGCCGTTCAAAGAGACTTGGACAGGCTGGAGAGGTGGGCAGAGAGGAACCTCATGAAATTCAACAAAGGGAAGTGCAGGGTCCTGCACCTGGGGAGGAATAACCCCATGCAGCAGTACAGGTTGGGGGTTGACCTGCTGGAAAGCAGCTCTGAAGAGAAGGACCTGGGAGTGCTGGTGGACACCAAGTTAAGTATGAGGCAGCAATGTGCCCTTGTGGCCAAGAAGGCCAATGGTCTCCTGGGGTGCATCAGAAAGAGTGTTGCCAGCAGGTCGAGGGAGGTGATTCTCCCCCTCTACTCAGCCCTGGTGAGGCCACATCTAGAGTACTGCGTCCAGTTCTGGGCTCCCCAGTACAAGAGGGATGTGGCACTACTGGAGCAAGTCCAGCGAAGGGCCACAAAGATGATTAGGGGACTGGAGCATCTCTCTTATGAGGAAAGGCTGCGAGAGCTGGGCCTGTTTAGCTTGGAGAAGAGAAGGCTGAGAGGAGATCTTATCAATGTGTACAAGTATCTGAAGGGAGGGTGTCGAGAGGATGGGGCCAGACTCTTTTCAGTGGTGCCGAGCGACAGGACGCGAGGCAATGGGCACAAACTGAAACACAGACACTTCCATCTTAACATGAGGAAAAACTTTTTCACTGTGAGGGTGACATAGCACTGGAACAGGTTGCCCAGAGAGGTGGTGGAGTCTCCTTCTCTGGAGATATTCAAAACGCACCTGGATGCAATCCTGTGCAATGTGCTCTAGGTGACCCTGCTTGAGCAGGGGGGTTGGACTAGATGATCTCCAGAGGTCCCTTCCAACCTCAGCGATTCTGTGATTCTGTGATTCTGTGATCTTAGGAAAAATATGGATTTCTATAAACCTGTGGAAAAATCTGTTTAGTTACTCTATTAATAGTGAATATTCTGTCCTGTCACACAACACGATGTGATATAAAATACTTTGAATACAAAAGCTTCAGAGATAACTGTTTGTCTGAGATTGCATGCTCCTGGTATGATACGACTTCTTCAAAGCTTAACACAGCAAGATGTGATAGACTTCTATACATAGCACGCTACCAGAAAAGTCAGACCTCTGTTAAAATTTGATGGCCTGAACCAAAACTTTCAGAGATCAGTGAGGGCTGGCTGCTCACCTAAAGGATGGGGAGCCTGGAGCCAAACGTGGTAACAAGACTGTCAGCGCAGGGACTTCACCAGCCAGGACCTCATCCTGCAGTATCCCAGCGAGCTGAGCAGGGCAGGCCAGGGAGGGGCAGCCAGGGTTCGCTGAGAGTCCAAGCCCTCAGGCAAGCTCATGGTCATGAGGTCGAGCTGGGAACAGGAGTCAGGATCAGGTCCAATGACGGTAACCAAGGTCAGACACAGCCCAGTGATCATCGGGAAAGCCCTCAGTAATGAGGCAGGGCCGAGGTCAAGCTGGGAAGTCAGTCCACTGGTCTGGGTCCAGATCAGTGGGGCCCACTGCCAGGTACAGACAGGGCTCTCCTATACTGGCTCTCCTACAACATAGCTCAGGAAGGGGCTGAAGGCCCAGACCTGAGCTTAAATCTATCCCCTGGACAGGAGGGGTGTGTGGAGGCCCCAGATGAGGCCAGGCAGGGTCATTAAGTGTTAGGGTTAGGCCCATTAAGGCCTATGTGCATATCTATAATAACAACAACAACAACATAAGTTCAAATTCACTTCAAAAGCTCAAAATGTGCATCTTGAGAAGGGAATATTCAACCTGGAAGGCTTAATCTGGCAGAGTAAGAAACAACTGAAAACTTAGTCTAATAATATAAGCCAGTAGGCAACATTAATGACAGACACTGTTATAGTCTCTGTCCATGATTCCTCAAACTGACTCTTTGACACAACTTGACTATGCTATTTCTATTACAGTATGTGATGTCAGTTGCCCATGGCCATTAAATACTGTTACCATGTTATGGAACTCTTCTCAGCCCTAAGCCACCCACTTCTAAGATATCAAAAAAATAGTATCTAGTACCTTTGATCAACAAGCAGTAAGCACTAAAAATCAAGTTTCCTGGACAAGTTTAACCAAACTTTCCTGCAAAGACTCTAAATTCAAGAACTTCATAACAGCAAGGCACTTTCCCTCAGCATTTTCCCTAATCTTGACTTCAGTTCCCCAAAACCAATCAAAAAACAGATCAACATCTGATAAATAAGGATGGCGACACGAACAATGTTGTCAAATTACTAAAGCAGAGCCCATCAAGGTATCATAAAAATAGAGCTAGAAGGGCTGTAGAGAAATAGTCTTGTCACTTGTATCCCATCCTTGACAGATATTCAACATGTTCCTAAGCTTCAAATGATAGTTTTTCTGCTTTCCTTAGGCAACCTAAACCAGTGCTTATCTGTCTTCAATAGTAAACTGTATTGCCCTAATTTTTCAACAAAGGACTTATCAAAAGTCAGTATGTACACAGAACTGGAGTCTCTAAGATATAATCAGGTTTTACACCAATGAAGATACAGTCCCTAATATCAGTTTTCCCATGCTTATTTCAAATTAGTATAATATTCAAGTATGTGGATTGCAATAAGACATTTAAATTGTGAATGTGCTAATTGTAAAGTGTTTTCAGACAACTCAGTATCATGCCAGAAATATACAGGAATAGAAACTATACTATTGAATAGAGTCTTTATTGGCTTACGTATCAATAAATGATGGCATATATAGTATCTGCTGTTCTGTTGTTGTTGCTTCTTTTTCTGGTATTAGTGAAACAGAAGAACTAATGAAAGACTTGTGCTAACTGAGAGAGAATCAAAGGGACAACTGGCACCCTCAGATAAAACTTTCTGCTTAAAAGATCCTTTTTTAGGCTAGTAGGGAGAAAAATATCTTTGTATGCTTATTGCCATAGCTTCTCTGCAGTAGCTTTAATGACAATAAAATAAAATCTGATACCTTAATTTCCTAAACATACCATTCTTACAAGTTTGGCAATGCTGAACGTTACTTTGAGCAGTAGCTCTTGTGAAGGTGATATCTCAGGCAGGAAAGGAAGGAACTTGGCAAGCAAGAGAAGAGGGAGAGCATCTGTGGAGGGAGTGTTTTAAAAGTCTTGTTGGAGTTGGTGCGTTCAAAGACATATCTATCTGGGAATGACAGGGCCTATAATACAATTGTAAAATATACGGATGTACTGTAAAAAAGAAAGTCACACTGGACCTAATTGCTTGGACATTTGCTGGAAACTTGCCTTTCAGCAACAGAAACTTCTCTGTGAAACCAGTTAGTCCCCAGCACAGGAACAATCGGATTATCTGTTTTCTTGATGTGTTTCATTATGGAGTACCAACACAATCTCCCCACAAATTTTAGATTAGTGGAAATGCAGAAAAGCTGTATAACTAAAAAGTGGTAATGATTTCTTCTCATTTCCTTGTTTTTGTATCAACTTTTGCTCTCAGTATTTTTTTTTTTTTAATAACCTCCTAAGTACTGGACTTTTATACAGTGAGTACTCACGTTGAGTACTCAGACTCATATTATGCCAGTGTTGAGGTAAATCTGACATAATCATGTATCAGGGTACTCACAACATACTCTTTATCATATATGTATTTGCTAGCTATGTATTAAAAAAAATTATGCAGCAAATTGTTTACTTTTCTCATTTAGGAATCACCTGTAAGGATTTTAACAATCCTAGATAAAGTAACAAATTCAATATACTTCTAAACAGAACTAAGTCTGGTATAAATCCCCTCCAAATGCATATAATACGAACGTTTTATTGCACTGCACTACCTGCTAATGGAGACATAGGTTTACTAACAATGCTTTCCATGGATTCTACATAATACTCCAGTAAGAGGGAAATTAAATATGCTGCACTTACATCTCTTCTGCTGTAGACGGTTCCTGTTCAATGCAAAGCTTTAGGGTGAAACTTGAATACTGGAACATTGCATGTTTATTACTGATTTTTGAGGGGCTTGTTAACCTCCTTTTCAGTAAGAAAAATCACTATGAAGATGCTTTTGATTGCAAAACAGGAAGTAAAATATTGAGGAAAATAATTTTTCTTTTTTGTTATAATATTCACAAACTAAAGAAGCAAATCATGTATGCATAGGTGCTGACCCTAAAATGTACTGCTGTTAAAGATTTATGAATTGTAATGGGATCCCAAAGTGGTCAAAGCTTTGGGATGGATGCATATCTTTCCCTAAGACTACTGAATGGCACAACTCCCCTGTTCCCCCACAACTTTTATTAGACTAAAAATTACAAACTTAACATTTACACAGAAAAATCTCAGAGAATACACCTCATCCTTCCCCTGGAAAAATCAACTAGAGGTTTATCTGCCACTCACCTTTTGCCTATGTCTCCTCACAACAGGGTCCTTGCCTCCTCACTCAATCTTAGCCAACTGGAGGAGATTTTGAGTTGCTGCAAAGTCTAGACAGTCCTCCTTGGACCCTGGAAATTTCATTCCATTATTCTGAGGTTTGACTGGCTGATCCCTGATATTCAATCCGATTTCTACATGAACTCATATACCTCACTAGTCTGTCTATGAACTGTAGGTTTCTTGATTTTAATTGTGATTCCTTTGCCTGCTGTATCCTCCATTCTTTGAAGTCTTCCCTTTCTTGACTAAACTTCGCTGCTCTTCAGGAAGGAGCAATCTCCCAATCCCTTAAAGGGTTCTATCTGACCTGGTCAATTATAGCAACATAAAATAATTTTCTGTGGGAAAAAAGAAAAAACAAAATACTGTCTCAACACAGGTAAATATTCAGACTTTTTTTTTGTGAGGAGCGTTTTCAGAAAACTGCCTGCTTTTATTTCCATCTTTCATTTCAAATAAACTTGTTGATTAATTTTGCTGACAAGTTCATCCAGTCATGACTTGTTAAGCTTCATGCATTCCCCAGTGAAGATAAGCAACAGCATGTGACATAACCTTAAGCTTATTCAGCTTCTAAACTACTGAGCAAACACATGTTCCAGACCGAGTTGTGAGTTTCTGAGCTGCAGCATTTGTCATCAAAAGTCTATTCAAAATCTTCTCTGTCTACTGCTGAGATACTGATCTTCTTAAAGAACACTACTTAAAAAAATATGACTCCATTTCTTGGATGTACTGACTTTTAATATCACGCTATTGACTCATGTATAAAAAGAAGTACAAAAATTACACCTGGCATTGTCATAAATAACAATGTAATATTGCCACCTTTTTATTTCTGCTCCGATATACTTGCTGTCCATTTTCTCTTTTTAAAAGTTAATTTCTAATTTGCATTTAATTTAGATTTACTTGTTTGTTTTTTAAATTTAGAAGCTTCTTGGTAGCCCTTACCTCACTGTAACTAAAGCAATGTGAAAAAGTTTGACATGTTTAATTGATAGTATGTTGAGCGTATGAAGAACCAGAATGTAGTCAAAACAGTTTTCTAGTAATGAAGGTGCATTAATACACTTGGAAATACATTATTTTCTAAATGTGAGTGTTGACCAAACACTCACATTTAGCATACAAACAACTGCTCTGTTATCATAATATAATAGAAACATTGCATCTTTTTCTTTTGGCTCAAACTTTGCTCTAGGGTCCACACTAACTATATATTTTTCCACTTTTGTTTTTAATTACTATATTTATGAGTAAAATTAAGCCATACATTCATTAGTTCAGATTACAGACAGAGAGTTTTTTTCTGAAATACAGAATTTGGTGTGAAACATCATAGAATTCTAATACAACTATTTTCATAACATTACTTCCTCCAGGCTCAAGAGCGGTGCATCCCTATGAGTAGGAAGTCAAGCAAAGGAGGTAGGAGACCTGCATGGATGAGCAAGGAGCTCCTGGCAAAACTCAACCAGAAGAAGGAAGTCTACAGAAAGTGGAAAGGGGGACAGGCCACTTGGGAGGAATATAGGAATGTTGTCAGAGTATGCAGAGATGCGACGAGGAAGGCTAAGGCCCGTTTGGAATTAAATCTGGCTAGAGATGTCAAGGACAACAAGAAGGGCTTCTTCAAATACATCAGCAGCAAGAGGAAGACTAGGGAAAATGTGGGCCCTTTGCTGAATGGGGTGGGTGCCCTGGTAACGAAGGATGCAGAGAAGGCAGAGTTACTGAATGCCTTCTTTGCTTCAGTCTTTACTGCTCAGGCCAGCCCTCAGGAACCCCAGATCCTGGAGGCAAGAGAGAAAGTCTGGAGGAAGGAAGACTTTCCCTTGGTGGAGGAGGAGTGGGTTAGAGATCATTTAAGCAAACTTGACACCCACAAATCCATGGGCCCTGATGGGATGCACCCACGAGTGCTGAGGGAGCTGGCGGACATTATTGCTAAGCCACTCTCCATCATCTTTGAAAGGTCATGGAGAACAGGAGAGGTGCCCGAGGACTGGAAGAAAGCCAATGTCACCCCAGTCTTTAAAAAGGGCAAGAAGGAGGACCCAGGGAACTACAGGCCAGTCAGCCTCACCTCCATCCCTGGAAAGGTGATGGAGCAGCTCATCCTGGAAGCCATCTCCACGCATGTGGAGGAAAAGAAGGTGATCAGGAGTAGTCAGCATGGCTTCACCAAGGGGAAATCATGCCTAACCAACCTGATAGCCTTCTATGATGGAATGACTGGCTGGGTAGATGAGGGGAGAGCAGTGGATGTTGTCTACCTAGACTTCAGCAAGGCTTTTGACACTGTCTCCCATAGCATCCTCATAGACAAGCTCAGGAAGTGTGGGTTAGATGAGTGGACAGTGAGGTGGATTGAGAACTGGCTGAATGGCAGAGCTCAGAGAGTTGTGATCAGTGGCACAGAGTCTAGTTGGAGGCCTGTAGCTAGCGGTGTCCCCCAGGGGTCAGTCCTGGGTCCAGTCTTCTTCAACTTCTTCATCAGTGACCTGGATGAAGGCACAGAGTGCACCCTCAGCAAGTTTGCTGACGATACAAAACTGGGAGGAGTGGCCGATACGCCAGAGGGCTGTGCTGCCGTTCAAAGAGACTTGGACAGGCTGGAGAGGTGGGCAGAGAGGAACCTCATGAAATTCAACAAAGGGAAGTGCAGGGTCCTGCACCTGGGGAGGACTAACCCCCTGCACCAGTACAGGCTGGGGGTTGACCTGCTGGAAAGCAGCTCTGAAGAGAAGGACCTGGGAGTGCTGGTGGACACCAAGTTAAGTATGAGGCAGCAATGTGCCCTTGTGGCCAAGAAGGCCAATGGTATCCTGGGGTGCATCAGGAAGAGTGTTGCCAGCAGGTCGAGGGAGGTGATTCTCCCCCTCTACTCAGCCCTGGTGAGGCCACATCTAGAGTACTGCGTCCAGTTCTGGGCTCCCCAGTACAAGAGGGATGTGGCACTACTGGAGCAAGTCCAGCGAAGGGCCACAAAGATGATTAGGGGACTGGAGCATCTCTCTTATGAGGAAAGGCTGAGAGAGCTGGGCCTGTTCAGCCTGGAGAAGAGAAGGCTGAGAGGAGATCTTATCAATGTGTACAAGTATCTGAAGGGAGGGTGTCGAGCGGATGGGGCCAGACTCTTTTCAGTGGTGCCGAGCGACAGGACGCGAGGCAATGGGCACAAACTGAAACACAGACACTTCCATCTTAACATGAGGAAAAACTTTTTCACTGTGAGGGTGACAGAGCACTGGAACAGGTTGCCCAGAGAGGTTGTGGAGTCTCCTTCTCTGGAGATATTCAAAATGCGCCTGGATGCAATCCTGTGCAATGTGCTCTAGGTGACCCTGCTTGAGCAGGGGGGTTGGACTAGATGATCTCCAGAGGTCCCTTCCAATCTCAGTGATTCTGTGATTCTGTGATTCTGTGATTTATGCTGAAATCATAATAAAAATCATAGAAACTTTTAGGTTGGAAGGGACCTCTGGGGTCATCTAGTCCAACTCCAGCTCAAAGCAGGTGCAACAAGAGCAGATTGCTTATGGCCTCATCCAGTCACTTTTTAATATCTCCAAGGATGGAAACCTACAACCCCTTGGGGCAACCCATTCTAGTGTCTGACCAACTTCACGGTGAAAAATGTTTTCTTTACATCTTATCAAAATTTTCCATGTTCTAGTTTGTCTATCACCCCTCATTCTATCACAATGCACCTCTGAGAAAAGTCTGGCCTTGTCTTCATTACACCCTCCTGCTACCTAGTTGTAGGCAGCAATAAGATCCCTCCTGACCCTTCTCTTCCTAAGGCTAACAACCCCAATTCCCTCAGCCTCTTCTCGTACACCATGTGCTCAAGCCTCCAGCTGTCTTGTTGACCCTCCACTGGACTTGCTTCAGTATGCTGATGTCTTTCTGGAACTGAGGAGCCCAAAACTGGACACAATACTCAAGACGTAGCCTCCTGAGTGTCAAATACAAGGAAGGAATCACTTTCCTTGACCTGCTGGCTATACTTTTGCTACTACAGCCCAGGATGAAGTTGACCTTCTTTGCTGCAAGGACATACTGCTGGCTCATGTTCAACTTGTCAGCAAGGTCCCCTAGGTCTTTTTGTGTAGAGCTGCTTTCTATGCAGTTGGCCCCAGCCTGTGTTGCTGCATGGTGTTATTCCATCCCAGATGCAGGACTTGCATTTTTTTTTTTTTTGAACTTCATGAAGTTCTGGTCAGCCCATTTCTGCAGCCTGTGCAGGGCCCTCTGAATAGCAGCCCTGCCCTCCTGTGTATTGACTGCTCCCCGCAATTTGATATCATCTGCAAACTTATGGATTGTGCACTCCCATCATCCAGGTGGTTAATGAAGACATTAAATAGTTTTGGTCCTAGTATTGATCCCCGAAGGACACCACTAGTCATTGGCTGCTAGTTGGACTTGGTATTGTTGATGACAACCCTTTGAATCCAACAGTACACCCAATTTTCCACCCATCTCACCATTCACACTGACCATGTGAAAGGCCTTGCTAAAGTCTAGGAAAATGACAGTCACTGCTCTTCCTTCAATCACTGAGCTAGTCATCTCAACACAGCAAGCAATCATGTTGGTCACGAACAAACAAGACCATCTTTTCTAAATTTTAACTGAGAGAAGTATAGAAAATGTTCCTCTCAAAAGACACCTAGTTAGTACTGGTCACTCTATTATGCCCTTTAATTGCTTCTCTGAAGAGATTTAAAAAATCATGCATGGTACAGAATACAGAAAAACTCATTTTTTATCTTCGCCCATCTCCCTATACTTCACAAAACACATTTCTGCTACAGCACTTATTACCAGTACAATCTTGAGACAGTTTCAAAAAAGTTCCCAAAGATTACACAGGCATAACAGTAAGAGAAACAACTAGAATTAGGTTCAATTCTAAAACACAAGTTTTACAAAGTCTAGGAACTTCTGCTCTAGAGCACAAGCCTATTTCTTGTTGATATGGAGTTATACAGCAATGCCGTGACAGTGTAAACACCTCCCTGGCTACCATACGCAGATATATCTTAGATTATCTACTGCCTATATTATCAGCCACACATACACACGCAAAGTACTGAGCTATCTTATAATGTCCCTCTAAACTGGTGGGGCAGTGCCAAGGCCTTTGCTCCTGTTTTTTTTCTTATACACAAAGCTCATTTAAAATTTAAGAATAACTGTTTGTCTGTATAAACTAAAATTAAATTCATTTAAGTTAACTTTAGATCAAAAACAAATCCTGAAACATCATTTGGTGAATACTAAAGCTTCAGAGAGAAAGATGCAGACAAAAAACTACTGTGACAGCATGCATTTTACTTTTCTTGGGAATAGGGTTATGTCGTAAGAAATATGAATGCTGCTAGATCTTATTTTCCAAAGCACATGCTGTTTACAGTTTTGATAATATGCTTTATACAACTAATGTTTTCTTTCCCTGCCATTTCTTCTATTTGGTCCTAGTTTCAATCCCTGAAGGACACCAGTGGTCACTGGCTACCAGCTAGACTTGGTATTGTTTTTACTGTGGGGAGTTTTGAAGAAGGCAACAAAAATAATGGTAGTCAAAGGAAAAAAGGCAGGAATGTTTTCATCCTGGTATATCAGATACAATACCTACTATATCTTAAACAGTAATAGTTCAGTTAGCAACTTTTTAACTACTCAGATTTATAATATACTTGTCTATATTTCTTGCAAGGCTTTAAAGTCTCTATAAAGACATATTACTATGAAATTCAGCACTTCAAGAATCCAGTATTTACTCAGGCAATCTCGCCAACTGCCAGAGAGACTGTGGGGCCTGGGGTCAACTGAGACACCTGTTTTTGTGTGTGTGTGTGCATGTATGTGTATGTGCATGCATGCGTGTGTGTGTGTGTGTGTGTGTGCATGCCTCTGCGCGGGAAGAAACTGAAGACAAGAGGATTCAATGACAGTTACTGGGTAGACCATGTGTCTAAAGCCAGTTACTGGAGGAATTCACCTTGTGTATATATATTTCCCACTAATGGACCTTCATCCTCATCAGCCAGGGAGGGGAACAGATGATGCTGTCGGTGCTGTTTGTGTTTGCATGAGTGCTGCATGTTTCTGCCTGTGTGAAAAGCCACATGTATATGCATATGTGTTGTACATGTGTGATACTATTATATATACTTCTACAATAACTAGTCCAAATTAGATCTAACATCCACAGCGTATAGGAAAATTCATAGCTGAAATTTTATTTACTTAACCACCACAATGTAAGCTGTCTCCCTAATCATGTAACCGTGCATTTCATCTATCTCTGGAACATACTTGAAATCTTAGGGATCTTAGGGATTTATCAGTTAGACTTGGTGCACAATTTTTGATGGAGTTCACAGAAATCATATGCTTCCCATGTAATGAACTGTATAATATATGCATCTCAAAGAGAGAGCTACATGGAATAAAGCATTTACAATGCAGGTATACTTTCCATGAAAGTCAGTAAATTAGATGATATTTTTGCTACCTTTAGAAAATAGAAGCTTTTGTACATTCCTCAGGATGCTCATGCACATATGTCAATCTTTTCAGGAAATTTTCAACAGTAAATGGCAAATCACTCCTACTAATTTCACAGGGGGTTGAAATTCAGCTGAAAAAAAAATCAAGTGCCTGACCAATTTGCAAACTGCATGTTAAAAGAAAAAGTGTTGTCTATGCTTGAACTGCCTATCTGACTTCAAAAAACCCTGTAAATTAACAAAAGCTGATTAAATAAAACAGTGATAAAAATGGAAAACAGAAACTTATTTTAAAGTTTTAAGCATTTACTAGCCAGTAAATAAGTACAGGGTTTTTTAAGCAAGTTCAGTGGATATTTGATCGTGTAAAGACACAGCTTCCATATCTGTTACATGCGTACGCATGCAATCTATTTTCTTGCTTGTTCAGTCTTTCTATTCTGTGGCACTATTTTACCTGAATTCTTTTAAAAGAAAAAATGAAAGCATATAGTATAATCTCCAAAGTGCCACAGTGATTTTGTTTTCATCTCTGGAAAGAAAAAAAAAACACCCTCAGTGCCTCAGCTTTTGTTTTGAGGAGCTCAAAACATTTGTGTGGTCATGGAGAATTTAGAAATTTGAAACATGTTAATACATATGTAAAATGAACAGAGACTGAAGTGCCCAAAGATATTCAGGCATCTAATTGCCCTCAGTATAAACAGGAGGGACAGATTGAAGGATCTGGCCCAGAAGGAATAAGCAGCTGAGGCAGAGGTATGAAGAAGTACTGAACATGACTAGGCTTCTTATTGCAATGCATGAGCAAAATTAGCGAGCTGCTCAGAGTTTGCCAACACGCAAACACTGTGGCATGGAAGAGTTCCCAAAGTTCTGCCCTAATTCAGGGTCTAAACGTTTTACCTAGCTTTACCAGAGGCCACTACTTCCCTCTTAGATTCACAGCCAAGGACTGTTCCTGAGCAGAAGGCATCCAAGTCCTTTCGGTACACTTCCTAGTGACTACAGTCCCATAAGCCTCTAAAAGCTTCTAAAGATCAAGCACATAACAAGGAAAATCTACTTTGGGCATTTTTGATGAGACTCAACTGTGAGATACATAGGCACAGAATTGATGAACTGTGGTAAAGCAGCAGTGTTTCCTTGCATGTCCAGAACCAACTCTTCAAGGTTAGTGAATCATCCTGAGGAAGTGTTTGTGTCCCTTAAGTTGAGTAAGACTTCTCACAATCATAACTTTGGATAGAGGAGCCAACTCTGATCAACCCAAACTCTTCTGAACAAACTGGTGTGTCTACAGGTAACATAGAGTACAGAGATATTACTTGATATCCTAGAAACTGTGTAATTCTATTAATGTTGCTTTCCATCCTCACTATTTAGACCTGCTTCTCACCGGGCTTGACCAATCTGAACTGTGCAGCTAGACCAGTGTAAGATACAGTTTCGAGTTCTGGAACTAGGCTCTATATGCTCTGCAGAGTTGCATTTTACTATGCAAATTCATCTAATGTTACTTTCTGGATCTTGGTTTCTGTGACAAGAAAAAGTCACACATGAGGTCCTTAATGGTCCAAAATTGAGCCAGAAGGAGCTTTAAAGGTGGATATACGACTTCTTTTGGGCCAAGTGTCAAATTTGCAAGAAGAGTGCAGAAAGCAAAAATGAAGCCAGAAGTAGCAGGCCTTTAGCATGTTCCTGCAATGCAGTTTCAAGTGCACAATCTTAAGACATACACGAAGACTTCAGGAAAGCACTATCCCAAGGAGGTAAAGCTGAGAATAACTTTCCTCATAGCTCCACAATGAAGTGTACTTGACATTAAGTTTCTAAGCATGTAAGTACTTCTTTTTATGTATATCTGTACTTGTTTTAAGATGTTAGATAAGATATGGCAGTAAACACCACTGTAAGTTGTTTTAGCCTGACTAAAATTTCACATATGGACAGATGCTCCATGTACTAGTTTTAGATACTCAACTACAAATGGACATAGGTAACAAAATTAACAAGAAAAATTCCTTTTACATATTTTGAATGAATTATTTCCAAGTGGTAAAAAAATGAAACTTCCCAGTATTAAAATATGCTGATTACAATCAGTCCAATTTGATTATTCCTTAATAAGAAAGAGCATCTGAATAATAACCCTAGATGTCATCAGGCAATGGTGACATCATTGCAGGATGTATATTCACTTCTATTGGAGACTTACAGGTAGGATTTTACTTTAAATAATGCCAGTACTTAAAATACATGCAATTGATCTAAAGTTTATTTTAAAAAGCTTTTCACCTATAAAGGCCTACTAATAATAGCTATAACTTCTCATTTTGGTTTGTGTTCTGCTGGAAAGCATGTTTAAAACAAACCCATCCTTGCATTCAGAGGTTACTAGAAAAATTTTTGAATAAATTTTTAAATTAGGAGGATTTTTTTTTAGCTAATCTGTATTCAAAAAATAAAACTGTTTCATTTATTCAGTGGTGATAAGGAAAACTCTGGTTTAAGGAAAAGGACCCTTTTTTTTACTTTCTTTCATAGCAATGCTTGAGCAAGTATAATTTCACAAAGAATAGTCCTTTATTGATTTCAAAATCTTGCTCTGTCACAGGCAAGACGCTGTTCTGTTACTTATAAATACGAAGTGCAAACCATGCTCACTCTTTCCCTTGAAATTCCATTTGCTCATTCTGCTCCACTGGAGGTGTCGTAATCCCTCCATGTCGGAAGCAGTATTATTGTCTTCTACAGTTACAATTCTACAGTTATCCTGCCAGTATCTTTAAAATTGTTGTTCTACAAAACGGTACCCATCATACGTACATTTCTTGCTGTTTTATTGTTGTTGTTGTTGCAATTTTATAGTAGCTGTAGTCCTCTAATGATTTCTATCTTACAAATACTTGCTAGTAAAGGCTTTGCAGGCTTTTCCAAGTGGGTGAAACATGTTTGAATGCAATTGGCTATTGATGCATTGTGAATATGCCAGAAGAAGAAAACAGATGCTAAAGTTAACACAAAAAAAAAAGGATTCTAATTACATATTTGAAGCATCTTTATTTTTCCAGGATTTTTTTTTTCATTTGCAAGAGGATAATCCCCCTTTTTTTCTAGCTGTTTAGCAGAATAAGAATTCCAGATTTGGGGAGAGAATTTCAAAATTAAAAAAAAAAAAACTTTTTTCCTATTTTCAGTGTTACATCATCCATTTTGGCAAACCTTAAAATTAGGCGTTCCTACATAGCTTAGGTCCACATTTCTTTTCTTGCTCACTGCCTCCTTTTGAAACCCTGTTCCTATAACCAATCTTTCCTCTGCAAAATACTTTTTTTTAATTTTATTTCACTCTTTGCAGAGGGAGGTAGGCAAGAAGGGTAACCTATCTTTCCTTTTAAGCTACTTCCTCTGCATTTTCCCTGCACTCAACTTGGGTAACAACTCCAATATGTTGAAGCTGACAGCTGCCCCTCTTCTCAGAGCCAGGCTGTTCTCTATGGAGGGAATTAGTGAATCAGGCAGTGTGCACTCCGGGAGAGCAGACCCAAGACTCTGAAGGACAAACCTTGAAAAGTATAACGTAGAACTTCCTATAATGAAATTCTGAGAAGGAAGAAGGAAGCAGCTTCTCTATCTCTACTATGAAGCTTGCACATTCATCAAACACAGCTCTGTACTTGGGAAAACAAGAGCTGGACAGAGATAAACAGAGCCATATTAGGCTAGCGGGTTATTTGTATCTGCTGACTACAATAGCAACCATAAGTGCACCGCATTTACAGATATTAAAAAGTTTGTATTAAAAATATGACAGAGATATTGAAATGCAGATGGTTGCTTCAGATGGCACCAGCTTTCCCAAATACTGGGCTGAGAAGAAGATATTGTGCAACCCAAGTCCTTTCAGCTTTCATTCGTTAGCCATAAATCTCTTCATCTGATCTTCCCTGTCCCTTTTCTCCAACACAGTGATCAGTCTCACAGGGAGACTGCCATCATGTTCAGATTCAGATATGGGAGCCATAAATAAACTTCCCAGTAAGAAACATTTATTTTTTTGTGATTTTTTCATTTTTTTCACATGAATGAGAAGAAAACACAATTATTTTTAACCTCAAAAATCTTCTGTTCCTTATGTAAATGTTCACATAATGAAACCTCTTAATATAGTTGAGGACTTAAACTACTTATTTAAAACTATCCTTATCATTTGAAATTTTTAGCCTGAAATCCATTTTTTTAAAGTAGGAATGCAAATAAAATTTAAATGTTAACCTGAACTCACGCAACATTAATTATAAAAAGCCATAGAACAGAATTAATCTTCACTGAACCTGAATCTATAATCTCAAAGGAATTAAGTTTAAAGTGATGTGGGAATGCACTTAAGTCAGAGTATAATACTGTAGTGCCTTGCAAAAAAAGCTACCTAATAAGTGTTTAAATAACTCTAAGCAATATGGTTTCTTTAATGTTAATATAATGTTAACATAATTTTCATATAACTCTAGTTGGTAGGAAAGAATATATAGAATACATTAAGATGCTTTTCTATTTAGGAAATCAATTCTCAATTGATTTATTGTTAAGAATGTTCTTAATTAAGTCAACTTCATGGACAGATTCTGCTGAATTAATGAAAGATTCTTCTGCCTTCTGCCATTTTAACTGAACTCTTACTTTCACCCTTTTTGTTTCATCTTTGGCATTCTACTGAGTAATTATTTCCTACGTATCCTGGAAAATAATCATTTATTTGATTGAGGAGCAGCTTGAATTGCATGAACTAAGGAAGAGTTTATTACAATAGTCACAGATATTTTTGTAGCTTTTCTACTAATACCACACAAAACTTTACTAAGCTTGGCATATCATACTTCATCCTATCTACTAGAAAGATATCACACTTATTGTGAAAAGAGAAGATATGTCCATTCAATGGTGCCTAATTTTTATATAAAGTGACTGCAGAACTGGCTTTCTGCTGAAGTAGTCATGGTATACATTTTTTTCCCCTCTTGATCCTTGAAACTGAAATAATACCATCTTTCATTTATTATGGTCACTTGAGAAAACAAATAAACTACCATCAAAAAGCTCAAAACTACAAAACCTTTACTCCCAAACTGACCAAGAGATCAGCTTCCTTTTTTTACAACAATTTCTTAAAAGAATTCTATCATCATCCAACCAATGTGCCAGAACAATCTAATTTAAGAAAGCAATGTTTAAAAAAGAGGGAGATTCCTTCTATATCATTACATTTTGATGTGAGATCAGCAGCTTTAAGTAATTGTATTATATTGTATATGCAGCTGAAATGATCTCTAAAGCTTTTAATGCTCTGAATGATGGAATGATGAGAAAACAGGTTCACATACTTATCAATACATCTCTGCAAATATGAAGCTAAAAAGTTTTTGGTTGAAAATGGTAGCTGTATTGGTAGTGGAAATGAGAGTTTTGATATTAATCTAATCAGATTACAGCAAGTCAATGAATTGCAGATGTGACTACCATTTTATTAGTGGATAAATCACATACCAGATTGCACAGAAATTAATTTTCTTGTTGAAAAGTTCTGTAAAAAAATTGGGTCAAAATGCAAATTTTCAAACTCTACTAAAATCTCATGCTCCCTTGTGTATAATTTTTTACAAGAAGATGATCAATACAATTTGTTCTCCATGTTAATTCATTACCAGAGAAAAGAAATTAGTAATTTGTACATTACCTAATGCTGCTCATGCTTCCAGTTTCTGATCCAAGCTTACATTTCTCCAGTTGGCTAGCTACAATCTGACGTTCAGCCTCAAGTTCTCGAGTCAGTCTCTCAAACTGCAGTTCCTGAAACAAATGAAACAAATACAACCATTCATCTTAACTTCTCCTGAGATTAAGAAGGAATTTCAGTAGCATACTGTTAGCATATTATCTTATGAGACAAGCTTTTTTGTTTTAACACATTCACAACCCAAATTTTTGTAATAACATCTATTGGTTCATTCATTCTCTCTAATGGTATATGTTTCAGAATAAGGAGTTTACCAGGAATGGAATTTCCAGATACGTTAAACAATTTAGACCCTCATCAAAATCATTCATAGTTCATGTAGGCCTTTCAGCAGCATACAAATGTGCTTTTAACAAGCTGATCTAAGTATACTGCCTCATAAGGAACAATTTGTATTACTTAAAAAACATGTAAAGTTCTGTAGAAGATCATGTGGTGATGAAAGCTTTTGTACTCAAAAATCAATCATCATAGCATAGACTAATTAAATACACTAAACTGAAAGCATATTGTTATGGGCTGCACACGGTTTAATTTCAGCATTTAATGATGTGCAGGAGGGAAACTCTAGCACTTTTTCACAAAAGCTACATTAAAAATCCTGCCACTAATTGTATGTATTTTCTTTTATTCTGTCAAGGAAGCCAAACCAGCCCTATCAGATAAGATTTATCCACAAAGCTCATAAGTGTACTTCCAAAGAGTTTTCCTTTTGATGCACAACAGACTTTTTTTTTTTAAATAAAAAAAGAAAAAAACAAGTTGAGTACAATCCTAGCTATTCCCTAGAGAGCTGCATTTCCCAGGTATGGTATCAGTACTTTTATCAAATACAAAATAAAAACACTTCTAGGGAAGTATGCTTATTGTAAGTTTGCCAAATATTGTTGCCTTTCATTTTAGTCAGAGTTACATTGAACCATTTTCAAACGTACAGGGGAACAGGTCTCTTGCTTCTTTTCTGAAAACATTGTTTTCTGAGTTGCTGGGTATTTTGAAGGCTGAATGAGAAATATTTGGGGAATTCACTTGTTAAATTATTCTTGTGTTCACACAAATGCACCCATTACCTCCCTCTTTTCTTTCTTGAAACTGCTTGTTCCAAGTAGTAACAAACTAACGTAGTACTATTGCTGAAAACATTTATATAAACTTTATAATACCTGTAGCTAGAATGCTGTCTGCTATCTGATAAAATTAAAAAAGCAAAAGTAGCAAAACACCTTGCTTAAGCAGTTGTTCAATTATTCACACAACTGCTTTTCTCTATTTTTTGTAACTGTAACTAATATCCAACTAATTAGAAATGTGAGCAGACAGAAAATATTTTTTAAT
This sequence comes from Apteryx mantelli, assembly GCF_036417845.1. Classification (NCBI taxonomy): domain Eukaryota; kingdom Metazoa; phylum Chordata; class Aves; order Apterygiformes; family Apterygidae; genus Apteryx; species Apteryx mantelli. The sequence continues at coordinate 90,202,816 of NC_089979.1, read as the reverse complement.
TATCTCCTGAGACTGATATGTTCCATTAAGACAGCCAGATAAAACTCCTTCCAAAGAAAGGCAAAAGTCCCCAGCTGAGACTCCTTGGCCCTAACTGCCATGCCTATGCCCTTATTCAGTAATGAGAGGTGAACTTGAGTCCTAATTGCCCTGCACAAGAAGACCTCCAGTAATGAGGAGGTGTAGGAGAGAGTCCCTTGATTAACTCTCCAGCAGTGTCTGGCCTAGCAGCAAAACCAGCCATGGAAATGATGTGGTTCCAGCTCTTACCTGCCATAAGTATCACTGAGTATCACTCAGCATTTGACAGAAAGAAAGAAATAAGGGGGTAGGGGAGGATTCAAAAGCCTTCCTCCCATCTGCTACCTAAAACATCTGACCAAGAAGCCAAGGGTAAATGGAGACATTAAATTTCTCCAAGCTCTGAAACTAGGAAAACCATAACTGAGATGGAAGAAAGAAATGGCTGGTGGTTGTTCTACCTAATTCAGTTGGATCATTCCCCTTTCTTTCTAATACTATTGGCACACAATAATTTCTGTCCCACACTAAAAACAGAGGGAACACAAAGAAAAAGACAGTGTATGCTTAAATGGCCACTGACTATTTTACAGAACCTACTTAATTTTGTGTTCATTATTCCAAGTAAGACTACCCAGAACATGAGAAAACCATCAAAAGAAACAAACTGATGAAAAGAGCAAAACAAAATGTAATTTCACTGCCCACTGAATGCTAATAATGCATCAGTAATCACAGTTAATACTGTTCTCTGCACATGTTTTTGTAGTACCAAAAATACCTTTTTTGTTGTTGTCTGTAGATAACAGGATTAAAAATCACCTAATCAAAGTTATTTTAGATATGCCTACTTCACACAGGGTATTTGTGTGCTTACCTAGTAGAATCAATTGTCTGAAAAGCTGAAAAGACTGTTAATCAACTTTCCAAGAGTTATTACTCAAATCCAGGCCTGATTTGGGTAAAATAATACTGTTACTGCAGAAATGATTGTGACACAAATATTACTAAAGTTTTGAAGAACATAAAATCCACGCGGGATAGAATTTGCTACACTAACATGCTTATATCATGTAAGCATGTAAGCACTGAGAAATTCTGAGAGTACAGAATACAAAACAAGCAAAAACAAATAGACCATTAAGTTCACTTTCAAAAAGAAAAAAAAAAGCAAAAGCTTTAACAGCTATTCTGTTCCACAGAACTTTAAAGTTAGTGTGTTCTATCACAACAATGATATTGATACACATTTAGAAGCTCAGCATATTTTTTCATCGGTTCAACTTTACTTCTTGTCCTGGGGGGTGGGGGTGGGGGTGTGTGTAAGCCAGATGTTTTTTTGCTATGGCCTAATAGAAGGCACTTTTTTCTGTCTGCATAATGAGAATATGCAGCTGTCCTCATAACTTTACCAAAAGAGCATAAAAATGAAGGACTCAGGAGCTAACCCCCTTGACTGTCCATACTGTCATTTGTCTTCTCCCAGACAGACAAGGGTAGCTCATCGTGCCCTTTCACCCTAGCAGGTATGCAAGAACCTCATTCCATTTCTGTTTTGCCCATTCTATCCCAGGTCAACTAAATAAAAAATGCCCTCAAACTTATTTTATTGATATACATTTAAATTAAACTTTGTTTTGCCTTTTTCTTTTCTTCTGCTGTCTGTATTTTCTATCTTCTCATATATTTTGTGTGCTTTACCTGCCGTCAGTTTAATCGCTTTGGTTGACTGCTTTCGGGGTACTTCTGCCTTTCCCAGTTGCCACCTTTATCTCATGATTACTTTGTCTGCAGAACAATCTTTTTCTCATGATTCTGGTCTTCAAAATACACTTTTATACTCCTGCCTTTGTCATTTCTATTTCTTTCTTATTTCTTTCTGAGTTCTTATGCATTCCTTTCTTTCTTTCCCTAGCATATTTCATTACTCATCCTCCACTAATCTCTTCCAGTCCCACTATACAAATTGCTACTAAGGCAAATCCCCTAAAATGACAGATTTAAGCAGCCTCTCTTTTTCTCTAGACAGTTGGACCCTTATTGAGGGAACACTTCCCGAGATGTGGAAATTAATGTTTTCTGTTTTGACAGGCTCCACATTATTCAAGTCCTGCTCTGCAGAGATGACTGGAAAGGGAAAGTCTCTCCTCAAGCAAGAAGTAGTGATGTGCTGGATCACTTTAAAAAGAAATCTAGAATAGGTAATCAGTAATGTTATTATTAGTTTGCCTTAATGGCTGCTATTTCTCACCCGTCTTCTTCTGTGAGGTGCCATTCACAAGTTAGAGATGGAAGGAGAGAGAAAGGCAGGGGACTGGGGGAGTAGGGGGAGTTCCACACAGTTTCTTCCCCCAGAACTATCCTTTATGTTAAATCTAACAGAAAAAAAACACATGAATTTTTCCCCCATATGATGGCAAAGGTGCAGGTCCAGAGGGTAGCCTCTGTAATGAGAGAAAAACAGAAGGACTGAAGTAAGAGTTGAGAGAGCCTCCCATCTCTCTGTATCACTAATCTTTAGCAGAAAAAAATTAATAAGCTTCCTTATCTTTGTTTGGGAAGCAGTTAGAATGAGTAATATTTGAATAATTCCATATGTTTAGATTTCAAACAGCTGTCACTGTGCAAGAAGACAGAAATTAGAAATAGTATTTGCTTATATTTCATAAAAATAACCACTGAACTTGACTCCATCATTTGTCCTACTTGTTCTGTTTACAATCATTTTTCACCAGTTCATGCCATGTGTTATCATCACAACCTTACGATATTCATCTGAATCAAGCTAATATGAACATCAAAATTAAAGACAAGTTCCTACTCACTGACTATGCAAATCTGTTGTTAAGACAATTGCACAAGACAATTGCACAATGAAGGACTGCAGAAACTACATTTCAACATCAAAATTAATTTAAGTAATGTCATGTCAAACGCAACTTCATGGATTTCACTGCAAAGGCCACTGATGCCAAAGCAAGTGCACATGCAAAGGCAACGCAAAGTTGAAATGACCAGTCTGACAGTCCTTAGCACTTAACAGCAGGAACCGTGTGGGAGTGTGAAGCTAACAGAAAGAGCAGAGATAATGATGAGAGTAATCCAGAGAAATCGATCAAGACAGCAGCTTGGAAAGGGAGGAGCTTCATGGTAACATCATCAAATTGTTTTAAAGTGCTAAAAAGTGTAGGTGTCTGCTAGGGCCTGAACAATTTATGTTTAAAAATGGTGTTTGTCCACTATTAACCTTTTTAGTAAAGATGTTCATTAGTCCGTAGAGGACAACTGCAGTTTGATATTTGCCCTTTCAGTATATGAGACTTGAAGTTCTTCTACTCTCTGCAGCCACTAAAGCTTCAAGCATTAAGGAGGGCTTGAGTTAGGTCACATGCTTCACAGTGGTCCAGAAACTAAGCAAACCTAATGGAAATCTTCACAGCCTTTAGACAGGTTATGAACTTCTGAACTTAGAGCACTCCAAGTAGCGGGTTTTTGATTAGTTCTGGCTTTATGTCTGCTGTGTGGATTGTATTGACTCATTTGAATGTTGGGAGGATTAAAACAGGCCTAAAAAGATCGGACTGATGTTTAGAGCTGATCCTAGTTTATTCCGTCCTTTACAATCTTGCAGCAATCCTTTTCAATTGCACAGAGATGTGTATTGATGCTGAGCAAAAGACACAGCAAAATTATTAAAAATGGTAAAAGGCAGTAGATAGAAAAAATTGAAATCTGGCTGAACACCCTTGTGGATTTATTGTATTCCCAAGTTTCTTATGGTATATTGTTAAAAGGAAAAAAGCAAGTGTTTAGCTTTTGACTGCAAATATGTCATACGAAATCAAATTGCTGCACTGATGATCATTTGAATCTTCGAATAGAGACAAACAGCAGTACTGAGGTAAGGTTGGGAATCCCTGGTGACATGAATACAGAAAGTCTGATTACAGCTACCAAAAAAATAAGAGTTCTCCTGGATTGAATCCTTTTACAGAAATATCTAAAAAGCATAGAACTTCCTAAAGTGCATAGGCTGTAGAAATGTACAATGTTGGCTCTATCCTCTTTTGGCCTATTAAACAAGAAAAACTGTACCTCAATGTCATGTATGTGCATGTCATGCATATCCAATGACATCATACAGAATCCCATGTAATGCACTTCTATAAACTCTGAATTAAGCCATTACTTAACAGTGGTGTTGGCAACAAATTCCTCTTAACCTGTCATACTGGAAAGCCATGAACATCTATAAATGAGGCACCTATTTCCAGTGGACAACAGCAAAATCTAAAGAAGCTTGATCTGGCAGAAACCCAGGAACAGCATCAGACACAAACTAGAGCTGACAGCCCATTCTGTATCTAGAAGGAAAACAGAATGTCTCGATGCTTTCAAACATGCTAAAAACATCACTAACAATGCCCCAATGAATCTGATACTGAATGTTGTTCAGAAGCTTCAAAATTGGGCTTTAGAATGTACCATCCTATCACTCAAGTTTCTCTGCTTTCTCCATTCTTGGACTGTGTTTTGATTTATACTGTTCTTACCCTTTTTCCCTGAAGCATTTCATTTTTCCCCTTCACTGAATAAAATGAGGGTAAGGGAATAGCTGAGAAAAGATACTAATCAGAGGAGCAGAGAGGTGGCAAATTCAAAAACTTAATGGTGGATATGGTGTTGCAGGATGTTAATGGAAGAAAAAAATCAGAGAGATTAAAAGAAAAGATTTTTTTTTAATAGCTATGACTGTATCTATATGTGTTTTCATCAAGTTGCAGGTGATGCCGCATTGGAGGAAGCGATTCATATGCTGGAGGGCAGGGTTGCCACTCAGAGGGACCTCAAGAAGTAGGAGGAATAGGCCAACAGGAACATCATGAAGTTCAGGAAAAACAAATGGGAAGTCCTGCACATGGGATGGAATAATCCCATGCAACAGTACAGGCTGCAGCCTAACTGTAGGTAGCATCTCTACAGAAAAGTCTCATAGACAAGGAAGTAACTATTCCCCTCTATCTGGTATTCCTGGAGCTGTATCTGGAGTACTGTGCCTGGTTTGGGGTCACCAGTACAAGAGACATGACAAGAGACTGAAGCAAAACCATCAGAAGGCCAGCAAGATGGTTAGAGGGTTGGTGCACATGTACAAGGAGAAGCTGAGGGAATTTGGTTAGCTTAGCCTGGAGAAGAGAAGACCTAGTGAAGACCTAATTGAAGACTTCTGCTACTTAATGGGGGATTATAAAGGTGATAGAACCAGACTCTTGTCAGAGGTATACCACAAAAAGAAAAGGCAACAGTCACAATTTACAATAAGAGAAATTTTGATTGGATATAGTGAAAAGAAAAGCACAGTAAGGGTGGTTAAGCAGTGGAAGAGATTGTCCAGGCAAATTGTGGAATCTCCATTCTTGGAGATTTGGAAACTCGCATGTACATCTGATCAAACATTGAAGTCAGCTCTGCTTGGAGCAGACCTTCAGAAGTCTCTTTTAACCAAGTTTTCCTATGATTCTATGACTAACGAGTTCTAAAAATGATTTCCCCAAGGCTTTATACCAATCTGTATTAGGGATTAGAAGAAAAGAACTAACTGCCCAGCATGGATCAGCCATTATCAAACTCTGATCATCATCCTGCTTACAGAAAGATACTTTTGAGTTGACATAAATGCACTAGCATTTTACTGGCCTGAACCTGTATTTCTCTAGCTTATGCTCTCACCTGATCTGGGGACTTTTGGAATCACATTCTTCTTTAGAAGTTTGGTGCAGCAATTCCCAACCTGAGTTATTATGCATATTGATTATTTAGTAAAGAACAGATGTAGTTGATGGTGTTTAAAAATAAACTATTTCTTCTTTTTCATGTTAGATTATTTCAAAGAAGTCTCTTTTGTGCCTTTAAAAGGTTTTATAGAAACCAGACCCTATTTTATTTTTAATTTTAAGTTTCCGATGAAAATGAAGTCAGAATTACATTCAGTTGCCTATTTCCGTTCTCCAGGCACACTGTCCTGTTCCTCTGTGAGTTATAGGCAAGCTTTGCTCTCTGAAGGCGTACTGCCCAATTGTCTGGACTTCAATTCCTAGGGAAATTGCATTATTTCTTCTCCAGTACAATCACCAAAGTTATTCAAATCATCTCTATTTTTCTGTTACAAATTGCCTTGTCCTTTTCCATCCCATTTTTTCTTCTGTTTTGTATTCAGCTTTAGTCTTTGTTTAGCTCACTCCTTTCTTTTTCTTCTCAGTAGTTTCTGCCTCCCTTGCCAACACTCTCAACGGTTTCTCACAAACCATGATTGCTGTAGTATTCCACTTCCTCCTGTGCAGACTACTTAAGTCCCCAAAGTACTGAAATGTAAGTAAAAACCTCTGTGTTAGGATAGGATTAGAACTACTAAGAACCTTCTAATCTCATACCTTTGCCTCTCCTCCTTTTGAGCAGCAGCATAAGGAGCATACAAGATAAATTGACTTTCTAACTCACAAGCTTTGACTTGCTTTAGAGCTTATTAATTGTAAAGCTCAATGTGGGGGCAAAACAAAATCTCAGAGACAGAGGAGATTCTCCAAGCAGAGTGAAAGAAACAGGGCTGGAGTTTAGTAACAGATCCTCACTCTCCAGTGCTACGTTATCCCAAGCTTGTAATTCCTGTTTACTTCTCAGTCATCCAGGTACAAATCTAAAGGGGGCACGGGGGGGAGGTAATTCCATTTATGGGAGCTGTTTTGGAGTCTGACTTTACTGGTTCAGCAAATCTAGTATACCAGACAGAACTGTGGACTGGTGGCCTTTCAGCTTGAACTTCTCTAAGAGACCAGTATCACTCAGAAGTAGTAAAAGACAAAAACAAAAAAGCCTGATATATATCTGTAGGGTATTTTTGTTTTGAAAAGAGCAAAATTTTCCTGATGCAGCTAGAAGATGCATTATTATGATGTTTAAGGTAACTGCATGGTTTAAAGACCTGTGAAAAGCTCAGAAAGTGAAACAACGGTGTTTCATAAACTGACACACAAAAATGTAGAGAAAACGGAGAAAACTTTTTTGATTCTGATAACACATTTGGTTTCTAGTTTTCCTTTCTTCTCTGATTGTGGTCTGATTTGTGATTGGATGGGCATCACGCCAAGATAGTAGCAGAAGTGTGTGTAAAAAAACCAACACATACAGATACCAATAACAAATAATACTTTCCATGCAGTCATTCTATCATTGTGTTCAGAGATCCAAACTCATCCTGTTCATGGGTTTCTCTGATTCACTAATTATACTAAGTTCTCTCTTCCAGAGTTTTGAAGTTACAGGTCGTCCTAGGCATTGCTTGCAGATGGAGAGCTAGCATTATAATTCATTAGCTTTACTCCTCCCCAGAATAGTCTAAGAAACTAGAGACAACTAGTCCCTTCCTCTTCTGCTTCCACTGGAGAAATCATTCAAGTGAGTAATAAACTCTATTGTTTTTTCTTGCCTCTGAAGAGACTGATCTCTCCATTAGTTCACAGACTGGCAGTGCAGCCTATCCAAGAACAGATTTGATAATTTCCAATTATCTTTGAATTAATCAGGATACAAGATTTGATTATTGCCATGTGTAGCTATTAGAGAGTTAATCATTAATATGTTAGTAAATGGATTCAAAAGTTATATACCAAAGCAAGACAGCTCATTACTTTTTAAGGGCAATTTACTGCATGCAACTTAACTCCTATATGATTTTGTTTTTCTTTTCTTATAGCTAGTACCACATAAGCTTGATTTTTCTTGCAGAATTCAGCTTGCTACACTTAATGAATGTGGCTGGACTTTCAAAGCAATAGAGGATTACAATGAAACTGTAAGGAAATTTAGCATAAATATAAATGCATGGAGGTATGTATACAAAAACATTCTAGTATTCTAGCAGATAGTACACTTATTAGTCGAACAACATATTTCTACTATTAAATATCAAGAAAAAATTAAGATTTCAAACAGCACTGGCCAACAAGTTGAACTCAAGTACTGCAAATCCTCAAGATTTGCACATCTTCTCTCATCGATGGTTCTGTGGCAGTATCAGTTAACTTTGATAACCCAAACTATGCTTTTGAATTATTCTGCTTTTATTACATCTGCCAATAAAAAATAATAATAAAGAAAACTAAGCAAAATAATTAGACAATTAGTTCCTTTTCTGGCTACCCTGCAGATATACTACAGATTAAGGAAATTCCCAACATATTCATATTGTTCCTTGGGAAAGAGAAAAGCAATTAGTAATGAAAATATTAGTTTTTGAAAGTATCATTATGATCTTATTCTCCTGATTTTTTGGTATGAATTGCTTATCTCTAGAACAAAGTAAAAGGTTTTCATAATGAAATTACAGTTTATAAATTATCTGATGGAAATCAAACAGGTAAAGAACATAAGGTTGTAATAACATTTATACTGTGGATGAAGGCAGGGAAATTCTGTGTCATCTAGTGAAAGATAGGACAGGTTATAGAAATAATAAAATAAAAAATGGAAAACAAAGGGGGTGCCAAGAAAGGAACCTAAGCAGTACACATGCATCTGCATGAATGCTGTAAGTCTTACAAATAAGACAGGGTAGCCCTACATGCATAGCCCTAAATGTCATAGGCGTAACACACACATCAGAAACTTTATGTAAGCAGAACAATGAGACATTATACTATGAAAATACAAAATATACAGGAAAATATAAAGTAGGCCAAGCTAGTAGTGGAGTAAAGGTCTATGTCAGAGAGAGCTTTGAATCAAATTAAATGAACAATCTCAATGAGTTAAAAAAAAGCCTTATATGGGTTGAGATTATAGGAATTAATAAAGAAAAATCCAGCATAAAGCCTGCAATACTGGCTGTCCAATCAAGATAGAGACATATGTTGAAAGAGGTTAGACAGGCAGCGAGGGTACAAACTGCAATATTTACGGGAGTCTTCCACTACTCCTACGGTTTGTACAGACTAAAAAAAAGCATGACAGCAAGACATGGCACAGAGACCAAATTTTGGGTACTATGATGGAGTAGCTGCTTAGGACACCCACAAGAAATACAGTCCTTGACTTGGTCTCAAATAGTGCACACAAGATGGTTTAACATCTTGCAGCTGAGGAGTCACTCTTTAACAGTGATCATTTTGTGCTCAGATTCAACATCCTTACAGCAGCCAGAAATCTACCAGTTATGAGCCACATAGAAAGAGTAACTATATAAAAAAAAATCAGAAAGTTGTTTAAAAAACTTAAATGTGGTAGCTATGAGTTAAATTCTCATAGGCAGCACAGAAACTACTCAACAGCACCAAACTGGAAGCACACCGCCAATGCATGTGTGTCAAGAAAAGCTTACTAAATAAGAAAAACAAGTTAGCACAGCTAAACAGGAGGGCAAAAAGGCTCCTTTCAAAAGCTGAAATCAGCTTCAAATGAAGAAAATAAAAGACTATAAATGCTGACAGGTTAAATATAAAAGCACAAGACTGAGTATAACATGGGTTTAAGGGACAAATAGACAAAGGCATCAGAGCTAACAGCAGATCTTTCTTAAATGCACCAGGAGCAAGAAGGCTGCTGGAATGTCTGTAGGGCCACTGGGCGATCAGGATATGAAAAGGTTCATTGAAGAGAAGCTAAATGAATCCTTCAGAAAGGTCTTTGCTGTTTCATAAGAAATTCCCATGCTAAGAATTCACTGAGGGAGTCTTATCTGAGGATCTGTCTACAATTGAACCAACTGTAAAGTAGGTCATAAAACAAATTGACAAAACAGTAACAAATTGGAAGATCAGACGGTATTCACTCAAGAGTTCTAAAGGAACTCAGAAATTATACAGCTTAAAACTGATATAGTACCTGAGAACTGAAAGACATCAAATGCAATGCCAGGGAGATCTGTAAGACTACAGAGCAGCAAGCCAGACATTCATACCAAGCAATTCAACAGAGCATGGAACAGAATCAGTGGACACTGGGATAAATATGAACTACTTATCCAGAAAGTTCTTGTATGGATAAGTACTTTTCAAAATAGGAGATCAAGAGTAGGAATAAATGGTAAATTCTCACAGGTGAAGGTGTCCACCAGTGAAGTTCTGGTTCTGTGTTCAATACTACCCAATATACACATAAATGACTTAAACCAAGGAGTGAACAACATGGTGAAGGTGCATTCGGTCCCATTATCCAGATCATTTATAAAGATATTGAATAGTATCAGACCAAGCACTGGCGCCAGAGGCACTCCATTTATGACTGCCTGCCAGCTTAACTTTGAGCTATTAACCACCACCCTTTGAGCTTGGCAGTTTAGCCAGTTTTCCACCCATCTTGTGTTCATTTGTGTGATAAGCCTGCTTCTGTCTGCACCTTTCCTTTGGACTGGCAGAATCAAGGAGAAAACAACCTGGGCACCCGTCTCCTTTACTTTAACCCTGAAGACTCTGTAGTCATGCTTGATTTTTTTCCAGGTTACACTTTGCAGGATCATTGGTGCCCACATGAAAGAGGAACAGGGGATAGTAGTCTATGGGCTTGATGAGTCTTGGCAGTGTCTCCATGACATGCTGGATTTTGGCTCCAGGCAAGCAGCAAACTTCCTGCGACTCCATGCCAGGTCTGTAGATGGATGCCTCAATTCTCTGCAGAAGGAAGTCCTACTAATACTCACCGCTGCTTCTTCCCCCAATGGTTTTGACCTGTTGAGCTACTGGCCTGATTGTCTCTTCCAAGGGAACTTGTTCGTCCTTCTCTTCTGTTGCCAGGACTCTGCATCTGTTCTTCGGCTGAATTTTTCTAGACGAAGAGAGAGATGCTGTCTTGCCACACATCACAAGCTTCCAGGGTGCCTTGTTCTGTGACTGACGTTCTTTTGCTGTTTAAGTCTTGCTTCTGGTCATTCTGTAGTCTACACCCCAAGCCCTTGCCTCTGCAGTGTCATTGCTGGCATCATATCAGTTTCCTGCTCGCCTCCCTGATGACCTTCCTGCAACTTGGTCACCTCACAGATCAGTGATCCATCAGGGCACATGTCCCACAGGTGAGGTTCCCATCCTGCTCAGCCCAGAGAGAAGCACCAGGCCTGCCCTGCAGCGCCTCACCTGAATGACCACAACCCCCCTCAGGAGCTCTGTCTGGTTGACACCTCTGATATCCTAGGAACAGTCCAGGGGCTACTAATGCCCATAGTCCTATGATGAATCCTGTGTCAAGTCACCACCATTTGGCCACCAGCCTCCCTACCAGGACACAAGCACCAACAATACTGTGCCACTGAATAAGTTCATTATCTGCTAGCTTCTTAAATACTGTGTGAAGTTCTGCTCTTCTCATGTCAGAAATGACATGGCAGAACTGTAAAAGACACAGAGAAGGGCTACAAGGATGATCAAAGGTGTGAAATGGCTTCTGTACAAGGAACAAGAAAGCTAGGATTCTTCAGTCTGGAAAAGAGACAGCTTAAGGAGTATATGATAGAGGTCTACAAAATCCTGCATGGAATGTTCACTAGCTCTTCTGAAACAAGAAGTAGGATATATCAAACAAATACAAGAGCCAGACCTGAAAACAGAGAAGGTGTATCTTCTTCTGTAATAGGCACAGTTTTGATGGTTACTAAGCACATCATAACTTCTCTGGAGCTCTGCAGCTTCTCTGGGTTGTGGAAATCTGAAAACAGGTGGCTTTTGAGTATTAGGGGGAAGTATCACATATGCTTGCCCTGTTCTTACTCTTCCTTTGGCCTATACTTACGGTAACTGCTGGAGACACCCCCTTCCCCCCCACCTCATTTGCACTATTCAGTCTAAGGAAAACAATTATTGGAACAATAGAACTAAACATACTGGACTGGATTTGTGGTCATGGCTTTAAGGGATCAAACAAATAACTGACACTTGCTTCTCTCCAGAAGTAACAAGTCTCACTAAAATAATGGTGCTGCTCCCACAATTACAGGACAGATTCTCAATCCAAAGACTAGTCAGCTGCTACCAAAATGCTGTTCCAGGAAAGAGTCTGTAGGACAGACTGGATAGAACCATCTCTTGCAGCAGGCATATCAGAATTACTGCTATAATTGATTTAGAAAATAACAGATCCATAGGAATCATTAGTATTTTTCACTGAAACGGAAAAAAGAGAGCAAAAATAACAAATGAATCAAATTGTTGAATATCTGCAATCAGAATACGTCACTGAAATTACCATGGAAGTCACTTGAAATTTAAGTCATTCTTACAACAAAATGTAAAGATCAAACTATATCTACTCCCATGTGAGGAATGCAGGAAACTTCTTCTGGCAGTATTGTTAATCCTAACAATTTTGTCTAAAATCTGGTACATATAATGTTTATCATTAAAGCTCCTGGTCCTGAGTGCAAAATGATCGCTTAGGGATCCCAATTCTCTTTTCAAAACAGACTAGTTTTGATATCAAAGTTGCTGAAGAAAGGCAAAGTAAATAAAAGCAAGCCAGAGCATACCGAATTTTAAACTTACTACTTTAAGCTAATTTAATCTAATTTAAGAGGGTTAGCATTGATTTCTAGCCATGGTTTCTGCACTATGGTTTCAAACCATTTCTCTTCTTCCCCTCCTCCCATCATAAAATCTCCCGTCTCTCACTGTAGTGGGAACTTGGCCTCAGTAAAATGCAAGCTCTCTGCTCGCTACACCTGGCAGCCATTGAACGCCACACGCACTCCCTTCTATTACTGCCGCACTGTTACCATGGCAGCATGAGAGGAAACCACTCTGAACTGGTCAGTCAGGGAAGGAAGGCAAACAGTCCTACACCGAAAAGGAGAGAGAGCTCATGCCCAGCCGAGCCTTGCATGGTTAGAGTTTCTCTCAGCCAGCAAATTAGAAAAAGCACAGGAAGGAGAGAAGCTGATGGCACACCCTGAGAGGGAATGAAGGTTATGAGCAGCACCACAGACAGTGTGGGACTCTCCCTTCTTGCCCGATGGGAATAGCTGCTGTTCAAACATACATGATACAACAGCTCAAGTGCCCAGTTTAACAGGTAAATGCAAGCTGACCTCTAACTGCTGGCAAGCACTCAACTCCCTCCCCTCCCAGGGTCTCCCAAGAGCATGCTGTCTGTGATTCTCCATCAAACACATCTTGGATCTCTCCCCAATTAAGGGAGAATAGAGATGTGCACTTGTCATGAATTGAAATGGCATGACAGGGCTTCATTTTTACTTCACAAATCACCAACTCCAAATGCATGGTATCAAACTCTTAGGGGTTTTCAGCATCTCAAAACTGTCTGTTAGGTTTATTTTGTCCAAGCTATAAGATTTGCACATCTGAATGTCTCCAAGACAGAAATGAGATGAAATCTGACACTTCTGAACGGTCTTGGTTAGCTCAGAATAATGTGAATCTGGAATTCCAATCTATGCATGCACAACATATCAGTGAGGCAAGATTACTGTGGCCAGTTCCAAATGCCAGTCAAACCACACACTCACAAACCCCAGTTCAGTATCTCAGCACCATGCACAGGCTCTAATCACGCATGACAGACATCCTGAACCTGTCTACAATGAGAGTTACCAAGGTTACTAAGGGAAATAAATGACACCCCAGAAGCAGAAAAATTTGATTAGTCTGTTGCCATATAAATGGTACCAGATACCTTTCTCAGCCATTAAAATTACTCTCCCTCCTGGAACACTTCTGCAATAACACAGATCTTTTCTATGACTTTTCCCATTCAAACCAGCATGAGAGGTGTTTTTTCCTTGTGTGTGCAAGTGAACAGAGAGCTAGGAATGGATATGACTTTTCCTAATTGTCAAATTCTGTAAAAAGTTATATGAGAGAATGTTATTATTTTGTTCTCTGAATCTATCATGGATGGTCTATATTGTCTTATCTGGCAAGGTTCATTTATTTCTATTCATGGTCATTCTCCAATTTCAAAAATATACTCTCCCATGCAAAACACTAGATTTCCCCAGGCTACCTGAAAAGTTATATTGTATATAGTCCTGGAAAGCCTCTTTGCTGTATCAAACTCTTCCTCCCATTCAGACCCTTTCAGGAAGGTCTCTGCAGCCTAGAATACACAAGTACTAAGCACATTTGCAATGCTAAAGTATAAGAACAGAAGACAGACTATTTAGTTTGCTGGGCCCATTCTGTTGTCCACTTCTTGCATATTTCAGATTACGCAACCATTTGACAAGCAGGATGTAAAAACAGCCTGATTACTTTGCAAGTGCTAGAAATTTATGAAGTAATTTATTCTTTCACTTAAAAGGAAGGCTAGGAATTTAGTGTACTGAAGTCAGGATTTTAAGCCAAATTTCACCTCTAGTGAAGCTTTCTTATTATTGTGTTTCCTTCCTATTCCTAAAGCATAATTTCTACTTGGTAAAGAATGTAATTTTTGGTTTACATGGCTGGCAAATTCAATATAGTTTGCTAAAGCACAGTCATTGGCATTAGAATGAAAGAAATAATTTAATGGGATACACTGACTCTACTCACTCCACTGTATTTCATTTCCTCAAACAAGAGACTGCATTGACTAAGAGAGACATTTCTCTGGCTCATGTCCATTGCAGAGCACAGTCACAAGGAGAGAAGGAGAGAGTGAATGAGAGAGAGAGAAAAATAACAGCATTTCCTCCTTTGAATAGACTCATAAAAAGTGGACAGAGACCTTTGCAACAATGTTTGGGATGTCTTTGACAGCAACATTGGAATACAAAGTGTCTCCAAACACTTTATACATCTTTCTAGGGAGAAGAAAACCCTTCACAAAATTGTACTATGATTTAGAAAGAAGGATTTTGAAAATTTAACTCTCCTTTATATCAGCTCTCTTGCTTTTAAACAGCTTCATATCTCTATACTGCAGAATGGTTTCTATCTTTTGGTCTTCCAGCTCATGTTCAACACAGGAGAGCAGCACAAAGCCCTTCTAGATTAAAAGTACCATATGCATAAGGCAGTCTCTGCAACCAAGCAGAAGTCTATGAAAAACTAATCCTGATTGTATTACGGAGTTTGGCAACTTGATTATGGCCAGAACTGGACACAGGGGAGTCTAACTTCCTGGAGAAATGCAGAAGTGGGTACCAACATTGCTTGGGCTTTTAGTTTTATTCGCTGGATATCCAGAAGGTATCTCAGAGTGAACATTCCCCCTCTCCCCCCGAAAAAACAACCCAAAACAAAACAAACAAACAAACAAACAAAAAAACCTTAGAGTTAGAATTCCACTAAAATGGAGACTACAAAATTATATACAATGAAAGAAACTTGAGTCCGAGAAGCAGTCATGTGGGAAATAACACTGAAAATAATGGTTAGAATGGTGAGAATTATGTGACCTAAATTAGAATTTCTGATACTTGTAAATGGGTAAATTTTGGATAAATCAGATACCATGACATCATAATTACTGAAAATGCTAACTTTTTAATGACAATCACTGTATGTAAATGATCAAATTACAAACACCAACACACAATGCCATGTTGAAAAACAGGGGGAAAACATTTTGAGCAATCTAGGAAGAAAAAAATACACTTTGAAAAATATTACCATGTATATATAATAATGAGGTCTCATAATAGATACTGGATCTTATTTACTACAATTTTGCTGTTTGATTCAGATGTTAATTTCATGCTGCATTAAATGAACAACAGATAAAGCCCCTTCTCTTTAAATGCTTCAAAGTTGCAGTTTGATACGTTTTTGAATTAACCTTACAAAGCACTAAATTTAAATTTGCAAGCTGTGATGATTCAGAATTTTAAAAAGTTCTAGTAGTGGGGATGATAAGAGAGGGGCCTGGAGTGTATAAAAGACGTAAGATACTCAATTCATATCTGCATACTGACAACAAGACTTTTTGAATTACAGGATAGCTGGACTGACTACCAATTTCATTTACACATAAATGGACCTGCCAAACAATGACTAGTAATTTAATTACCAGACTAAATATTTTCTTTTAATTGTATCAATGTACTTTAATATTATATTGATCAGGTTTGTCAAAGTTTTATTTTAGTAATTACAGAGTTTACTATTCTCCTGACACACACACAGTAGAAAACCAAGAACAGAAGTAAAAATCATTCAGTTAAATAAACTAGTGGCAGGTTTTGGGGATTTTTTTGTTTGTTTGTTTGTTTGTTTTTTAGGGTGAGGTTTGAAAAGTGTGTAATTTATCTTCTTTTTGTCTGCCAAGTTAGGAAGTATACAGTCTCATTTTCTCACTGCAAGAATAACCTGCCAGATACCAAAACCACAAAGCGATTCATTCCACTGTACACAAGCCTAACAATTAAATATGTTTGGAAAGAAAGATTAAAAAAAAAAGAGACAGAAAATCTGCAACCAAGACACTGTACAGTATGGCCACCCCAACAGCTGTATTGCTTTGTAAGATTAGCAGCCTACCATAAAATCCTTCTTTGTATCAGAGCTAACCACAATGTGACAGTAGATAAACTCCATTAGAGTAAATTTAAGTACATGTATCCATGTAGACAGAATAACCCTAACATCTGCCTGTGTTTTTTTTCTATACTTTGTTGATGTTGCTATCATCTGGACACATTATCTCCATGTCCCCTGAAACCATGTAGTGCAATTTCTATCAACCAAAATTACACCTGCTGAAGAGAGCAGAACTGATCAACTACAGCTTCTCCTGCTGTTGAGCTCAGCCAACAAGCTGTTCATGAATTCAACAGACGTTCTGGTATACTGGGCCAAACTGATTTTTTTTAATCATTTTCTTATTCATAAAAAAAAGAAAGAGAAAAGTGAAATTGACTGTTCTTCATAGTTATATTGTGCCTAACTGACCTTTGCTTCAAAACTTCAGCTGCGACCAACGTGAGGTGAATGACTGAAATACGTAAAGAACACTAGTGACATAGTATATATATATGAAAATAATACCACATCATGACAGAAAAGTGTCCTGAAGCAAACAGGACAGTGCTGAGAAACAATAATGTCTGGGCACCCATTGGAAAAGGATGTCAGTTTAGTGTCAAAAAGTCTCTGCAAAGATCACAGTGGATACTTTTAACAACATATGTATTTCCTTTTTCCAAATTCTCTTCCATGATATATTCATTTTTAAATGGCATTTTTTTAAATCTACTGTCACTAAGAAAATCAGTCAGCAAATGCAAAGTCCCTATGCTAAACTGTCTCAACCCTGCAACTGACTTTTTACCCTAAATAACCAAATGCTAACAATTATTCTTTTAAAGTGTCCCATGAGCATTAAAAATAAAAGTTAGAAGGGGGAAAGAAGAGACATTTGTGCAAGTAGGTTGTGTAAGACCTTGGGGAAAATGCCTGTGCTCAAATATGAATTCCACTGATTTTATGGATAGCATTTCTGTTATAAAACACCCAGTATTAATTAGAATGTAGATTCAGTCCGTTTCCTGTCATGCAAATGCAAGAGGCTGAAATTGGGACAGGAGGCCTTTGCAGAACAAAAGGTTTAACAATAAAGCTATTTAGAGTTAGATACCCAGAGTCTATTTGGAGGTCACATCCAACCAGCCAAGTTCTTTGTCCTTCCTATCTTGCAGCCATATCACAGCTAGCCCTATGGTACTTTTTATTTGAAAAAGGAAGTTCTTTCCAGAAACCAGTGTCTGGACACCTTGCCCCTTCGTTCATCCAAGTTCATTTCCATTTTGAGGCAGTTGAATGCAGATGCCAAAGAACGAAAAGTCAGGAATAGGAAACAGTAGGACTGTTGCTGCCAGACGTTCCAAGTTGAAGCCATGCAGTAGCCCAATAATTTCTGAACATACTGCAGAAAGAAATAGGGTAAAAGACATGTTGATAGTCATATAATGTCATAGCAGATTTCAACCACTCAAAATACTGGATTTATTTTTAACAGCCAGGTAACTAATAGAGGAATTCAACATCTGAATTCATCTATTAAAAACAAAAATTCACATTTTGTTTGGAATAAGTTGGCAAATTCATAAATATACTCTACCACAAACATTTTATCTGCACGTATTTATAGACAAAATAAAGACTCATTAAACTTAGGTGACAGCAGGTATTGTTTGTGTGTATATTTCTGTATAGGAGCAAATGAATTTTCACTTATCTCTAGGAGTGAATTTACCACAGCCATATGTGCAATTTTTAAGCACTTCAGTAACTAAGAAGGAACTTAGAATTTAGTTAAGAAAAAACTTCTGCTTTTAGATGAGCTCATGCAATTCCTAATGAAAAACATACCATATGGTTCAATACAAAATACCAGATATGAGAATGACACCCTAAGTCAAGGCAGCCTTTGAGAACTATGTTACAAGATAGTATGGCAGGAGTGAACATGGAACAAAAAAGTTTAACAGAAGAAGAAAAGTGGTATGGCACTGCCTCAGTCACTGCCACATGTGGTTACTCCTGACATAACAAGACTCATTCCTGGTAAAAAGTGAGAGTAATGTCAAAGAAAATGGTATGCTTTTGAAATTTGTATAAGCCAGAGAAGATGACTGTCACAGTCAGGAGGCTGAATATAAATAAATTCCAACCTGAGACTTCCTGAGACTTCCTCAATGGTCTACTCAAATACAGAAACACTTAAATATAAGAACATCTAAACAACCCTAATACAGTTTTGATAGCTGCACTAATGACAGGTTTGTGCTTGTATGGCATATTGGACATACACCCCTTGCTTTACTTGCTGTTGTTGTTTGTTACAGATCATGATCACACCAGACTGTCTTCCTGTCAGTCCTATATTTTTGAACCACAGACTGCATATGCTCAAACTTTTTGAGGACAAATGCAAACACTTGTTTAGCAACCTCTTCAACATGTCCTCCTGATATCCTTAATATGCTTTTACTGACCCATAACTTACATATTCTGTGCTGGGGACAGGCAGTCAGCACTGTAAGCACTAGATCCGGCCTGCAAAATAATTTTATCTGTCTTCCAGGAATGCTGTCTACTTAGCAGACTAACTGCCTTTTTCAAACAAGATTTGTTTCTAGATTTTTACCTTCTAGAAAAGTGCAGAAAAAGTGCAAAATCCAGTCTGGGCTGTCAAGGTTTATTAACTCAGATGCTGTACCATACAAACAAGCTTTCACTAGCCTGGTTTCCGAACACCCAGTTAGTAACAGAAAAGGCCTCAAATTCTGCAGGATTACTATTCTCCTCCTGTATGAGCCGGCTACTAAACGATCACCTGGAAATGGTTGGCTGTTTTATAACCTGCTTGCCTACATAAAATAACAATGGCTTGAAGTCTAAAGTATGTAGAATTTTGCTACTAATTAGAACATCAAGCATCATATCCTATGAAACACTACCACTTGTGCACCCGCGAGCAACGGATGACGGGCAGGAACCGTGGCCAAAGTTACTTCATCTGTTTGTTTCTCTCATTAGACATCACCAAGCACATTCACATTTTCCACTGCATCTCAAAGGTTGAGATGTACTGCATCACCAAACTTACTGACAATATATGCCACTCTGTGTCTACAATATTTGAAACAAATTATTTATGCTTTGCTATGCAGGCTCAAAACGTTAACTTAATAGAAATTTAAAGATGTACTTTAAGTTACTATTAAATGAAAATAGTGCAGGTTGTGAAAGTGGAAGATACAGTGAAAATAAGAGTTTTTTTTATTTTTTATTTTTTAAAGGAATATCATTTTGCAAAACCTCATTCTCCAAAAACAGGTAACTTGTGCAATCAACAGTGGGGGAGCATTAGATGCATGTTCTAGATAAAATTCCTCTTTAAATGCAGAGCTAATTTTGACATCATCATTTATATGCATGTATTTGTGCACTGTATGTATATAAGCATGTGCATTCAAATAACTGCAAAAGCTTATACAAGAGGGACAGTGGCACTCAGAAATTCCCCTTACGGTTATATTAAAAAAAAAAAAGTGCTTAAATAAATTCCTTAAATTAAGAAAAATAAATAAATAGAGTAACTAGAGCAATACTAAGAATATACCTAAGAAGCTAACAAAGTAATACTTATTTCATACAGGAAACAAAATTAGAGCAATGGCCTTTGAAAAAAACCCATGGATTGTTATCTGTAAATGCAGCTATCTGTGGTAACAGGAGATCGGAGGTATATTCTCATGTCTCCTAAAAATGGAGCTGAGAAATAACTAAAGCTAAAGTCCTTGACCAAAATGAATGAGAAATCTATACATTCCATTATGTTCTTGATGAAGATAATTTCCCAACTCTGTAACTAAAATTTCACTACATTTAATTTTTCGGTGGTGAATACACAATCTTTCTTACAGAAGCTCTATGAGTTTTGATGAAAATTACTAATGTTACTGCACCAGAACATATAGGCTTAAAGTGAACTGAGGCAGAAAAAAAAATCATGAAGAAGGAAAATATGATTAATGCAGTGGTTATTCAGTAAATACTCATGTGTAGTATTAATCTTGGTATATGAACAATTATATTAATATAAAATTGCTCTATTTTAAAATTTGTTTTCTTTGTGCTTGTTCAATTAATAATTTGGAAAAGAACCCTATCTATCTAGTCCTCGCACCACCAAATAATTTATTAGCAGTGATTTTTAGGCAACCGTGCTTGTTAAAAATTAAACCAAAAAAAATCTTTCAGTCTTTGAAGCTTCATAAAATTTCAGCACATGCCTTTCCAATGTGATTTCTAATCTCATGACTGTTCAGTAGGGAACAAATTTGATCAGGTTGCAGTAGAATTAGTTAAAATGTTTGAGTACTTATTTATGAAAGCCTGAGGGCTTTCACAGTTTATGTACAAAATATTTTTTACTCTTTTAATCACATCATTCTGAGTGAATGACTTCAAACACAATTTATGTAGACAAAACTGATGTTTCATCTCCTCCACAGGACATGGCAATGTGATTTAATTTACTATGTCTTCAGTTACTTAAAACAGTTGTATGGTTTTGTTTCAGCAAAGTCGCAACAAAACCTATGAATTCTGGAAGTACACATAACTCTTTTCCACAACTACATACAGATGTACCACAAAGTAAGCCAACACAGACCTACCTTCTCAGATTGTGTAAGTCACTAAAGTCCAACTAATTTCAGTAGATCTCAATATCTCATTTTAAATCAGCTGAGAACTTGTCCCTGGATTTTAGTGCATACCATTGATTTGGTTAGGAAAAAAAGAAAATACTGGAGACAAATAACCAAAAATACTTTCTTTGGTTCGGCAGCCACAGATTTTCCTCCCCAACAGCCACTAAACTGCATATGAGAATGTCAGAGGGCCTCGTCCCTGCCCCAACCAGCTGCAGGTCCTTGGGCTGACAGCAGCTCTCTTGAAGGACTCGGGGAATGAGTCTTCATCCATGTGACTGAATATCAATCAGATGGGAAATTATTTAGAGAGAGTCATAGTCTAAGATTATTGGGATGTGTCTACATAATGACTCTGAATGTCAAAGAAAGACAAGCAATGAGAAATATCTAAGTTGCTGGGCAGAGTGAGCTAGAGAAAAGCTGGAGTGAGCTGGAGCCCAAGCACAAGGCAAACTTGTTCCTCACAGAAAACTGACTCTGAGCCATTTGTTTGCTTGCTTCTCAATTTCAAATTTGGCTATCACATTTTTAGCACACCCAAAGCCAGCTGAGAGAGTCGGCAGTGGAGTTGAAAGAAATCTTGCTCTAAGACCAGGGCAGTGCAGAGCCATAACACTGTATCCTTGAATGAAAAGAAAAAAAAAATCCAAAGTTTCTGAAAACCTCTACTAACAGATCTTCTAAAATTTTAATTCTTTATCTCTATTTATTGGCAATTAACCGCCTCCTGTGGGAGAAGAATTTTCAAGATTTTATTAGTTTTAAGTTTCTAGC
Source organism: Apteryx mantelli (assembly GCF_036417845.1). Classification (NCBI taxonomy): domain Eukaryota; kingdom Metazoa; phylum Chordata; class Aves; order Apterygiformes; family Apterygidae; genus Apteryx; species Apteryx mantelli. The sequence continues at coordinate 90,180,882 of NC_089979.1, read as the reverse complement.
AACAGGCTGGCTTTTCTATTGCTTAGGGGTCAGCATGTGAGAGCTAACAGCTTTTACAGTCCAAAAGACAAAAACATTATATGGTTCATGCTAGACTGGGCCTGCTGATAAAATACTGACTCTTCTGAAGATAAACCATTGAAATAATGGCAAAAACCCACAAGTGTGTAATGCAATCTCTTCATTTTTATGTTATTATCTAGATTTTAGCCAACAGCACCCCTCTGATATTATCAGTGAAGATGAATCTCAACCTTCTATCTAAGAGAATTTGTATTAAATTTTAGCATGTCCCTTTGGCACTTTCATAAACTCTTGCACTTAAGAGAAGGTGAAAAAGTTGGAAACACTGAAAAGCAAACTCAGTATTGGACCATGTCAACTCACATCAGAAATCAAAATAGAACTGCCTGTTACTATTGAAGTAATATACCAACAAAGTCACTCAGCAACAGAGGATTGAAAAGATCAAGAGGCAAAGGCTAACTCAACCATGTTAGACTTCAGTATTATCACCAGTTCCAAACAAGGAAACTGAACACAAAAAGAAGTAAGGTTTCACAAGTTAGAAAGGAGCAACTGCAGAACAAAGGCCATAATGCAGAAGTTCTTATTCCCCATGCAGTTTGCTAGGCCATGCTCCAGGATGGACAAGCAGTGGAAGTTGTTGAGCTTCAGTATAAGATGTTTCAGTCCACCAGCAATAAAACTTTTAGAAATAGTCTAAATATAAGTTATATACAACTTTGATAATTCTCAGGTAATGTACTAAATGTATATGTAATTTTCTTATTGATTTCCAAGTTCTGATTTGCTCCATTGTATTCCCACAAAAACAAGGTCCTTTACTCAATAATTTGGCCATATTTGCTGTAATTATAAAGGGTCTATAACAGAGGAGATTCTGAGAATAATTCTGAGTATAATTCTGAGAATTTCATAGAGAGGCCTTGACCTGCTAGTAGAAACTACTTGCAACAGCATGAACCCCTTCAGATCTCTTTGGATCTCAAACAGAAATATTTTAAATTTCGCATTAAAAGGATCCTAATCACTTCCTATAGCATAGACTTCTTAACCCCCCCCCCCCAAAACACAACAAAATGATAATGGATTTTATATACCAGATTTAATGTGGTGATAGAAGCTTCCATCAAATGTCTCCTATCAGAATGTCTACCTGATACCACTTTTTTAAACCCAACGCATGCTTTTAGATAAAGGTTACTATTTTCTGTTAAAACTGCTTCTCCCATAGGTGACAGAAAGTCTCTAATATATTTAAAGTTCAGATTATTTTTCATTAGTTAATATTTGTATGTTTATACACACACACACAAATCTAGCATGTTAGTACAAAGGACTCATTGTATGGAGGGCTACTTAAAACAGAGAAAGAGAATCCCTACTTTAAGGAATTATCAGCCTACAAAAAAAAATGTGTCAAGAACTTCTAATTTAATAAGTTATTAGGATCAATTTTTCCCAATAGCAGAAAGCAGTTTTATCGTATCTCTCAGTTAGTTACCTTTGGAGTCAGCAACTAGAAGACTGAACACTTTTTTCAGAAAAAGAAGAGGAATAAATACATTCTACTTTCTGCTTATGATTACTTTAATGAAAGAATGCCTAAGCTACTGATACATATTAGTTTGTGCATAAACAACTTTTACCTGTATAACAAAATCACTGAAGTATTTCCAACTTTGCTGTGAACTTCCAAAAATCAAGATGTACACGTATGTTGAATTAGTTCAGTTACTCAGGAATCAGTCGAGTAATACCAAAGATAAATTTGGCCCATTATCTACTTGCACAGCACAAATGAATAATGCAAATATGTATGCAAAGAACCATGAAGTATCCCAGCTTAGCAATGCATTTAAAATGTATCACTAACTTTCAGCTTCTTGAAATATTTATCAACTGCACTAGGGTTCCACATGAGGTAAACTGTATTAGTGACTTCACTTCACTGAATTAGTATTTCCACACCTGACTCAGAGGAATTCAGAAAAGGAGACTGAAATTAACTGCTAAACAATTTCATATATTGTTTTGTAACCCTGCATTTCACAAGTCTCTTAGTAACTGTTTCTCATTCACCTTAATGTTTATCCGAAAACGAAGACTAACTGGGGCCTTTAACAGTGCCTTTTAGAGGGGAAAAGGAGAAGATAAAAGTTTTCAGTTTTTTAACCTCAGAAGGCACCAATAATAAATTGTATAGATTTAGAAATGAGAACATTTCATAATTAGAAAGCTGCTAAGAGAAATCCACAGTAAAGAGTATCCTTTAAAACACTATGATCAACTCAAGAATATCACATAAAGAATTAACTAGTGGTATTAGAATCCGTCTAATGGCATGAACCAGGTAACAGGACCAAAAGGAGGCTGTAAGAACCCTGCATCAACCAGTCAAAGCATTTAAAACGTAGAACCCCAGTGGGCACCCAACTAGCCTTACTAAACTTGTTTCAGATAACATCATTACTGCCTGAACTTGAAGGAATTAAAATAGTTTTACTGCTCTGTTAAGGATCAGAACATCTGAAGCAAGATTTCTCATTTTGAATACTCTGGAACACATCAAAAAAAAAAAAAAAAAGAGAGAGAGAGAGAGAGAGAGAGAGAGAACTAGCCCATAGCTTAAGATTGAACAATTAAACCGGCTTGATTAAGAAAATCTTTTGTAACCAATTTTAACCAATAAAATCTAGCAATTATGGTTATAGCAAAAGAGAATTCCCTCAAAGCCATATGTTTTATGCATTATGGACTTCTGGAGAGTACATGCTTATTCATTTAATCTGACAAATGCACTCCCCTACTAAACAGTATTAATCCACAATAGCATATTCCTGCAGCATCTTGAGTCAGGAATAACATGTAAAACCAGTCTGCTCTGTAAACAATTTTTTTTGCTTGAAGTTCTATAGACAATTTTCTTTTTCTACATTCTAGATATTTCACTTGAATTCAGCCATAAAGATCATAAGAGTAAATAAACTGTTAACAAGTATACAGATCTGTTTTGGAAAAGGCTGTTAGGACTTTTTCACATAACTGACTTCAGAATGAAATTAATTTATTTAATCCTCTGAACAGTCAGTCACATTTCCCGGGGACTACAGCAGCACCAGGTGAAACTATGAGGTCATATCCATGCATTATTTTCATTAATCTGTAATGAAATTTCAAATTAGCTGACTCACCTAAACAAAAATCTCTACCTGAAAATCCTACTAAAGGCTAAAAGATTAAATTTAATTATAAGAGATGCAAATCCCATTCTCACCTGTTCAAAATTACAATCTGAAAAAAAGATATCAATCACTGTAGTTTACTACATAGTAGGTACTGAGAAGACTTTCTAGGATAAAAGTACAAAGCAACAGGTCTGTAAGCTCAAAGTATGCATTTATGACATTAAATTTTTGCACAAGAAAGGTTAGTCTGTTATTTTATCCCAAGGATATTACTGGTTTCCTTAGGTCTTAGCTTTAGACAAGTTGAAACAAGCAAAAACCACAGTCAAGTAAAACATTACTGAGTAAGGACAAAAAACGGTGGGGAAACAAGACACGTTCACTAAAAAGAAACATTTACTTTCTTGCCTTTAATAGACCTTTAAAAGCCCATCTTTTTTAAGAGAACTATGTGAAAAAATGGGCTATCAGCCACAAGTTAAATGGCATTTCATGTGGACTTTGAAAAATCTAAAAATTATTTTATCTATATAGCTTCATTTAAGGTGATTTAAAACATTTTGATGTCCAAAAATATTTGTAAAGGCATTGTGAAGTGACATTTAAAACAACTGGTAAATATTTTCACAAACTAAGAAAAATAAAATTACAAAGCAGCCCCAAACAAGTGATCTATCTTTAACTCTTTACCTTTGTTGCACACTTGTAAATTAGTCTCCTTAATCACTTCAAAATTCATTCTAAGCAATTGAGAAGTCTCCTCAAAGCTGAATCGAGAGTTTTCCCTTCTTTCCGAAGCAGTAGTTCAAGCAGGTCTAGTCATTTTTTCCTTTTATCACTCACAAAAAGAAACTTTAAAAAAAATAAAATAAACGGAGAATGCTGCCAACCATTCTGAGCACTCAGAAAGCAAAAAAAAGATAAAAAAAATCAAAAACCCCACGGTTTTATTTATTTTTAAAGCACTCAAACATTCACAATAAACTAAGGCATAAAATTATATTCATCAAAGCTACCACAAGCCCCGTGGTTGCAGTCTTAAAACAGACAAGAATAGAGTTCAGTCAGGCACAAAGGTCTCCATGGCAACGGTGAATTTAGACCCCCCATTGGTATTATTTATGCAACATTTCATCACCAAAGGACCCTCCCACTAGTCTGCCTCACCAATTCTACCCTTTCCCCGTCTCCCTTCCCTTTCCTTTGCGTTCCTAGCTGGCCCTTAAGCTATCCCTATCTCCACAGCAAGATACAGTCCGCAGTAGCGCAAAATGAATTCAACCTGTCTTTCGACTTTCTTGCGCTGTATTTCAGAGACGGCAAATGAATTTTAAACCCCATGGAGTTGACATTTTAAAACACTTATATGCTTGATAGCAATGAGGCACAGTTTGCCGACAAGAAAAACAAAAAAGAATTTTGAATTCAGTTTAGACACAACAATTTCTACTTTGATCACATTAAAAACATTCCAAGATAACATGGGACTAGAAACAATCCTTAAAACAAAAGCAAGAAAAAATTAAATACAGCATTACTGGCAAAAGTATAAAGCAAAGCAGATGCTACATTATTAAGCTGCTGGCCTGTGCCCATGTCCCAGCGATAAATTTTCAGCATCTTTTTTTCAGAGTGCAGATCAATCTTCATACATATGTATTTTTATTTAGATTTTTTAATTTACAGTAAAAGTCAATATGTTAGTATATAATCTCAACATGGCATAACTTCACAGAGAATTAATTAAAAACACATTTTTAGCTTATCCCTCTTTTATAATACAGAGCACATATTTGGAGGCATAAATGATGATTTCCTTTTAAACTTCTGCTTTGTAGACTATTACCTGAAGCTATGAATCGTTTGTCTTAAAAATATATGCACGTAGAAAATAAAACTTACTATTTACACTCAAACCTTTAGAAGTATGTAGAGTAATACATAGCAAAGAGAAAAGAGGAAGACTAAATGCCTCTCCCATCCTTCAGCACTGACAACTCGAAGGCCTCATTGCACGTTACCAAGTAGTAACAACTTCACTTATATGAATATTCCCATTGACCTCAGTGAGACTTGTCACCTACCCCAATGTTTAAGAGATCTGTGTTCAAGGATCTTTCCAGAGGGTAGGGTGGAGGCTGGCAGCAGATGATAAAGGCCAAAATGAGGCTCAAGCAATATTAATGACAAACTCCTATAACCTCATGCAAGACTGCTGTAGACATAGTTATGATTGCATGGAATTTACTCTTGTTATACTTTAGAAAGATGTGAATGTTTAAGTATTTGAATTATACCACTGAAATCAAAAGGACTTGACTTGCTACTGAGGATTTCTTGCCAAAGTGTCTCATTCATTCTGCAAATTTGAGATGGTCAACATATACATAGTCTGAACAGTCAAGGATAAAATCTATTTGATTATTTTGTACATGAAGGTTCTTTCCAGAAAAACAGCATTCCCTTTCTTTCATATAAATATGAGCTACTTTCTCAAATATTTCATGTGAATAAACTGCATCAGCTCGCAGATTCTGAAATGAGTACTTCCCTTATCGATATTTTAAATTAAACTAAATATGATTATTATACCCATTTTAATTTTTGAAAATGTCACAGCACACAGCCATTGTAATTCGCTGCCAAAATTTAACTAAAAGGCTGAAGGACAGGACTTGCAGACTTGCATTTTAGCCTTTTTTTTTTTTTACACTCCACATTCGATCCAGATTTTAAAGAAATAGCTTCTTCATATTTACAAAGACTTTTTTCCCCTTTTCTGAAACAGAATGACCAAGTATTTAACATCTTCTATCATTTATATTTATCATTAGCAATTGGAAGTCATAAAATTTCAGTGCACATTACAGCAGTCTTCTCTCTAAATGTCACAGTGAAGCTAGAGGTCCGTTGTGCTTGATTTTACAGGACAGGGTATATGCATTTAGGAAGAAGGCGTGACATTTCAGGGGCTGCAGAAACCTGCTGACTCAGCTCCCAGCAAGCACCAGGCCATTCACCCGCCCTCACCAGGGCAGAGGTGGGGACAGCAACTACCCTCCCTCAAAGCAGGCCAAGGGAAGAAATCAGAGGCACGTAGGCAGGTTCTGAGGGGCCGCTGTGTTCAGTGTTAAAAACACCTCTTTTAAATGTCTGCTGAGACCAATGCAATAATAAAAACAGGACACAATCCGCTGCCTCTCCCAGACACCTTTGGAAAGGGAAAACCCAACAATTATGAGCTACATTTCTAAAATTTCAAGGAAATAAAATGTTGCTGGGGAAAATGGATGGAAAATTACCTTGCAAAGCCCTTTATTTTAGCTCCTGAATTACATCCTTACTAGCTTCCTTGTAACTATGCCAAGCTGTAAGTGTCATTTAAGGAGAACAATAGAACAATTTATTGTTGTTCTCCATTGCTGCCTAGGATGTAAGAAAGAAGATTGTTCGTGATAAATTAAAGGTCACAAATAAATGGCAATTTAATGGAAGAAAATCTACTCCACATGAAATAATATCTCCAAGGGGTAATTAATTATGAAGCACTCTGAGCATGTTCTGTTTCATTGAAATACTGTAAATGGCCACCCTGTTTCATCTCCGTGTGCTAATATGCATCACCGTCTCAGGAACGCTCTACACCACTGCTGAAAAATTAGCAAAACAGGTACTATAAATTCATCACAGGTATTGCTGCAGTGCATATACACAATCTAATAGTAGATTTAATAAAGAAATTTATACTATCAAATATAACTAGTTAGAAATAATAACTATCAACTATACAGGGATTTCACTGGTGTTGATGAGATAAATGATTGGTATTAAAAATGGATTGCCACATAATCATGGAAGACTTGTCAAATATTTTGAAATTTGTACAGACTGCTACCTTTAAGCAAAGAGATCCTATCTCATATAAAAGTAATTGATGAAAGTGGAAGAAAACTGTATTCACTCCAAACCTGTATACCCTTCATGTTGGAATATGTACTTCTTCTGAACAAGAAAAATACCTATACATTTAAACTGATCAAATCCTTAAGTGCTCTGTTGATGCGTGACCTATTGTATGCTGAAGCTGTGCAAACTATGAGAGACTGGACTGGGAGAAGAGAAAATTCTGTAGCATACTTCATACTTTCCTGTAATACTTCCTCAAGGAAAACAGCATTTAAGTTGGCATACTGAGAAAAGAGTTCAGATATAAATGCAAGATTTTTCTAATGCTTAGGCAGCATACAAATGGCTACCTCTGAACCACAATTCTGTTTTTTTATGCTAACATTCAAACACTAATTTTTATGTACACAGATGCACCTTCCCATCTTTTCCACACTGGTTCTTCAGGAATCATTTATAACTTCTCCAGAAATCCAGAGCATAGTGACTATGAGTTCTTTATAATTTGAATGCAAACCATCAACATTCAAGTTTATATTCTTCAGAAGAGAAAAATCTATAAGTATTTCAAGGTAGCCATACTAAGGCCAGAGTTAAAGGGTAGCCTGTGCTCTCCTTAATGTTTAGTGAGCCAACAGGATGCAAGTGTAGGATGAATTGCTTTACAAAGCAGAAATAAGACTGATTCACTTGAAGTCACATAAACATTTACTGAACTACTTTGATAGCGGCTTCTATACTGTTTTTTGCCTTGCCTACTAGACTCTTCCTAGGGCACATGTAGCTGTCCCTTTGCTTGACAATCCATACATAGGCAGGCAGAGATTACTCCAGAATCTTTCTTGTTTCTCTACTGCCTTCTTCTGTTTTGTAACATTAAAAAACATTTCAAGTTATACTGCAGTGTTATTTTATGGCAACTTTAGAGGCTCAGGCTTATGACACAGTTTTTTCTTGTGTTTTACTCAAGTTTCCATTTTGATTTGGTACCTCACACAGAAGATCATTCTAAGAACAAGTAAGGTTTTTGTGTAATACTGTGTATGGTGACTCTGTATATCTCTACAATTTCTCTTCCATGATATACTCAGCTTAGTCAAAAAGTGTAAATAGGGAACGTTGTTCTTTCATAATGAATGAAGAAAGCCTTTTTCAGGGTCTGAATAGACAGTAACATATGGCTTTTATTTCCATCAACTTTTATTGTCTATGTCCTGCAACACTAATGAATAGCAGATTAAAAAAAAAAAAAATTACAGACCATGGAGTCTTTAAGACTTACTCTGTTTTATTGTTTGTGGGAATAATCACTAACACTAATAAAGAAAAAAAATGACAAAGCAGTAGAACTTTAAAAAAACAAAACCAAAACCCAACTTTTGCTGAAAGAGTTACCTAGACATTCTGTATCATTCTGTATAAGCTGTGTAAGCCATTCCTGAAAGTTTTTCAACACTCAGCAAGTGTTTTGCAGAATATGAGGCACTTCTAAATGAGATAGTAGAATCCAAAACAGCTTGAAAAGGGACAGGCATTTCCACGACTTTCTGGAAATCAGAAGTAAAGCTCACTGATTCCAGTGGTAACATTTAGTCCAAAAAGAATTATTATGTACAGCTAGTGCTTATTGGAGTACCATGCTTAAATTCCAACTAATTGGATTAGTGATGATTTCTGGAAGTTACAAATATGCTTTCTGGATACGCTGTTCAGAAATTTTTTGAAAACAAAGACTTGCATTTTTAGAAGTATATAGGAATCTTGCCATATTTCTAATAGCTACACAGTTTAAATACTTGTATTTAAGGTTTAGTCTTCTGCTTTAAAAGTAAGGTTATCCTTCACAGCAATTCAATCTGTAAGTGTGATTTGCTGGGGCAGTAAAGTCAAACATGAGAAATATAAATGAGTTCTGAAAAAAAGTATTAATTTACATTTTTCTACATAACAGCTTTTCTCCTCTCAGTTGTTTTCGACTGCCTACCCTGTACCTGTCATAATCTGAGAGTTCTTTTCTTTTATGTGGTGATTGTTTTAAAAGTAATATGAAACGCTTCATGATTTTGCTACAAATGGATATACTAAAGTGTCCCTTTGCAATATGGTTAACACGTCCCCTACTACCATCAGCCAACTTCCCTTTCAGAATTAGTACTCTGGAGGCAATATGTTTTATTACTCATGGACTGACAAGAAGTCTCTTTTATAGGGTACATAAAGCACCTCTCAGACTGACAGAAGTGACCAGCAACCCCTTAAAAGAGGGTCATATGTAGCAGAAATGGCAAGCATCTGCCACAGTGAAACTTGCGGATGTGTGACAATGTAAGAGCTATGACTCTTCAAGATGTGAGTTGATTGGTAAATACACAAATTCTAGAATCATTTCACATGGCATTTTATCTTTGTTTTTGGTAAGTGAATGGACTGCTGCCTAATTTCTAACTACACATATTCCCATGACCCTTAAATAGTACAGACTAGTAATTTCTGCTACTGTCCATATTTTGAAGCACTAATAGAAAATAAATGGGATTATATTTTTCACCCCAGCTTTGTGGGGACTCATATTTATTTATATGTACACACTCATTTTCCTTTTCTGTCTGGATTCATAATTAATAACACCCACCCTTCTTTGTTCCTGTCCAAAAGGGACCATTCACCCACCTACCTTCTCAACCTTCTGCAAAGGCTAAGAAAATAGAAATAAACTCATCTTGGATAAACTGCATGAGTGTCAGTGGACCTAAACAGGCATACTGGCTGATACTCCCAGATCCATGAATAGTCTGCAACATCACCTGGTCTGTGCCGTGGATGGTTAAGGAAAGCTACTCTGAGCACTGTATTGGTGAAAGATAGGATAGATGAAAAAGGGCAAAAAGAACTGCAGAAATCCCGATTCCCCTACTGCACGTCAGCAAAATTTTTCTGAAATCATTTTTATGAGGAAAGACTTCTGGAAGAATAGCAATGTATTCATTTTTCTGGGTCCAACCATGCTACAAGGAGAGCTGACTAGCATGCTGACTGCTTATTGAGGGCATAACATAATTTTCTCAAAATCTGTCTTCTTAATAACAGTATAATTAAAAATTACATGTTTTAGGCTCACAGGATAATTCAGGTTGGAAGGGACCTCAGGAGGTCATCCAGTTTAACCTGCTGCTCAGAGCAGGGTCAGCTTAGGGGTTAGGCCAGGTTACTCAGGGCTTTATCCAGCTGGGTCTTGAAAACCTCCAAGACAGATGGAGACTGCACAACCTCTCTGGGCAACCTGTTCCACTGTTTCACTGTCCTCATGCTGAAGAAGTTACTCTTTCTACCTAGTCTGAACCTCCCTTGTTTCAGCTTATGACATGTTTCTCATCCTCCCACCACATAGCACCGTGAAGAGTCTACCTTCTTCCCAACACCTTCCTGTGGGCACTGGGAGACTGCTGTTAGGTCCCCTGAAAGCCACCTTTTCTCCAGGCTGATCAAGCCCAGTTCACTCAACCTCTCCTCATCTTATGAGATCATTATTGCAAAAAGAACATATATTTAGTGTAATTTCTTTGCAATTCTTATACACATCAGATAAACCCAACTATTTTATACATACTTGCTATAAGCACCAAAACCTTAAAAAAAGTACACCTGCACAGCAAGGGCTTTTCTAACCCTCAGGTGAATCCCTCTACATAACAATGAGTTCCTCACAAGAGAGAGAATCCATTCCCCCAGATTAACAGGAATTTTAAAGCGCTTGAAAAAAAATGTAAAATTGTTTGTTTCTACTCAAGTCACAATAGGCTATTCCAACCTGATTTTTTTTGTTGTTGTTGTTGATTTAATCACAATCAGAAACATGGGGCCTGAAAGATAAGCTTACTTTCAAGAAACCCATACCACCTGCCTTTCATATACTAAGCAAAATGGTCAATGACATTAGTATTCTATAGTGCAAGCAGGAAAAAGGAGCACAGAAACCATGAGCAGTAATATTGCTACTAGCAATAGTATGCTGAATAATTGGCACAGAAAAGGTGTGTGGGTATTCACATGAGGAATGATCTTATCTATTAGCAGAGGAAGCCTTTTTGCTAGAACTGTGGTAAGAGATTAATATTTTGAGAAACAGTATGAAAGAAAAGAAAATTTATGCAGGGTACTTCTATCACAACTGCATTCATATTGCATCTCACCTCAACAACTTACTTGCCACATGGGCCACCTGGAGCCATGGAAAACCAAAATAATGAAAGGATATGGTTGCATAAAAGGTTAAAGTAGCATGTGCAGGTTTCCCTCCCTAGAATTCTTTTAGTTGAAAGTTGTTCTTCTAATAAAGGAAATCTCAAAGTTGCTTAATTTAATAGTAAGGTAAGATCTAGGGGAAAAAAAATGATATATTGGAAAAAGATTAGGCCACTACTGAAATGAAAAAATGGAATGTGAAAATATATTATTACAGCCATATACTACATTCCTAGTGTGGTGATCAGTGACAGAAATAATTTATCACCACAACAAAACACATCTGTAATCTAATTTCACTTGTTACTTCTTGTATGATGTATATGAACATCAAGTGAAGTTCAACATCTATGATGTTAAAGCTTTATGATAGTCAAACATTATGAGGGGCTTTCTATCGAACCAAAAAGAGTTCAAGAACCAAAGGGGTACTTTGAATCTGCTGAACAAGCATGTAGTAGCTTCACACGTCATAATATAGTGTGACATAGTGTCACTTCTTCAGTCTCCAAGTGACTTTTGAACAACTAGAAAGCTTTTCAAGTCTGACTTTTGACACAAGACAAAGAAGAAATACATGCTTTTATCCAGGAATTCATCTCTAACCAAGAATAAAGACTTGCTGCTCACAACAGGTTATTTTCCTTCTCTTTCTGAATATAAAAATATTCTTCTTGAGTGGTAGCATGAGCTTGCTATCTGCCTCCAATACAGATCCTGAAAATGAAGTCATGCATGATGCCAAAGAGCATGAAACAATACAGGAGATATGATATATATATATTTTTTTTTAAATAGAGAACAAAGCTTTTGGTTTTCAAGTTATCCAGAACATAAACAGGCCAGGAACTATTAACCAAAATAAAAAAGTAAAAGAAATCCATAAAGGGAGTAGACAATACTGAGAAATATGCTTTTTATTAGAAAACACTTCTTGTGTCAATTTTTTAATTAAGAAAATCAATCAGAAGTCAATATACAGCTATAGCAGCATAAGGAAGCAGCAGAAGTTAAGTTCAACAGAGAGAAGCTGTGCAATCAATTTGACCTTTTGTCAGACACTTTACCAGCTCCGCAAAAATTGGATATTAAGCTTATAGCCATAAAATAGGTCAAATTATTTAGCAAGTGTGGGAATTCTAAATCATCCTAAGCTATAGCCTACCTGTATCAGCAAATCATGCTACACTGGAAAATAAAGTCTCCCAGGGTACAGCTGTGGTTTGATGGGAAGGTAAGAATAAGGAGGAGTTCTTCAGGAAAGCCAAATTCTGTGCTCAACTCAATTACCAGCCAGATGTAACTAAAATTTTAGAGGGAAAATAAAATTATCTATGAAGTCAAAGATATAGAAGAAAAAAAATTGGGGAGAGACTGAAGGAGCGAAAAGCTGTTTCAGGCTTCTCTTTTGATAGTTGCAATATTCTACTCTTTGAAAATGGCTATATGCTGAGGATTTTTTTTTAAATGTATTTAAAATGTACATTATGAAATCATTGGGCACAGAAATAATGTTAACAACTTCTCCTTTTTCAGGCAAAATTTCTTTGACAGCTTGGCATTTAGTTAATCACATTTTTAAACTGAATGCACCCCAATAGAGTGGACCTAGTTTTCCAATCTGTCAGCAAGAATTTGTCATTAACAAACTTTATAAAACAGATTAAATACTTGACTTTTTCTCAAGCATGTGACTTGGCAGTCAGCTGAAGAAAATGTGTATTTCCAGCAAGATGAATGAGTAATTATTAGTTGAGATTATTCTGTTTTTATAGAGTGAATGAATTTCTATACTGTTTGTGGAAGGTCTCAAAATAACTGATGAGCAATTGCTATAAATCAAAAGAAGTTAACCTCATCAGCTTTCAGAAGAAGTTGCGGAGGCTAAGGGGAAAAAGGAAAAGTAGAAAACCAGAAGTTGAATAGGTAAAAAGTAGGGAGTAAATCTGGTGTTCAGAAAGGTATTGAGCCACTGATAACTAACAGAAAAGAGAGAAAGGCACTCATTAATGATTGCACCCACCATGCCCTTTGGGGTGGCAGGCACATTAACCTGTGAGAACAGTCATACCAGGTACAAAATAAATCTGTTTCAAACAATTATTTGGGAAAATCATGATTGCTTGGCTACCAGGTTTTCATTTAGGCTTTTAATTGGATAAAGACAGAGGGTGGGTCCGTCCGTCCGTCCCCCCCAAAAAAAAAAAACCAAAAAACCAACAAAACATAGAATGCACATGTTTCTTAAGTTGTATCAAGGATATAACCATTTCCTAGAACAGGAAAACAGGATAAATTAAATAGGTTAAATAATATAATAGCAAATATTCAAGGCCTCAAATCCTATTTGAAAAAATTTAAGTGTTTTCTGCAGACAATAAGAAACACTGTTACGCTTCCCCAAGAGAAAGCAATTTATCTTTAACCAGTGATTAACAGACTAATTAAGTGACTTCTCAAGTGTAGCTTTTTGCTAACATTCTCCAGTCAATCACACATTCACTCTAATAACCTCCTTACCAATGCTATACAATCTCATATTGAAAGACTCAAACAGTCATATAGAGCTTTCAGTGACTTGTAACGAGGTTTCTCTTTCACCTGGTATTCTGACACACTTGAGAAGAGACATAACCATATTTAACAGAGCATTTCCCTCAAACTGCTGGACTAAGATTTCTAGTGCACAAGAGGAAATAATGTCCTGGAAATTTTTGAGAACTAGGCCTGGTTCTCTCGGTAATAGTTCAAGAAATGAGTAAAAATACAAACTGGTTACAACTAGTTGCCAGCATACAACCATGCATAGGATTATGGAGTCATCAGTTAACAAATTGGTAGACTTTCAAGCAGCCACCCAGCATGCTTGGTGTGTCGCATTGCGAAAGCACACTTTTATCCACACGTAACTCTGCAGTTCAGCAATACTATTATTCTTGTTAACTAGGAATGAAAAGAGTCAGCAAGACACAAACTAAATTTTTAAAGGTCTTTAGACAGCCAGAAATGCAGATAGATGCCAAATGGAATTTTTAAATACATCACAGCATTTAACACTGGCTGAAAACTGTAATACATACAACTGACAAGTTGAGGACATTTTGGTCCCAGTAGCCCCCAAAACGTGCAGAGGAAAACAGCCACAACCCTTGGTACCTTTTGGTAGCTTTTCTACTTTCTAGCAACCACGTGACTTGGAGGAAAAAGAGATGAAGAGAGGCTGCTAAAGAATCTGGTAAGAGCAGGAGCAGCCAAAGCAGGGCTCCCCAAGTATTAAGATAATCCCCTTTCCACATCAGTGTCTTCACTCTGCACCTACCTCTTTTTCCCATTCTTCTCACTCTCTCCCATCACCTTTTTCTACCCTTTCACTTTTCTAGCTTCTCTCTTTAGGCTAAATCCAGTTCCCTCAAGAAACAAAACAAAACTGGCACACACTGTTTTTCTTCCACTGAAGGATTGGCTTGTGTTCTCAGTCACCCAGGGAGATCAATTCTGCTCTCATTTACATGAAGGCATATCCCATATATGTCAGCTGGAGCTGTTTTTGTGTAACAAGAGCAGAACTGTTTCTAATAAATCCACATGGCTTAGACATTATGCAACTTGGCCTCTTGTTTATTTTAACAGTAAAAGTCAATGCAAAGAAAATTTTAAACCAATAATAAATAATGCTGGAATAAATGAATCTTGCACATTTTTGAAGCTCTGCTTCAGCGATACTGTACACATGCCTAGCTGCCATATGCATCCCAAGAGGAAAAATAAGAGCATGAAGTGTTATGCCATTTTAAATGATCTTTTCCAAACTTAACGAAATCTTCAAGCAAAAGATGCCTAAAAATTAATCCATCTGAGTTAGAGCTTATAGAATCCTTTATTTCTTTGTGTAGGTAGGACAGCTTTCTTCTAGCAGGTAACATATGCCTACTGCCTCAAAACACCATATTCCCAGAGACTAGTTTAATACAACAAAACTTACCAAAATAGTTATCAAAAAGTTATGTTTTCTTAATGAAAAGTTTTTTCTCATGCAGAGTAAAACAGACAGACTTCTCAAATATCTAGACTTTCAAGCAGATTTAAATACATGATAACCATAATTTATAATCATGTCCACATTTCTACCTCTTCGTGTTACTGAAAACAATGAGAAAATGAGGAATGGTTCAGTTAAAACTGTTTTGACAGCTGTAAAGCAGTAAGTACCAGGAGAAAGTCAGTTTGGAAATTCATTCACATTTCATAAGCCTAAAGCAAATTTCTCATCCTGTGAGAAGGTAACTGAAGGCAGTCAGTAAAGAGAGCACAGAGCCTAGAAAGGCCATTCCACCAGCTCCCAGTGTTTCTGGGATGTTAATGGCACTTCAGGAAATCACTAGTAGATGGAGGTGTGCTTGTTGCACTGCCTCATTGATAGTCTTTCCCTGAACCAGACTTGCTCTAAGGCTTTGAAATGGTGTCTTAGCTGTCAGTATTATTACTTAACCTGTTCACCAATTCCTAAGCAACCCCCTTTTTTGGATCCATCATTGGCTTTGAAACATTGTGGGAGCCTGATGTAAAAGATTGTGGGATATCATGGAGAAGAACATGAATGACTAAGTATAAGACAGTCAATCAGAAAGAGTAAGGCATTTTCTAGGGTTTCTGTCGCATCATGACAGCTGTTACTATTAATGAACCAAAAAGGTGGCTCAAGAGGTAAGCAGCATTTAAAACCAGACATAAAGTTAATTCTAAAATGCCTTTGCTTTGTTTGACTGACTCTCTGCAACCTAACATTTTGAAGCTATTTTTCTTATTCTGCCTTTTCCATTTCATTCCTCTGTCTCATATAGCTTTCACTGTTTCCATTTTCTTTTGGAGTGTCCCTCTAATTATTTTTGTGCATCCTAAAGCAAGGACAACTGATGCTTTTCCTTCTCTTAATCTTAAAATTGTATTAAGTTCACAGGGAAAACTAGAGAGCTACTACGCAATTCTTTTTTAATTGGGATAACAATTTCATAAACCTATAAAATTCTATTGCACTTAAAAATGCCAGGTATTTTTCAGTTTAGGGTTTTGTAGAAAACAAAGAAACTCGACTGAGCACCTAATTAAGGAAAAATTGCTGTGCCATAGGAAATTCAAAGAATTCTTGTAGCCCATACATTTTGTCATCTGCTGCTATTTCACTGGAGATAGAAACCTCATATATCTTCATTTTTTCTTCTAAAACAAAGACATCTTGATTTTCATAAGTCAAATATCCAGGAGAAAACATTTGTGTAGAAAACATTGTGTTCCATATGTGAGACAATCATTTTTCTTAATGTGAAGATATTTTTAATTTAATAAAACTATGATTAAATTAATAAAATAGACACTGGCCATATCAAGCTATTAACTTTCAATAGTGAGCTCTGTCTAGAAGCTGACAGATCACATGGCCTTATAATATACATATCACAGTAGATTTAGAGAAGATGTATGAATATTTTTTATCTATTAGTCAAAATACACTGATTCTTTTCTGGAGAAATACACTCTAGAAGCTGGGGAAAAGCCTGTGAAATCCAGACCTTCCCCTATACATTAAAAAATAATACAGACACAATATACAGTACTTTAAGCAAGATTGTTCCCAAGAGGAGAGAAGTCAGGACTAAACCATCACTGTGTAGAAGGTAAGGAAAATTCACTTTTTGCTCAGTCATTGAAAATAATTCCTACTCTCCAAACACAAAATGTCCTTGGTGTCAACACCTGCTACAGGTATTATCAGATGAACACACATGTTCACTGCTGTGAGTCACATGTATCTGCACACTTCAGCTGTTAGATATCACTGCTAGCAACAGTCACACAACCCCTTATAGTTATATTAAAATTATTAAAACTTGAATTCTATCAATGAGAAGGAAATTGAAATGAAATTATAAAATATCAGCTAAAAAAATAAAGGCAATAACAATTAAAGTAGCAGGCTATGTTTTCAACTTCACTAAACACTATCATAATAAATTAATTAGGGCACAACACATTTATTATTTTCAAAATGCCTGGGATGCAGAGAATAGTATTAGGAAGGCATGACACATGACATGCTTGGAGAAAACACACTTAGCTTTTAAAAGAAAGTTAAGTGGTTTTAGCACTGTAATAGCTTTACATGTTTTAGGTTTGCATCAGTGATAAACCAAAATTGTACTGCCACGCGCTGCATTTTCATCTTATTTTATGGAGGGTTTTGAGAATCAAGAAAACAAAAAAATCCACTGGCTGGGAAAAGGAGCAAAACTTTGGTGTATTATTAAGCTTCGCCATGGTAGGTATTTAGGACTCAGCCTTGCTGTCAGGGAGAGATGGATGACAAGGCGTGAGAAGCTGCCGATGCCTCTCTTGCATGGAAATCTTTACCTTATGGGAACGTTTACCTGTGCAATGAAAATAACATTCAAGCTAGATGGTATCAAAAGAAGAAGTTATTCCTGCGCTAGTTTTAAGGGGCAGGGTGCAGGCATCAGGGCCACGTGGTGCCCCATGTGGGCAGGGGGGCCGCTGGCTGCCCTGGGCCGGTCACAGCCGGTTCCAGCCGGACAGAATCACAGAATCGCTGAGGTTGGAAGGGACCTCTGGAGATCATCTAGTCCAACCCCCCTGCTCAGAGTCACCTAGAGCACATTGCACAGGATTGCATCCAGGCGCATTTTGAATATCTCCAGAGAAGGAGACTCCACCACCTCTCGGGGCAACCTGGTCCAGTGCTCTCACCCTCACAGTGAAAAAGTTTTTCCTCATGTTCAGATGGAAGCGTCTGTGTTTCAGTTTGTGCCCGTTGCCTCGCGTCCTGTCGCTCAGCACCACTGAAAAGAGTCTGGTCCCATCCTCTTGACACCCTCCCTTCAGATACTTGTACACGTTGATAAGATCTCCTCTCAGCCTTCTCTTCTCCAAGCTAAACAGGCCCAGCTCTCTCAGCCTTTCCTCATAAGAGAGATGCTCCAGCCCCCTAATCATCTTTGTAGCCCTTCGCTGGACTTGCTCCAGTAGTGCCACATCTCTCTTGTACTGGGGAGCCCAGCACTGGACGCAGTACTCCAGATGTGGCCTCACCAGGGCTGAGTAGAGGGGGAGAATCACCTCCCTCGACCTGCTGGCAACACTCTTCCTGATGCACCCCAGCATACCATTGGCCTTCTTGGCCACAAGGGCACATTGCTGCCTCATGCTTAACTTGGTGTCCACCAGCACTCCCAGGTCCTTCTCGGCAGAGCTGCTTTCCAGCAGGTCAACCCTCAACCTGTACTGGTGCATGGGGTTGTTCCTCCCCAGGTGCAGGACCCTGCATTTGCCTTTGTTGAACTTCAGGAGGTTCCTCTCTGCCCACCTCTCCAGCCTGTCCAAGTCTCTTTGAATGGCAGCACAGCCTTCTGGGGTATCAGCCACTCCTCCCAGTTCTGTGTCATCAGCAAACTTGCTGAGGGTGCACTCTGTGCCTTCATCCAGGTCACTGATGAAGAAGTTGAACAAGACTGGACCCAGGACTGACCCCTGGGGGACACCGCTAGCTACAGGCCTCCAACTAGACTGCACTGCTGATCACTACCCTCTGAGCTCTGCCATTCAGCCAGTTCTCAATCCACCTCACTGTCCACTCATCTAGCCCACACTTCCTGAGCTTGTCTATGAGGATGTTATGGGAGACAGTGTCGAAAGCCTTGCTGAAGTCAAGGCAGACATCATCCACTGCCCTCCCCTCATCTCCCCAGCCAGTCATTCCATCACAGAAGGCTATCAGACTGGTTAAGCATGATTTCCCCTTGGTGAAGCCATGCTGACTACTCCTGATCACCTTCTTGTCCTCCACATGCTTGGAGATGGCCTCCAGGATGAGCTGCTCCATCACCTTTCCAGGGATGCAGGTGAGGCTGACTGGCCTGTAGTTCCCTGGGTCCTCCTTCTTGCCCTTTTTGAAGGCTGGGGTGACATTGGCTTTCTTCCAGTCTTCAGGCACCTCTCACGTTCTCCATGACCTTTCAAAGATGATGGAGAGTGGCTTAGCAATAACATCCGCCAGCTCCCTCAGCACTCGTGGGTGCATCCCATCAGGGCCCATGGATTTGTGGGTGTCAGGTCTGCTTAAATGATCTCTAACCCGATCCTCCTCGACCAAGGGAAAGTCTTCCTTTCTCCAGACTTTCTCTCTTGCCTCCAGGATCTGGGGTTCCTGAGGGCTGGCCTGAGCAGTAAAGACTGAAGCAAAGAAGGCATTCAGTAGCTCTGCCTTCTCTGCATCCTTCGTCACCAGGGCACCCACCCCATTCAGCAGCAGGCCCACATTTTCCCTAGTCTTCCTTCTTCAAATACCTCAGTAGCAAGAGCCCTTCTTGTTGTCCTTGACATCTCTCGCCAGATTTAATTCCAAACGGGCCTTAGCCTTCCTCGTCACATCCCTGCATACTCTAACAACGTTCCTATATTCCTCCCAAGTGGCCTGTCCTCCTTTCCACTTTCTGTATACTTCCTTCTTCTGGTTGAGTTTTGCCAGGAGCTCCTTGCTCATCCATGCAGGTCTCCTGCCTCCTTTGCTTGACTTCCTACTCATAGGGATGCACCGCTCTTGAGCCTGGAGGAGGTGATGTTTGAATATTAACCAGCTCTCTTGAACCCCCCTTCCTTCTAGGGCCCTAACCCATGGGATTCCTCCAAGTAGGTCCCTGAAGAGGCCAAAGTTTGCTCTCCCGAAGTCCAGGGTTGCAATCCTACTTGGTGCCCTGCTGCCTCCTCGCAGGATCCTGAACTCCACCATCTCATGGTCACTGCAGCCAAGGCAGCCCCCGACCTTCACATCTTCCACCAGTCCTTCTTTGTTTGTTAGTACGAGGTCCAGCAGCACACCTCTCCTTGTTGGCTCCTCCACCACCTGTGTCAAGAAGTTGTCACCAATGCTCTGCAGGAACCTCCAGGACTGTTTGTGCCTAGCTGTGTTGTCTTTCCAGCAGATATCGGGGTGGTTGAAGTCCCCCATGAGAACCAGGGCCTGGGATCGTGAGGCTACTTCCAGCTGTCTGTAGAAGGCCTCATCGACTTCCTCATCCTGATCAGGTGGCCTGTAGTAAACACCCACAACAGTGTCACCCATGCTAGCCTGCCCTTTGATCCTTACCCATAAGCTCTCGACTCGCTCTTCATCCACCCCTAGGCACAGCTCAATACATTCCAGTTGCTCTCTCACATAAAGAGCAACTCCACCACCTCGCTTTCCTGGCCTGTCTTTCCTAAAAAGCATGTAGCCATCCATGACAGCACTCCAGTCATGCGAGCTATCCCACCATGTCTCTGTAATGGCAATGAGATCATGGCCCTGCGACCGCACACAGATCTCTAGTTCTTCCTGTTTGTTCCCCAAGCTGCGTGCATTGGTGTACAGGCATTTCAGGGAGGTGATCGAGCATGCAGGTTTCCCAGGAGGGATACCAGAGGATCCTCCATAGCCACATCCCATGCGCACTTCCCTGGCTGCATTCACCTGTTGGAGGCATCCTGACTTGAGCAGTCTTTTGCCAACTACCCTGCCACTATAACTCCCCCCTTCCCCCATCTTTCCTAGTTTAAAGCCCTCCTTGCCAGGTTGGCCAACCTGTTGGCAAAGACCCGTGTGCCCCGCCTCGTGAGGTGGATCCCATCTCTCGCCATCAGTTGTCGATCTTCAAACAGGGTCCCATGGTCGTAGAAACCAAAACCCTGTTGCCAACACCAGCGGCGCAGCCAGTCGTTAACCTGGAAAGTCCGTCTCCTCCTCCTCTCATCCATCCCCCTCACTGGCAGGATTGAGGAGAAGATGACCTGGGCTCCCAGACCCTTGACCACCATCCCCAGAGCTCTGAAATCCTGCTTGATGGTCTCCAGTTTGCCCTTGGTGTCATTGGCGCCCACATGGAAGAGCAACAGTAGGTAACAGTCCAAAGCGTGGACGAGCCTAGGCAGTCTTTGCATGACATCTCTCACACGAGCCCCCGGCAGGCCACAAACCTCTCTAGACATGGGGTCAGGTCGGCAGATAGATGCCTCCGTCCCCTGCAGCAGGGAGTCCCCCACAACAATCACCCACCACTTCTTCCGGGCGTTCCTGCAAGGCACAGGGTACGTTGTCCCAGGTACTTCCCTTGCAGCCATGCCCATCTCCTCCTCATCCTGGAGGGCACTAAACCTGTTCTTCATCTGCAAGTCTTCAGGAGGAGTAGGAGCCTTTCTCCTCCCACGAGCAGTGACCAGTTTCCAGCCTTCTTCTATGGTGTCATGATGTACCATTTCACACGGCACAGAGCCCTCTGGTAACTCCACTGCTGTGGGGGGTTGGGACTCCCAAAACTGCATAGTCTCCGAGAATACCCTGTCTGTCTCTTGTTCATCTTCTCGGATGCTGCGCAGCCTACTGACCTCCTCCCATAACTCCCTTACCTGACGACACAACTCATCAACAGCAGCACACCTCCTGCAGGAGAGCTGACTGCCAGCCCAGGCCTCCCGGAGAGGCCCCAAGCACTCCCTGCAGCCTGAGACCTGTAGGGCTGCATCTACTGTCAGAGGGTCAGTCTGGGTCACAGCTTCTGACACAGCAACTCCAACAGCCACTGGGGAACACACTCTGTGGCATATCACAACTATACTTGAGGAAGCGTACACCACAGGGAACAGAAACAAAGGTACCTTCATACACCCTTCTGCACAAACTGCTGCATCTGTTCACTGCCTCTGGGAGCTGCACTCTAGGCCTGGCTCTTATATAGGCCTCTCCCTAGCACTGCCTAAGAGGGTGCTTGACCGCCCTAATCAAGGGCCACTGGCATCAAAGGCCCCAACTCCCTCTGGTCAGGGGCAACCAAGAGAGCTCGTTAGCAGCAGCCACTCCTAGCTAGAGCTTTTCCCAGGAGCTTTTCCCAGGAGAAGTCAAGGCCTCCTGCAGTTGTCCTTGCCTAGCTTCCCCTTTCCTGTTCACAGCAATCACCTGCTAGTTCCTCGGGGGTCCTCAGGAAGCCCACAACTTCCAACAAGATCCTCAAGTTCTAGTCAGAGACCAAACACTGCTGCGCAAACTGCTGCGTCTGTTCGCTGCCTCTGGGAGCTGCGCTAACAGAGGACCTTGCAAGACAGCTCCTGCTATAGGGAACAAACACCGCAGGACATGCAGTATCAAAAATCTGTCATGCACAAAAAAATGTAAATATTTGTACCCCAACCTTGCTTTCTCTTTGATTTCATAATGCTACCTTTTCTTTTTATCTGTGCTCTTTAGTACTGTGGGGTACAATTTATGCACGCAAAACTCTTGGCCTGAGCAAGTGACGGGTAGGTGCGAGGACTCTGGCAAGCCATCATTCAACAGGTCGAATGTTTTATGCCACGTTTTCTGTTCAAGTTATGAATAAAAGAGCAAAGTCTGAGGTCTTAGTAAAGGACAAAGGGAAATACAAAAATTAAACATGATCTGTGAATTACTGTCACAGGCACATATTCAAATTATCTTGATTTCCACAAATGGAAAAGATTTTTGATAAAAATGGAGTCAAGTGACAATAATTCCTACACTGATTTGGGGCCACTGTCCTTTATCAGCTAATGTCACATCAAAAATACCACTAGCAATCTAATTCCTCTGAAAAATTCAGAGGAACATAATTTTATTATTACATGTCTCTTACAACATTCACTTAGCAGCGTCCTGTACATGGGATAGTGATACTAACATCTGCAGTGGAAAGACTACTTCTGTCACAGCATTTAGAAATGTATAGCTGAAAGTTTCCCTTAAATTCTGTATTTGCAAATTTTGACCAAGCAGATCATCTCATTCTTATGTACATTTCCAACAGCATTATTCAAAATTGTTCAGGCTTTCATAGTTTTTTTCATCCATTCAATTTTGCACTGCCTATTATTTCTCAATGTTTAAAGATAAATTTAAAAATGAAAATAATGCATTTTTCCTGCTTAATTTGTAAAATTTGGGTTTTTTTATTTCATATATTATATTGCATTAACAGTGTTCTTCTCCAACTCACCTGGGACATAACAGCACAATACTGGCTTTCCGTCTCTGTACTAAGCTCTAGAGTCCACCTCCGGCCTCAGGCTGACCTTTCTTTACATACAATGTAATATCAAGTTACTTTGTCTTGTGAAGGGGAATTATGATGGGACAGACTCCTCTGTGCAGTTTCTAGTGATAGTTTTTTGCTAGTTTGTTATCTTTGTAGTCAAAGGTGGAAAGTAATGTAACATTGTTAGTGATGCTATTGCTTCCCTTTGGCATTGCAGACCTTATGGCAGGAGCAGCATACTGAGCCTCTTTGGACAAAAAGACTGACAGCAAAAAAAACCCAGTGATGCACGTCCTAATCACCGACACCATGCTGCCTAAAACGGTGATGCTGCTTCCCAGCATGTGGGGTTCAGAGCAGTTCATCGCCTGCGGTGGGGGTGACAAAGCCATAAAGAAACATGATAGTGCCAGGACCATTCCTGATGTAACTGAGTACCACTTTATTGCCCCCCTTAAAGGTTTTGCTGCTGTACCAGGAGAACCAGGACACAGCTGGAGGAAATGCCATCTGGGATAACATTATTGGCCTGTATCCTCTCTTCTGCAGCTGCACATGTAGGGATTGAGAGGCTGAACTTGCTGCTCACACAAGTCACGCTCTCCAGAACCACCAAAAGACCAAGAGGCCAGAAAGGAAAAAAAGTAAGTCAAAGGCCATTTAGGCCAAGTTATCTCCTAGATCCAGCCCCCAAATTCTAGTCATCTGGAGGACTGTAATTTTTTTCCAATAACATTTAATAGAATACTTTATAACACCAAGAAAATATTCAGACAGTCAGTGAATGATTCCATGCAATCACAGATTTGTCAAACTCTAAAGCTATGACTTTTCCTCTCCAACTCCCATAAAGTTTACTTTGGTGCCATCTATAGGGAGTCCTTACTTTAAAATGCTAGTCTGGTAGGACAGTGCAAATTGTGAAAGGCATGATCGCTGATATATTTTTTCCACTACAGATGTTGTTGGTTTCCTGTTAAGCAGAATTAAAATTTCAGGTATTTTTAATTTATATATAAGACACCTGTATCTTCAGAAAATGTTTCAAGTCTGATTCACCTAAACTCAGGACTCCAACCCATCTTTATTTCTTCACATTTTTGTAATTAACTCAAAGAGTCATTAAATGTGTTAAAATTTAAATTGCAATCTGAGCTGAAAGTCAAGATACAAGAGATTCAATCCAAATCTGCTATAAAAGTTAAAGGAGAATTTCTTCAGTCAGCAGACTGTTAAGATGCAGTATTTTGTGCAGACATTGTTAGGCCGATAAGAAGAAATACTTATTTTGAAGTTGTGCCTAGAAAAACAGCAAAACAACCCCCTCCCAACCTTCTCCTCCCAAAACACCAAAACAAAAAAAGAACCCTCTCTCCCACCTCATGCCCCTTCCTCCCCAAGTAAATTAGGAATTGTGGAGAAAGGAGCACAGTAAAAGAACCGTAATTTAGTATTTGTTATACTACTGCACTTATTTATCATGTAGTACATCTTTCACTGATATGTCTTGCACACATGTACCATCATGATAACTTAGGTCTTTTATGATGGAGGAGAGAAGGAATCTGTTCTTGAAGTTTAAATACACAACCTGTATTTGCCATAACCTGAACAGAAGAAAAAAAAATCTTGAAAAACAATTGATGCATGTGCATGTGGTGTGTACCAGGTACCCATTTTTTTTATGAAGTCCAAAAGCTGTAAAGGTGAAAGTAATAACCAAATCCATGACACTTCCCCGCACTTAATTTTGGAACCTGCTTGGTTTTGGTCTCTCATCAAAACTAGAATGTCTTTTACAAACCTCTGGCACTTGCTGAACAATTCTTTTGAGTTGCAGCCTTTAGGAACCTATCTTTAATCATTACCTGGAAGCAACAGTAAGAAGTATGTTGCCTATGGTGTATAAGTAGGATCTACATGAGAAGGAAAAACTCTAGTTGACAGACAGCTCATCTAGGCCCAGCTGAAGGAAAAGCAAAACAAACTGAGAAATAGGATGTAAGGCTTTAACGGTAAAGGAAATAAAAAATTAAAATAACTTTCCTAGGATAATATTAGATTATGCATCAGTTCATATTTTTAGATTGGCTGTCTTCCTAAAACCATTCAACGGATCAGCCACAGCTTTTGAGATGGATACTAGCAGGATCATTGGCTGAAATCATATGGCCTGCATAATACATCCTGCATTATCAGAATGGCCCCCTTTACAGGTAAATCTATTAAATCAAAATCTGAATGGATAGCCTCATGTGAAGACATTATTTAAAATAATAAATACAGCTGGGTAGGAGGACTAAGGAGATAGAACAGCCTTATGTTTTTATGTCATCTTAAATGGAAAGTGTATCTCACCCTGAAGATATGAATACGCAATTACTGCATGTGTCTTAAAACAGGTATACTAGTAGCTGTTGGTAGAAAAAGTAAGTTTCTCATGAATATGTGTAATCAATTTTATTCGACCAGGAATCATATAAGATGTAACAGAACTAGAAAGAGAAAGCAAATCAGAAAAAAAGCATTGGATTCCAATACTACCTCAAAAAGGAAAACTTTATTGATGCATTCTTTAATAGCATAGCCAATAATAAATATCTTTAATGTCTTATTATTAGAGTTGTCATGTATTTGTCAGAGATAGGCAAAGAAACAAGGCATTATGTCTCCTTCATTGGCAAAACGTGGTATAGTGTACACAGTGAATGACAAGCCTCGACCAGCATTTTCATGGCTTCATCAAGCCCTATCAAGCACCCAGTTCTGGCATTCTTCCTACACGCTGTCAGTTCTGTTTTATATATACTCTGGAGTCCAGATTATTTAATTAGCCAATAAAAAATAACAGCAAAAGGTTTACCTATTGCTCCTTTTGATTGCTCAACTGCCCATTTAAAACTGATTACTTCTTGCCCAGTGATGCAAACTGATTACCTGATTTAAAACCCTTAATTAAATAGCCATTCATTAAACTCAGAGTTAAATAGAACATGTGTTATTTTATAATTAAAACAAATTATTGTACACAGTATCTTTTAATTCAATAGATTTATATAACCTGTTAGCAGTATATAAAGCTTGAATACAACAGCAATTGCCACTGAAGAGCAAAAGGGATTTATTATATACTTTGAATACGAAATAACTATATAGTAACAAATAGCAAATTATTATTTATAACAGTCTCTACTGTTGTATATGACTTTTAAACTAGCTCACAATTATTTCATTGACCAGGCTCAGTATATATCTGTACTTATACCATGTGTTTTGCAAGAGGTGATTGCTGATCCCTAAATAAATTGTTTGGGGCTGCCAGCCAGTATTACTAGAATAAAACACTTCAGATCCTCCCAAAATATAAATATGCACAAAATCATACATATGCAGCTTTACAGAACTGGAAGCTATTTCCCTTCCCTGATAAATCAGTTTTCTTTCTAGCCTTTTTCCAACATCACTGTTTGCTTTTTTAGTTCCAGCACTGTTTCCTGTGTTTCTGCTCCTGACAGTGAGCACAGAGCTTTCCAGTTTCATTCTCATCACTTGGTCACTGCAATTTTCCTTTCTGAACAACTCTGCTCCCTTTTCCTTAGTCATCTCTGGCTAGTCAGGTCACACTCCTCATGCACTAAGGAAACTATTTCTTTTTCATCCTCCCAGGAAAGTACACTGACCACTTTGATGTGATATAACATCAGACAGAGGTGATTTTTATCATGGTCGGGTAAAAGGTAAGATAAAAACAACTTACACAACTTTATACAATTCTTAAATAAAGGAAAAAAATGCCGCCATGCAGTATCTGGCTACCTTTGCACAGGATGCCTATGAAAAATGGTAGTCTTTTTTCAGGAAAAAAAAATTTAAAACACAATAATTTTTTGCTGATTTATTCATAAATATCCTCTTAATTTTCTTGCTTCACATAGCTAGATTTTTATCATCTTGTGCAATAAACAAGGATCAGAAGTGCAAGATCTACCATTTTTCACAGATGAACAAGGAAAGAAAAACAGAGGGAGAGAGTGTAACACCTTGCCTCTTCCACTCAAAATCCTCGTACTATAAAGAATAATAATGACCGCCAAACTGAAGTATGTTTCGGATGAATTTTTCACTAGAGGGCCTGGAAAAAAAAGGTTGACTAAAATTGCCCAGCATACTCTCTGTACAGAGTTCTTACTTATTACACTCAAGCTAGACAAATAATTTTCTGGTTGGAAACTTCTGAATAATGGTGCTTTCTCATATTTTAAATTCTTCTGAATTTTTTGTTCTGTCAATTAAAAATAACTTGATATAAATACCTTCACAAAATGCTTACACTTTAATCCTCTAATGAGAATTAGCATAGAATATCAATTTTATTCAAGTGCATTTAAAAATTTTACTTCCTTGTGACTCAAATTGAGTTACCTGAAAGTCAAGTCAATGCCAAATTAACATCATGCTTTTATCTCACAACATAAGGCTTATGGAGATCATAAAATCTGCAAGATTAAGGCAGTATAACTAATAACTGGTACAAAAGAAAAATCACATTTGATTTTACTTTCAGGATATAAGCTTCTATGCACCCCCTGGAATCGGACTTATTCCTTGACAAAACGTTTCAAGCTCCATTAGCACAGCTGTCTATGCTAAGGCTAGAGCTGTGATAATAAAATACAGATCTCAGTACAGTTGCAACCCAAATTTGTTCAGCTGTTTGAGTTACATGACAACATGGATGAAATACTTTTTCTCACTTCAATAAAAATTAAGGCAATTCTCAGACAAAAAAAAAGATATAGTCAAGAACACAGTTTTTCAAAATAATATTAATAGAATTCCACAATTCACAATCCAGCTTTACTACTGGTAAGTGCTATTAAGTCAGGCATTTTGCAGGTGCAGTCCAAATCCAAACTTAATCTGTCATCATGAAGCCTACCCTTTTCTCGCCTCTCACTATCAACATCAACTGAAAGGTCTTGCTGCATGTCCTTTATTCTCAAGCAACCTTTCAACCCTACTGGATTACTTATTGAGGAGATCCAAGTCTGTAGCAAAGTGAAATTTGTCTGCCTAGGCACAGGATCTGATATTAAGTCAAAAGATTGCACTAATTTCAGGGGTCTCTGTATCTGTTTCTAAGCTACAACCTTTATCGCCACACAAAAAGTAGTTCTGAGAATATCCCAGTTCTTCTGGTAATGGCATGTATTGTTTATATTCTTGACTATTGTTTATATTCCTAAACTAAAAATTGAGTCAGTTTGTCAAATGAATTTGTTCTTCTGTAAGTGCTGTGTTAATAAATGAAATTTTTCCATTAGATAAATAATAATACAATAAATACAGTTCCCTGCGCTCTTTTTCCCCAGGGGAAATTGTATAAAAGAACAAGCCAAATGGTAAGTGCAGCAGTAGCCAGACCAGACCTGCACTGACTCACTGTTCCTTCTCCATGCCCCCACACTGATTTCACTTCAGATTTTTTACTGTTTATTGTCACCTCTTTTTTTCCCTCTCTGTGTTTCTCTCCACTTAAATACTTTTCCACTCAAATAAACTAAGAACTTAGAACTTGCACAATATTTCTTCTATTACTCATTTGGTGTACTCCTCAGGCTGTGTACACTTTAACTATACGGCTAGTGAACTGTTCAGGATAAGACAGGAACTGTTGACTACTTTGTACAATGCCTAGCATGGCATAGTTCCATTCTTCATTTTCCAATAAATGTAATGGGTAATTTTAGGATTATGATTTATTTAGGTGGGGCTAAATGATCTTTGTCACTGTAATATCTGAGCATCTAACCATTTTTTATGTATTCATCCTTACCTATCCTTATCCTATTAATTAGGGAAGTGTGGAGAACTGAGGAACAGAGAAGTTAAATGTCACAATATTAAAAAAATAATAAGAATCACATAGGCATCTAAGCATCTACTGTGATTTTCAATACTGTCTCAGCACGGAATCCATGAGAATCATTTTCTCTTTTCTCAGGATGAGATTCAACCTCTGTATCACCAATATCCTCTTAAGTGCTCCAAATGGTCTTGCTTTTGATGCCACAGTATCTAAAACTCTAAATACAGTATAGTGTATCAGTAACCACTCTGCCTCCAGCTATTTCAATAACTGTCACAATGAATATGGAGAGCACTGAATTGACCTATATCAGTCCTCACACACAGAGTTATTTTATTTTTACAGCTGTAGCACAATGTTTTATTTTAAATTTTTATTTTGTTGAAATAATGACACTCTTTGTGTTGTAGTTTTTATTTATATATATGCAAAAAAACAACAACAAAGAGCTCAATTATCAACAAATATTCTTAAAAATCCACAGTGCATTCAGTAATACCATTCTTCTCAGAGTCTGGAATATGAGTCACTGGTCACATCTGAAATCTTTCTCTCATTGGGTACAAAGCATTCTTATAGAGGATTAATTTATTAAATCCTTATAGAGGATTCATTAGGAAAATATAGTAACCAATTAAGAATAAGTTAAGTTGACAGGAATTTTCCATCATAAAGGAATGATCATACTATTTTCATAATACATTGGTTAAGATAAAAACTGCTTAGAGCATGAAAATAAATAATAAGCATCTTCAACAAGAATACTGATTGGTTTTCTTCTGGGCACCTGATTTTGAGTGACATACAAGGCCAAAAATCCAAGAGCACAAGCTAGGACAGGGCTTCTTGGTAATGTGAAAAATGAAATAGTGTTATTTCAGCATCATATTTATTCAGTACAAAATTGGCCAAAGTATAGTCAGAAACAATGCATATTAAAAACAAAACATTTTGCTCTCCAGAATCTGACTTTTCAGAATGCAATATGGACCAGAAACACGACACCAATAAAGATTATGGGACAGTTCTTTCAAAGAGAGGGTACACCTGATTTGTGATTAAGTTTCAGTTACATTCTGTGTAAATTACAGTTAATTATATGACTAAAACACTGGCAGAGTTTTCCATGGTCCAAAAACCATGAGTTTCTGGAATAGGGGCTGTTATATATGTTGCTAGATAAGAAGTAGTGCATCTTACCCACTAGGTGAACTTGCAAGGGGGAAGCAGCAGAGACATAAGAAAAGTGAAGAATGACTCTAAACAATCCCCCTCAAATCTGCACATATAGATCCCCCCAAAATGCTTTCCTTGTACATCAAAACCATAGTTGCTTAAAGCTCTTTAAGCTGAAAAAATGCAGTGAGGAGTTGCCCAGGTCTTTTTATTTGCCCCCAATCACCCAACTAGGGGAAATGAGGTTTTAGAGATGTACAGCTGAATCCTGCTAATCCGTGCTTTGCAAAAAACACACACTTGCTTTTGTGTGGCAAGCAAAATGTGCCAGTCTGTGTCCTAGAGCAGCTCAGTCTCTTGCCTCACATTGGTGGCAGTGGGTTGTGAGGAGTGAGAAACTTGTCTTAACCAAGCAGACTTGCATTTTGACAGCCTTAGGCCACCGCCTAATCTTCTTACAGTGTTCAGGGATTTCCTGAACAACATAGTCTAAAAGATCAGCAATTAGCAAGAACTCACTGCTGTGGATTTAGCAAGCACTTTAAATGACAAAATTGTTAAAAATGCTCCCAACAAAATTCATTCAATAAACCTGCGGGATCCTTATGTTTAGCAGAAGCTACAGACCTGTAAGAGAAACTGATATTAAAAGCATGAGGACAGCCTAGGAATGGATAACTGCCCAAGCCAGCACGATGTGGCGGGGCTGCGAGGATGACAAGAGCAATTAGAGGGATCGCTCTGCGCACTCCATCAGATAATTAGCCAGATAAGGTCAAGGCTCACATTCTCCTCAAGTGCTTCAATAATGGTTTATTACAGCAGCCCATTTCAAGTCACATTAGGCCGACAGTTGGTGTATGGCATCCATTTCAGCGCAGCTGCAGTGAAACAACCTGGAGGTTAATGGAGGGGTCTGGCCATCAGAAATCCTCCGTTGTCCTCTCTGGGCTCCCTCAGCAAGGGGCAGGGAAGCGGCAGGCAAGGCTGCACTTTCAGTGCATCCCCGGTATTATACGCACACCTGCGCACACTACTTCTGTGGTCACAAAAGACCGCGGCATTGTGCAGCCAGCCTGTGTGTCCATGGGATGTCTACCAATGAACTTTATTATGACAAAACGTCTCATAGGGCATTAGACCCACTTCTGGGATTCTAGTTATTTTCAGAAGTTCTGCATAAGCCCTACATACTAACGCTATTTAATCATTATAATGAAGTCTTTTTTTCCATCTATATTTGATTTATAAACCTAACTTTTCAAAAGCATATTGCAATGATAAAAAAGTACTTTAACATTATAATTAAATATATACTTTTTAGACTTAATCAATGCATTTGCAAAGTTCCAGCTAAACTCTAAAACTTAACAAAAAGATATACCTTTCTTTTCCATTGACTTCAATGAACTTTGAATTATGCCTGTAATATTTTAGCTGATTATCTACTTGGTGCCACTCACTGACTTTTAAACACCTGCTGTAGTAGCAGACTCCATTCATTCAATATTAATATTAATTCCTGTGTATGATAATTTATTTAGGGATGAAGTCTTCAGAGAAGGCCCATTATGACTTTCCTATATAACGAAAGCCGTTCTTAATTTTTTAATATTCTGAGAAGCCAAGATAACCAAAGTTAGCCTCTTAAGTTCATACTTGAAGTAGCTGTTTAAGTTACCTGATTTGTTAAAAAAAAAAAAAAAATCAGCTTTGCACATTTCCTCTTGACTTCAGTAAGAGCTGCTGAGTATTCAAAATAGAAAATCTGAGTCACATATTCAGCTGCCTTACTTTGATTTAATTCATCCTGCTAGGGTTCAGAAATTATGGTCAGATAGATTTTAAATCAAATTTTCAAGCACAAGCTGCAGAGGTTTTTCACCTCCTAAATGAGGAAGGAATTTGGCTCTGTGATTGCAATTAGATTGCTCAGGTAAAAAACACAAGCAGCCTGTGGGCCTTCAAGTCTTAGATTTAACACTGTTCTATAAACTCACATCTTTGAAACTCCTTATAAATGTCAACTAATTAATGCTTACAGTATGCCTGGGTGGGAAGAAAATAGTTCATTTTACATTTGGGAAAAGAGAAACAATGACCACATGTGTGAAAAGAAGCCTGTAAGAGCAAGCGTGAAAGCTCAAGATATTCGGCCCTCAAACCACGTCGGTAGACCTGGGCATCCTGTCGCTGTTTCGCAAACTGTCACCACAGGCCAGTTTGGCTCTCTCTTTCATCAAAGTACAATGTAAGTGGTGGCAGTGCACATGCATCAACAGTTTTGCTGTTACTGCGTAATCTTTTGATTACACCACTCCATCTACTGACTAAAATAACCGTCTTGAGACAGTGTGCTGTCTTGCAGCACACCTTCTGAGGTCTCATAGTAATTCCCTTTGTAACAAGAAAATTACTCTCTACCTCCAGAGAAAGCATGCTACCAGGCCAGGTTTGCCAGTGAAAGGGCTGACTTTGAATAGTTTCATCAGTCAGCTCTTTTTCCTGTAGGGAATTTATGACAGATCATGACTGTTAGTTCATGGTATGCTTTATGACTTTGCTCGTGTGCCCAGAATGTGAGCTGCCTAAATTGTGCAGATCATAAAAAAGGAGTAAGTGCTCATCCCAGTGCAAGAAGTCAAGGTGTCTGGATAAACCCAGTGGGAAGTGCTGTTTCCGCAGTTCTTCTCAATAACTTTGAGGTGGTGCTGAGGCAGTGGAGAAGAGCTAAGCTGCGAGAGACCCAATACCAAATCTGCCAGCTTGTACAAGGAACTCAGTGGGTTTTGTTCGGTGCAGAATAAGGACACAATTTACCTTCATAACTTTCTGAAGTTCTGACTCCCCCCCTTGCACAACAGAAATGCACTGGCCTCTTAGCACCAGATGCGTCTTCTGCAAAATTAAAGAATGTACCAAGTTTTGTGAATAAAATCATAACAAACAGATGTGTGACTTAATCTATTGTACCAATGTTTCAAAACTGGTACCTGAAAACAAACATGAAAAAACTGTCACTGTCCTGAGAAAAGTTTAGAAAAGTAGGCACTCAGACTATAATCTTTTCAAGATAAATTTCATTCTTCATTATCTTGATATATAAATTTGGCATGATAATAGTGGATTTGGAGAAATAACTCAAGATTTACAGTGATACAATACAGCAAAATTCTGTCCAGCTCACGATGATGATGGATATACAGAGAAAAAGAGGAAGAGTTCTCATCAGACAAGATAAAATGCAGTAAGCATCTGTTGGGCTTCTCTGTACTATGAGACATTTGACTGGTTTAAGTTTTTTAGTGACTTGTTTCCCCAGAACTGCCCACTGCTATCTGTAGAAAATATATCCAGAACCCAAAGAAACAGTATTAATTTTTTTTCAGTCAAGGGAAATTTGAGTCAATTTGTGAGTACTGAAAGTATTACTGAGACATTTAAGTTTAGCAGAGATACAGTGTGTGTCCCATCCTCTATCATCCAATACTTCAGCAAGTGTGACTACCAAAAAGTCAAAGCTCAAAGTATATACATTCGGAGTAAATGAAGCACAAAGAAGAATTGCTGCATGCATATATATCAAGCAGCTACCTTCTTTCTGGAAGCTGAAGCCAGCTCTCCTTATAATAGATTTTTACATTTTTTATTATTACTTTCTCTCTTTATGTTTGTGTCTGGTAAGCAAGAATTTAATAACACTGTGATCTTGAACTTGAAAGCAAGAATACAAGGGTAAGTCCTTCAAGTATGGGGTAACAAATCCAGCAGCCGTGCCTATGAGGTACCATTTTCAAGATCTGACTACACAAAAAGAGTATGCTATCTATGAATGAAACATTTGAAAATCATTAGAAGATTTCTGCCTGGGATCTTATAAGCTGAATATTTTGCCCTTAGTATAAGAAAGAGTGTGAAAGCCACTGTTTAGAACAAGACAAACCAAATATTTTTAAACGAACTTATGATCTTCACTGTCTCCCTCCTCATTATTCACAGAAAGTCAAACCTGCCACATTCACTTCTCCTTATAAATCACGCCTGCCCTTCCACCAAATATGCACAAGATGAAACACCTATAAATACAGCTGCTCTGCACTCCGACCAAGATCCTTTAAAAAAATGGAGCACGGGAATGGTACAGCAAGCCTGCTTTCCTTTTGTTCAGACTTCTTTTCCACTTTTATCTTACTCTATTTCTACAAAGATTTCTTACAAAGATACCGTTATTTAGCTTCCTTCCACTTGTTTGGGGGAATAAATAGCACAAATTGTAACTGTTTCTCACACTAAATCAGCTTATTGGAACAGAAATTTATCCTTATGTGAATGCTGTATATTACAAAGTATAGAGATGATCCAAGTTTTCATTTATAAAACATTTATAGTAACAATCAAAACTATACATAGAATCAACTTTAGTGAGAAACAAAGCCTAAATTTGTGTTTTATAGTAAAAATTGTGTCAAAAATCCTGTTGAAAATAGTTGATGTTTCACTGTTAAAGCAAAAAGATTAAATAAAAAAATATTAACCACTATACTTAAAACAGCAAGACTATTTCTCACTCTAATAAATCTCACACTGAATCTTTTACAGAAGAAAGACTCATCAGGACACAATCATAATGACTCCTGCTGAAATTGTCAACAAATCAACCAAAACAATCAATCAAACAAAAGAACCAAATTCATTTAGGCTAGGAAAAGAGTGAAACATAGCTTATTCTCCTTTGAATGGACAAAATACAACCTGAAGAAACCATTGCTAGGGAAGGGAGGGAGGGAAAGGAAATGTATTTTCTCTTATTTTTCTCCTGGTGAAGACCACTACTGAAAACCACCAGGTTTTTAGTAGATAGAATTTTAGTCATCCAGCATTATGTGGACAGAAAATAAGAGCTAAGTAAAATTGTTGATAGTTATTAAAAGAATGAATTGATTTCATATTGTAACTTCACAGAAAACTTTACATTCAGTATCACTACTGATTATCACATCCTTGTATTATGTGGTCAGCTTGGCAACATTAAGGTTTATATTTCTCTTCTTGTTCCTTATTCCCTCACTGAAATATTCGTTATCTTAGCGCAAAATAAACCTACCTTTCTCTTGGGAGGGTCTTCTGTAGAATAAATTCCCTATTTACATCCCAAAAGGTCAAAGCAAATTTTACTTCACAACAGTGGCAGATTGCAGGATAAATGAAATCAGGCTCCGAAGCCAGACTGCAAGACTGGTTTTTAGGCAGCAGTCCTACATGACTGGAAACAGAAGGTCAACTTCTGTTTCATCAACAAATATCAGTCAATATCAATAGTGACTAATCTAGCTGTTAAAAAATGGGCAAACAACCAAATCACTAAATGCTGGAACTGACTATTTTACCTTTACATGAAAAGTGGAACACTCACCAATGGGTATGGAAATTGCAGAAATGTACTGGAATGAAGAAGCAGCTAAGCAAATCAATCATCTACTCTTGCAAGAGTTACGATCCTACCACAGAAAGGACTGAAGTCACTAATTAAAGTTTCACCAATGAAAACAGTAAGACATACAGGATCAGATGTTACTTAAAAGAAAGTTTATTACAAAAAATATAGTGAATTCTTTTTGTCATATTAAAATATGAAAAGCGTATTTTATTTACCTGGTACATCTTAATTCAAGGAAAAAGTGTGCATCCAAGTAGTAGTTAATAGGTTACAATGTTCTAACAAATAATTTATTTTCATCTGTATAGTTGCTTACAGTTCAAATATGATACAAGTTTGAACTCTATTATCAGTTCCAATGGCATTTCCTCATTGTAAGTGCACAAAATAGAGGATATTGGTTGAAGTAGTAATAATTATAATTTCGAATGAACTTTTAAAGTGGATCCACTGCATAGATTGTTGAAATGTTAAAGCAATTAGAACTGCTTTATTTTCAGCAGATTAATTCAGGAAAAATTCCATGCAACTGTGAAGTAGCTCTTGGGAAATAATTACTAAAATAGTAAATGAAATTCATAATCAGCAGAGATTCTAGGTTAATGAAGCACAGTTTCCTCCTCAACAGATCATATGTCATGTCACGCTAACCAAGCTATGATACAGGTGACTTGAAGTCACATCTTGAGAAAAGAAATCAAACAGCTACAAGAACAGTGGCATGCAGCTCTCATTCATGCTGCAGCTGTTTTAACATAGAGAAGTAGCATTTACTCGTCACTGCAACTTAGCCCCAAGACAACAAAGAATGTAGATATGAGGGGAGGGAAGGAGAGAAAGATAGCCACGTAGTCATGATAGTGTCATGACAGCTATGCTAGCAATGACTTCAATAACTAGGTGAATGAATTAAAAATAGCTCAAATTTGCTTCTAAATAAGGGCCAAGGCAAACTTTAAACAGTAAAAAAAAAGAGCCTATTCTGTAAGCTAACGATGGGAAACTGGATATGAACTGGATCACATTTGCTATCTACAAAAAAAATAGAACTTTCAGATCCCTTTTGTGGTAAATTTAAAATCTACTCTTAGAAATTAACAGATTGTCATATTGCTTAAAACCTGTACTGGAATTTTTTGTTATCATCCAAATACAGTTTGGATGCTGCCATTGGCATACTGCAGATAGTTTTGAATCTTGTAACATATCCAAAAAAAGAGTTCCCAAGTGCAAAGGCAAATATACCACATCTGAAAGCTAGGCTGCAGTATTTGGTTTGATACAGCTGGGAGGGTGGTAGGGAATGGATGGGGTTGCAAGGTGATCCCCTTCCACTTGAGGGGTGTCCAGACCAGTGAAACCAGGACGCATTAGAAATCTGCTCTAGTACCAGCCCTTTTCTGCCTCAGCTGGATGCCACCGTCTATGTCCCCAGTTGTTGTAGCTGGACAGGCTATAGTGGGGGGAGTGTTACACTCAAAATCTGGTTATGGAAGCAAGAACAACTTTTTGTTAGTCCATTTAATGTTTTAAAGGTCTAATAGGCTAATGAAAACCTATTGATATTGATCCCTTTTTTCTGGGGTTGTGCTCACCCTTCTGATGTCCCTCTGGGTGCTAAGGTCAACACTTGAGTCTTCCTTAGGGCGAGCAGTGAAGAGAGTCAGAATGAGCCACCGGCATCCTGAGATCTTTGGTGGGAGCAGCACGATGATTGTGGTGGGGGTTTCTTCTTCCTCAGTCCTGGGGCCTGCCTGTTGTTATGCATTTCCTTATCACTGCCTCCTTCTCTCCACTTCCCAGGCACAGCCTGGATGCTGCACACCACACTCCCACAGCCCAGGCACCCCAGCGGGTGGCTGTTTGCTCTGCAGTGACAACATAGGTGCCAGCCCCGGCCCCAGGGCATCCCCAGAGCGAAGCTAATGCAGGCCAGGCAACAGGCGCTTGGCCATGAGGCAATTGCTGGCATAGCTAAAACCAGCCTGGACCAAGGCAGACCCAGACACGACCTGAGACCCGGCACTGCCAGGTCTGTACCAAGCCCCTGGCCTTTTACCAGTAACGACAAAAATCATATTTATGAGGTTACAGGGTGGGAGAGAGGAAGGAGAATTCAGCTCCAGCTCCTACAGAGTCAGCTTTTGGCCTACTTAGCCAAAACAAGACTTGGAGTCTTGTGAAATACAGGATCAGCCAGAGACAGGAAAACCACCACTGTGATTAATCTGAAGAGAATGTCTGGCAGAAAGGGTCGGAGTCTGTGACTGCTCCCATAGCACCCTGCCTGTTGATCTTACCTGTCCCAATTCTCAATAGGAACAAGGGTACAACAGTAGATTATCACCTCTGATAGGGAAAGTTATCTGAGGAGAAGCCTAATGGACTGACTAGGAAGCCTGCCTAACGGGACATGCAGAATCCAAAGCTGAGTGCGGGCAGTGAATTGAGGTTTTCCTGGTCCATTTCTGCATGGGCAACTCTTCAGCAGCAGCTCTGTCAACATGCCTTCTCAGCAGGGTCAACAACAGCTGCTCACATGGGGACTGCAGCTGCCACAGGGGAGGCTCTAGCACATAGAGACCACCTAGGCACTGGCAGAGGACTCTCAGGCCAAGGCATGAGGAACATGGTCCCTCATTCCAGATGACACAAGCCTGGCTAACAGTGTCAGTTCCTAGGACACCTGTCTGTGGCTGTGGGGAGCTGCAGCCACCTCCTGCAGCTCAGGGGCACTGCTTATTGATCTTGGTGCTCAGAGGCCAAAAGCAGTTAAAACAGCTAGGAACAGAGTTTAGGGTCTGGTTTGGTTGCTGGATATAGTCAGCTTAGCTGGCATTGATAGTGGCACAAGAGAAGATGCTTCAGGTCAACATGCTCTCCATAACATCCTGGCATGGTAAAAAGTGGGATGTTCAGGTTATGATGCCTACGTCAGTGGGTGTTCAGCCCAGCCTGGTGACCAGTGACCTTATACAAACTAGCCAGCATATGCTTTTTTAAAAACAGTGCTGATGGCAGCTAAATTTAGTCCACTCTAACCCAGGCAAGAAATTCTTAGCTTAAGGGACCCTATCTCCCTCTCCTGAGTTGGAGAACAATGACTTTTAAAATATATTTTTTGCTTCTAGCAGACATTGCTGCCATCTATGACCTCAAAGAGATGCAAGGGGAGCAATGGCAAAGAGTAGTAAGTTGTCTCAAAAAATCTCACTGGCTTCCATAGCCCAGGTGTGACAGACAGCTTTAGGCCAAGCACAAAACTGCACTTCCAGGCTTGGTGCTAGCTGAGATGAATTTTCATGTCTGGGTAATTCTTGAAATTGGAAACAGGCTACATCTTTTGGAGGTCTCTCTGCCTCATGGGTTGAAGCCTACGCCAGGCAGGGAACTATGGTGAGAATTTTGTCCCTTCAGGGACTTTCTGTTGAAATATAACGGCTTAAAAATAATAAGAGTTGACAAGGGGAATAAATGGATATTTTCCCTTTCAAACAGTATAAAAAACAGAAAAAGTAAAGAAAAATGAGAAGAAAGGGCAGTACTTGACAGTAATGTATTTATTCGAAGACCGCTATAAACTGGGTCAAGTGCCTTCTGCATCTGTTCATCCATGTAATTTGTCAAGCTACCCAAGCTGTCCTGTTCATATTTGGACACCATTATGATATTTTTAATTCTTCTGGAGATACTGCTTGATTAGGATATAACCAAAAACAGAAATACGTTTGACATATTGACCCAGAGGGCATGAGCATATTCCACTGAAAAGTAAATTTGGCTGTGATATCTCCATCTTTCTGATTCCTTAGGTACTTACTGGCACTCACACATAGTCGTTGCAGACAAGAGTGTAGAACAGCACATTCAAAGGCTATTCACTGAAGTTTAAGAAGATTTTAATGAAAATGAATACATTCATATTCATACTTTCTGTATGCCACACGGGATGTGGAGGTTCTCATGTAATCCCGTTTCACAGCTTGGCTAAAGAGTGGACAGAACAGGATGGGAGAGAGAAGTCCCATAACTGGGATTTAGGTGACAAGGTAGGATGGGATGTGAGGTCTAAAGCTCCAGTATCACATAAGGAAACTATCTGAGGTCAGTCTCATGCTGAGAAAACAGATGGCACTGAAATTTTTATGGAGGTTTTCTTGATCCTGTATTTAAGGATCAGGTATCAGGTTACCTAGACTTGTCAAGCCTACTAAGAAAATTAAGCCAGAATTTTATAAAGAAAATTATGGGAAAGCTCCATAGGAAAGGTTTTAGGTCCTTTTAAGGTTTTCTTATCTAGGACTCCAAAAAGTTCTATCTGCTGCAGATGGTGATGGGGTCAGAAAGCTCACTTGTCCCTGCATTGCTTCTGTGATCTGTGCCAGCATCTTAAACTCACTCAGGGACAGGCTGGTTGCTGTGACAGCTGATTGGGCTACTCATAATCCAAGCAGGATTGATTTTAGTGGCTATGGCAGATTGGCCACTGTTTTGTGATATTATGGTCTTCCTGGATATGGGCAACCTTGCAGAGGTGTCCAGTGCAGATGGTGCAGCCAGAGGCCAGTCAATGCTGAGCAATAAATTTCAAATTTGTGTTAGGCAGACCTTGAACTTTGAGGTAAACAAGCTAAAGTCTTAGGGAACCTGGTAGACTATGATTCTTTGTTTCCCCCAACATGGTTCCTAACTAGATTAGGGAGTATTTCTCAGCCATGACAGGATCTCTGTTCCTAGGCACTAAATTACACCTGGATTTTTTATACTTAGATTGCAACCTGTACTTTCGTCCTGCTTTCTTGTGTTCATGGCATCCTTTTGCACAGTCTCAGAATCTATAGGGCTCTGCCACAGTTCCAGGTAACAATAAATGATTTTTTTAGAAATTGCTCCTGTGTGAATTCAGCCAAAAGAATTCAGGTAACACAGTCATGTCATCTAAAGACAAGTATGTCGTGGTATTGAGGAAAGATATAATAGTTTGTGATGCTCTGGGAAATCTGGCTCATTTCTTTTTTGTCACAGTGCAGAGATGAAAAAATAGGAGTGGTTAAACCTTCCCAATTTATTTTCCTCTTTTGTGTAATAGAAAAACAAAAATGAAAAAAAAGCCCATACAGTTAGAATAATGAGTGCTTTGCTTTGGATCCTCCTCTCTGTAATAGGAAAGTTTCATTAATAATTGGATCAATAAATGAATTAATGGAAAACAGTGAAAATAACCTGAATAATAGGATATGAAACTCTGATAGATTTTGTCAAGCCAG
Source organism: Apteryx mantelli (assembly GCF_036417845.1). Classification (NCBI taxonomy): domain Eukaryota; kingdom Metazoa; phylum Chordata; class Aves; order Apterygiformes; family Apterygidae; genus Apteryx; species Apteryx mantelli. Next base: position 90,139,684 of record NC_089979.1, on the reverse strand, counting down.
AAACAGGATACACCTAAAGTATCACTTTACCTAAAATGCATGCTATTGTGGGTTTACTTAGTTTCTTTTACTGTTTCAAAATATGAATATTATTTTTGTTAGAACAAAATGTCCGCACTGAAAAGGATCCAAAAAAGTCCTGCTGATTTCATGAAACTTTAATTGCAAAAGGAATTGCAAATGCTCATCTTATTTGAAAGGACCATTTTACTGATCCTTTCATGCAAAAATTAGAAAGTTGATCCTAAATTGTTATAATACCTATTAGTTACCTAAAAATTAAAACCAAGAATAAAGAGCAAGGAGTATGAAAATAATTGTAGTTGAATCCAACCTTTTCAAATGGTGAATGAAAAGGTTTTTTTTAACATAAACTGTTATGTCAGGATAAGATGGCAGCTCTATGTTCAGCTTTCTGAACTGGTGGAAGGATTATTCATATTTATATAAGAATGGATTCTGCCATCTTCATTTATAAAGGTCATTACCTTTCCAGGCATATAGTCCAAATGACTGCTAGAGCTTTAATGTGGAATAAGGTATGAGACACTGCAAATAAAGATGGCAAGAACTGGCTCAAAGTCAGCATTTTCACCTCCTGTTTTTTTGTGAGGAGCCAGATTATATTTTCTCATATAAATTATCAACCTCATTTTTAATATGAGGTTATATAAATTCATCACAGTTAATTTTTTCTTTAAAAAGCAACTGCAGCTGAATATTAATAACTGCCATAGAACTAATTTAAATTTAAGCAGAAAGGAGCTTTGTTGACACTTTCCAGTAAATGCTTTCAAAAACACATTTCTACTGAATAATAATACTTCTTATTTTGTGGAAGCTAGTGACCTTCTAACATAATAAGAAAAGAACAAAATATTTAGAAGCCTAAATTTAAGACCAAATTTCAGCACAGAATTCTTTGTCATTGCTCTCACTGAAGTTTTTAAAAGATATAATCTAATGATCAAACAAATTCCATGATTTAAATCCATTAGAAGTTTTCATTAATATTCATTCATTATATTTAAAGCAGTCAGGTGGAGAATTGCACAGGACAGTTCACATGTAAGTGATCAGAAAGCAAAGAAGTTTTACATGTGCTGTATTTCCACTGGGTCATATAGTCTTAAATTGCCTCCAAAGTATCGGCTCAAATTAACTCCCACTGTTGCAGGAAATTACCTCAGCCCCGCAGGCAACGGCATCCTTACGCTTACCAAGGTGAGCTGCCGGGCTGCTGACTCTGAATGGAGGCCAAGGCAGGGAATGCAAGTGAGGGGGCAAAAAAAGCAAAATTCCAAAGAATTGCTGTCCTTACAGCATTATTTTCAAAGCTGAGAAGGAAAAACAAGAATTTTAGCCTGATTTCAGCTCTAGCAAAATAATTCTTCTCACTCGAATTCCTTCTACTTCATTCTCCTTCTGAAAAGGTGGTATTCACTACTTCTGATGTGTATTGATCATATACATTCAAGGAGTTCTGTTTAAAAGGCTTATGATTCAGTGTTAGGCTTTGGGTGGTATATTAAGGCCCTTAAATCATGGAAACACTTCAGCAAATATTAGGTGAGGAAGTATTATTTTCCTCATTTTATTTTTAGGTAACATGACCCAAGTAGCTCAGGAAATGCTGAATCCTAGCCTGGTGAATCAGCTTCCTACACTACACATTAGGTTGTTCTATTATTTCACTCCTTTCTACCAAAAGAAATAAAACAGATAATAGTATGTGTTTGCACATGTACAAAGATGAATCCATCATGTCAATTCCCATAGCTGAAGCACTGCAATTCCTCTGAAATCGAAAATTAAATAAGACAGCCCTACATAAATTGGCTAAGTGAACTGGCCGCAGCTCAGGAGAATAAAATCCATCTGCACCGTCATACAAAAATCCAGAAACTAGATGTAACAATGACAGACCGTAGACAACTGTCATCACTCAAAGGAAAAACTTGCTTGGACCAGCAACACTTTGTCCATTTCTTGTATTAGAAACATTATCCATTATCCATCCTGGAGGATGCCAAGAGGTGCAATATATATTTATTACAACAAACCCACAAGCTGCTACCCAGGAAGCCAGCTTCTTTGCGCTAGGCTAAGAGGGAAATAAACACTGGTGGCTTTTGTTCTCACCTTTGTACTGCTGAACCTACTAGGGGAACTGAAGAGTTCAGGTTTGCTTTCGCAACACTGTGTTCAGATCAGAGAAAAGGCACCGCAGCCTGGTTTATAATCAGAGAGCCAGGGTGCCTCTATTCCTTTAGTCCTCATTGCAGCAAGCACTTAAACAGTTAGCTTCAATTGGATTTGCTGGGATTTAAGTGCATGTTAAAGTGCTTTTAATTGCTTTGTGAACTGGCATCTCAATGATTAACAGACCAAGGATATTGTCTATTGCCACTGCTAGGAAGCCAAAGGAACTGCAGAGGACAGAGTGGCCTGCCATGAGGTGAGAAACTGCTTCAGAAAAGATCGAAAGACATTTCAAGCATGAGATTTTTACCCTAATCAGCTTACAAGTGGGCCACATGACTAGGAAATCAACACACATGACAGTGTTTCCATTAGGATCCTGAAATGCTTTTTATGATATATATTTTTAAATCAAATTAGAAAATATATTATTGAAAACAGCATTCAATACTTTTATTCGATTTTTTCCCAGGATAACTACTGCCTTTCTCCTGCAGTTCAGGAGATCCTGTTTAAGAGAAAAATCACTACTTTTGTGTTTGAAAAATATACATTTACAATTACAAATAACAGCTGAGTTCATTCTAAGTGAAAGGGACCTGTGAAAGACTTCTTACATGCAGATATGAAGGGAGTTTACATCTAATTAGCTGCACCGCTTCCTTACCCAAATCGTTTTCTCTTTCCAGAAAGGAAACACTCCTCCCACCCTTCCCAGAAATCATTTTAAAAGAAAATAAGAAAAAGACATTGTCTGTTTTTTTGTTTTGTTTTGTTTTGTTTGAAGTTTAAATATAATCATCAGGGAATACTATGTCAAGTAAGGACTAGGCAAGTCCACGGCTCATGGCCACATACAGTATGAAGCTTAAAATTGTTATTATGTAACACTAAAGGCGTTAGAAAGGCCAGAGGTCCCCTTTAGGGAAGAAATTCCCTATTGCAGGTTTACAAGATACTCCAATTAAAAAAAAAAAAAGCCCCAGGGAAAAAACTATTACCAAGTATTGTAGGTTAATTCTTACTGGCCAGGAAAAAATTTCTTTGTGAATGGCAGATAACTGATGCATTACAAAAGTAGTCAGGCTGTTCATAACCTGAGAAGTGTCACAGATATATTGAAATATATTACAATCCAAGACTATTAAATTTAAGACCACTGCGCTACCTTTTCATATAAGGTTACCTAGTCTTTAAATGGGTGGTCCAAAGCAGCACTGTCTTTGCTTTTTATTCCTGTCACAGAAGTGACTTATTTATAATATCGTTAACTTATTTTTATACATTGTTGCAGCCTCCATCTGTGATACCAGGTCCTGCAGGTGTAAAATTAAAATCTATATTTTCAGGGTCAGCATGTAAGGCTCAGATTCGACAAAACACTTAAGCAGATGTTTTATTTCAAGCATGAGCTCAAAAGCTCTACTGCAATTGTTAACAGGGTGTGGAGCAGATTCTAAAAATATCTTCTTTACTAAATGAAAAAACCCCACCATGTGGACATTAACTAGCAGAAAATGAAGTGCCCCTGTGGAGCGAGAACTGCTCTTCTGTTAAGCTCAGCAGTGAAACTTGCAGGTTTCCTGCCTGGCTGGCAAAATTCTCTCTTTTTACCAATAAACTCCATAGATTTGAAAAACCTGATAAAAATAGATCACCAGTCTTAAAACAGAACAGATTAAACCAACTGTCATCACATATGCCCTATAACAAGGCAAGCAGTTAGGTAAATTTTGACCTACTTTTTGGAATACTGGCCTTGGTTGCCAGAACAACCCTATGGACAGTAAATCATTACTACAAACTAAGTTTTTCCTGACTCCTGAAAAATGAAATCACTGACTTCAGTCATCATCTCAATATTTAGCAGCCAGCAAAGTTTTCCCATGCAAAACAAAACAAAACAAAATGCAAAGTTATTTAAATATCTGGACAAGCTGGGATAAACTGACAACTTTCCTTAATTAAATGCTGATGGTGCCCTCGTGGAACACACTACCAGCAAAAAGCGACAAAAGAGAGCATCTAGGGCCTGAAAACTTTAATTTCCCAAGCATCTTGCAGGAAGTCATAGGTTTTTTTGTTTAGTTTTACTTAAACAGCAACTTAATGTAACTGTTCTAGAAGTAAGAATTAAAGATACTTCAATTCTAAAGCCTTGCAGACGTTAACAGACAACATATTGTCTTTGATAAGTTAAGCATGAATTTGATAGGAAACCTCGGTACCCATTATTTTCATCAAATTAACTTTTCCTTTCCAATAGAGAGTACAAAATGAATAAAACATTTAAAAAGTGATTATAGCAGATACTACATTAGAAACAATTAAAAATACAGCAATCTACTAAAAACTAGCTCATTGTAATTCACATATTTCATTCTATTAGAATATATATAGAATTCTAATAGAATGAATATGGATTATAAATTCATGAAATTTGAATTGATTTTTGATGAACAAAATAAACATCTAAACATCTGAAAAGAATTAAACACTATGTGTTGACATGAACCAATGTCCACTAGTTTGAATAACTATTCATGTCCAGGACAGTTCCACTCTGTTGAGCCACTGTCACCCTGCTACCTCTTATTTACTCCAGAGCCCCTCTTCCCTTTCTCTCGCCAAGGTATGTGGCTGTAGTTTCCAGCAAATGAAGATTTTGACAGTAAATTCATATGATGAGGAAGGACAGCCATTTAAGCCTTGAAATGTTTTATTTTCTATCAACGAAAAAAGAGAATATTGCAATTTTGTCCAAGTAATTACTTTTTCTTTTCCATTGAATTTTTCCTCTGGTCAACCTTTCCTACTTATGTGTGTACCATAAAGTGACACTTAAGCCAACTGAGTATTGTCTAGTCATCCTCCTTTTTTTTTTCTTTATTTTTTTTGAGCACAGGGTCAATAGGATTTGTATCTGTTTATACCTACCTTAGTTTTGGTTCTTGCTGTGTAGGTAAAACAATAAAATTCAAAAAAATTCTTTCCTAACAAAATTATTTTGAAAAAAATATTGTAACTAAGTGTTGATGAAGTACAGCAAAAGAATTTGGTTTCCTATCTTCAGGCAATAACTGAACCGATTATTTTCCAAAATCGAAATTAGGACTGCTGACAAAGTAGGCTTCCTTTTTAATATTCCTGAAGATGTTTTCTCTATTAAAAAAAAAATCTTATTTTCCTGAGCCTCCCTAGAGGCAAACTGTCTTCACAACTTCAAGAAATGTTTCTTATATAACACAAAGACCACACACTCAATAAAATCTTCCTTCTACTCTATCAGTTTATATTTAAACAGACATATTCCATCAAGGAGCCTCCAAAATGGGCCTGGGGAAGGAGGCTCTCTCACCTGACTGAAGGTTTCCAGCTCACCAATTTCATTGCTAAAACTCATTAAGTCTAATCGTTTTCCTTATTTATAAAGAAAAAAAAAAATTCATGACTTTTTACAGCTTCATCCTTGAAGAGAGCTTTACTATTTAAGGCCTAGTGACACAGCCCCATGGGCTGCCATCATCAACCCATGTACAAAACAACAATAAAATGAATCACCCGTAGAGGTCATTCCTTTTGTCCTGTGATAATATGAAGAACCAGAGGACTAGCAATGAATTGCAGAACTTTAACAACCTGAATAAATTGTGAAGTACAAAGCAGAGAGAATATAGGATGTGACATTCATTTCACATGAGTCAATGCACAGAGATGCAGTCTGAAATCTGCAAAGATATCTCCCTGTTTTTACTGACGAAAATGACACAGGAAGGAGAAATTTTTTTTAATACATATTTTTCAGTTAGACAAAAGGCAGTCTTTTATGATTTGGAAGCAGTGTGAAATAGTAAATTTAATATTAAGTGAATAAAAATATTGAAAATTGTAACTGAAGTCCAGTGATTGGACCAAGGCTTCTTATTGTACCAGTTTATTCCTTCCTTTCTTCATAGGACTGTCGTGTGAAAGAAAGAATAATAATTTCTTCTTGATCCCACATAGGACTATATTATCAAAAATAAAACCAAAAAGGCAAACCAAATCCAAAAAAACCCCACCCCAGAACTTACTACATAGCTAATACTGTAATACCTCCAGCTGGCAGATGGCAACACACTTACTTACTCAGCTGTACTATCCTCTGATTGAAGCAAACTTCAGTTGAGCCTGACACATCAAAATGGTTGATAATTTTCATTCAGAGAGTTTATCATTATAACTTAAGATAAATACTAGCTTTGCTTAGGTAACAGCACAGAACTCAACATAAAAAAATTAAAAAAAAAAAGGTCAAACTGTCCAAGTCCTCCAGATGATCTTTTAACGACTCAGCTTCAAGAGCCCAAATATGACTGGTGCTTTAAGGTTTTTAGATTAATATTGTGCAAGACTGAAGTTTCATTAAATATGATGATACATACCATAGATGGAGAGAAATTCAAAGATTAAATTTTATCAGCTGAACTTTCTAAGAGATTTTCTGCACACTCGGATACTTAATATGCTTGGATATTTAATTCATAAGTTAGATTCCAGGTCTTCAAACAAGTTCTATAAGTACTCCCATCATGGAAATTATCTCTGCTTTTTTAAGGCAGTAATAATTCAGAATGGCCGTAATGTCAAGAACTTCGGTTCCCCTGACTAGTATAAGAGCAAATCACAGGATGACAAACGAAGGGGTATTTAAATATAGATGTGACTTTAGGAGACTGGAACCAACAGATAATTAAGGGAGGAATTTACAGTCTTCAGAATTGTCTAATGAGTGACCAGAGAGGCAAGCGTCTGTACGGCACACTGCCATTGTATCTTGAAGGAGGCAGCTGCTTGCCTAATGGTGAATCAGGATGGTTGGCAGGGAAAAGAAGAAAGGTGTTTGAATCAAATAGGTCAACTACTGTTTTCCAAAAACTGAATCTGACTCCAAATACTGCTAAAACGGGACTATTCTGAATGAAAGACAAGTCACTTTGCCCTATTTAAGAGCAGTTTTTAGCCAAGTAGTAGAGAACAGGAAATAGTGTATTAAAGAGAAACATAAAATAGCCACAGAAAAAGGACAGAATTTGCTCAAATAGCTATTCTGTATTATATATAAACATTCTAGATATAGTTATATATTCTATGTATTTAAAAAGAGTAATGCTAGGAACTGAAGTGAAGACTGGTGCTGCAGTTGCTAAAATCTGTCCTCTGATAACATGCATGCAGCTACAACTGACTGTATTGAGAGTTGCATGGGTGTAGCTCAAATGTGAGTGGCCTACCAAAAAGAATGAGATGCACCAGAACTGTGGTCATATAATATAAGCACCTGGAAAAACAAATGTCATTTGGCAGCCAAACCTATTTTCCTTTTTTTTTAAAAAACAGCTAACCTTGAAAAAAGCATGCATATTTCAACCAATGAACTCTCACAGTTCAACTGATTTGTTCATTCTTAGCAAACCCTTTAAGCCCTTGGTCATAAGTCCACTGGAAGAATAACTTAACAGTTGCTACATTTCTCATGTGAGGCAATCTCAAAAAGTAAGCATGATAGATTTTATAAACTCAATAACAGCAGCATCTTCAAGGCTTTCAAATTGCTAATGCTTCCTCACAACAACATGACTCCATATCTGCTCATCTTTTTTCAAACATCTATGATTGACACCCTTGATTCATGTTGGCTTTAGAAATGCACATTATCTTTCTGTCTGTGCACTTTGTTGCCAGTTTGTAATTTTAAAAATGTTAATCTTGAGCCCCCCTCAGTGATAATCTATAGCAAATGTGCTATGAAGCAAGGTAACACAGTATATAAACAGCCATAACTCTAACATATATCTAAGTACTTGTATGCTTTATACGTTACATTTTAGCAGAAAAGAATGTTTTACAGCTGTTGATCTCTTTGTTTGTTAATTACTTCTGTTCCTGCATTAGATAAAACAGGATATATATACCTGCAACATGACTGTAAAAAAATCATGCACCTGATTTACTTTGTTATAAACTGCAGTAATCTAATATTTTTCAGGGAATATCTCTCAATGTAAAACTCATTACTAAGAAAGAAATGCAATTTAAGATGGACAGATATAAATTTTACAACAACAAAAGTTACGGATTCTAGATATGAACTAGATAGTCAAGGAATGGATATTCATCACTTAATATTTTAAGCTGGAAGCAGAAGTAATTTCTCTATTACCATTCATAAAACCAATATTAACCACACCCAGCAATTTGTTGAAATCAAGCTTCCAAACAACCAAAAAACCCACATTGGTTTCAATATTTGTACCCCATGCTCATCCTGGGCTATCATAATAAGAGCAACATAACACACTATTTGTATTACATGAGTGCCAAGGGGCTTCAATTAAGATCAGAGTCCTGGCATGCCAGATTCAATTTACCGATATGAGAGTCTTTTTCCTCCAGATGTTGCAATCCAAGGAGGCAAAGGATACAGACTTATTGGGAGGGACAGGGAAGATGCAACACTTCCATAGAGCTAAACAGATCAGAGATTAAGCAGCATCACATGAAATATACTGCTTCTCCTGGACAGGCCTGGGCTTCAGCATGAAGGGAGCTGACGATGTAATACCCAATAGTTTGTCTTGGGAAATCAGATAAGAGTAGCACGTCCGTTTTGTAGATGCTGAAAGCGGTTACTTCACATTTTCATAGGAACATTTATGCAACGTATGCAGGAATAACAAGAGAAAAAGTAGTCAGGAAATGTCCCTGACTTTGTGAAAACAAAAAACATCATTTCCTCTCTCCTCAATAAGCAAAACAAAAAGAAAGCATAGTCTCAGCAGTGATTGCTGAGATTAGAAATTAGAAAGGAATTAGATTAGAAATTTCAAAGCTGTACAGTTTAAAAATTGTACCATACTATTTTTTGAAGCATGATAAGTATTAGCATTCAGGGAACATTTTCAAAAAAATCTGAAGGAGAAATGGTCTGGAAATACGCCTCCTTCCTTGTATTAGCATATCCTACTAGCACAACTAGCAGAATGGTACTTTAAAGGGGAATTTTACAGAGAGAAAAGCATTCTGCGCTTTTAATCTAAATTTTTATGTCTCCACAAAATACCTCAATGAATCAAGCAAGATCTCAAAGACCACAGAGGACACTTTCACACATCTCTTTATGGGCTTCATTTGAGTATGAACCCAAAACATCACAGACAGCTCTGAGGTGCTCAGGGCAGAGTGCTGTTCTTCCGTCTCTCTCACTTGAAAAACTTTTTTACTCAAGCAGACTACATTGATACCAAGAACCATTAGCATGCTTTTTTCACTCTAGTTATTCATCCTTTCGCAAACTGCATTTGCTGCCTTTCCTGATTCTACTTTCCCATTTTACTTAAGCTTCCCTTGGGCCATTCTTATGAAGAAAACTTCTTATATCCCGCAAATATAATAAACACGTGCCTAGCTAGGTGAAGCAAGAAAAATCCAAACCCAACATCACTTCACTCCCCAACACACACAACGAGGTGGCTTCACAAAAAGCCCAACGTCAGTAAGTGCTGCCAGGGGAACACATCACACACTGTATGAAAAACCTGTCTCAGAGAAATGAAATCGTTGCTTTTACCTTTGTTAGATCTAACTATGATAATCCTTCTCAACAATCTGTAGAGATTTTTTCTTCAAACTTCAATTTTAGACAACTAAGAAGCTTGAAGAATGTTTTAAAGGGAATACTATTATATAAATGACATTATTGAGAACTTCAGGAATAAATCTTTATTCTGGCCACTTCAATTGATAAGTCAAATAAGCTCTATTATTTGGAATTTCTAATGAATAAAGATGATAATTCACAGCAGAAGAGAGAAATACATAAGCAAGTGATATTGGTAAATGCCTAATACATCATCTCATATTCTGTCATGTAGAGGCTCTGCTATCTGTAGAAAATAAACTTTTGAACATGCCATGAGGCTGCACAAAAAGAAAGATGTGCTGCACCTCATCCATAATACAGATCAGTTCACCAAATTTGGAAGAGACATCTTCAGTTTATGAGCTGGACCTGCCTAGTATCAGAAGACAAAAGTCCCCTGGCATAGCAAACCAACATGGAATCTAGTAGGAACAATCAAAAATGTCATAAATCTCAAAATTTTTTCCATATGTAATGGATACAGAGTTTGTAAGCATGGTGAAGTACAGCATTTTAAATCCTCCAAACACTGAAAAAAAAATCTCATTTACTAACAGATGATACATTTTAAAATCATCTGTCACATGGACTTCCAAAAAAATAAAACACAACAAAGCAAAGCAAAACAAGGACCATGGCACAAACTGATCTACTTTACCTTGAAAAAAAACAAAAAACAACCTTGTGATATTAATGGTTATTTTCTTGGTCTTCATTCTTTCACTTCCCTCAGAAAAATAATTGTAAAAATTACACATTTGTAGTGCTAGTGAGATGTGTGGACTCTGATAAATTTGTAGGAAAGATAATAGTAAGAAATTACGGAAAAAAATGTGCATCTCTCTTTAGAACATTTGCAGTGAATTTAATAAGAATGTATCATTTGCTCTCAGCACAAAAATGTTTTCACTGCCCAGGGGATATAAAAGAAAGAGAAGTAAAAGGGAGATTCTGACATAACAACTTAAACAGGAAAAAGCAATGAACCAAAACAATATTAATGACTTTAGAGGATTTAGTTGAGAGCTATTTCTACTTGCTTTTTCAAATGCACTTAATGTAACTTCATAATAGCACCATATTAAACATTTTGTGCAATGTATTTATCATGGCTCATTTTTTCTGCCTGCCTAAATTGTAACTCTTGAAGAAAAAAGATCAGTATTCTGTCTTAGATGTTTCAGTCTTAGGATGTATCAAATACAAGAACATAATAATACAATAGATATAAGGTATGTGGTTCAGCTAATGTGTGTCAAAACTGAACAGACAGTGCAGAGCAGGATGATTATCCTCAGTGGCAAGTACTGACACCTGCATTTGCTTGAATTCTCCAGCACTGACATAAGGAGAAATCCTAGCAATTTGGTTTTAGGGCCTCTTTTAAACATATTCACAGCTTTAAATTGATTCTTGATAGATCTTGAGGTGATCCAAATTTGTAGGTGGACCGGAGAATTGTGGCAGGCGGACAAGATGAAGCAGGCCTGGAAATGAACTGAATAGGAAAGAAAAGTGGAGGAAAAGCTGTAGTAATGAAATGTGAGGCCAAACAAAATTAGATGAAGTGTAGGTATTGGTGCTTGCCAGACATTAGCTAGAGTTAGAAGCAGATTTTGAGAAAAAAATTGAACTAGAGAAAATGAAAAATTAGAGGCTCTAGGGCCAGTAGCACGAAGAGCCTGTGTACAATAATTGCATAATCTCATCAAGATCTTGGAAAAACACTATACAGTCCTGATCATCAGTGTTTCATCCATCTGCCAGGAAATATCTAAGAAGCTCAGTGCTGACCCAGTTGTAGCATTACAAGCCCTGCTGGTGGCCTCTCCAGCCTCAGTGGCAGAAGCTTGTGCAGTGGGTGTGACAGTTGCAGCTCTATACGTGCCAGCATGTTGCCACATACTGAAAGGTACCTTCCCATTTACCATTGGAAAACTTTCCTACTTACAAATAAAGGAAAGAAACATCAAAATGCTATTATCAAGATTGCAAAGCAACTTATTTAAAATTAGGATTTATCACCCCAAATGTGCCATAAATTATAATGGTTCTTTTTTTTCAGCAAGGGAACTCTGCCTATTTCAAAGCACAGGATGGGCATATCCTGGGAACACGTAAGTTCTGCAGTCAGTAAGACTGTTTTCTTCCTTATCTGTTGAGGAAGTTATAACTTACAGGCCTTTACTTTAGTCTTTACGCATGAAGAGACAGGATAGCTAGATAGTTTAGGCAATCAAATGCTGTTCTAGATAAATTAGTTTATCTTAGCCTCTAAAACACAGTTTGTCTCAAGAAAAACTTTTCAGAGGGAGTCAACACAAGTTGTGTATTCCTCACTTGTTGCATAATCTTAAGTAAGTGGAAGTTGTGTTTGGAAAATATAAAATGCTCTATAAATCAAGTACAATAAAAGGTCATGATCTAGGCACATCAGATTGATAATGCAAAATAAGTAGACAGCTACCGAAGTAGATACCACTGAGATAATTGCTCAGTGTCTCAGTATAAAACACACTATTGAAAAGTGTCATGGAAAAGTCTATGAGGAAATTAAAATTCTATCTCAAACCAACAGTCAAGTGCTATTAATAAATAAGACCTGAGGCTGAATGACAGTAAAGCATGTGACTGAATAGCCAAGTGAATGCTAACCATTTTAGATGTTAAATAAGGCAAATGCTGTGGAAAATTGCTGTGTGACCATATAACAAGAGATTATCAGAGTGTGAACACAGATAGGCTCCTGACAAATCTTATTTCTCATGAATCAAATTTTTAGCAACTGATTTTGTAACCCTGATTTACTCTTGTTCTCTTTCTTAAACCATTTTAAAAATTAATAATATCATATTTGATTCTGTTCTCCAAGCTTCATAGAACAGAATAATCAGGGAAACGTCATTCAGCTTCTCTGAAATTCAAAAAGTTCCCATTTTCTTGCTTTAAAACAATTTTCTACTGCCATCCACATTTACCTCCTACTCCAGAGTTCTTTCTGTAGGCATTTATCTCTGATGTGAAAGCCTGTCAAATTCTTTCTGAAATGTAAGGATGCTACATCTCTAAATTTTCATTATCTTTCTTACCACTAGTATCTTCACAGAACTCAAACAGATTAGTTCAGTGTGACCTCCTCTGCCTGAATTCATGCTGTATATTCTTTATCAGACTGTCTTACTAGGTGTTATTCTACCACATCTTTAAAATAGATTTCCAAAGCTTCTCACAAAATAGGGGCTTTTAGATATTGTCTCTTTGTTTTTCTCCTCCTTCAGATAGTTATTCATGCCACCTAAGAAGCCTTAAGCATCACATCAAGAATTTAATTAATCTTTATAATATCAAGTGAGAGTTGAGCAGGGTTTTTTGCAGCATTAGATATTGTGTAGATCATGTATATATTTAATTAAGGCTATGTCTGTTCTCACTGTCATGCCTCTCAGGTCTCTGCACAGAATTTCTGGACATGTTTCTTGAATCTTTTGTTGCACCGTATAGTTTCAGGTAGTAAGATGGCCCATATTCTCAACAGATACAAAAGTCCTCTGGTACATTTCCTCCATGCGCACTTTTTAAGCAGCAAAGGCTATTTGGGTTGGTGTCAGAACTAACCCAAATAGAAGAGAAATGAGAAAATGAGAGAGAGCCATACTCAGACCCCCACTCAGACCCATTCACAGACTCTCAGCGCCGGAGGTTCTTACAGCTCTTCACCTGAGTTGTATATCACCTAAAAATTATACAGGACTTGCCAATAATTTTTGGCTGCCTTTTTTCCAGGAATACTACCAGGGCAGAAACCTACCCTGATATATATCCCCCCACACTATCATTTAATTGCACATGAGCAGAGAAGGTAGGGTAAGCATAGGAGCATGCAGAGCTGACAGAAGCAAAACCGGTGATCTTAGAGAGAAGAGAGAGAGCTTGTATGGAAACTCAGACTACCGCAACACATTTGGTTGCTACCAAGAACTAATACAGCTTTATTTTTTTTTCTTAAATTGTGTGATTGTCGTTTATGTGATTTTAACTCTCTACCTGTTAAAACCAATACTCGCAATAAATCTGTATTAATCCTCTTTAAATAAACAAACCTCATCATAACATCTCTTAGGCCTAAATAACATATATTCAGCCCTCTTGCTGTGGTGAGTGGCTTTTCCTTTTCTCAGCCTCTCCTTCCACTTAGAAAATCTATCTTTCAAGGTTGCTGTTGTCAGTTTACTGGTTCTCTGTTCCATTCTCTATGCTTATTTCCTCAACATTAATTCTAAATAATAGTGATCAGCCGCTTCCTGCATTTCTTTGCATTGTAATGCTCTTAGTGTGTTCTTACTTCTATTAAGTCACAATAAATTGTTCCTTTTTCAGATTTTTTTAGGTTTTCAGTACGACTTTTGAATATGCCTTACTCAACTCTGTTAAATATTTCTTAACCTTCAACTGTGGATTTTTCAGCCGTTACTGAGTTTTTCTCACCTCATTCCATATTCTTTCAGAGTCTGCTCTTCTGAAATCAAATATTTCTCTATTACTGCTTTTTCGACAGAATCCAATGAGCATTTTTGGTATGTGATCATTAAATTCCAGGTGCTCTCCCAAGCGAGCCATATTTATCATACTTGACTTGCATCCAGTCCTTTTCAAGTCCAGCAGAGTTGGACTCAGCATTCTGCATCTGAGACTGAAATTGCATTTGTGGCTAAGTTATACCACCATGATGTCTGGTTCCTGCTTCTGAGAGGGAATTTCCCTGCATAAGGAGAAGCTGCTTCTGGCCTTTCATTGCTCCCCTGTCCCTGCCTCTGCCTGCAAATGCTGCCAGCTGTGATTAGTGCAGTCAGGACATCGATTGCCATCCCAGAAGGCGAGTCCTTCCCACCCAAACACCAGAGCTGCACACAGAAACTAAGTGACTTTGGACGGGAAAGAGGAGGGAGTTTCCAAACAAGAGATCGCCCTGGTATCTGCAAGGAGTACAACAGAACTGGGAAGGAGTCCATTTGCTTGGTGCTCACCTTGATGATGAAGGATTTTGTCTCAACCTTGATCAGAGAACCTCTGATAGTGGAGGCTCCATCACCACAAATAAAGCAATTTGGCTGTGCTTCCTGAAGGCTAGTTAGCAGTCTCCCTTGCTGCACAGATGCTCTTTGGGCTCCTCTGTCAGCTTTCTGGCTTCTCTACCACTAATTCGTATTCGTTGAATCTTTTCTCCTTACGTGATGTTTCTTCCCCTGTGTTTTTGCTGCACTGTCTCTTAGAGTGCTACTCTTAATTCTTCTTCTACCTCTCTCTCTACTCTCACTTAATTTTTATTGCACCATTCCTTTTGCACACTCCTGCCTTTTACTTTTTTTTTCTTCTTTTCTATTTAGAAACAAGAAAACACTCTCTTTAACTGTGTCATTTTATGCAACGGGTGGTTACCCCATATCCAGCAATGCAGCACTCCATAACTCAGTGTTCAGTCTCAGAGTTCACCCAGGACAGGCTGGCGGTGTCCTCATACAACTTCCCTGGCAGCATGCTCTCAGTACAGCAAGACCACGCTGCGCTTCCTGAAAAACTCCTGCTATGCTGCTGTGCTATGAGACTCTGTGTGAAAGGGTGAACAAAACTTGCTTGGCTTTGCCCTTATTTTGTGTCTAGCTGTTGCAAACAATTTTTGGTGCCAACTGTTCAGTGTGGAAAACCACTGAGCCTTTTTCTGCTTTTGCTTCCTGCCAGATTTTCCTGATTATGCTTATAATCTTTATCTACTTGAATGAATTTTTCTACCCAGGTAGAATGAACTAGTCTAAATGAGTAAATCATCCTATCATCCAAAGAGAGGGTGAGTTAAAGGTTGATTTTATAATAACTACCGATACATTTATTGATGAGTTATGACATTATATTTATAATAATAAAAAATAACTACAAGAAGCCCGTAACAGTATGCAATCTTAAAGAATGAAGGTGTTACATTATTTTCTAATCAGGTTTCAATACCTAAATCAGATGAGTCTATCCTGGGCAACTAGCCTGAAAATAATGAAGGGTCAATGCTTACAGGAAGAATAGGATTTCTGATATTATTTTTTAGCTCTGTTTGGAAATATATTACAATAGCAATGCATTATTTGCATTAACTGTCAATTTTAAGGGACAAACTCCAAAATAATAGCTACATTTTTTTTTACTTTTTTTTAAGATGACATAGGCTTAATTTCATCAGCGTTTTCTTCAGAGTTCTCTTAGCATTCTTTCTGGGCTGATACGTTGCAAATAAACAGTATCTCACCAAGTTTGTGATCTAGAGCAAAGAACAAAACCAGATCTCCACCAGCGACAGCCTGATTAAAGGACCCATCTATGCTCTGATTTCAGTGACAAAGACCAGTCCAGACTACTTAAGTAGAAGTATTAAAAGTGTTAAAGAAAAAAAAGCTTCCTCCCCAACAAAAGTGCAGTTTAGATCCCCTTCCTTTTTACAGTCTTTCCTCTTCCATTCTATAATTTTTCTTTTACTAATACATTTTAAATTCCTGAATTCTTAAATAAAAAACACCCATAAGAAAATATGTGAAGAAAAATAGACAAATCCACATGCTATTAAATTTCATTTTGTTTGTAATCGTATGAGGGTAATATTACAAAAAGATAACAAAGCTTTTCAAAATAAAAATAAAAATAAAATCCTTGATTTGCTACTTTTTAAAGCTTTACAATCTCTTCTTAGAGACAGAAACACCATAGTAGTTGAAGGACAATTTTTTTGTAAAAATCAGAGTTTAAATGTCATTCTTTCCTAATAAGATTTATTGGTCCTCCTGTAATATACCAAGTCAAAATGTCTACTTTTTAATGTACTCACTGGCTCCAAAAAAACCAATTTATTTATTTATTTATTTATTTGTCTTGTTTTACAGGCATGTTTGGATTTACTGAAATCCCTGCAGCAGTTTGTGAATTATGCATGTAAGAAGCAAAAAATCCCTGTAATGAGTATCCCTCCCCCCCCCAAAAAAAAACCCCCCCGCTATACATCAGGCTTATGACTGCTCTGCCTTTTGCTATGGAATAAACAAATAGATAAAATTTTCTCTTCAGCCTCAGCCAAGTTCGCCAATTCAGCTTTTAATTTCTAAAAATAGACTGTGTTTATTTGAAGTTCTGAAGAATTATTTAAATTACCCTTTTTCATTTTCCCTCTGAGGCATTCTACATCTTTCAGATACCTTTATGTGTAAATATCAATTGTGGTATACAAAGGATTTTTTTTTTCTCTTGTTGACAGTGCTTCAATTAAAATCAAAATGAAATTAACTCACTGGTTTTAACAGTTATTTTCCATGTTCATTTTATATCCTTAAAAAGGATTGACTTCCTTTGGTTAGTAACTATTAAGACATATTTCATTTGCACTTAAAAATAGCTAAATGTGGATACAACTACTGAATACAGAAATGAACAAGGAGGGATTAACATAGGGTGGTTGGGGATGAAATTAAAGGCAATCGAGGTATGGTCTAAAAACCAAACGAGCAGTAGTTCAATTCATTTTGTACATAGTGTATTAGGCACTTACCATGTACTTTCAACATATATTATTTTATTTTATTTTTATACCCCAGATTCTTAAGACAATTCAGAAGCGCAATCTGAATAGTTTCAAAAACGCTGTGCTGGATGGTAAGTACTCATTTCCTTTCTAATCTGAATATGTAGCCACAATAAGAAACCTTATGAGTTGTCCCAGTTAGGAGAAAAATCAGTAATGGAGTGCTTCACTGATACTATCATGTATACCGACAAAGATTATAAATGTCAGAAAACAGTATCCATGCTTTCAACACCTAACTTTTTTCTGCTGACATCCAAACCAAAAGTCTTTATATGGCTTTTAATAACATTCCTTTGGTCACCATCACCTGTTGTCACAGTGATTTCTATAACATCATTGTACTGGGAAAGAATTCAGTTTAGATGATATAAACATGGATTTGAAACAGAGTTTAACAGAGTTGCCTGTTGTCAGAGTGGAACATACCCAAGGGAGAGACTGTCGAAACAACATTTATTTTCTGAGCTTCTGGGCTTTCAGGAGTTCTGCGAAATTGCTGTGGTTGCAAGAGTCTATTGTCTCCACAAGAGGATGGTTCTGATCTCATAAGAGAATTCCTTAGGTCATGATACTGATTGCACTGTTTACCATCTGTGCCAATGAGGCT
This sequence comes from Apteryx mantelli, assembly GCF_036417845.1. NCBI lineage: Eukaryota > Metazoa > Chordata > Aves > Apterygiformes > Apterygidae > Apteryx > Apteryx mantelli. The sequence continues at coordinate 90,121,579 of NC_089979.1, read as the reverse complement.
CATTAAAACTGTGCAGCAAATATTTCAGAGAGGGATCAAGTTTTTTCTCACTGATGACCAGTCAGGAAACTCACCTGGCCATCTTAATTGCTACTAAGTTCTGGTCCCCTCTTAAAACAGAAGGGAGACAGTAACATCAGAAGAGTAACAGGATGCTCAGAAATGTAGAACAACTATTTGAAGAGCAAGTAGGTAGGATAGAAAAATAGATGTCTAAAAGGAAATATGACAGAAGAAGAGTAAATAAAGGCATGTCTCTTCTAGTACTAGGCCTAGGGATCATCAGATGAAGAGAAGTGGTGGCTGGCTCAAAATAACATGGTAGTTCTTCTGACAACACATCGTGAAGCTGTGGAAGGTCTTAGGATGTGGTAGCTGCTAAAAATGTATAGGGGCTTAAGGGGAGAAAAATCCAAAACACATCACTTCTGGTCCAGGAAAGTCAAAGCATCCTGAGGAAGTGTCAGTACGTGTTTAGCATCTCCTACAGCTTTTCCCAGGCATGTGCTTATGGTTGGTGTTGAAGCCAGGATACCAAGCTAGCTGGATCCTTGGCCTGGTATGGTTTAACAACACTTATATTAAGTACTACCTGCACTGTTGTAAATGGGTGAACCTAATCCTTTTGTACTGCAAAGGATTAGTGTGTAATCAAAATGATTCTGAGTAATTAAATTTATGGTTTGATTATCATTTCTTCTTGAATTTGTTGGATTGGAGAAAATATTTTGCAACAAGTCAAATTCCAGAACCAGTAACTATATCCAGTTTGACTTCTAGTTTAAAAGAAGCTATAAGGTTTTTCAGTACTAAGCACCTTCAATTTAAAGTACAGTATACATATTAGAAAAATCTTAATGATGTCTCTGTGATAACTTTTACAATAGTTCACCAGAACTTATTTACCTTTACCATTAACAATCTGTGACTTGAGTCTGAATATTTATAGTTTCAGTTTCCAGAGTCTGGATGATGTCTTACTTTTGGTGGACTGAAGATTAACCTGTTATCACATACTTTTTCCTGGGTAGGTACCTCTTCCTTTAATTGTCTCCTTGATAAACTAAAAAGATCGAGTTTCTTGAATCTCTCACCACAGAGAAAGTTTTCTAGGCCTTTGGTCATTCTCATTCTCTAAAACTTCTTAAATTTATCAGCATCTTTCTTGAACTATTAACATACAAGCACTAGTTAGTACACCTCTGTAGAAGCTGTATTAGTAACTGATGCACAACTACAATAGCGGCTCCAACTAAATATTCTCTTTTGGCTACAGAGTCACACTTGGAACTGTCCCATCATGACTCTCAATCATTTCCATAACAGAACTGACTATTTTGCAAGTATGGTCTCAAAATGTTGTATGTACAACATACAAAGAGATGTAGATGTAGATGTAGATGTAGATGTAGATGTAGATGTAGATGTAGATATACACACACACACATATATGAGATAAATGACTTGTTCTTTGGCTTTCCTGCGATAATACTGATTAACCTGTCTGTAAATTTACCAGTCATGACTGCTCCTTTACCATTAAGATGCTCTTTTCAATTGTACTATTCATCCTTATGGCACCTGCAAATATCTGAAGTGATGAGTTTATGTTCTCATCTTGGACACCACAAAAAAAAAAAAAACTTACAAAAAGAAGAACCAATGTGTGTGGCGATCCACTAGACATCAATGCAATCGATATTTTTTCCCTAATAGATTTTGAAATTCATCAGGTATCTGGTTTTAAATTTATTTAATGCATCCCATGTTGATTTCTGTTTCTCAGTACACAGGTAACATCAAATCAAGTGTATTTAGGAAAGCCTGTTATATCGTTACTGTCACCTTTATCAATGCAACTTGAATTTAACATGAACAACAAAGCACAATTATCTTGCTTCTAAAATCCCCAGCTAAATACCAGTGATTCTATTTCCCCCTTGAATCTTGTAATAATAATAAAATGAATCCTGTAAATTAAAGCAACTTTTGACTGTGAACATGCTGGGTAATATGAACTCCTATTATTCTTCAAAAACACACTTCTTCATTGCCTTAACTCTGCTAATTACAGACTTCCATTTACAGTTTTTACCTCCCATTAAGTTTTCTAAATTTCTCAGATTCCTTATAATTGTATTTATGTCTACTAGCTTGGTCTTTTTATCCGTTTGTGTGTATATACTTACATAAACACAAATATATACATATTTTTGTAAGCTGCCTTCAGATTGTATTTTTCTATCTGCTGTTCTCTCCCGAACCTGGTTTATTAACAGCATTATTTCCCATTTATCTGTAAAATTAATTCCTTCCCGGTTATCAATCCTTTTTTTCTCATTCAAATATTTTCTTCCAGATAATGTGCTCTGTAATTGTTTTCACTGCTGTGAAATCAGCTATTTAGAAACAGCACCTATCATTCCTATTCACTTGGATTTTATTCTGTTTTCAGTCTAATAATTAATAGTCCATTTATTTATACAGATCACTTTTATTAAACAGGTGAGATAGGATCTCTGCATCATTAATCCAAACTTAAAAATAACCTCTGAACACCTAAGACCTGAGAGCTCTGGACATACTCTTTCTTCCATCCTGTCAAAACAATAGCTGCTGTGGCCAGTCCTTTCTTCATAGTGAATTATCTGAGCTACTTCAGACTCTGGAAGATGACCAAAGACGAAAGAAACCTTAAAACCCAACTCACTCAGTGCTAATTCAGTCTTTGCATTTCTTTTGTGTTTCTCCCTCCTCTTGATAGGCTCCTTTTATTTTTGCTTTTAGCCAGCTTCACAAAATGCTGCTCTTCTTGTGCAATTTCCCACACAATTCTGATGTATTCCATCATGTCGGTAAGTATGTGAATACACTGCCTTTCCTACTGTGATTGTGGTTTTACTACTTATATATATAGTAGCAAGGGTGCCTATTTTTTTATAGCATCTACACTATGATCAAGTCAAAACAACTATATCCAACTGTCCCAAACAACATTTTAATATCACTCTGTAGTGCCTTTTTTCTCATATTGTTCTCTTGCCTCTCCACTTCTGGCCACTCTTAAAAACAGGCTAATAGAATAGATGAGTCTTTGGTATGACTCAATATAGCATTTGTGTCCTTCTAGATTAATTCAGGTGCTTTTAATTTGGAACATTTTGTGGATCAGGGCTACCTTTTTTTTTGCTTTTCTCAATTATTCACAAGAGAAAGTACTGGAAAAAGAGTGGCATGATCAGGTCTTTCCATTTTAACAAACACAGCTGATAGAAAACTTCCCTATTCCAAGACAGATTGATCCAGTTACAAATTAAAGCCATTTGACAATAATATGCATGATCACAGATACCGAAAGCAGAACAAATCTTGGAAAATAAGAAGTTGTCTGAAACACCAATATAGAAGATCAGTTGGAGAAAGAGATTTTAGGAGTATTATGGTCAACCACAAATCATCTGCACAACTGTATGAAAAGAACCCTATAAAACTGAGTTAAAATAATTTTAAAAACAAGCATTAAATTTGCTTATTGTCCTGCTGTGAACACCATGGTGTACATTATGAACCTGACATTTTGGGGAACACTGCAATTAGAAAAAGAAAAAAAAAATGACAGGAGAAATGAAAACATTTCTTAGAAATTTACTTCTGCTGTAGGGTATTGCAGTCAAAATAAAGAACTGACCTGTTATTCCTTGCATGACGAATGAAAGTCATTAGGGATATTTCACATCACCTTTACCATTGAAGAGAAGAAACCATCTGAGATGTTTCTTATAGTCCTCTTCAACATAGTGGTAAAATGTCACAATTTTCATGTACTTTACTTCAACTGATAAGGAAGTCAGTTCCTCTTTAAACTGTATGGCCCTGGAATAAATGTGCTTGTTCTGAATTTCTAGAGCCGAAAGGCTTCAAAAGTCTTCCAGTTTTGTGCCCACTTTGAAAAAAAGGAGGGGAAAACTAAAATATATTTGAGCAATTTTAGGTCTATTCCTATCTTCGCAAGGGATGTGAGATGAAAAAGCATTTAGAAAACACATAATGTGGTATGAAAAAAGATCAATAAATGCTATAAAAGAACTTAATTGATCATCATTGTGAATTTTAGTAAAATAGAAGTCAATTAAATTAGTGAATTACAAATAAATATACTTGTAATAATAATATTAAGCATTCATTTGGCACTCATCTGGAAACATTTGACAACCAATTAGTCTGTACGAAGAAAAAACATTAAACAAGTTACATTGACTAGGGGTGAGTAGAGTTATGAAGGCCAAAAAGTTTATGTAACTCTATTTTTTTTCTTCAGTCTTTATTTTAAAGCATCATTAATTCCATTAGAACACAAAATGGGTTACCTGAGAATATAAAAAGCCAAGATTACAAGAAGTGAGAAGCAGTCATGGCTAAATCAGTTTGAACTGTATCTCATTGTAAAACACTTTTTTTGTCTCTTGATGACTAGCTTATCCACAGATGACACCCTGTTTTATTAAACAAATTCAAATGTTAGAACAAAGATGTCAGATATAAACGAAGTAACCTTTTAAGCTTGCACAGAAAGAATTCATGTTTACACAGTAAACTGTAAAGAAAAAAATTAATGACAAATTTATGTAAATGCAGATTTTTAGTCATGCATATTATGATCTAAGCCTGTGATTCAAATGTAATTTAAAGCTGTGTAAACCCATTACACAGCTCAGATTGCTGGAAACAATACAGCATAAATGGAAGAGGAAAGGAAATAAAAATAAAGCAAGGTATTAGAAGTCAAACATTTGAACACATATTCAAGAAAAATAATAATATCTAGGAAAATTAATGAAATAGAGACCTTTTTATTTGTTTTAAAATTTAAAACAAATAATAATTTATCCATTGTATTGGTGGACAAGCAAAATATGCTTTTTTTTTTGACAGAGAGGCTGTGAATACAATTTGAAGTGACAGCACTTATCTCAGAACAAATCCTCTGATTCACTTCACCGCATTTGCTATGTGCTGGCTTGCTTCTCAGAGCAGTTTTACGCACAAACTAGGTTTTAGAAAACTAAATTAGATATTGTCCCAAAGTGCTCTACACCTCTGATGGGGATCACTTAGTCCTAACTCACATGGAGGTGACAATACCACATACCTACAACTTAAGTAGCACTAAAGGTTCTTTACTCAGCCCTGCTGCTCCTTCTTCAGTCATACACGTTTCTGGTTTGAAATCCTTTCTCTTCTTTACCTGCCCTTCCTTCTTCTGCCATCTCCCCTTGTCAAACTCTGTTTTTGTTACTAATAATTTATTAGCCCTTTTCACTTTCAACTCTCTTCTGTCATGGCAATCAATGGCTACCTCTTCCTGCTCTCAGAAAATCAGAGGTGTAACTTGGTATCCCAATAACATGATACTGCTTACAAATCTTACTTCTGAGAGGGCGGCAAGTTTCTTGGGCAGTAGCTCAACTTGGTGGCAGCCTCTCCAGGTTGCTAACTTATGACCACAGTATAGTATGACCACAGTATAGTATGAGAGGAATGCTTCATTAAACCAGAACCATGAAGTCAGAGTTCCTGAAGATCATGGGCAAAAATCACACTTCAGAGGCACTTAAATCTATAAAAAAGAGCTTCCTATTGGTGCACATCACTGAGCTCTGCAGCTTGTTTGGACTCACACACCCTGAATCCCAGGGCTGCCATGTGGGAGAATCTGGAAATCCACCCATTCACCCCTGCTGAAGTACTACTCCTACATGCCTTCCTTATGAGTTTATCCTTGGGGGTGTGGGGACAATGTAGGGCAAGTGGCTGATGCAAAAAACACAGGCCATGAGTTGGGAAGGGCATAGTCACTCAATGAATAGCTGCCTTTGGTCTCTGCGCAGTGATAGATGCCCCAGAGAGCACTTGGCCACTAAGTGCTTTGTGTGCACAAGTAGCTTCTGGAATGGAAGAAGTTGATCTGTGAGGACTCTTTGGACCACAAGTATGGCCCCTTGCATGCTGATGATCCATCATAAGGTGGGAGAAGCGCAACTATTCATTGGAGAGGGAGGTGATACCTCCTGAGAGCTGGATAGAGTGGGGGAAAGAGGATGGAAGCTCTAGGAAGAAAGGGGGAGGAAAAGGCTTCCTCGTTGAGAGGCTTCTTTTCCATACGCCAGGGCCTAACTAGCCAGCTCTGCCCTTGGTTTAGCCCTTAGCAGCTTGCCCTCTCTCTCCCAAGCTGTGGCTACTACTGTCACATCCTCTGTCAAGTCTCCATTTTTCTGTTCTCTCTTGTGGCAACTGTTTGCGGAGCTGCTAGCAAGCAAAGCCTCTCCCTACTCCTGAGCAATGACTGCTCAGGAGTCATTTAGTTTCCCTTAATCCTGCTTTAGTTTCCTTCCCACTCCTTCCTCCTTTCTCTGGGTAGGTAGGTAGATACCTGCAGAGCTCTCAGCTAGTAATCCAGATCCTCTCCTCACTTCCCCCTGAACTGCTCCCACAACATCTGGCTGCTATATTCTTTCACCTGAGCTTCCTATCCAAGGCAAGACAACCTTACATACAACAACATACAACAGTGGCAGCAGTAAAAGTCACCAGTCAATATATAGAAAAGGGAAAAAATGTAGAGGGTCAGGAAAGAAAGTAATCAGAGTAACTAAGAGTGCTAAAAAGGGGCAGTCAATCAAGTGTCACAGGAGAAAGAGTATATACAGTAGGAATGTTTTAGGAGATGTAGAAGTGTTCCCCACCTTCTCACAGGTGGGAAGGAGCAAAAAGGGAAGATGACATAAAAAGTTAGGGAAGTGATTCCTTCTTATTCTTCACAGTACATGGTACTGTACTGGATAAAGCCTCAGCACAGAACATTTCCCTGACCCATTCAGTACTATCTTAGGTGTACAGCATGTTCATAGCCCTCATCAGTCAGGTAATGTTGGGGGCATGAAAGTCATCCTGGATGCCCAACTCTGCTGAGTGACCGTGCTTAGAGTTGCCACATAAACTGATCCTCACAGCCTGGGTGGAAAAGCCTCCTGGATTCTTGCAGTGGTTGGCCAGGACACAGCACCCAACCAGAGTTTGGAAAGTATTAAAACTGACATCAAGTCAGTCACCCCAGGCCTGCCATCTAGCAGTGAGACAGCCAAATACACTTTCCACCTGAATCCAGAAAGAGCACTGTTAAGCTAGGCATGAGCACTGATACGTGGTCTCTTAACAAAGATAGAGAAGGGATATATGCAGCATCTCCCATGGTACAGAGGAGGAGTGAAGCATCGCAAATGACCCTGTCCCTTCTTAGGAGATACCAGTATTCCCACAGAATCTGAGATGAGAGTTACAGAAGACACTGATATCACAAACCTTTCTGGTGAAGTCTGCTCAGCTGTCCATAAACATCCCTTAATGGTTCCTGAAGATCTGTACTATAATGGAATAATATCCCTTGCAATTTGCATTGCCATAGCTGCCATGGGTCAAGTGCTACCTGGGAGTGTGAATCCTACTAATAACCTCCATATATTTCAAATCCACAGGGAGCAAACACTCATGTGTACTACTGACACAAAGATTTTTCTCATGATGGACTTGTCTCTCCCTCCCAAACAGGTCAGCCACTGACTTGTAGGAGTCAGAGATTGCAAGGCTCCATGGGGCAAAAGCCATTCTCGAACACAAGCACAAGCTTGTGTCAAGTCCCATACTCTGGAGTTGTGGCACCAACTTGTGACAGGTCAGTGATGCCTCTCTACATTTTCATCTTGAGTACATTGAGAGTGACCACACAGTTCTGGAGGCAAAGTGAAAGAGCAAAATGGGGAAAACAAAATGGGGAAAGAGCATCTTTGCCGACAGACTGGCCTCACTGGTAAGGGGAGCTTTAAAACAGGAATGATGAGGGAGGGAGATTACAACCCACAATCAAGTGAGGTAGCGGTTGATTTCATGATTTGAAATCAAAGGGTGCAGGGTGACAGGAACAAGAGACACCTCAGAAATTAAAAAACAAGGTAAAAAGAAACCCACCTCAAGTGTATGCACACAAATGCACACAGCTTGGAAAAAAAACAGGAGGAACCTCTATGTGTAGTCACAATACAACATCACTAGAATTACTGAGACGTCATGGGACAGCATGCATGGCTGGATTGCTGTGATGGATGGGCACAAGCTCGTCAAGAAAGACATGCAGGGAAGAAGAAGAGAGGAATTGCCCTCTATGTGAAGGAGCAGCTCAGATGTACAGAGCTCTTCTGCGGGATGGTTGACAGTCTGGGTGAGAGCTTGTGGGACAGGATCCGAGGAGAAGCCAGTGAGGGTGTCAACACGGTAGGGACGTGTTAGAGACCACCCTGCTCAGTGTGAGGAAGTGGACTGTTATTAAAAAACTTAAGGCAGTCTCTTGATACAGGTACTGAATGGGCCAACCAGTGCGATCACACACTACTAGATCTGCTGTTCACTACTGAGGAGGAACCAGTTGGGGTGGTAACCCATAGCAGCCTTGGTTGTAGTGACCATAAAACAGTGGAGTTCAAGTTTCGGAGGGGAATAGAAGGGATAGTAACTGACTACAAACCCAGGACTTCAGGTGAGCAGATGTCAGCTTATTCAAAGGACTGGTAGGTGCGATTCCAGAGGATGAAGCTCTGAAGGGCAAAGGAGATGATGGAAGCTGGCAGATCTTTATGGACAGCCTCCTTCAAGTGCAAGAATGGTCCATATCAATACTCAGAAGAACAGTATCAGGAGACCAGCTTGAGCTCCAATGTAAAAAAAGGCTGCACCCTGGAAGTGGAAGGAGGGACAGGCTACAAAGGAGGAATTTAGAAACATTGCCCTGGCATGTAGGATGGTCTTATGAGAGCCAAAACTCAACTAGAGTTGATTTGCAAGAGATACCAAGGGCAAACGGAAGACTTTCTACTGCTACATTAGAAGTAAAAGGTTGAATGAAGAAAATGTGGGACCATACATAATCTTGGCAGGTGATATGTACAGACTGTGAAGGAATGTAAAGCTGAAGATATAAAAAAAACCCCTTATATACATTTTAATTCTTATAGAGGCATGTTTAGATATTGTTCCTCATAAACACAGACCTTTTCAAGTTCAAATTTTCTTCATTACTAGAAATGATAAGCACTAAAAATTCAACATTGATGAGAATACATGACAGTAACATAGAATCAGTGAGCGCTTGCCTAAAGCAGATGTAAAGAAGCCTTAAGAAATCTGGAGACTATGCTATGACACATGCCAGCATTAGTGTGTGCACAGACAGCTGAAACATGGCAATAACAGTCTGTAGGACAAGACATTGCGCCACTGACTCTGAATGTCTGAAACAAAGTGTGATTAATAAAGCAAGCAAAAATGAGGGGGAGGGAGGGAGCCAGTAAACTCCATACCCCTTATCTGAATTACAATAGCCAAGAGAAAAATATCCTCCACATTAGTAGACTTCCCATTAGCACTTTCACACATTTCAAGTGTGATTACATAAAAATATAACTTAAAATATTGAGCAGCTCTTTCCTCTTCCTTTCGCTAACAATGCTGCTAATTTTTCCTTCAACTTTTTAGGTCATCTCCGATATTATGACATCAGACAACACAAAAAAACCGTTCTACTACTTCAGGGAGCTTCCTTCTTGAATTCACATACAAACTTAACATTTCTTTAAGTAACATGCATCCTTTGTCCAGCATCCCGACTCATGATCTTCTTATGCTATTACTAGTAACAATCTTTTTGAAAATATGAATGCTTTGAGATGTCAAAACAAGCTTTCTCTTGCCTACATTTCTTCTCTCATTTGACCAGACATCCTCTTGTTCATACACTCCTCCATGTATACTAGACTTACTGTTTTTCCTCTTTTTGTTTTCTACACATTGCCATATCCCCCATTCTCTTCCTAAAGCACTACATTTTTAAAAACTCAGTTATCTTAAATATACTGTTTTTTCCTCTTTGCTAACAATCATTTTCCCCCCCTTCCTTCAGTTGCTAAATTCAGAATTGTTTTGTTTGCCTTGTCTAAGTTTGCAAACTTAGGAAGGAGGCACCAAGTTGTTTTTTTTTTTTAAGGTTTTTACAAAGTGTTTGTTTGAGGAGAGTGTTACTGAAATGATGGTAATTATAATTATATACAGTAATTGGTAATTATATACAGTCATGACTAGATAATGACAATTATATTAACATTATTATTAGAATAGCAGAACTGAAAAAATCCTAGGTTTGTCTAAGCGATAAAAATATTAATGTTCATATGAACTTTGTGACCCACCTAATAATTAGAACTAGCATATACAAAGAGATGAGATGCAACATCTATATCCTCTATTGCCCTAACTGGAAGCACAGTTGAGACAGAATAACCTGTCTCATAGTATGGCAGTATTGCTGATACTGTTATCTATGAGAAAGTGCAGGCAAATTGGTTGTGATTAAGCTAATCAAACATTTAAGGTAGGGAAAATCTGAGTTCAAAGGTGATATTTTACTTGATGGCAATAATAATTTAGTCATAGAGTTCATGCTGCCTTGGGACACTGGGAACAAACTCAATGACTTCATAGGTCTCTTCTAGCTCAATTTTTTAATAATTCTATGAAATGAAATGAACTAAACAGTGTGAAATGAAAGATTATATTAATCTTTAAATGAACAATAAAAACAATATGCAGTACTGTATGGAATTAACGTTAACACAGAAAAAGACTTACAAACTAAATACACCATGAAAGCTTATTAATCCTTTGACAGCAGCAGAGTCCCTGTTAATAAAAGGAGCTACTGACTTTAGCAGTAATAGGTCCAGCTATAAAATTCATACATGAAGGGTTAAAGAAAAAATAATGGCCTTCATTTGAGAACAAGCTATCATAATGCATCATCTTACTTCGATATTGCAAATAAATGTTGATGTTAGGTTCCCTAGAGCAATTCAACAGAAATAATCAAGCCTAATGCTGCAGAAATTCAAGAAAAAAAATGTTTGAAAAAAGACTGTAACCATCTGCAGTTGCTTGCAGGGGGGCATTTCAACTATGAAGAAAAAAGTGAGAAAAATATGCTACATTTTACATCGTCATATTCCACCATTTTAAATTAGCTTCTTCCATTTAAATTCATTAGCCACAGCTAATGTCATCCAACTAATCCTCCTCTCCAAGTTTTCATGCCTTAAATTGTGACTTTCTGAGACAATAAACTAAAGCAAAAGTCTTTAGGGTAAAACAGTAGTTACTGTGGTTCTAATTAAATAAAATACATAAGCAGATACTATATGCAACTGTTTGGTCAAATTATTTATTATTAATCTATTCTTACATTATTCTATTAAATTCATACTTGAACTATGAAATAAATTGGTTGAGTGACATTCCTAACCAAAGAATAGAAAGGCTGTGATCACTCGAGTACTGTCAGATGTTCTTTACTAAAGAGTTTCAAAACACAATGAATTATTTAAAGAGGTAAAATTTGGCTGCACCTGTTAACATTGAACAAGATTGCATAATTTTGTCACTTAAGAAAACCTGAGAAATTTGAGACAAAATTCCATTCACCAAGAGAGACAGAGCTGCAAAAGCAGCACATAAGAACTAGTCTATTCTCAGGCTTTCTGCTGTCTTCTAAAATACAACACGACCTGAAAACCACCGTGGAGAGTTTGTTATCACACAGAGATTTTTAAACCAGGTAGGCAAAGAACGCTAAAAAGAGAATGAATGTGTGCAATTCATTTCTACCTACACTGTGAGACAAAAAAGAATAAAATCGTAAGAAACAGTTGTCAAAATACATTTAAAATGATGCTATAGAACACCTTCTAGGTTAATTGCCTAGATGTTATCTTCTATCAAAAATAGTCCTTTTCCTATCCAGTTGTGCACATACGATTATACTTTTCCTTGTAATACCTATACATTTCTGCATACTCTTTTCATATCTCTTATGATGAATATGTTTGTGATACTGCAGTCAGACAGGGAACACAAAAGCATGCTATACAAGAGAAAGTGTCAAACATGATAAAAAGGAAAAAAATCTACTTGGTATGTCAGATACTGACTTAAATTGCAGTAAGGTGCGTGTTTGGCATTTTTTTATATGAAGTTGCTAATATCTTATTCTGAGATGCTGGATACATGGCTATGATCCGTGCTTTTCTGCATAAGGTTCCCTTTGACTGTAAGTATTTATAGTGTATATAGTTTAGAGTCTTCTGCTGAAATCCTTGCTATAGAAATAGAAATTTGGACAATGCCAATTTATTGGACTCTTTCAGGCTATGCTAACCCATCCCGAAAAGTGTAGTGCTTTCTCAACAGCCTCCCAATTACCAGGACGTGAACAAACAATTACCATCGAGGGTGCAAAACGGTCAAGCTGCCCTCGCACACAGCTAGCTTTGGACAGCTTGCTGGCCCTCTGTGCAGGTAAATACCAGCATTACCGTCCCTGACCTCCCACTGTGCCTTGGTAATTCAGCTGTAGTCCATCTGTAGCGTGCTGCTGGTGAATCATCTTGCATCTTAATGCATCATTTGAATTATCTACATGCTATGTAGTGGACATGATGTAAACAGTGTAGGCAAAACATTTAAAACAAGACAGCTTGCTAGGTGTCTGAGTAGTGGCTCCTTATGCTACTACAGGAAGGTTTATGAAATAATCTAAATAAATCTTATTTAGCTCAAGTATGGCTTACCACAGAATGCTTCTACACACCCATGCATAATATTTACTATCAATAGACAGATGGCAATGAGATGATATTGAACTTCTCCTACATCACCAAGAATTTCAGAGATGTCCTTGCAATGGAAATATAAAACCATAAATAGAAAACTACCTAAGTTCTCAAAGAAGCTCAGTGCCTTGATATCTACACCAGATGTCAAGCTTAAACCACCCAATTAAAAGTACCAGAAGAGTGTACTATTTCTCTAGACATCATCACTGAAAAAAAAATATAAATAAAATGGAGAACTCCAAATTTCCTTCCAAAAAGTTAAGCTACTAGAAACAAAATTTGTAACAGTCATTTCAAAACCTAATAACATTCTCAAGAAAATGCATATGTACTTGGAAAAGATAAGTATGACTGGGAATTAAGCCTGTTTTCAAAAGCTGCTTGGTATTTTGATCTAGACTTTTATCTCAGCCTGATTTTATACTCATATTTTCCATTCACCTCCCCCCCACTACATTCATGTAAGATGGCAATGGTAACCTCTAGTCTGTCCTTTCAGGCATTTCTCTCCTTCAGAGAATTGCTTAAGAAGTTGGAGGAACCAGCCAAATCTTTTCCATCTGCTAAAGAGCAACCAGGAGTAAACAGTCACAATCTCCTCAGTTAAAAAAAAATCTATTCCTCAAGTGCTGAGAAAAATTAAATCTGTCTAAACCTCAGAAGTGGCCAGTAACAGGAGGCAAATGAAGCTAAGGTTAGATTAGTGAATTCCCTCTATATTTTAAGTCTATCAAGACAACCTTTCTGGCACACGCATTTTCTTTAATCTGTTTCGTTTTTAGGGTGTTTTTTTTGCTTGTTTTTTGCAACTGTCCAAATGAATAAGCTGAAAGTTGCAGATGAATAAGAGCACAAAAACCACTGGATCCCCTTCCCCTTCTATTAATATATACCATTATACTGAGGAGACACAGAAGCACAGTGCAGCTGCAGTACCTTTGGAGAAGTGGTATCTGGACTAATGGCTCCTACTTTGCTAGATGCTCAAAATATTCACAGTGTACCCCTAACTGCACATTGCTGAGTTCACAGAACTGCTTTTTTTTCCTACCAGTCATCAGCCTCTTCTTTCCATAGCTTCTGCTTTATCATTCTGGCCCTTCCTCAGGTCCCGATTCCTGGAGGATGCAGCAAATCGACAAAAGGGCCTGGATGCTGTGAATTCCCTTAAACACTCAGTCTTCCGTCCCGTGAATACAGACAGGTCACCAGGAGAGACAGCACTTCTGCCTGCCTTGGTTACTCTGCTTTAAACCCCTGGAACAGAAAGCCTTCTGTATTCGCTGGCAATCTCATAAAAGTAACCTAAAAATTTCTAGGGTCCATTAGCCAGGGAAATGCAATTCCTGTGAAAACCCCCAAGCAATGCATGGGAGGCAGGCAATAAAGAGGCAGTGCCTCATCTTCCTCATGTATCTGCTGGCACACATGAGCTTTTTGTATCATATCACTACCCAGCACATGGGTAGTATCAGTTCACTTCCTTGCTCCTTCAGAGAAGGACCGAAAACTGGGGCAGGGGCAGGGAAAAGAGGCGTAACGGTAATGACACTGCAGAGAACTCTTTCAATAGAAGTGGTAATCAAAAAGATACTAAGCTCTGGAGAAGTCCATATGATATCAGGAAATAAAGTGACTTCAATTCTTCTCATAAAGGCCATAAAAACCACTGAGGCTCTGTAGCTATCTAGATGGGAAGGTGTGTCCACCTTTCCAACGCCAAAAGAGTCCTCAGCTGGTGGAATGCCCAAGTTCACCTTCAGTGCAAGGGCCTTTTCAATGCAAACTGCATATTTTGTACACTTCTGCAGAACAACTCAGCAGAAGGAAGTAGGGGACAGTGATTCCAGGAGGCAGAGCTCAGGCCAGGCAGAAGGGAAAAAACACTGACGTCCTCTGAAGGCACGCAGCACCTCTCATACAGCCACGGAGCGATCCCCTCCTGGTGCAGCGCAGCTCAGTGTACTGGTCTGGATGCATCGCCCTGAGTGACAGCCTTGAGCCTGCCTATCAGCAACTACCAGGCAATTAGGTGACAGAGGAGTATCTTTCCTATTTCAACCTTTTGTAGCGCACCGTTTCCCTGACTGATACCCATGAGGAGTTCAGATGAGCCATCTGGAGTCACAGCATGATGCACTGGGAACCAAGAGCAGCCAGGAACATTCCTGAATTCAACTATTGCTTAGCTAAATAGTCCTAATCTGCATTTCATATTGTGTAAAACCAATTTGCACTTTCAAAATGAACCATCTTTTTTGAGACTTCCAATTAAAGTTTGCACTTAACCAGATTAAAAAAAAATGCATCATAGGAAAAGCAAAGTCATTGTCTTTTGTGATTGGGCCACAAAATTAAGATGTAGGCTCACGAATTTACTGTTTATTCTTACTACGCAATTTAAAAAAAAATCCTTATACCTGTTAACTTATTATCGCATTTAGTCATGGAAGGGAAAAATCTTTTCATCAATTTGCTGCTTCAAAGTTCTAAAAAGTGATAGATTTTTATACAAAAAGACCTTCAAACAGGAGTTACCACTCAACAGTGTCTAAGATACAACAGACTTTTTCTCCTTTTACTCTGGCATAGTGAATTTACAAACTAACTACTCTTGGCTTATGTCAACTTTTTAAATTATAGGCTCAATTGGTTGCAGTTTCTAGAACCCCTGCTAAAATGATACCAAGAATTAACAATAGCTTTAAGGCAGAATCTCTGATACTCTACTACATTATACCTGATCCAAGGCACTTTATGATTACACATGTGGGATTTGGAATTAGCCTTTCGTTTTTGAGTTATTTTATCAAATCCTTCCCTTCTAAAGCTGAACTTTAAGTCACCTAGAAAGTCATCTACCAGATCTTTTTTATTTGCATATTTAGAGAAGTAAAATTTTCAAAATTACATAATTTAGGTAATTTTAATAAAGCTGTGATCCTGAGATATTTTGCTTCCCACTTTGATTTGACATCTTTCTTGGAGCTGATCTGAAAAGCTATGTTTTTCTCTATTTTGAAGCATTTTTGTTACCTTGTTCTACCAGTCTACTTTATCACTTGCAGTTGTACTCAGCTCTCTCCCAAATGTGTTAACATTGTTAGATGTCACAAATGCCTTGTATCTTTGTTAAAATTAACAATCCCCCACCCCAGTTCTCACCTTGCTTCTGTGTGAGTTTTTCAATAATCTTTTTTCATAAAAAAGCTTTAGTAAATTCTCCCAATGTCCTATTGATGACTACTGTTGTAGTTTGTAGGCTAAATATGACAAGTTTCAATATGCATAATCTGCATTTTATTTGAAGCACTTATACTTGCAAGAGGCAACTACATACTAAATGCTATTGCCGTATTTAGGAGGAGAATTGCTCCCTAAGACAATTATTTGAGGCAAACAATGTGAGGCTAACACAGAAACAGGAGTCAAAACACCCTGAACCACTGTGTCCACTGGCACTCAGAAAAGTTCTGGGTAATATTTAACAATGAAGTTTGGTGAAGTGAGATTGAGGAAGATAAACTGAGGGTTAAGTTAGGCAAGACCTGTAAGTAGGTTATGTAAAATATGAGGTATGTAAGGCAAAGCTCAGAGAATATTAATTCATATGATCAGAAGTAATACTGTTGAAAGATGGGAGAAACCTCTGACCAGCAAGTCTAGATCTTACAATATGTTCCGTCAAACATCTCCAAGATCTAAACTAGTTGCAGTATATAGAAGAACAGAAGAGAGCCAAAGGCTAGGAAAAACAGAACTAAGAAACAAGAAAACTACAGCAAGTTACCTGAAGAAGAGTTAGATGGGAAAGTGCTCTCAGAGAATAAAAGGTATGCTATTGTTAAACAAATTTGAGCAAATTCTACCTAGGCGAGGCTTTGGAAAAAAAATCTTACACCATCTAAAAATGTAGTCCATATTTCTGGGGAGTAAATACTATGTTCTCTTTGAGAAGAAAATTTTGTAAGGATAAAATCAGATTATTTGAGTGTTAGAATTTCAATACATCTTTCTAAAGGAAAAAAAAGCCAAAAACAACTGTCGCTAAAAAACTGGTTTATTCCTTCCCCACACTATATGTTTTAATCTAAATGGGATCTAAATGAAACAGATTAAGCAGACTTCTTAGGCTTGTTGC
Source organism: Apteryx mantelli (assembly GCF_036417845.1). Taxonomy (NCBI): domain Eukaryota; kingdom Metazoa; phylum Chordata; class Aves; order Apterygiformes; family Apterygidae; genus Apteryx; species Apteryx mantelli. Next base: position 90,104,671 of record NC_089979.1, on the reverse strand, counting down.
TTTTTCCATGCTTTTCCAGGCTCCAGTGCTACAGATATGCAAAAAAGTGCGCACTCATTACAGAATAAAACAAGCTTAAGGCAGACAGAAAAGTTACATTTTTCTATACCTTCATTCACTGATTTATTAAATCCAAATTCTATGGATGATGGTCGGCATTTAGATTTCCATTCTCCTTTACTGCCCTATTGTGTTTGTTGGTTGGTCTTTTATAAGTACTCTGTTGACAGAGAACAGTGAAGAGCAATCCTTTCCTCCAAGGGGGAAAATTTGTCAGGTTATGTTGAACATGGGTACCTATAACCCACTAAACAGTTCGGTTCTCTAGAAGCTCCCTCTGAACTTCTGTTTGAGATTTGCCAACTTCTTTCTAACATAATTACATAAAAGAAAAGTTTATTTGTGGAAAATAAGTACCCAGTGAGAACGAGAACACTCAATTGTAACCAGCTGGAACAAAAAATGGTACCATTAAAAAATTAAAACTATTGGGATTATTACTACAGAAGTCATGACAAAAAGAGATTTCTTCTTCTGCGAAGGAATCTAGTCAAAATTAGTCCTAAGCAAGAAGCAGAGAACTGGCAAAGTGGGAAACACCAAAAAGCACAAAAATAGAGGAGAAGAATCTCAAACTTGATACTTAATTTCTTTTCTAGAGCAAAACACAATTTTAATTCTAACTGAGAAATCTTAGACAAAATTTGTATAGAGAAAGAAAAAAAATTCGATTTCTGTTCCTACTTTTGTCACTTGCCTACAGGGCAATCTTAGACATGCAATTTTACAAGCTGCAGTTTCCCATCCCCTAAGAAATACTGAACAGTTGAATTTCCTTCATTTAAATAGTTTTCCATATCTACAAGCGAAAGTTTCTACATAAGAGATAACTATACAAAAACAAAACAAAACAAAACAAAACCAAACAAAAAAGCATGATTAGCTAAAATTTCCTGAGGAAGCAAGAAAATTTAAGGAAGTAAAGAACAGGTTTGAGAAATTCACAATATCTGTAACTTGATAAATATTGCTATTTCAATGATCTTGATTTGTCAACAGTTACCAATTTAATCTATTTCTAAAAGACTGTAACTGAAAAAAGATTTTTTTTGAATAAATGCATGTTCTCCCATTCAGTCTTCGAAATTAGACTTTCATGAAGCCCTTACAACACATAATGAATCTCCAACTGTCAGTTAGAGTAGATACAAGTCTTACAGGGTTTTTTCTTTTTTTTTTTTTGCATCCATCTTTCTTCATGAATTTAGTATTATCAAGTCAAAACAAAAAATTGCTGTGTATGTATCATTAAGCACAAATTTTGATACTGGGAATTAATATGTAGTTTACCTTGGTTCATTAGTTTATAAGGTACACAGTCTAGGGGGCTGGGCATCACGCCTTATTTACTGAAATACAAAGAAAATCCTATCTCCTTTCTGAATCAGGTTTCAAAGTTTATTTTATACATTATTCTGTGCCTTAGGATACTGGCCTTTTTAGTACCCAACCGATTTGACAAGGCCAGGGTTCAAGTGATAATTAGATTTTCTTTTATTGATTTTTGGCTGGTAAGTAACCAGCCTAATCTTGTTACATTCTGCCCTGCACTTGAGCCCTTTCACGATTAACTGCTCTAGAGGCATATTTGAATTGCCTAGTGGCAGAAGTAAATGTGACTCTCATTCTGGCATGTAAATTATTATAACAATTCAGTCAGTCCAATACATATGCTGAAACAGTTGTTTTCATTTGATTTCCATAAACAGTGTGCATGTTTTTTGCTGGTACACAACAAGAAAGGGTACCTGGATTAATGAGCTTGCAGAAAGCTCATTAATATTTTTTTGGACAAAGATATTCTTTCTTTGTACTGCTTTTAGTATGTTTTATATAACTGAAGATTCAGACTACACATAAACTCTGAGGATAATGACATATTCCAAAGGCAGAATGAAAAACTGTCATCAGGACTATTTGTTGAAATATCTGCAAAAACATAATACATACATAACTTGCACAATAAAGAGTAGCCTCTTTCTACTTCAGATGCTTAATTGTACTCTGTAAATTTTGGGGAGAGGGGAAAGATAAGCCACTGACAGCTGCTAAACTTGCATGAGATTCAGCAGATAGAAAAAAAGAATAAAAAATCATGCCTGCATGCCACTAGCATCCGGTATGGAAGGCTGCAGCCTCCCTTTATAGGAGGGGATGGTTGCACTGCCATGTGGCTCTGCCCCGTGATGCAAGAGCATCTTCTGTGCCAACCAGTGGTAGCAGAAGGCCAAGTCTCCTCAGTCCCTGTGGCATCGCTATACCTGTCCCACACTTCTCATGCCGTGCTCTTGGGCCTGAGACTGCCGCTCATTATTTGGAAAATGCTTGCTATTTTTTCTTTGGCTGATAACACAATTTAAGTTCAAGAAAGTATGTTAATATATTATGACATATGAATCCATTGTAATCTTAATAATCACGTTTTCCAAAAAAAAAAAAAAAAAGGAAAAAGCATCTGTTTCTTGAAATCACTTAGACAGCTATTTTCTGAATCTGCTTAGATAACTAAAAATCTGAAAACAAACTTTGATACCTTTCCTTAAACTAAAAAGCCTCTCAGGAAAATATTATTCACCATGATTACATCATTTCAGGAAAAAAAAAAGTAAAAAAGTTCTAGGGAGACTGTGGGGAGAAAAATGAAGTTCTGCTTTAATTAGGGAAAACCAGACAGAAAAGGGAGAAGGGCACTCCAATCCAAATTCTAGAGGTTGAAGAGTCAAGTCTTTTCAAACCTGGGGAATTCAGAGACCATTTCTAATGTATGTGAACTAAGCAAAGGGAATTGCTTCAAACAACAACTTTGGAACCATTCAGAGTACAGCTCACTGGCAGAAATTCTGACTCTTTGGAAAAATAGTAAGGATATGAATTTAACTGCTCTGTTGAAAGGTGAGGTGTGGGCCCATAAGTCAGTTCAAAAACCTTTTCCCCAAATACCTAGCTCAGGATCAATTGCAGTTAATTCTAGAGAACATGAGGTATTCACAATTCATAAACAAAAAGTATTTGGGACTTTACAATGACAGAAAATAGGAGCTAAGACCTTTGTACTGTCCACTAGTCAAACTGGCCAAAACTCATGTGAGAAAAGCAAAAGATAGACAGCTTTCAAAGATGAAGTGAAGATCACTTTCAAAGATATGAAGATAATATACTACATGTTGTTTCTTGCAATTTTTTGAAGTTACAGTATTAGAAAACTAACATAGCTCACAAAAGGCTTGAGATTTAAATTTCATTACTAAGTTTACTATTAACCCCATTATTTGAAGAGTAGTCACATGTAAATAATAAAGCAAATCCTTTTCATCATTAAAACCCATGTATTCTCAGTCCTGAAAATCAGTTTTGATTCAGTTTTGATTCAGCCACCTTTGTTCATCCCCAGACCCCAATAAACATGCCCTAAAAGACATATCTCCACTGGGAAATGAATAAAAACACATCACTTGCTGCTTATTTTAACCTTAACTAAAGCTCAGTAAGACCCAAGGCATGACACTTTTAATACTTTTAAAAGTTTGTAAGTCAAATCAAAACCTTCCCCTTCACACCAGTGTCCACAGCACTTACCCACTCCAGCTTCCCTAACGTGTAGATACGTTGCCTGACATGCAGTCACAAAAGATGAGGTGTCATTATTTCTTGTAAACTCTTCAAAGTTTTAGTTCATGCATGTAATCGTTTTAGCTTACAAGTGAGCAATGTGATCATTATTGGTCACAGATTCTTTCCCCTTCCCTTTCTCACCTGCCCCCATGGGAAAACTGTAAATGGATTTGAAAACAGTCATCAGAGCTATGTACATTTTAGTGCATATCAACACTGTGAAATGAATAAAAAGCTTGCTGAAAAAGTACTTTCCCCAGCTATGACTAAGTAGCTCACAGAGGTAAAATATTGTGCTTATGGAGAGATCCTATATGATACTACTCAGCTTGTGAAAAATAATAATCAAAGCAAACATTAAAGTAAGCAAGGATTTTTTCTGAAGTTTGATAAAGGGTCCTTTTCTTTTCAACATTGCCAATTATGTAGACGTATTTCCATAACTGACTGTTTTGCTATAGTGAATCATTTCCAGCACGAATTTATCTAGACATATCAAGACAGCAACACACAAATCCACCATTGAAAATAATATTTGTCTGTAAAGGCAAGCAGAGAGAAGATTTGTTTTGAATGTAACGCTTGCCTTAAGAATGGTACTTGTAAATTTGCAACTTCTACTAACCTTGCACTAAACACACATCTCTAAAAAGGGCACTACCATGCTTGCTGTGAATGACTGCCAAATTGGAGAACATCACATAATCTCCATTTTGATTCTCTTCACGTGAAGGTAATTTACCATGTGCCTCCAGAAGAAAAGCATTACCATCCTGCCTCTCAGCATCCTACAGTACTGATGGCTCACACTTTAAAGAACAGGTTTTAGGAGTAACCAGAAGCACGAGCCATTTAAACTTTCCAGCTGAGAACACGCGTCTCCCTTTTTTGGCCACAAAACTAAGTCCTCATTGGTATGAGGAGTTAAGTAATGAATAAAACTAGTCCAGAAAAAATCTTGTCTGTTGAGGAAGAACATTGGCATGTGAGGACTTTACACCATGAAGTCTGTCAATCAGTGCTACAGAGGTAGAATTTACTCTTTAATCCTATATTACTCCAAGCAATTACTCAATACCACTCTGTCACACACATTTTATATCCTGTCTTCCCACAGAGGGTCAAAATTCAGTTGCTAAGATCTGAGATCAAATTATCACCCACAGTAGGACTGCAGCAACACTTAAGATGCTCCAAAATATGGTTGTCGGTGCTTTAAGAGAGAAATATCAAATTTATGCACCAACATTATACTTCATATCATAAGATAATGTGACATGCTACAAATGTTTTTTAATAATAATTTCTACAGTAGTTTTGTACTTCAATGAGCAATACAGACATTAAATTTTATATTCTGAAAAAAACATGCAACTGCAGAGTACGCTTTTCTGCAGCAAAAATGGTTATACACCCAGGCAGGACTTTTCCAGCTTTTCAGCCTTCTCTGCCTTAGAAAAGATAGAGAACTGACTAGCAACATATATTTGCACAGATCTACAGTATTTGGCAAAGTAAAGACCCTAAAGTAAACTTTCATACTCAAGAACTTTGTGTGAATAATCCCAGAGGCTGAGGGTGGAGGGGTGTTGGTGCCATCAAAAAGATTGAAAGTCCAACAAAAATAATCCTGTTCTCACACATCTCCAGCAATTTAGGAAGGAATTTTAGCAAGCCACACCTGCACTCTGCAATCTCACAATCTAGCAATCACCTATCAACATGAATAAACTTCAAAGGACATGAAGCAAATAAATCTGGCATCCTTTTCTAGCTTCAAAAATGGGAACAGTTTACCTATTTAACAGCACAGCGCTTGACAACATAAAACTGAGCAGCTTCTCCACAGTATGACAGAGTTCATATTAATCAATTATTGCCTAAGTGGGAAGTATTCTATGGCTAAAGCATAAGTGATGTCTGTACTTCGAAAATATTTCCATGTACATTGCCGCTCTAACATAAATACCAGTGAATCTAAGGGAATACCCATACTCAGGATATACCTGTGCACTTCCTTGCTTTTGAGCCCACTTCCCATGTCAGCCCCACATGAAAGACTTCCCTTGTGCTCACCCATGCTGGTCTGTGACTTAGGTTACCAGGTTTTCATAAAAAAGACAAATTGTGATACATCCGCTTGGTTGCCAAAGTATTGACAGTGAAACCTGGGATCTGGGAACCGTTGAGTCTCACAGCGCCGCTCTCCATATCTGCCTTCACTCCCTCCTGCCCAGCTCCCCCTTCCCAGCCCAATGCAAAGGAATCGACAGCTGCTGGACACTCCTGGGCACATCTGGGCAGCACTTAGCCAGTTCTTTTACAGCAAGCTAGATTTTTATCTAACTTTCTGTGAGCTGAACCTGACTGAGTGCCCAAAGCTTGGATATGGTGCTTGGATTCAACTTGCCAGTAACCACATTCCCAAATACCTACTTTGACTATCTGTACATTCCAAACAGCAGTCAGGTTTCAAAATCTGTCTTTAAACACATAAAGCAGAATAAGTTTTACGATCTCTGAATGATGGAGACTTACTAAAATATTTTCAGTTATGTAACATCCAACTTCTAAGTCTGAAATAGGCTTTGCTATACAAAAATAGAATTATTCCTGTGTTCAGATGTATTCTGCCTTCAGGATTTCCATGAGCTGGAACTGTGCATTTGGAAAGGAGCTGTGATAAAGCGGTTAAGGTTGTGGGGATGTTGGTGATAGGGCTGTTAAGGTTATACGGGTGCCTTAACTGCACATTTTCATATCGCAATATGGCTGAATTTATTTTAGAAAAGACAGAAATAGCTGAAACTTCACGTATATAAGGCACATATCTTGCCACAACTCACTGAATAACTCTTCTGAAGTCTACTTATTACATTACTACATAACTCTAAAGCTATGAATTCTGGAATATTCAATACCACTTACTGTCTGTATTTTGTAACAAATAACATATTGGCTCTGCTGTGAGGCAGTTGTAGCAACACACAATTTAAAAGAAAACATTTGATCATCATGTGGGTTATAATTATAATTATATTGAACATCACACTATATTAATTGAACAACACTTGGTTTACTGTGATAAAAATTTGGAGTAGGATAACAAGTGATTCTTTAAGATAAATGAGTTACTGCAATAGTAGTGACGGGCACATTCAGTATGAGGTTACTATACATACCAAACTAAAAATTAGAATAACTGATATTTTCAATGTTTATCCTGTCTAATATAATCTGTATATTTAAAATACAGTGATCATACAATGTATATAACACCTGTGAGGTAGTTGCATGTGGCAAAAACATTTTTCAACATTTTATATGTAGGTTTTCTGGTTTGCTAATGTAGCTTTTCATCTGAAATATCCTTTTTTATGCCAAATGTCCAAATCTATGCTAATACCTAAAGCGTTTTAGCCTATGAAATTTTTAACTGGATGAGAGGATTATATTAAAAAAAATCATTTGCCCTCAACACCTCAACTTCTCCAACCATCAATACAAAACATACTTAACTTCTCATCAACAATTTGAAAACTGAGTCTAAATAAAGCCTTATTTTTTTCCAAGATATCTGTCAATAGTAAGATCAAGAAAGAATAGAGATCTCATTCTGAATAACTTTATTTGGACTGGAGTGCTAAAAGCACTAGTTAAATGCAACTTTGTTGTACTACCTGTATAAATAAGCCAGGCCAAATTACAGTCACTCCAGTGATGATGAGGGAAAAAAATGACAGAAGGCACCCATTTCACATTGCACATACTTTATCTTTTGGATGCCAGCATTTAATACTGATTTTTCACATGGTAACTGTTCTGCAGACACTGATGAGAGAAGGCCCATCTAAATGTCTGCTTTGCACATGCAAAAGCACAAGCTGCAACTGCTTCTAGTTTACATGTGGCTTCCCGGTTTTCACACACATGTAGTGAGCATTCATTCAACTAAGGCCAATATTTGCAGAAGCTGACTGTCCGCTGTCAGATAGCCTGTGATGTATGTATAGGAACAGCAGCTAGCAGGACAGGACTGGACATTACAAAGGACCAAATAGTTAGGCTAATTTTCAGCTGCTGAAGATTGATAATCCCTCTGTTTTTAGTACTCACCATTCCTTCTGTGCATAGTAACAGAGACATAGGCAAAACAAGGGGAAACAAATACTTAAATACCTCCGTCGGTACAGGAGGTATTCATTTGCATGAGGATCACAATATTGCTAGTTTTTTTCAAATAATAGGTCACAGTGATCCTTAGGGTTCTTTGCTTCATTTACAGACCTATGTAGAAACTATGTTCTTTTTACTTCACAAAGTGCTGCAGGAAATTTTCTCTACGCATTTCATCTTTCAAAAAAAAAAAAGTCAGAGACTTTTGCTTAAATCTAGTCCTCTTTAAAAAGTAAAAGAATCTAACAGATTTTTTTAATAGGACCAGGTAGATGCTTTTAAACAAAAAGGCTTTGTTATCATTGAAATATTATACAGGGATCTGAAATGTTTCAATTCCACTTGTAGCATTTATAGCATTGTATGTGCAGAAGCTACCTAGTGCTTTGACTAAGCACACTCCATAAGCCATCCTTTGGGCAGTACTGAAAAATCATTTTGGCTTCCACAGATCTGCTTTTCCCAACCTCTTCTTCTTTTTTTAAAAACAATCATCAATAGGGAAAGGTGAATATCAGACTGTCTCTCTAAGTTTTACAAAAGTGAAACTCAGAAGTCTGACTAACAGAGAAACTAAAGAAACTGTGAACCTTACATTTCCACCTTCAAAAAGAATTTATATATGACTATTACTCAGGTTACTTAAAAAAAAACAGACAGACATATCAGAAGACCATTTGACTCAGCAAGGAGCTGATGGTGGAGCTCCAAAGCAAAAAAAGCTGTATCAGGAGATGGAAGCAGGGACAGGCTACAGAGGAGGAATTTAAAAACATTGCCCAGGCATGCATCCTGAGTTGCCCATGTTTCTTCCTGAGTTGATCCAAAGAATGTGAATGTCTACCTGAGATCAGCCAGACCAGCATGAGGGAAGTGTGTACATGGCTCAGCCCAACATAGAGTATAAAACCTCAACAACTAACAAAGGAATTTCGAAGACAGCAATGGGCTTGAGCTGGCTTCAACCCATGTATTCCTTCCCGGCAATTGGGGATGCCTAGCATCGTAACGGTGAGCATATTTTAGAGACTGGTAATGGCAATTACATTGGTATTGTGACTGAACTCTGTAAGTGTACATTTGAATTGTGATTTCAGTATATTGCTGTATCACTCTGCTAAATCAAAAATCCCATGTAACATCAAATATCTTCAAAGTAAACTTTTATATTAAACATTGTACTCTCTGTATGTGTGGAATATCTAAAAAGAACCCGGTCAGAGAGTACTGGACTCTGACACCTTGCAAGGCCACTTTCCAACATCTTTGAAAGATCACAGAGATCAGGGGATGCCACTAACAACCAAAGAAAGGCAATTGTTGCATCTACCTTCAAAAAAGTCCTAAAGTATAATCTGGGGACTTACAAGCCACTCATCTTCACTTTGGCCCCTGAGAAAATCATGGAACGAGTCCTCTTGGAACATGTTTCTGGGCACATGAAGGAGAAGGTGACCGTGAGCAATCAGCATGCATTTCCCAAGGGCAGCAGGCTCAGAAAGTAGTGATCAAAACCCAGTATCCTACCCGGAGATCAGTAACAGGTGGAGTACCACAGAGGTCTATCCTGGGACCTGTCCTCTCTAACATCTTCATCAGTGGCCTGGAGCAGGCAACGAAGGGCGCTCTCATCAAGTTCGCAGATGACACCAAATTGGGAGGGAATAGTCAATGAGCTCAAGGGCAGGGCTGCCATCCAGAGGGACTTTACTGCTAAGGTCAGCCCTCAGGAAACCCAGATCCTGAAGGCAAGAGAGAAAGTCTGGAGGAAGGAAGACTTTCCCTTGGTGGAGGAGGAGTGGGTTAGAGATCATTTAAGCAAACTTGACACCCACAAATCCATGGGCCCCGATGGGATGCATCCACGAGTGCTGAGGGAGCTGGCGGATGTCATTGCTAGGCCACTCTCCATCATCTTTGAAAGGTCATGGAGAACAGGAGAGGTGCCTGAAGACTGGAAGAAAGCCAATGCCACCCCAGTCTTCAAAAAGGGCAAGAAGGAGGACCCAGGGAACTACAGGCCAGTCAGCCTCACCTCCATCCCTGGAAAGGTGATGGAGCAGCTCATCCTGGAGGCCATCTCCAAGCATGTGGAGGACAAGAAGGTGATCAGGAGTAGTCAGCATGGCTTCACCAAGGGAAAATCATGCTTAACCAATCTGAGAGCCTTCTGTGATGGAATGACTGGCTGGGGAGATGAGGGGAGAGCAGTGGATGTTGTCTACCTTGACTTCAGCAAGGCTTTTGACACTGTCTCCCATAGCATCCTCATAGACAAGCTCAGGAAGTGTGGGCTAGATGAGTGAACAGTGAGGTGGATTGAGAACTGGCTGAATGGCAGAGCTCAGAGGGTTGGGCTCAGTGGCACAAAGTGCAGTTGGAGGCCTGTAGCTAGTGGTGTCCCCCAGGGGTCAGTCCTGGGTCCAGTCTTGTTCAACTTCTTCATCAATGACCTGGATGAAGGGACAGAGTGCACCCTCAGCAAGTTTGCTGATGACACAGAACTGGGAGGAGTGGCCGATACACCAGAGGGCTGTGCTGCCATTCAGAGAGACCTGGACAGGCTGGAGAGGTGGGCGGAGAGGAACCTCCTGAAGTTCAACAAAGGCAAATGCAGGGTCCTGCACCTGGGGAGGAACAACCCCATGCACCAGTACAGGTTGAGGGTTGACCTGCTGGAAAGCAGCTCTGCCGAGAAGGACCTGGGAGTGCTGGTGGACACCAAGTTAAGCATGAGGCAGCAATGTGCCCTTGTGGCCAAGAAGGCCAATGGTATCCTGGGGTGCATCAGGAAGAGTGTTGCCAGCAGGTCAAGGGAGGTGATCCTCCCCCTCTACTCAGCCCTGCTGAGGCCACATCTGGAGTACTGTGTCCAGTGCTGGGCTCCCCAGTACAAGAGGGATGTGGCACTACTGGAGCAAGTCCAGTGAAGGGCTACAAAGATGATTAGGGGACTGGAGCATCTCTCTTATGAGGAAAGGCTGAGAGAGCTGGGCCTGTTTAGCCTGGAGAAGAGAAGGCTGAGAGGAGATCTTATCAACGTGTACAAGTATCTGAAGGGAGGGTGTCAAGAGGATGGAGCCAGACTCTTTTCAGTGGTGCCGAGCCACAGGGCGTGAGGCAACGGGCACAAACTGAAACACAGACAATTCCATCTGAACATGAGGAAATACTTTTTCACTGTGAGGGTGACAGAGCACTGGAACAGGTTGCCCAGAGAGGTGGTGGAGTCTCCTTCTCTGGAGATATTCAAAACCCGCCTGGACGTGACCCTGTGAAACGTGCTCTAGGTGACTCTGCTTGAGCAGGGGGGTTGGACTAGATGATCTCCAGAGGTCCCTTCCAACCTCAGCGATTCTGTGATTCTGTGTCTTAGAGAGGCTGGAGGAATGGGCCAAGAGGAACCTTAGGAAGTTCAACAAGGACAGATGCTTGTTTGAGTGGGAGGCTGGAGTAAAGACCTCCTGAGACCCTTCCAACCTGAATTACCATATCTTCTGGAAATTTTATGGTGACCTGTGTCACCCACAGTGTTGTCCACATAGGAAAGCCAGCAGTATACCCCGGCAGCAAAGAAGGCCAACTGCATTCTGGGCTATGACAGCAGCATACGTAGAAGATCAAAGGAAGGTATTATCCTCCTTTAATCAGCACTCATTAGACCAGATTTGGAATACTCTTTTGGGGACTCCAGTACAGGAGGGGAAAAAAAAAAAAAAAAAAAGACAAAGTGTAATAAGAGGTTACCAAGATGGGTTGGGGGCTGAAGCAGATGCCCTGAGAGGAGAGGCTGAGGTAACTGGACCTGTTCAGGTCATAGAAGAGATGACTTGGGCAGGGGGGGATGAAGGGGACAACCTTATAGCAGCCTGTCAGTACTCCTGAGGAGGTCACCAAGAAATTGTAGCCAGGCTCTTCACAGCAGTACACAGTGGGAGGACAAGAGACAATAGTCATAAGCTGAAACAAGAGAGATTCAGGATGTATATAAGGAAAACTTTTTCACCCTCAGGACAGTCAAGCAGTGGAGCAGGGTGCCCAGACAGGTTGTGTACTGTCCATCCTTGGAGGTTTTAAAGACCTGATTCAATAAAGCCCTGAGTCTGACCTCAGTGTTGACTCAGCTTGAGCAGGAGGTTCATCTGGATGACTTCCCATGGGCCCTTCAACCCAAATTATTCTATGTTCTTATGACTCGATTGCATTACTTGTTACTTCCATTAGCTATCTACTAGAAATGAAAGAAGGCACAAGTTCTTGTAATTTAGTATCAAAGGCAGAAAATCTTTAACCTTTCCATCTAAGTCTAAGTAGTCAAAGGTGACTGTTCACTTACAAATTGGATAACCTTACTGGATAACAAATCTGATTTATTCTTGCACAATCACGTACATAAGAACGTGTGCTCAGTCACAAAATGTGAAGAGTTTTTCTATTAGCATAAAGTACTTCTATTTTCACTAAAACTCTCTATTATTATCACCGAGTTAACAATCCTTCAGCAGTTTTCTTGAACTTCCACTAAGTTCCAGAGTCATTTCAAACTGAGCTTAATATTTTTATTTAGTTTATCATTTTCATTTTGAAGCATGGATCAGAGACCTTATATTACAACTAAAATAAACCTGCCTCTGAAAATATTTGCATATGTCCTTCCTTTAGATAAAGGGTGGATACAGTTCTTATTTGTGTATTCATGGGAAGATGGGGGGAAGGAGTGTCTCAGATCTATGAGAGTGTGTGAGCCCTTTTCATTTCTCTTTCAAGGGACTCTTTCAAGCCCTGTCCTTCTAAGACATATATTCCTTGTCAGTGGACTGTAAAGGTGAGCTGCTCCCCTTGTCCTTGTGCATTTGAAGGAATACAGTCCCATCACGCTGTGGATGTGAGCCATCCTGAGGTCCAACCCTAGACCTCTGTGACCAGGGCACGAGAGGCCTATGAGAGGCACTCCAAGTGGAGATTAGGATGAAGAGTTGAAAACAGGCAATGCTGGTACCTGACAGGTGTCCCTGGCAGTGGGAAAGGAGAACTACAACCACAAAGATGAATAAGCCTTTACATTTTCGAGATCTCTTTTATTCATCTCCATAAATTATTCTTGTCCAGCTGAGAACCCTTTGTGCCTCTTTATGTTTTTAAAAGAATCAAGATTAAATGTAAGAAGAATTTATAAATGTTCCAAAATTTCCATACTTAATAATATTCCAAAGAGTTGAATCGGTGATCCAAATTTGGGATCATTTGATTCAGGAGTTTCTCAGATGCAACTCCTTCACTGCTCTCCATATATATATAGAGAGAGAGAACTGTTAAGATACAGTCAATTTTCTATTTTTTTTTTAACTTGAAGACTTAAGCAAAGGTTCCCATCACATTGTAACTTCTACATATGTATTTCAGATACTAACATGATACAGGTAATAAAAGGAACCATCATTCAACAGAGATACGGCCTACAAACCAGTACGATGCAGTTGTACCCAAATATGTGTTCGGGCCCTACTCCCTGTTTTCCCACGTGACTGAGAATTCAGTGTCTCCCTTTCCCTTTTTTTATTTTGCTGCCATCTGACATTCAAGATCCTCTGTGGCCTCACTAAAGTGGAAGACATGGTCAGAAGTAGGAATAAACTGAAGCTGTGAGTGTGGGTGAACAGTTGAAGACAGGGTAAGTGGGAGATGAAGCTGGAATGTGAAGTATGATTTAATATACAACCTGAGCAAAACAATCAAATCGACTTTTGCTGTCCAAGTAATGTACTGCTATGATACACACATACAGCAAAAGGAGGCACAAAAGAGAAAAAGGACAATGTTTTGAGTATTAACAGTTTCTATAATGACTTTAAAAGGCGGTGGTGGTAAGTTAAAAGTGATGGCGTATATGTTCAGAGAGACATTCGAGTAGGGAGTAGAGAAAGGCAGCTAACCAGCTTAAACTTATACTCATCTGCTTAAAATTACTTTTGCCCATGGTTGCCTAAACTGTTAAGTTCTGAAATCAGAATAGTGATTTCATTCACCAGTTTCATTAAGTAGTTAGGCTGAAAAGGTCCAGCGTCAGCCATTCCCACAGCGGTGCAGAGGAGTGGAGAGAGGCACTTGTAATTGTATTATCCTTCATTAAGCCATGGCGAGATCGAATACCACAACCCGAGACTGCAAGCCTCATATTTGTATTGTGTGATCATGGCCTCCTAAAAGAAACACCGACATTTCATTTTATATTAGTGACAAGGTACATGGTTAATGCCTACTTAAATTTGGTCAGTGCTATCTATTGTCCTTCCAAACCAAGTTCAAAGAAACTCAGATATTCAAGATTCAAGTTACATGTCTGATAAGCAAAACAGTTCCCCTTCTCCAAAGACCACTTCCAAGCCTCCACATTTTTACTAGAAGGCTGTACTGATATAGTGAGTGAGACACTTTATACAAAAAAAAATAATTTGCTCATGCTTACACTGTTTTCAACCTACACAATTCTTCCCACTGTATAAACGGTGCCATCTAACAGAGCACTCCTACTAATCCAGCATTAAACCTAGGGACCTCATTTAACTTGCACCTCAGTGCTAATGATCTCTAAGGCCAAGGCCACCTATCTCTGAATTCTACAAAAATTATTTAGGAGAAAACTGCTGTATACAGTTACTGCATTTTTTTGCTTTATTTTGATGTTGGCAAAAATCATGCTTTTTTTTTTTTTAAGTACCCCCCAAAATGCTATGCATATGGCATTCTCTAACAAAATATTATCGTTAAAAATGAAACAAAATTGAGTAAGGGAAAGAATCCAATTCTTCTAGGTTTAACCCAAAACACAAGAGCCTATCGGTTACTTTTTTAAATCCTTGAAACAGGTTAGTGCTGAGAAGACTACTTCACTCAGAAAACCTTCTAATATGTAAGATATGCAATTATGATGGGACAATTTTACATAGCAAACTTTCAAGAGTCAAGAAGATACAACTTCGTAAATACTCAAAGTTCTTACTGCACAAAATTCAAAACTAAATATTACCTTATTAAGAATCATAACTTTTGCCTTTGTACCATGTGTTTCTAGAAAACTGAAATAAAATAATGCTCTGGGTATGAATAAATTACATTTGTATTCATTACAACAAAGTAACTGAATGAAATGAGCCAAACATTATGGAACCACAACTCATAGTTAATTTTTAGGTTGGCCTGCTTTATACAAAGGCTATTCCAGCAATCTTTCCTTTACTTACAAATCAATGTAATGGTTACAGAGTTAATAGCACATAAATATAGTGTTTTATGAAGAAAAAACAGAGCTATTGCATCAGTTTTCTCTGTGTGATGATTACTGTTGGGAGATCTAAACAGTCTATGAAACAAGCAAAGTTTAAACAAAAGCTGTATATTTTTAGTGCTGTAGTTAAAAAAACAAACAAAAAAAACAACAAAAAACCACGCATCTCTTTTTCCTGAAATTTAAAATAAGTAAAAAAGGTATTTTTTTTAAACTTGAAGATGAACAACCTCAAAGTGAAACATAACATGGAATAATTTCAGCCCCCTAAAAGGCGCTTGAGCAAGTTATAAGCATTTAAAAATCTATGAGCTACGTAATGAAAACTGCATTTCAGTATGACATTTCCTTATTAGCAGCATCTTCCACAGTCTTTCAGAAATTTTTTTAGCTCTGCCTGAGCTTTGTATTAATATGTTAAAGATATGCAAATCTTCCTCCGTTCCCTAACAATAGATGATGAGTGACTAGAGGCAGAGATGAGATTTTCAGCTGTATGCTTTTTTTGCAGATAAGGATGTGCTTAGTTTTTAAAACTGTAAAAAGATTAAGCATCGTACGGACTTATCTCACTTATGCCACTTACAGCTTTAAGTAACAAGTTAAGCATCTGAAAGATGACCCCCAGAAATTCGCGGAAGTTTATCAGAACGGTCTTGTTGTACACACAGGGACCAGTCCAGTTCCAGTGCCACGAGTGGGCGAATATCTGGTTCCTGTAGCACCGTAGAGCTTAAAATGCAGAAATTATGCCAATCTGCATGAATCACCTCCAGATCAGTCAGCGCATTCACGCTGACTAGTTCAACACAGACTGTGCCATAGGGGGGCCATCCCTGTGCAGTCACCAGGACATGCGCATGGGCATACGGAAATTACTTTCCCTGGTGTTTATTTCTAGTGGTGTTCTCAGGGACAGCGGTGTCAACAAGGGTATCTCGATAAGCATAGTCCCCTGGCATCTCAGATAACAGGACGTTGGCTGCCTTACAGAAAACTGTAAGTATGTCCCAAAATATGTTTACTGAAGATGGGATATCAAAAAGAAAAAAGCAGAACAAGTAGAGAACACACCTGAGTTAAAACATGTAGGTCTTTACTCCCAGAGGAGTAAAGTAGTGAAAGAATATCTTTTTTTTCCCATGGTTTATGCTAACAGGGAACAACCACAGGTGTTGGAAAATATTGATTTAGTTTTTATATTTGCAAGTGGCTATTTCCTTGAGTTAATATGGTCATTTGAAAAAGATTCCCTGTAACATGAATGCAAACATCTCAAAAATGTAAAGCCAACCCATAGAGTAAGTACGTTATACAGTAAAGATCCAGATCGCACAAATTGCATTTTATTTAAAATTTAATATGACTTGGATTTTCAGAGAGCAGTCAATGTGGGAAACTGCATTAAACATCTGTTGTGAACTTCTAGTGTTTACTCTACAGGGGTAAGTACAACCAGAATCAAAGTATTAGTTAAGAGCAACGTGATGGCGAGTATTTCACATCTTCCTAGCCCCAGTTCCCTGCAGAGCTGACCACGGCTGGGGAATCCAAAATTGCAGACTGAATCGTCAGTCAAGTCAAAATACCAATTTGTGTGCATAATGTGATTTGTACTACAAGAAAGCTTTTCTCTATAATCAGTTCTACCTGTGACATGACTATAGATTTTGGCTTGGAGTTATTTTCATTTTATTCCTCATTCTGTCACCAGAAATGTTATGTTGCAAAAACACAATATTCAGTTGTTCATTCTTACACAGCCAAAGCTTTTATCAGATGGTTTTTTGGTGCCTAAGGAACTTAACCTATACAACTTAATGCATACTCCTAACTCTCAGAAGGAGCTAAAAATAAACCTCAGAATTTCAGGCCTGTTTCAGGGGAAAAAAAATCTTAATACAACTTTTTTAACATTAGGAAAGGTTACATTTTCCATCTCTGTTTTCACACATCTGTGTGTTCTCTCTGAGATTTTGCATTCAGTTTTTTTTTGCAGTGACTTCTTTAACCAAAGGACATCTTTATGCCTCAAAACATGTTTTATTCCTCCTGACTGTGAAGACATGATGCATCAAATCCTGAATTGTTCTACTGCATAATGGAAAAGAGATCAGTGATGCTTTCACACAGTTTCACAGGTATTGGTTTCAGATCCAAATGGGTATCCACTCACCTTTCAATGTAACTTAATGCTGCATTAGGGCGACTCTGAGTTATCCGGGTATGTCCCTTTAGAGGACTATATTAGTAGTTAGTAATTGCTTAAGTACAGAGGCACCGGATATATTTCTGGTCACAGATCTTTCATTCATTGACCAGCACCGAGCTGGCACTGGCTTAAATACAACCCCAGTGTTCAATGGCACTTGGGCACTCCCTTCCCTCAGGAAGGACCCTGCACTGCCAGCCCTCCAGGTGCTTGGGTCACAGCGGTAAAACAGATCAATGGGATTTTAAAACAGACCTAACACAAAACAAATTGGTTTTAAGCTGAATCAACCTGGCTGTGGTCTTAACAACAAATCAAATCCTTTCATTTTAGTAAGGCTCAAAAAGTCTCCCACTCCTTATTAGGTTTCCTACATTTGGACAGATTAACATCTATCATTTTCCCAGAAAACAGAACTGAAGTTAGTGGTATTGGCAAAAGGTATCCATTTTTAGCCTTCTTAATTATCTTCTAGCCTTTAGTGAACAGTAATCATGCTATTGTTATTTTCTGACCAGGAACAATCCTGCCATTTGCGCCACTGCATCCAGGCTTTGAGATTCCTGCACAAGCTCAGCAGCATCCAGAAAAGTCAATTAAGAATTGTACCTGGCCTGTCGGCATTTTGATAAGGCTGTTACTTAGATTTAGCTTTGACAGCAAGTTAAATATTAGTTTAATAGCAAATTACACTCTAAATCAAATTTTCTAGTAGGGGCAATGAATGTTTGCTATTGAATGATGGTTTAATTTATTTCTAACAGGGACTTAAAAGATCTTTCTTGCAATTGTAACTTGAAACAAAGTGGAATAGACTGAATGAAGAAAGGGCTCCTTTGTCGATGTAAGCTTAAAGGGAAATTCAGGCATTATAAAAATTCCGGCCTCACAGGTTGTGAAACATAGAGAGTAACCTTTTGAACTTTTTAAAGCACTAAAGGAAAGAAAACAAACTGATTGAGTGGGAACAACTTTTGAGGGACAGGAAGGGATTACCTTTATATTTTTTTTTTTAAATAAGTTCCTGACTATTGTAAAGAATTTCTGTGAGTTACTAAAAGAGCTTGAGGCGAATCCTCCCTGCTGTCAAATAATAATAATAATAATAATAATAACAACAAAAATAATAGTAAAACTAGTTTCCCCAAAACATTCAAGTATGACTTCTTGACTTTTAGTGATTGCTAGTTCCTTAATATAGCCAGTTTAAAGATGTCCCATCACTGCTGAATATTAGGTCACTTATTTACTACATACGCAGGAATTAATTTGTTAGGCCAATGCTAAGTTTCTTTAAAAAAATATATGTATATAAAATATATAGATATATTTATATTTATACACACACACTCCCACACACACAACTTGGCTGGAAACAAGAAAGATTGCTAAAATTAACAGGCTCTATAATAAAAGGAGTGGAAGCGATAATGCCACATTTTTGTGCTCTCAAAAAGCCCAAACCATGTATCACGTACATATCTTTGGTCACTACTTCCACACGCAACATCCTACATCAAGGATTCGACACTGCAAGAATTTACACAATTGAGGTATTAACTTTACTGCCTGGCATAACAGTCATTACTACTGTTTTAAGCAGCAGTGTCACAGTCAATGTTCTGATGACCTCAAGGTTTAGGACAATGATAAAAATACAAGTTTTCTTTTGCCCACAACAATGAAGATCATGTTTATTAAAATCAATAGAAAATGACAGGCTTGACACTTAACAGTGAGTCCAGCGGCTCTGTTTTAACTTCTTTTCCCTGAATGTTCTCATAACATTTCGACATGCAAGTATGGTAATTTTGGCCTATTTTGCTTTTCCATCTAAATAGGGGGAATTAGAAAAATATGTATTACCCATAGAAATGCTTTATTCTTTAACTGAGAGGAGGATTTCATTAAACTTCTCTGAAATTAAACTATGAATTATTTCTCATCTTTATCTGAATTATTTTACAAACAAGAGCAATAAGTGTTATTTCTGATAAAGATATAATAATATTCAGATGTTTACTACTCATACTGTTACTGAAATAAATGCTAATTTTACTCTTTTGGTTTAATCTATAGAAATCACATTGATTTAACTGTGTTCATACTTATAAAACCTATCTATACTGTGGCTCTTAAATGAACTCAAAAGTGTTTTACTTATTTGTCAACACTATTCAATGTCAAAAAAATAAACCCAAATAAAGTTAAACATGCAAATTAATGGACTGAATAAACAGTATCTGTACATTTAATATACAATACATCATAAATACAGCTGGGTAATCTATGAGTTGTAGAGTTTGAGAAAAATTAGGCTAAGCTCACGCAAAGTTACAGGTTATGGCCTGGTTTGAGACTCTGATGAGCCAATGAAGTTATATTTTCCCTGCAAATCACAGTTCTGTCTGAAAAGATCTCAAAAATATGAGGAGACCCTACTGTTAATGTTCCTGGAGAGATGCAGCAAGTTTCCCACATGCTTTGTCACTGAAAAAGGTAGGTTAAAGTGGATGCTGTCAATCCTATTGTATCCCATTTTTTCTGAAAGCTTTGCCTTCTTTGCTCTCCTGTAGTCGCAGGAAATACCGAGGGTCTTCTGCTTGTGAAGAAGTGAGAAAATGTGAATCCCTAACTTCAAAATCCAAAAGATTAAATATAGGCAATCCAAAATAAAATACAAAGATTGTTCTTGTTCTGGATGAGAACATTCACACGCTTGGGCTGAAACCCCTCGCTGGGGGAGTTGCGTCTCCCCCCGGGCACAGAAATAGAGAGCCTCGCAGCCCCGCTGCTGCAGGCACCACTACCGCGGCACAAGGCAGCAGGTCCTCTCGCTTTCCTTGCCCGCACTGTGCAGCCTTGCAGGAGGGAGGATCACACCACGCTTCCTTTATAAAGTGCTAAAAGATCTATTGCTGTCATTGCAAACGCTGTCATTTCTCCAATTAAGTTTAAAGAAATACTGTAAATTCCCATTTCCACACTCTTTCTACAGCATTCTGTTTGATGTAGTGCAGCAGCAGCTCAACAGTGTTCCTTGCCACAAAAGTAGTTTTTGACAAACTCTGTTGTTTCCATATATAAATCACAGCAGGAAATACACTCACTACTTTCAGATTATGCTTTGGGTTGGTACGCTTATACCAACCACACAGACCCCTGAGAGGTCCAAAGGCACATTTTAGCACTTACTTAATATGAAGAAGTTCTATTCTCAAAATGTTTCAGTGCTCCTTACCCTCCAAGAACCAGATGTGAATTGACGTATAGATCTGACCAGATGTAATGACTGCTGCTTACAGGTCAGCAAACGAAGAGATAGGTGCTATATATTGTATTGCAAAGAGAGAAAATGTAATGCTTAGGGTAACGCGAAGCCGGCAGTATACATGTGTACTGTCTTTGTTCCCTTCTTCTCAGGAGCTTGTAAGAGGCAGTCAAGAAAGTGCTGTTCTACGTTAAACCATTTATTGTCATATAATGTATCAGAAATAGCCAAAGATAATGAGTTTAACTGGCAGAGTTGAGGAACATATTGGGTATGCACTAAGGAACGGAAACATCAACCATAACTTGCTGAAAGACTTGAAACACAGAGTAAAATTCTGAATTAAAAAGAAAAAACAACACAGAAACATCTTTTTTCATCTGTTGAGACAAAAGCACAGTATCTGTATAAGCTTCTGTTTTTATTTATACACCCATGTAGGCAAGGAATAAATTTACTTTACTATCCAAGCAATCAAATTGAACAACCTTTTTCCTACAAGCAGAATAATTCCTTTTTCTAAGGAAACCAACCAACAAACAAAAGGATTGATTCCAGCAATTGAAAGCTTTCACTGTATTCAAACATGACAGGTAGAGGAAAGCATTTTTTAAAACTGCTGACAGGTTTACTTGAAGGATACACAGGCACATCAGGCAAGAACATAAAAAAAGACAATCAAATCAGAAAAATATAATTTGACTTCTCATGTTTTACTGAGAGCAAAGATAAAATATTTAGTTGTTATTTCAAAGTGCCTCTTTTGTTTATTGCTACATTTGTTCGTTTGACTGAAGCAGATACTAGGCATATGAGGTATGAATACACGCAAAAACAAAATAACCCTTAGCAAAATACTGAAAAGACTTGGATGGCAGATATTGTTCCTTCAGTCCCTCCCTTAGTGTCATAAACTATCAGAAAACATTAACGGAGAAAAGAACAAAACAACTGCTCAAGATTTAAGAAAAGGTAATACAGAAACAAGCATTAATTTCATTATTTTGGACAAAGACCAAAAAGCAAATAATTAATTGTTATATATTCTTTTCTATACCAATAACATGATAATAGATAATGTTGCATTTGGTCCTTAGCAGCCTTCTGAGGAGTCTAAAGCAAAAATGCAAAGGTATGTTCAAAAAGTGTATTTGGCCATGCTTTGTCTGAAATCTACAGAAATGGCGTTGAAACAACTATGTCACAGGGACTGATGTCAATTTGTTTGCTTGCTAATGCCATAAAATATTATCGTAGTTCACATGGTAACTTTCTGTTAATAGTCAAAATAAAACTAAAAATCAGAAAAACAATTTCATCAGATGAGAACAAGGCCCTTTGTTTTAATAAGTGTAAGACTGGAAGAGACCTATTGGTAGGGTTATAACCAGTGAATTATTAATGTATTATTTTACTGCTATAAAGGTATGTCATGCTGTCACTCCCCAATAAGAGTAGGTTGACTAGTTACACTTTTGCAGTTTCAGAAAACCATAGCGAAGGAAGGAAATTCTTAAATTTACAAATAAAATGAAAATACTATTAAAACTAAGTATCACTTAACACATTGTAGACACAACACTCCAGGAAATGTTGAAATTATAAATTTCATTTTTTTAAAGGCTTCACAATGCCTTTCTGACAGAAGAAAAACATGCTTATATTACTTTTTTTTGGAATGGGGGCAAAAGATGACATATGATTCTTAACAGTGTATCCTTTCAGGCTATTTGTTGTTTTAAAGCTAAATGATTTTTCATTACCTTCAACCTAACGTGCTTATGCAATGAAGTACCCAATGTGCTTCTGTGCCTCTATAGACCATACTGTCCCTTCTGGCTATACAGACTACAGTTAACTGTACTTAATGGCAAGTACCTGGGCTCATGACTGCCTTTATTTGTCATCTCATGCCTCTTTCAGCTATTGGCAAAGCCTGACTTACACTGTGTTTTTGTCACTGTGTTGGTGTAACAAGACTGCTACACAACTCCGTATGGACCTGCTGTACACGTGTATACATGTATATAAGCACACACTGTCCTTTGAGCTCTTGCAAGTAATTCCATTTTCAAAAGACACACCACTGCTGTCTGCTTATCAGTGCTGCTCATTGGGTTAAGCTACATCACTGATAAAAATCTCAAGGCAGAGCAGCTTTAAATCTTCGGGCACAGTTTTTGCTAAATTATGAAGTAGGATATGCAGAAAAATGATTTACCAAGCAAACACACTGAAGTATATGAGATGGACAGGATTCATTTCATAAGAGGAAATGGAAATTTTAGTGGTTGGCTTCACTAAACTTGAATCCAATTACAAGCAGCGTTTCAACAACCTTGCTGGACAGATGTTGTTCCCTTCAAACCAATCTTCATGCCCGCTGCAGTGGTGTGGAATTATTACACAGCAGAGTACAAAAGGGTTCATTCGAGAAGCTTCAATTATATGATTCCATATACACAAGAATAAATGATGTTATTTTGATATCCAATATTGATTTTCAGCCACAACTCCTTCTGCCAAAATTACACATGCTTAACTAAAGTGCATTATGCCATGCTTCTGTTCCAGTAAGATAACTGGAATATACCGAAGCTTTCTGAGTATCGGTCCAATCTGCCAGAGACGGTCAGAATGCAGAGCTTTTGCTGGCTTCAGCGGACAAGGAAAGCTCAGCATCTCCGAAAGGACAGCTAGCTTTGAAGGGGTTGTGCATGCATGTTTTTATTTTGTTTTAAGATTTTTAGTTCCAAATTGCTCAGTTTGGAGGAAATAACTGGTTTATTGGTTTGGGTAAAGTTCCCAAGATCTAAAATCAAGCATATTTTTCCCTGTTTGCCCACTGCCGCAGGCAAGGATGATGATGTAGATCAGACTCGTATCATTGCAGCTGTGCAACCCCTTTTATTTTGTTTGGCTTGCAGTGATAAATAAATAAAATTCAGTGAGGTCATGAAGGAGAAAGTGAAGCCAGAATACAAACCCGTGCACAACTTGGAGGAAGATCAGGGAGCAGAAGTGTGAACACACAAGGGATTTTGCTCACTCTCCCACAACACTACTATGCTAACAGGACTAAAATAACCTTGCAGTTTTCACTAAAAGCATCACATGCTGAAATGCATTTAGTGAGGTAAGATCCTTAAAAACAATTTCATCTTCAGGCTAAATAAACAACTGCAACTTCTTTTATATCAGTTGGTTGATAATATTTATAAATCTTAATTGTGTATCTATTACATTTTCTTCTCATACCAGGAATTGGGCTGAATAAGTAGTTTACAATTACTTCTGCAAAGTGATCAGATATTATTAAAGTCTTAGCAGGTATTCATCATTAGACCTGCTTTAGAATATTCCACTGAAATATATTCTTGTTGGGAAATGTAGATCAGTCAAAAATCGAGATGTTATCCTGAAAGACCCTGTGGGGTTTTGTTTGTTTGTTTGTTTGTTTTTGGGGGGGGGAGGTGAAGGGGGTGAAGGAGGAGTTTTTCAGTAAGACCAAAGCATTTCATCTTGAAAAAAATCTATTACATTTTCGGAGGAATAAAAGGCAGATTTCTGCACAATTCTGTTTGGAACATTGCAAGACAGACTCTAATCCTGTTTTACTATTTTATAAATGAGGAGAATTAACCCTTGTTACTCAGTGAAAAGTTATCTTCAAAAAGTTAGCCAAGAAAACATACACACAAAGACTGCATATTACATTTCATCTTGTAAATCAAAGGCACACACATAATCTAACCTCCTATAGAAACACAGACATTTTAATAACAACCTCCCCAAAAGAATGAATTTATAATATATTTGCATTTTTAAATTATTAATCTGGATGCTTAACCAATCATTTTCTTTCAGTTATTTCCTTCTAGCTATTGAAAAGATATGGCACTGCCTTCATAGAAACCAAACCCCTTAAAAGCCACAAAAAACAAAAGTAGTTTTTAACCAAAAGAGAAGGAACAAGACCTCTTTCTCAAAACACTGAGGTGCTGATTTAATTTCTCCTTTTACTGCAAAATAGCCTTTTTCCAAGGTTCTATATGCTTTCTGGTCTTTAAAAATATTAAAGAATAGTCTCAAATTCTCAGCAAGCCTAACACAGCTATAGTTCTTAACCTTGAAACCCTTCTTAAGTATAAAATAAGTGTAAAAACTAGACATATACCCCCCAAAACAAAAAACATACTATATACTTACTGTATATAAAATGAATTATCAGCATAACATGTTTACAAACAGCTTATTTAATATATTAAAATTATGTAAATACAATGGTCTACTTCTTTTTCAGATAGGAAAATAAGTCCCAGCATTAAAAAAAAAAGATGTAAAATGTCAAAGAATTTGTATATTAAATAATTTACTTTTGGAAATTTATATGTGAAAATTGCTTTTATGCTTTCTATAAGGATTCATTTTTTATAATTAACTTTATCATCATTTGAATCCCAGTCTTCAAAGCTGACTCTTCAGAATTAAAACCTGGATTCAACTCAAATCTCTAAGCCCTCCAACTTGCAAATAGCTCATTTGAATAACTTCATTAGTTGTAAAATGATATTAATGTGTATAGCTAGCCATGCTCAAGGATCTGCAGGATTAGACCCCTTTCCTGATTATATTTACAAGAAAACATGTTGAAAATTTGACTTCTAGCTTCACTAATGAATGCAGATGCTTATTCAATGGCTAGAATAGTCTGTAGTGAACTCACTTGACCACGTGAAGCCAGCTTAGGTCTTATTAACACAAGCTCGGTGCTGGCCCTGCCAGAGATGTATTGGCTGTAAAGCTACTGGGGGGTGCCTACATCCGTATTATCCAAGTTGTCCCACTATCCAGGCTATGCAGATAAAGAAGAGTTGTTTAGAACAACTTCTAGAGATTGCGTTAAACGACTCTGAAGAGAGTATTCTTAAGATCAAGTGATTCACTTAAAATTCAAAAATGACATGACAGCATCTGGAGATCCCAGTGACAGGCAAGGATGCTACGGGGCTGTGCAAAAAAAAACCCAAAAAACAGTTAATGGGGAAAAGTGATCTTTTTGTACAGCAAACATATTCCTTCTACAAATTTCAATAAAATAAACCTTGCTTAGGAAACACAGTTACATAAACACACAGACATTTTAACAGTGGATGCTAATACTTGCTCTGCAGGACGATAGCTTCATTTGGGCTAATAATAAGTGCATAAAAGACTAATACACAGTAACCAATATGCTTTAAAAGCCTACTCCTGATAAGAAATCCTTGTTTTAACAAGCACTAACTCTTCTTGCAGCTATTTTAGAATGTGTTCAGAACAGCACAACCTACTAGATTATAACACCAAGCTGACATCTGTTATCCAAATCTAGACAGTATCTAAGCAGGAAAGCCAATTCCTTTGTGTGGTAACCAAGAAAACTATTGGAAAATTACTTTAAACAGCCAAAAATACATAAATTCACTGAAGATTTTGTCTTTAAAAGCATAAGCAAATGCAGAACATACTTGAGTTTTATTGATGGCGATGCAATAGAAGGAGATGGAGGAAATGAACTTTAAACAGAACTGTAAACAAAAACCGCTGTAGAAAAGACCAAGATATAAGGTATTAGACAATATAATTTGTGGCAGGTTTTGCAGGTAGCTTTATTAATTATTACATCTCCCTCTGGGTTCCACAAAAATACATGCGAGTCAATAGGGTACAACACAGAGCTGAAAGAACACTACCTACTAAAAGTAGCACAAAAGGTACAATAGTACTGTTGAAAAACATGCCAGGAGAGTACAAGACACCCACCAGAAGCTAACTACTGTATTTTCTTTAAAGCATCAAACCTTTCTCAGGATTTAACCCAGAAGGGAGGACGGAGGGGAGAGGTAGTGGTATAAGGTCATTTTATAAATAGTCAGATAATATAGACAGAAACATGCCATAATCCCACTTGTGGGGCAAGAAACCCTAATCCTGGCAGTTCTGACACTGGAACTTCCTCTAAATAATCCCCCCCAAAAAAATCAAGAACTGTATCTGTCCTGGACAATCCTTTTTTCTCATGTCAACCACTCCAGTGTTATAGAGAGAACAATTAAAGTACTAAATACTAAAATACCTTATTGTAATCCATTGTACTGTATCTAAAATACATTATTGTAACTATTACACTGTACTTCTCCTTCAGCTCGAGACAGCTGGCCAAACACCAGAAAATACCTTGCTGAATCCAAGGATTAGCCCAAGGAATAGTCTCCTGCAGACCTGATCATGCATTAAAGTGCTGACCACCCTCTGTCCCACCAAGACCAAGCAAAGACTGCCAGCTTCCTGCAGCAGCATGAATGGTCTCTCAGTTTCATTAATATCTTGCCCTCAGTTCTGATCTATTTACTTAAACCGATGATCAGGTAATGAGTTTTCCAACTGAAGGCGTAACTGGCTTGCTAGGAGCCTTCATTTTATGTGACCTAAGGTCCAAGTCACACGTGGAGATGCAAAGCTTCTGTCAATTAGTTCTGAACCCTCTGAGGGAAGGTTCAACCACCAGCATATAGGAAAATTTGCTACATTAAAGTGTGTAACATAGTATCTGTAGCTATTTTAGTCTTCTCCACATATTCATCTGATATAAGCAGCTGATGGACATAAGCACCCTGCCTGCCTTAAAGGACCAATGCTGCACTCTTCATGTATTTATACATGTAACCTATCTGAAATTTAGGGAAATGTTATTATTCCCATTTCAAAAAAGTAGGGAGATAAGAGATTGTTAGTAGAAATGATCAGTCATATAAAGTCTGAGAAAAAAAGGAAACCAAATCTAAATATGAGGCTATTTTTACACTTACCTTTACGCTTTTGTATTATTAATTTTAAGAATTGTTTTCTCCACATTTGTTATTCTCCATGTAAATATTAAGATCTGGTCAAGTTTGAGAAGTAAAGGTTTGGTCTCTAAAATCTGCTTAGAAAGTGAAATCTTTACCTTTATCTAAAAACAAAGGGCATCTCCAAGGGGGGGGGGGGAATCAAAACAAATTTGAAAAGCAAGTCTTATCAAAAGCTTCCAATTCCCTGTTCTGCATTAGCTAGTTTTCCCCTTCATCCATCAGTCCTGCCCAGGCTGTTGGCTGATTTACTACTTCATCCCTTTACCACTTAATACAAACACTGAAAATCAATGAGATTATTCTGCAATAATCAGCTAGTATCCTCAGTTTCTAATCTTGTAATTAGCTTTATGAAAAGAAACAAGCAAATTTAAAGGTGTTAAAAAATAAGTAACAAAACTGGTAGAATTTTTAACTCACACTATCCTCCCTTGCAAAATATAAGTTATCCACAGTATAGATACAAAGGTATAAATTACAGTTTGAGAATAACTGTGTACTATCATGGAATTATCACAGAATTATCAAACCATAGAAATTTTGGTTGGAGGTCATTTAGTCCAACTTCCCACTTGAAATATGACAATTCCCAACACTAGATGAGGATTTGTGTAGCTGACTCTTGAAAGGATGAAGCTTCCACAGCCTCTCTGGGTCACCTGCTCCAGTACTGTAGTAACTTCCTAACGAAAAAGCTTTCCTGTGTCCAGTCCGAAGTTTCCAAGCTGCAATATATGGCTATATTGTCCTTTGCTAAATTGTATGCAGCTGCTGAGAAAGGTTTGGCACCATCATCTTTGTCGCTCTGCTTGAAGTTATTGTGATTACTAACCTGTACTGATGCAGATGACTACCCTGCCCCAGGTGCAGAATTTTGCTCTGCTCTTTTTTAACCACGTGAGTTTTCCATTGGCTCAGTCCTCAAGTTTCTCAAGGTCTCAAAATTCTTTAAGGTTGAAGATCTATTTCAGCTTTCTAACCATAACCCTAATTTAATATCACTCACAAATTTGGTGAGAGCGCATTCTGTCCAAGTCTGTCATCCAAGTCATTGACGAATATATTGAATAGCATTAATACCAGAATCAGCCCCTGGGGTACTCCACTTATTACTTGCTGCTAGCTGTTAAAAGGTATTGATTACTATCATGTCAGTTCAGTAGTCCAGACAATTTTCAATCCACCCAATTCCCATTTATCCAGCCTATGCTTCCTCAGCTACTGACAATATTGACTACTGACTGTTGACAACAGTGTGGGAGAAGGTATCAAAAGTCTTAATAAAGTTCAAGGTATATCATATCAACCTCATTCACATTTTCAGTCTTTTCATCACAGAAGGCAATCAGATTAGTAAAGCATCAGCTGCACTTAAGAAATCTGGGATGACTGTTCCCATTTACCTTCTTCATGTGTCTAGAAATAGGTACTGAGAAGATGACTTCTGTGATCTTTCTAGGGATTTGCACTGACTGGCCTGTAGATTCCTGGATACTTCTCCTTATCTTTTTTAAAGAGATAGCCTCCTTCCAGTCCTCAGGGTCCTTCCTCATTTGCCATGATTTTTCACAGATGTTAGCTCCTTTACAATCACCTAGAAGTGCTCTTGTCACTCCTGGCATAGAGTATCAAGGAGCTGAATACATCCACCTTCTCTAAATAGTTTCTAACCTGTGGCTTCTACATGTCACCGTCCCTTTCCTGGAAACTAGAAAAAAAAGCATTGGAAACTTCTACCTTTTCTGTGTCGTTCATCATTAGATTGCTCCAGCATTCATCCCCGGACCCACATTTCTCTGAGTTTCCTTCTGCTACTAATCTACTTGCAGAATCCCTTCTTGGTATTCTACGCCCCTAATTAACTTCAGCTCCAAACAGGCTTTGACCCTTCTGATTTCATCAATTTACCTTCTCCAGAAATAATGGAGGAAAAATGGACAGTACTACATAAAGCACACTACACTAGAATCACACTCAAATTCTAGGTCAGTATATGCATAATGTTAGAAATCACATTCTATATTCTTCCAAAGAATGCTCTAGGCTTGTTTTTCACTATCATAAGGCCAAGTTCTGAAAAGTCTCAGGAGGCTTTGTGGAAAAAGAAACCAAAGCAGCTCGAGTTTTTCCCTACCACAAAAATAATTGAGATCCTGTAAAAAAAAAGAATACAGTTGTTCTTGATCTTTTTAATACACTTATTAAGCTGAATGGAATTGAACTGAGCTTTCTAGTACTATGCTCTTCAGTAATGAACAGAAATGTTTTGAAACTTGTCCAGTGTTTTATTATATGAGCCAATTAATCTTGAACTCAGGGGAAAAAAAGCCAATATTAGACCACTACTGCAAGGATATGTTGTCTCCATAATTAAATAATTCTCTCAAGCACATACTGAGAAAAGAAAGGTTAAGAATAAACATAGTCAACTAGGAAGGAGTATGTCAAGAATATTAAAACTAAAAGTCAGAATTATTTTAATTTCAGTAACTTCTGTATCTTTGTCAATATTCATACAATCCTTTTCAATGCTAACCTGAAGTTCCACACTTTTCTTAGGTCAGCCCATTCATTCCTCACTTAGCTTCATCACTGATGAGAGGAAAAACCTCTATACCCACTTATACCTTTTTTGGATTGAGCAGATGAGCGATCAGAAAGAAAACAACTGAAACGCATTCAAACTACGAAGTTCGACAAACTACGAAGTTCGACAAACTAACTAGAAAATTGAATAGAAGAGATACAAATTAATATACTTTTATTACGAGACTTTCCTTCTCTGTACACATACATGTGCACTGCTATGCTAAAAGGTGCCACTGACTGTCATCATGCATGTATGAACTACACAAACAGTACAGTTACAGCCACAATGTTCAGGTATATAACCAAGGCAAGATTCATGAAAAGACAATTTTTAAAAATATTCTACCAAATGAGCCAAAAATAATTAACAAGCTTTCATCATACAAGGTCTTCAAATCCATGAAAGCTTGTAATGAGGAGTAGCTGCTATTAGAGCAAATAAGGGTGAAAAATTTTAAAAGATAAATATTCAAGTTAGAACTGCAGAAAACCTTGCGTATCTTTTCCGGCTTTAAACACTGGCTACCTCTGCCTGCAATCTTGCATTTTAACTACAGACTAACAGCCTATCGTGTTAAAAAAAAAAAAAAAAAAAAGGACAACAAAAAATCATCATGGGACGTAAATTATGTATTATTCAAATTCACAAAAAGAAACCATAAAATAGCTCTTTGCATGACCATAGATGAACTGAGAGGGAGTGGATACAGCTGTCAACACAGGAAAAATCAGAAGCTAAATTGTGTGTGATGGGAAAAACAGAAAAGTGTAAGCTTCCCATGGATCTTTTTATGGATGAAAAGGGGAGGGAGAACATTGCTTTCTGTTCAGAGGAAACTGATGACAACCAGACAGACAGATTTCTTTTCATTCATTTGTTCCCAATGCATTCAAGAAAACACAGCTATGTATGGTCTTTATTAACTAGCAAAAGGCACCAAAAATATCTGGTAATGATAATTCTCTGTTTCTTACAGAAACAATCCAGTAAGGTTTTAAATACTGGATAATTTCTTGTGCCAGGTAAGGGAATATAGCTGCATATTACCCACACACCACTCCAGTAGAAAGTACTTTTTCATTCATATATATTTTTATACATTCACAGAATAAATGGTACTTCACTTTACAAAAGTAAATGACAAGTGCTTAATGGTCTTGTCATCAGCCTTTAAATATTTGCCTGTTACTGAAGAAGTAAGTTAAGGGTACTGATTTGAGTCATTAATTTAGCTTAACTCTTCAGCATTTAGGTAAGCATCACCATGG
This sequence comes from Apteryx mantelli, assembly GCF_036417845.1. Taxonomy (NCBI): domain Eukaryota; kingdom Metazoa; phylum Chordata; class Aves; order Apterygiformes; family Apterygidae; genus Apteryx; species Apteryx mantelli. The sequence goes on along the minus strand of NC_089979.1, from coordinate 90,073,304 downwards.
CATACGCTATCAATGAACTTTTATTTCTGCATCTGACAGTGAATTTGGCGTGTGCTAGAGTATAGCATCAGTAGTGCTGCCGGTTCAATATCAGCAAACAGGCACTGCGTCAAACCTCCATTTGAGTGGCTACCAATACCTCAACCATCACATTTATCACTGTCCATTTGCTATACTCCATCAGCTGGCCTCAGCATGAAAAACCTCTAAAGGAGATGCTGGTTTTGCATATAAGCTGTGGGGTGCTTACAGATCTTTACAGACTGTAGTGGGGAAAATCACTGTTATGTACACATTTTATGATGCCTTTCAATCCCACTATGCATCACAGTGGTCAGCCCATGCACACCATAACCATGCACACTGGCTAAAGGATTTAGAGGGAAAGGTATCCCACCACACGCTGTTGCCAGAGCTGCGGCTAGCTCCCTTCCTGCAGTCCTGACCATACAGAAAAAGCTATGAAAAAGCAACCTATCAAAAGCAAAAGCCTTTGCCCTGCCTGGTGACGTTCATCTAGCAGAGCAGTATCTTGGAGCTATACCAGGTGGCTGCCTCAAATCGTGGCAGGGACCAACCAAACACCTCAACATGGAGGCAAGATGAGAAAAAGTAGCCAAACAAAAAAAACTAATCCAAAGAATAATCTATTTTCATGGCACACATTACTGAAAACATATAGGCAAAAATAATCCAGTATCCTCTTATTTTCCGTAACTTGGAACAAGCAGAATAGCAAGCACTGCTTTGTGGAAAAAAAAAAAAAAAGAAGAAGAAGAAGAAGAAAAATTTGATAGTTTAATAAAAGTCCACTTTTCTCCTCCAAACGAAATTAGTATTCATGTGTTAATTCAGAATGACTGAATTCTAGAATGTCAAACTTTTCCATACATCAAGTCATTAAAAATAGATGTGGTTGACAGAGTAGGCAATAACTCCTGCCACTTTATCAAACCTAGCACAAACCTGAGAATTTCCAAGTGAATCTGCTGACTTAATATTAGGAATCAAGGCTATTTACAGTATCTGATGCAGTCACCCACCAGTGCTCTGCCAGCAAGAGCCTCAAGCAATGATGTGGACTGCCAATGTAGTGCACAAAGACAGGCCTGTAACTCCATTCAGGAAAGATAATGCTAAGAAGGAAACGAAGCCTCAGCTGCTCTGCCAAAGGAGCGCCAGGGATCCCATTGTAACACCTGAAGCACAGATATCCTTCAGTAAATAACTATACACTAAAAACATAAAGGGGATGTTACTATGACATGTTGCTATGCTGGAATCAGACAGAGGGTGAAAAACAGTTTCAAAGCAGCCTACAGCGCAATTCCTAAATATATCTGTTTACATCTTTTTACATCAGGATTCTGAAACAGTCATCAGGACTATGAAAGACAGAGAAGCTAACCCATAAAAAAGAGTCAGGAAGGTTTTCCATGCTGCTTTTTTCCCCACTGAGAATTTTTGTTGAAAAATACTTGACAATGTGAACGGAAACTAAAAGGCTTCCTAGCTGAAGAGGCTGGTAATGGTATACAGAAGGCTTGCTTTACATCTCAGTTATGCAGCCAGGCACATAATTGCCCCCTGCTACTGTGAGGATGGAGGGGTAATTGCAACCAAGGGGTAACGCCGCAATGTGAATCGCAGGTTAGAGTGACAGAATACAACATCATCCAGCAAAATGCCATCCCAGATTAATCAGAGTATTTTATTAAAGGGCACTAGATACCTGAGGAAGAAAAGACATGTACTAATTATGCAAAAGAGATGGAACTGACTGAAAAATGTAAAGAATAATGTTTTATAAGGACTCGGGAAAAAATAGAAGTGGCAACTGAAGGGAGAAAGATGAAATTTGAGTAGTATGGCTCATGTCTTGAAACAGCTAAGGGACTAGACTGCAAGCAGATACTTGCTGTGTGACTATCCAGATAGAAGAAATTGAGCAAATACTAATGGAAATAGAAATGCTGCTTTGCATGCTGTCAACTAGATAACCAGGGGAGGTTTTTCGCTTATAAAAGCTGGTGTCATAGCATATTAATATCCAAACACGTAAATTTCTGCACAGGAAAAAACAAAACTTCATACCACCACATGTAAGATAACGGGCCAAAGGCCTGCAACTGATTAAAGGACCCCCCCCCCGGCACACAGCATGGGGGAAGGCTCCCAGGCACTGAGCAGAGGCGCCACGGCCGCAGGGCTCAGGGGCGAAGAGAAGTGATTGAGCGCAGCTGGTGCAAAGGAAACCCAACAAAGCCCAGAAGATGAGAGCTGCAGGCTGGAGCTGGCTTCAACATGCACACTCCATCCTGGCAACTGGGGATGCCCAGTGTCATCACCCTGAGCATACTCCAGAGACCAGTAATGAGACTCACTTTTATATTGTGGTTCAACTGCATACTGCGATTCCTATAATCTGCTAAAATCGCAATGTTAATGCAAATGAAGTGCATTGCTGTATCACTATGCTAAATCAAAGTCCTCTGCAAATAAGTGCAAAGACCTTCAAATTAATTAAACCTTGCATTCAACATTAAGGCCTCCACACAAGGAATGCCTGAAAGGACCTGGCCAAAGAGCGCTGGCCTCTGACAAGGTTTCAGCAACAAAAAAGATAGCATTTTAGAAGAGAGATTGCAAAATTTAAGTAGCTATAATCTCATCGCACATATCCATTCAAGAATAAGTAAAATTCCCCCCAAAAATCTTTTTTAAAAAAGGAGAAAAAACTCTTTAGTCCTTAGGACTTGGATTGGCTGTTTGCATTAAAAAAAAAGAAAAAAAGAAAAAAAGAAAAAAGTACTGTATATACAAAGAGTAGGAAGGAAACCATGCAAAAACAGTGTGAAGCCACTGGGTAGGTTATACATGTAAATGTAAAGCACCAATGCAGCCTCCCTCCAAAACAGAGTGAGTGGATCTTCTACCAAATTGCAACATTAACCTTGAGGGAGAGAATTTATGAATTAACCCATTTATTTGTCTAGAACTTTATAAAGAATCTTCACAGCTTTTTTTTAAAGGTTAATGTCTTTTGTGGGCATTTTATTCTGTCACACTGGAAAGATTCTTATTAGAGGAAACAATAGAATAATTTTCTGTCACCAGAAATTTGACAGAGAAATATTTTTTTTCCACAAACGAGGAAGAAAAAGGGAAGTACATATACTACATTGTTAAAATGAGTTTATCACATGTTTCTAAACTCTCCTAATACTATCATTACTACATGAAGTCATAACCAAAGTTAAGATTACTGGGAGGTAATGAATCTTAATTTCCAGGTTTAGATTTATTTTAAGTTTAAATTTACCTTAATGTTTACCTTAGCAGACTTGTAATGTATTTTATCAAAGTGTAACATGCATAGCATTAAACTGCCTCTTAAATATTTTTTTCTTGGAATACAAAAGATTTAAATAACCCACAGAAAGATACAGTTCCATTTAGCAGTAAATACATCAGGAGTGGAAAATGACATCTTGTGAGAAAACACACAGAACCAGATGGAAAAACACAATAGAAGAATTCAAGTTTCCAAAAGGACATAAAAGGAAAAGAAGTGCTAAAACAATGAAGAAAATTAAATCTCCTTCAAAAATTCCTTTCAAAAATAAAGCTGCAAAATAAAGCTGCACCCGCAGAAGTACTGGCAAAGCAAGTTAAAGGAGAAAGGTCACTGTTGCATCTGGGAAGTGCTTTTATTGCTTGTTTCTGTCATTTCCAGAGAAGAGAAGACAGAAGTAAAAATAATCACTAACTGAAATGTTCACAGTTAGTCTTTTAACAGCACTTGTTTTTTCCCTCCTTAGAAGAGGTACACCATTTCTGAATGCAATGGGACTCAGCAACCTTTATACATTTTCTGTGCAAACAGAAATTACTATTAATGAACACAGGAATGGAAGGAAAAAAATACTGAAAATAGGTAAGTCAGCTAAGTAAGAGGAATACCAAGAATATAGAAATGTGCCTTTGAGCATTTTCAGACAAGTAAGTGGGGCCGGGGTGGGGAAGGCACACTGCAAACCTCTGCTCCCCTGCACCTTTACATAGGGATGTTACCTTGGACTTCCTGAATCCTTGCAAATACCACAAAAAGCAGGTAACTCAGCCCATGGTGCGAAGTATATTTTTACAGCAGCAGTGCTAAGCAGCCCTACCCTTGAAAACAAGTTGGCAAACTGATCCAGCACCCCTCCCTTAAAAAAGAAAGCCAAACACAACCTCCCAAAGCCACTTTCTTATCATTTTGGAGGGTTATTTTGCCATCAGTCAGCTCCCCAGTCACATTCACCACTCGGCTGCCGAAGCCCGCATGTTAGTCAGTACGGCAGAGGGAGCTGCATCAGCGCAGGAACGAGCACAATTTCATTAGCCATTCCTAACTATTTTAATTCAGCTCCTCTTAAGGACCTAAATTAAGGTAAGATTGAGAATGTATTCTGGTAAGCTGATCAAAAAGACTTGGTTTAGACAGGAAAATATCTCAGATTAAAAAATAAATGATACCAAAGGAGGAGGGAGGAAGAAGCAGGGAGGGAGAGAGAGGGAGGGAGAAGGAGGGGGAGAGATAAGCAATGTTAAAATGTTACAAATTTAATATATTAAAATTCAAATTTGGAGATCAATGTTATTACTTTTTTAGGGTATCTATATTTCATGTTTGAAATTCTTCCACTAATGGCAACAGATGTCCCTTCAACAGCTGAGGCAGGAGTGCTTGTGGGGCAACAAAAGTGTTCATATCCTGGCTGCATGATAGCAAAAGATATTGCGCCTTCCTTTACAATGCCCTCTAATAGGGCTTTCCATTAGGATTAGACTAAGACATCAGCAAGCAGCATTCTACCTAACTTCCCTGAAATTCTTGGCTTTGAATTACTGATTTTTCAACACTACTCTATATCAAGACAGCATAATATTTAATTTTGTTCTGATACTTAGCATCTTCTTCACTCTCTTCAAAGATGGTTTTGCTGGGAGGTTGTATTCCCTCCATACTCTTCTATCACACTAAATTGTTACAGAAGCCTTTCTGCTCCTAGTTCATTTCAGACAGTCCCAAATATTATTACATATTTTGGATTATCACCACATCCTTCTTTCAGGGAAGTAATTGTTTTTTCTTCATGCTGTGTTTACTGCGGCTATGGTGTCTTTGGCACCACTTACAGTATACCAGGTTCTGAAGAAAAACTGCTTGTCTAGTCTCCTGTAATCTGCCATTTCCCTAGAAGCACAACACTGAATACAGTCGTGGCTCCTCCAAAAAAACTACATGAAACCAGACCCAGACTAAATCAAGAACTCCAGAATCCTATACAGCAGGGCATATAACAAGGGTATGAAGTGATTTCCTTCTTCACCAGCCCTGTGATGACTCTCTTCAAAACTTCTCTGCTTAATGCCCACTTTCTAGCAGTGGGAATCAAACATCTCAAAAGCATTCCCATTAACTTGAGGAGGTATTTGGGAAGCACTAATTGTACTCATAAAGCTCACATTCATACCTGAATAATAATATGTTGGTCCATCCAGCAACTTAGAAGTACAGTATCTGTTGCATTTATACTTGTGGCATTCAAAATATATCATGCAGCCAAGTCTACTTCCTGTTATACTGTATTAATATCTAAAAATCAATATATTAATGAAAAAAGATGACAAAAAGGAAGGGGAATCTCTGTCTGGAATATCTTAAAATCTCATTGGAAACAAGAGAGTTCTATAATTAAGGAAGTGAATATATTCACATACTACTGAGAGAGACAATGAAAAAACTTAAATAGATATTGATGAAATATAACTATCTTGGGTCCAAAAGTGAACTGCTAAAACTTTTAGAGGCAAAGATAGATCCTGATGTTTGAAGAAAAGCAAGATATGGATTTATTTTAATTGAATCTATATAGAAAAGCCACAGAATACTTAAGGTTATTATAGAAATTATTGGTTCCTATAAGTGAACAGTGAGATTTTATACTGGCGAATATCATACATTACAGTAGGGCATTCAATTTAATAGGGGAAACAGTTGTGAAAGTCATTCTGTGATCAGATTTGGGGCTCGCTACTTGGACAACTGTATGAAATGCTGTGACCTGTGTTCATTGGTCACACTAGATGATTTAATTGCCTGTTCTGGCCTCAAAACCTTGATTCTAAAGCACTTGATTCTGACTGTCTGAAAAAATCCCCAGCTTTCATTTTCACCAAAGTGACCTGCCCTCTTGATGAGAACAGCTTGGAAATACCTAAGCCAAAGCTCACTGCCTAGCACCTCATGATTTCTTAGACGTATGAAGACCCATGCGTCACGTCCAGCAGTGCTTTCTGACCTTGAGAAAGAAGCAAGGGACCAAACCTGGATTCATATTCCCAGATTCATAACTTCTTTCCAGTTGCACCCCAAAAGTCTGAAACCTGACTGTAACTCTGTATACTTGTCCAGGGGAAAAACACGAATGAAATGGCTTACACATTAAAGCAAGGAGTTTGGGATTTGAATTTCTTAGGTATCTCTAACCCCTCAACAACAAAATACTTAATTTCTGTTTCTATTTTTATCAGAAATCCCAACCTTGAAAAGCACATGGCTAAATCTTCTGATCCAGTCATGACCACCATTTATTCCATTTAGCATACTGAGCAAAATTCTTGACACACAAATATTTTTAGACCCAATAACTCTTTTCCTCAAAATAAAATAGCACATGGATATGTGTTCTTCAAATTAAGCACAGCAAAGTTTAAGATTTTATGAATAAATCACTTATGCTTCACGTAGGAAGTTTAACTAAAGCAGATAAATATAATATTTATAAATTCTTCGGTGGCCTTTTTTCACATATCCTGCCCTCTTCAAAGACTGGAAACACCTACTACAGTCATGAGTGCTATAAAGCCTGCAGTTTACTTCGCTGCAGTCATCCAAAGATACTGTTTTAGATATTTCAAGAGAAAACAGACTATAAATTTGCCACAAGTGTTCCAAGAGAATTAAAAGAAGCAATGCAACTTTTTTAAAGTTAAGAATCAGCTACAGACAAAGACAAGTATGTAACATATTTGATTCATCCAAATATACCTTAATTATGAACTTGATCACCTTTTTTTTTGTTAACAGTATTTTTGCCTAATTGTGTTCATATTTCTAAAACTCCAGGCATATTTTTGGCTAAAGCCAAAAGTGACATTAAGCAAAATCACTTACCAGGCAGTAAAGTTATTCATTTTTTCTTTCTAAGAGCAGACACTACCTACCTAAACATTCAGATAGTTAGCAACCTCCTTTATCTATTCCCCTAATGCACAATTAGTGTAAAGCATTTCATCTGCTTGAAGAATGGAAATGGTGGGTTTTCCTAGAATTCTTCCAAAAACAAACTAAATAATGCAAGCCTGGCAAAACACAAAATATTGTGGGGAATAGAAAAAGCCCTAAAGCAGCTTTTTCTTTCAAAACGTAACTATAAAATAATAAAACAAATAATATTGGAGTCACATGGCTTTTGCAGTAGTGAGTGTGGCTGAACATAAGTGTTTGCCATTAAGCCCAATTTACTGAAGTCACTATATATTCTCAGGAATTCATTGGGATCCAAAATTCATTCACAATTACCAGTTTAGTACAGTGTTCCAGCTCCAAGAGAGACCTGACTACAGATCATCTGTCAAAATAGAGGTTTACTTAACAGAACACCTGTGAAATTTGGGTACCTAGTACCACAGTGATCCAACAGATTACCTTGTTAGTCAGCAATACCTTAGGTTAGCTGGCTAGGCTATTCTTCGTGATAAGGGATTGCAGAGTTCCTTTCTTGCAGGCTCCGGTTTGCTGTAATTCATGGGCATCAAAATAACTTTGCTAATATTTTTTCCACTTAAAATTCTTTTGGCTAGTGTGTTCAGCACTGATTCCCTTTAGCTCTCAATTCACTGATTGATTTTTTTTTCCAGTTACAAAATATATAACCAGGCATAAACTAGCAATATAATCCCAAAATTCAATGACAGAAAAGAACTTCTTACTATTCAATACCGTTTCACATTCTACCAGAAAGACACAACATATCTTCTACCTACGTAATTTTGCTGTAAATTTTTTCATCATCAGAGAGTCAACGGCTAAGGCAGGAATTTTTCTTTGTAATATTGTAGAAACATAGGCTGAAACTCTGGTTTAAGTCTGGATAATGGTACATGCCCAAGTAATGCTATTGGCTGAAAGAAAATATTTATACACACATATAAACCATGGGTAATTCTAATATAATGATCTAATATAAATCCTAAGACAAAGCTCCACATTACAACCTGTCTTTCTTGCTATTGTCTTTACAGAAGCAGGAAACATGATCAACCTCTAACAGCCAAAAGTGGACACTGGTATATATCAAAACCAAAAAATCAAGGAAAAAGGCATGGTATTTTATAAAAGCTCAATGACTCAACCAGCTAATAATCCAATGGTGTTAGAAATCATAAGCTGAGTTCATGCACTAAATTTTACCAAAGAAGCAATGAATGACTTAGGCAGAGAAACATAAATATTCTATAATGGAGAGAACCAACCTGGATAGCTATAGCAAGGAGAAAGCTGATTAAGAATACCCATCTTTTAACATCACTGTTTTCGATACCTGTTGATGCTGGTGAGCCAAATGAGGTGGTGCAGGAGATCAGATGTTTTCATGAACTGGAATATTAACCATCGCCTGATGTACAAAGAGGCACTAAGCAAAATCTCACTCGTCCCACCAAAATTTACATAAAATGTCCAAATCTCTCTTATTAGAATTAAGCAGAGTCACACAAACAGTCATTTTTGCTTCAGAGATTTCTAATACTTTCACTATTAACTATCCAAAACCTCTAAAGCCTCTGTCCGTACCCATTTTTAGCCTAAATTAATTTAATGTCAAATTGTATGCAATTAAAATAAAAACAAATATGAGTTAAATTTTAAAATATTAGGATTCTTCTAAATTCTTTTAAGTAAAAAGTCAGGAATGGCATATCTTCTCTAAGGCTGATTATTTGTCTGCAGTGCTTATATGCCATGCTTTTACACTGTAACTCCACATGAATATTACCAACAAGAAAAGGAGAGATCTTCCAAAATCACTGCCCACAGTAAAAGGTGGAGAATAGAATGAATAGTTCAATGATTATATTCAATTTGTGATAGGACAGTGAAGAAATATTTTAGATTTTTTGTAACATGTATTTTTTAATTCTTTTTTAAAATGAAATTATTCGGATACCATCTATGAAACCTTAGTAAAAAACATTAAATCATATTATCATCTTCTAACATGCAGATGCGGCACTTGCATACCTGTTCTTTAACTGAAGCGAGAATTGCAGAGGTCGTCTCCGTTTCAGAGCCATCGCCATTGGATGTGTTCAACACAGGACTAAGGGAACTTGTTTTATCAGAAGATGAGGGCTGGTCTGGAACAGGCATAGCTTCTGCAGTTTACAGGAAAACAAAACAATTCTTTTGTTATTACAAATCTGGTATGTATCAGAAATCATATGCATGTAAGAATAATGTTACTTTAAGGAGAGCATAGAAGAACTTGCATGCTTCAGGTGGGTAATATAGAAGTAATTAATTCATCACTTTTTAAACTACTAAGTTGATTTAAAATTAATTTCTAAAACAAAATATTAAATGATCTCCCAGTTTTACTCCAAAATATTTACCACAGCACATTTGGAGAGGATTCGAATCATATACAGCTGTGGGGTTTTTTTTAATACTATTCCAGTGGCAGCATCCAACATGAAATTACAATATCATGAAAGAAATGAATCATGAAATGCTTTGCAAACAGAGAACCAATAAAAAATACATGAGAGAAATATAAACCTTCAAGTACTGATTTTCTAACTTGAATGGTTATTTAATATATATTGCATTTTAAGCTAGGTAACTTACTCTGCCTAACTTTCTCCTAGTCTAGAAGGTGACTGAGGTAGCATTTTATGATAGAGTTTTTGGAAAAAGGGAAGAGGGAAAAAGGGAAGAGGGAAAAAGGGAAGAGGGAAAAAGGGAAGAGGGAAAAAGGGAAGAGGGAAAAAGGGAAGAGGGAAAAAGGGAAGAGGGAAAAAGAACAGCACAGAAGTCATTATGCTAGTTTTGAGACCTGTTTCAAAAAAAAGAAAAAAAAAAGATTCTTAGAGCTTACTGCTATTTCTAATATTCGTTTTCCGAGAGGAAGGTGGTGATGGTGATTATGGAAAGGTATATCTTTCTGAAGGCTAAGCTATAGTATAGTATCTCTGCAATAAATGCTGTTACAGACACATCTCGGCAAGCAAGTCAAGCCACTTTCCAGAACTGAATTAGCACCGAGGCAGCTTGCGTGGTTATATGCAGGCAGGGTAAGATCACATTCACGTGGGAGCTGGCCAAATGTATTTATTTTGTGGAGCGGATCAGGCCCACAGGCTGCCAGCTGGACACCCTTCCTAAAGAGCAGCAGGGATATCCAGAGCGGTGCCATCAGAGGGGTTGCGGGGCACAGCACTTGCCGTTTGCCTCCATGGCATGTGTCCTGCCTTGGCTCCATTCTCCTTTCCAAACCCCAGGTCTTCATAAAATAAAGCTTTTTCCGGAAGAAATAAGAAGTCTGAAAAGCGGAGCTGGGTAAAAGTGACTTACAATTTTCAGTGCACAGTGTAAACATTTGTGCACCAGCTTACCATGGAAACTAGGGCTCTAAAAATAAGGGAAGATGGCAATCTATAAAGGTTTGGCTCTGTAGCCTCAGTGCTGCCTGCAAAGGCTCATTCAGGCCAGCTGGGCCGTCTTCTCCAAAAGCTTCCTGAAGCTCAGGGCACTGGCATGCATGCAATGTTAAAAACATGAAAAATATGAATTATTCATAAAATATTTTCAGTCATTTCACTTAAGAGAAATCTCCCTAAATCTCAGTCTGAATTAGTATATAAATTGAAGGATTATATAGCATAATATATTGAAGGATTATTGTATAGCATAATACATTATTTCTAATTAAAACAGCTGCATATTTTCATGATTGCCTTTTAGTACGCAAATCACTAAATGTGGTAAATACCGAATCCTTAGCTCTGGTAATGTCCTTGCTTGAGATGCATACACAACCTGAAGTTAACACTTGAAAATCCAGATGATATACCTGTCTCCTCCTACCACAAGTACAGCATGTAAAACTTCCGTATGATTCCAATACATCAATTTAAAATGACTTTTGAATTACATTTTCTTATTCAGTGCCACAAACACCAACTCCTATTATGACAAGTTACCTATTTTCTGCAATGTAGCATATAATTAAACACAGTTAGCAGAAAACATTATTCTCTGTAAAGTACCACATGAAACGTGCACACATAAGTACCTTACCTTCAATCAGATCTAATTTTCTTATGTTTTTTTTTTTCTTGCTAAATTATTAATTGCGTCTTAACAGGAAACAAAGCCATTTTCCTTCTGCTGTTGCAATTTTCCCCCCCAAAATATAAATGGCCTAATAGCTCATTTTGTAGAGCTGTATTTCTGCATAAAACACTGGATTGCATTGCTCCTGCTATCTATCCCACATCCTGAAGCCTGGCTGAAAATTGCGCACAGGAAAGAGAGAGACCGCCAGGATTCAGCAAGAAAGAAAGGCTACGTCAAAAGGGCCTGTCACCCTTGCAGCCACTCATTCAGGGGCAGCGGGGGGCCCAAACGCTTCCCTCTGCTCCCGCAGCTCACCCGGGAGACACGTGGAGCTCCACAGCGCGGGCAAAGAATTGCCTGCCCATAACCACCCCGGCGCAGGAAGAGGCACTAAAACTGTGAAAGCGGCGCCCGCTAAGTAGCTTCGGAAGCACTGGCTGAGAGCAGCTCCCCTGCTGCAAGCTTATTTTTCTCTCCGGTTTTGAGGCAGCTTCCCAGAAAGCAGCCTTTGCGTGCCCACCCTGGCCGCTCAGGCTGTCCGGCCGCCAGCAGGGGAATGTCACGCAACCGACCCTTCCCAAAACGCTGCTTGGAAGAAGTAAAACTCAGCGAACTAAACAAGACTAAAGGCCAAAACCTCCTTGGTCCTGCTCCCAGCTATTGGAAATTGTCATTTTATGCGCGTTTAAATTTTCCTCTTCATTTGATGAATTAGGAGCCATTATCTCCTGCCTGTCCTCCTCCAGCCGCCCCAGCTGCCCAACACAGCGTGCTGCTACTGCATGTTTCCAGGATTTTTGGTTTTACATATAAAACTTAAAAAAATAATAAGCCAACAGGCATGCTGCATATTCTGTTTCTCTAGAAACAGAGAAAATCACAAGAAATGTTGCTGATGTTAAAAATACTATTTTGTGCACTTACTACAATATGCAAGTCTTATGCAAATGATGAAATAACTGGGTTTCTTCTGGACATAGAATACCATTTCTAACATCTATCTCATTAGTTCAGCTTATCCCTACAGTCATTAGGAGGAAAAAGATTGCAGCCAATTGCATTTAATAAGCTAATGACACTGAATTTACAGCGTGACAAAATTTGGCTGAGCTTTTACCATTATACATTTTAATGTTTTTGCATTATACAAAATCATATGAAAAATATAATATGGAAAGAAAACACAGAATGAACTTTCAAAACCAATGGAGATGCTACTGTACTGAAGGTAGTTATATTCAAAAAATCATACCTGAATCAACAATAGTGTTTTGACAGCAAGCACGACTAGAGCAAAGGCTTATATTTGTGCTAGTACACCTGATCAGATGCGGTATATATTTTATTTTAGCTTGGCCTTCAGTACATGAAATCAGCCATTCTCAGTTTTTAGTAGGACTTAAACTGCTAGCAGTGTAGGGTTACAGAAAATAGGGCTAAAAAGGGCCTCCAAATCATGTAGACCACTATCAATCTCCTTGGCAAGGTAGGATTTTTTTCCGCCTAAATCGGTTTGGATATGTAATACATATAACCACTTCTTAAAAACATCTCTCGCTGAAACCTCCTGCAGCCTCCTCACTCAACCTATTCCTCTGTTCCCTAGCCTTACTGGTAGGGAGCTTATTTTGGCGTCTAATATCAGGGTTTCCCAGTGCAATTTAAGTTGTGTTTCCTGTAGCATCTAGCACAGACAAAAAAATCAAATAATTTCACTCCTCTTCAAAAAAACTTTAGCATATATGACGACTACTGCCCCTGTCCTTCTGCTCTGGGTTCTCTTTACTATCAAAGCTACCCCTATTCTTGACATCTCCCCTCATAAATCAGGCTAGCTGATAAACTCTTAACTCACATGCAAGTGAGAACAGCAGTAAAAAAACAAAACGAAAATCAGCTCAAGTGTGGACATGGAAAATCTGTAAGAAGCTGAACAGGATACTAGATAGTGGAGTAACCAGAACACAAAGTAAATCTGCTGTATTCAATTTGCACAACAGCAACGAGATTCGTAGCAGCGTCATGAAAACACAAATGAGGTTGTGTAAGGCAGGGCATATACATGCTCCTGAGAGAATGGAAGTTAAACCTTAGAAGATCACGGACAGACGAAGAGGAAAAGTATTACCAGCCATTTGGGAACGTACTAGGAAGTCGGACATAAATCATTCATAGATTCCCATACTTAATATCACTAGCAAAACTGTCTTTGGAGTTTAGCCTTTTTTTTTTTTTTTTTTGGTAGCTGTTGTAGGAACATCTCAAAATTTTACCTCACAAACCCACCACCCCCAAAATGGCTTTGTCTTTAACAATAGAGACAAGAAAAATAGGCCGTGATCTTATATGTGTGCACTGGTTATTTTAACACCACACCTTCCCAACACCTTGGGCAATACATTGCTCCTCACTCCCTACCTGTGATGGCTCTGTAACCCTTAAGCACCCGCCAGGCATCAATCAGTGTCACTCCACACAGTAACTGCTTTCAAACAAAAACTGTTAGATGCTTATTACTTTTTTAGACCTTTACCACTTTGTCAAATTCAGTTAAAATAGGCCAGCAGATCTAAAAATTATTAAAAGTCAAGCAGAAAGGCATTTCATAAACCTGATTTCTTGGGAAAGGGGGTTAAAAGCCACCTTTGTTATATTGATTACTTATCAAAAACATCAAAGCTGACCTGAGTCCTACTCGAAACATTACTCCTGAGATAAACAGGACTGAGAGAGTCAGTGGGTCAGTTCTTGGGTCAAAGATAAGTAGAAGATAACTCTTTCTGAGACAGTTAAAACCCACCTGTCTCTGGCAGTTTAGATGCAGGTATCTACACCTTCCCTGGTTCAGGGCCCTTCCTGGCAGAAAGGCTCCCAATTGCTCGCCAGCACAGACAGTACGCTCTATCAAGACTTTCAGAAATGCCCCAAAACTATCACTACGCACGATTCACAGAATTCCAATGAAAAACCTATTCCCAGACAAACATTTTTGAGATACCTGAACTTAAGCATTTGTGGCAGCCTGGCAGGCCCGGGGGGCCTCATGGATAGCAGTCAGTGATGGTTTGGGGTGCCCACGGCCTGAGGCACCCCACGCAGAGCTGGGTGGGAATGTGGCGAGAAGAAACGAGGTGGCACTGCAGACACCCTCAACTCTGGTAGGACACGGGGAAAAGTAGTGATAAAGAAGTAAAACAAGGGCATTGTAGGGAATCATGAAACCTGACCAGATAAAAAGACAATTTGGCTTGTCATTGGTTTAAACTGCTACTTTTAGGGGTGACAACAAGGGAACTATGAAAGATTAATGCCATCCTATACAGTGTGGATCCTGCTCCAGGCAGCTGGACTGCCCCCAGGACCCTCACCTGGTTAGACGGGGGATGCCCACACCGCAATTCCTCCGTGACCAATGGGACAGCGAGGGTTTGGAATCACTCTGACAGCAGCTCTGTTGCAAACCCAAAGCTTGCATAGAACTGTATTTTAGTGCTCACCTATAGCCAATTGGGCTGAAAGATTGCAATGGGGAGTGATCAATAAATACTTCTAATTGACAGCGGCACTGCACCTGGAGTGCTTGCTCTTTTACAGTTCCCCTTAAGCTAGTGAGCATCCGGAAGTATCCCAGGCACGGCGCCATCCTGGGAGCAATACCACAGCATTATAACGGCCTAAGTCACTGAGCACCTGCCCACCAGGAACAATGAGACTGCAGTATTTTCATTTTTCTAGTTAAGAAGTTTAAGAAAAAAAAAAAAAAAGACAGCAGAATGCTGGATTATTTCAAGATAGCATTTTCCACACCACAGGTAGTTCAAAGTAATTGCACTTACTCAAGAGACTTGCTGATTTTCACTTTTAAACTGAAATTTTATTTCTGTTATAAGCTCCTAAAGCTTCAAGTGAGGTAGCATCCAACTACATCACAGCCATTAAATTGATTAGTTAGTCATCATTATGCTAATATTATTGACCTAACATAGCTGTTCTTGGCTTTCCATTCTGTAAACCTAAGCCAAATGGAACTGTATTCACTCTTTGGTCTCCACATTTTCTATCAGTATGTTGTATATGAATAATGAGCCATGAGTAAATGTACACATAATTCTGAAAGAAAATTGATAATAAATAGTTAAAATGCACAATACTCATATTTCAGGTGCACCTATCTCTATGCACTGGCACATGTACACATGGCTTTCATTAACCATACAATTTTTTGTGTTCATTTACTGATTTTTTGGAGTGTGGGGAGAAAGTGGTCACTGAGTTTTTCACTGCAGTAGAAGCTCCCATGGGAGGGTGCTGCTGCCAGGCTGTTTCTTACAGGCTGCTCTGCTCTGGGGTAATGTGTTTAAGTTCACCGGACACAGCCTAACTAATTTAAAGTTGCAGAAAAACATCTCCAAGTTAAATAATTCATAGAATCATGGATTACTTTAGGTTGGAAGGGACCTCTCGAGTTCATCTAATCAAGCCACCTACTTGAAGCAGGGCCAACTAGGTCAGGTTGCTCAGGAACTTGTCCAGTCTAGTATCTCCAGGGATGGGGACTGCGCAGCCTCTCTGGACAGCTCGTTTCAGTGCTTGACCACCCTTGTGCTGACATTTTTTCCCCTTTTAGCTTATGGGAATTCCCAACATCTGTCCATTGCCTTCTGTCCTATCACCACACATCTTTAAGAAGAGTCTGGCTCTGTCTTCTCTCTGTTCTCCCATGCGGTAGTTGTAGGCTATGCCCTTCCTCTTCTCTTGTTGTTCCAGCATCTTAGTTATGAACTTTCAAGCCTTTATCCTATTCAGGTCACTGAGATATTAATGGCAAACCATCGCTGTATCTCAAATTCTGAACCCATTTAAAACAGATTTTCAAAGCACCTTAAGTGCATAGATTTACAGCTCTTTGCATCAGAACCAAACTTTTCTCAAAGTGAAAGGATGAAAAGCAGCAGTCACAAGTTACAATGTGGGAAATTCCAATAGGACATGTTATTTGCCATGAGACTGGTTAAGCAGGGGAGCAGGTACCCAGAGAGGTGGTGGAATCTCCATTCTTGAAGATTTTCAGATCTCAGCCAGACAAGGTCCTGAACAACCTCATCTAACCTTGAAAGCAGCCCCACTCTGAGCAGGGGAGTATGCCTAGATGACTTACAATCTAAATTTTTGACAGCAAGAATGGACAAGTTAGGGTGCAAATTTAAGATCAAAAAGGGATTTATCATGCAATGCAGAATATATGCATAATAGTCCTGCATTTATGTCAAAGGAATCTACAAAACTCTCACTTTATTAAAAAAAAAAGTTTCTTCAGTTATGGAAAAGTTTAAAATAATCTTAGAAACATAAACTTCCAAAAAAGTACTTTTTAAAATTAGGATTTAAGTCAATCTCATTTTGGAATATAATTCATGTTTTCTGAACATGTCTGGTAGTGAATACTGCATAACAATATTGAAATAATTTTTTAATGGCATTGTCCTCAGAGATTTTACATCTGTAAAACTGCTTTTTTGAGAGAGTTCTCGGGATTCTCCTGGGACACAGCCCTTGGGCTAGTGAAGTGCCCTTTCTTGGTCCCATGAAATTCTACTCAAACTTAAATGAATGCTGATGTGCTTTATGTATATAATTCCCTTCCTATGGATGCATCATGGACATTTTAGTAGCATGAAAAAAACCTGAATACATGTTTTATGACTGGGCCCACAAATGCCCAGCAACAGTACTACCATGACATTCAGAACATTCAGAAAAGTTTGCAAGACCAGATTCCTTCTGCGGCCTTTATGATGTGGCAGGGATGCTGGATGGTAGGTGCCCTTCCTTGTATCAGTGCTTCATGCCGTCTCTAATAACTTAGCTAATTTCTGAGGTAAAACAGCGAGTCTGTTCAGTCTGAAGCCTGAGCTCAGGCACAAGGGCACATTCACAGTTCACAGAGGTACATTCTGCACTTTATAAAAATCCTTAGGAAAAATAAAATTATTTAATAATGCACATGAAAATGGTATCTCAGATGCTGTGGTTTCACTTGAAAGATTAATTTTGCACATGCACTTTTATATAGATTTTAATCATACTGGCCATGGATTTACTAAGGAAAGACCAAGTGGGGCTGTAGCCATGAATATGGCACTGGCTGGTAAAGGCACTCTAGTGACATTGTTCAGTCCTGACTTGTTGCTACTCTTACTCAGGTGGGGGGGCTGCATCCACCTTTGAATGATCTTATTCCCTTCCTCTCCCCATCAGAAACATCATGCCTCATTCACCACATCCTTGGAGAACACTGAAAAAAGTGCTAGAACTGAAAAAGCAACATAATGATCTGTAAGCTTAGCATTAATTCCCTTTCCAACTTAAATTGATTTGTTTTAATAGGTTCTTGTTCTTTTGTAACGTATGTTTAAAGAAAAAGGGAGTCTTCCGTAAAGAGGCAGTCTTGACAGTGTTGATAAAACTTTGATTTTTAAATATTACCCTAATACTCCCTTGAAAGTCACTTTGTTAATGCTGCTTACACAGTCTGCTGTTACATCACCCTTTCATGGGTAGAAAGTGTAGACAGCTGAAAAAAAACCCAGTTCCATAATGTCTGGAAATCTATGGTAAAGTTGAATTATCTGTTACATTGGCAACTGCATCAAATCAGTGGAATGAGAAAATCCAAATATGTTTCTTTAATTAAAAGACATTGAAGTAAGGAATATGTACTCCCTAGTGAATTTTCCTTGTACAATGAACCATTAATCAGTAAGAGCATTCGTTATAAAAATGTAAGTCATGCTGTCTTACTACACTGCAATCAAATTTGTCTTGTTACTGAGCTAAACTGGAGAACCATGAATGACACTGAGGTAGCCTTGGTTAAGAACCAATCACTTAAGAGAATCCAGTATGCAAATATGCTTCTGAAAATATTTTTCCCTTCCTTTCCTCTCACCTAGATATCCTGAACAGAGAATACAGTATGACTACTATTTCATAAATATGCATTTTTATTATTCACATTAAAGTTCTTTCTTCTTTACTATTGTTTCAAAATAATGGGGATTTTTTGTAAAATGAATACTTGAACACCTTTTTATTTGGCCTAAAACTTTATGTTTATAGTTACATTTTAAATAACTGTTTTTAATTTCAGAATCCCATATCAGGATTTCAGAAGCAAGGATTAATATGGATCCTGTTTCTAGCTGTTTTAATTAAAGATAAACACATAAAATATTCCAATGTTATTCAACACAAAAATTGCATGATTGCAATAGGGAACCTCTATTTCTCCTTATGCACATGAAGAACAGTGGTTATTTGCAAGTCTACAGTTGTGAACAGCTCTAACACACTAGCTTCTAATAACTGCAGTAAGCAAAATAAAAAGGGAACTGGCTTGGCACAGTATCTACTAATATGAAAACCACTAGATTTCATAGTATTCACTGAAGCATTCCAATAACACAACTTAAGAAATAAGTGGATGTAGGCAGGATCAAGAACAATACAGAATACAATAGTTTTGGCAGTTCTTCAAGTTATTACTTATATAGGACTGTAAACACATCACAAGTTATATTTGTTGGTAGAGATATGGAGAAAAAAAAAAAAAATAATTTCCTTATTACAGAATCACAGAATCACAGAATCACTGAGGTTGGAAGGGACCTCTGGAGATCATCTAGTCCAACCCCCCTGCTCAAGCAGGGTCACCTAGAGCACATTGCACAGGATTGCATCCAGGCGCATTTTGAATATCTCCAGAGAAGGAGACTCCACCACCTCTCGGGGCAACCTGGTCCAGTGCTCTGTCACCCTCACAGTGAAAAAGTTTTTCCTCATGTTAAGATGGAAGTGTCTGTGTTTCAGTTTGTGCCCATTGCCTCGCGTCCTGTCGCTCGTCACCACTGAAAAGAGTCTGGCCCCATCCTCTCGACACCCTCCCTTCAGATACTTGTACACATTGATAAGATCTCCTCTCAGCCTTCTCTTCTCCAAGCTAAACAGGCCCAGCTCTCGCAGCCTTTCCTCATAAGAGAGATGCTCCAGTCCCCTAATCATCTTTGTGGCCCTTCGCTGGACTTGCTCCAGTAGTGCCACATCCCTCTTGTACTGGGGAGCCCAGAACTGGACGCAGTACTCTAGATGTGGCCTCACCAGGGCTGAGTAGAGGGGGAGAATCACCTCCCTCGACCTGCTGGCAACACTCTTTCTGATGCACCCCAGGAGACCATTGGCCTTCTTGGCCACAAGGGCACATTGCTGCCTCATACTTAACTTGGTGTCCACCAGCACTCCCAGGTCCTTCTCTTCAGAGCTGCTTTCCAGCAGGTCAACCCCCAGCCTGTACTGGTGCAGGGGGTTATTCCTCCCCAGGTGCAGGACCCTGCACTTCCCTTTGTTGAATTTCATGAGGTTCCTCTCTGCCCACCTCTCCAGCCTGTCCAAGTCTCTTTGAATGGCAGCACAGCCCTCTGGCGTATCGGCCACTCCTCCCAGTTTTGTATCGTCAGCAAACTTGCTGAGGGTGCACTCTGTGCCTTCATCCAGGTCATTGATGAAGAAGTTGAACAAGACTGGACCCAGGACTGACCCCTGGGGGACACCGCTAGCTACAGGCCTCCAACTAGACTCTGTGCCACTGAGCACAACTCTCTGAGCTCTGCCATTCAGCCAGTTCTCAATCCACCTCACTGTCCACTCATCTAACCCACACTTCCTGAGCTTGTCTATGAGGATGCTATGGGAGACAGCGTCAAAAGCCTTGCTGAAGTCTAGGTAGACAACATCCACTGCTCTCCCCTCATCTACCCAGCCAGTCATTCCATCATAGAAGGCTATCAGATTGGTTAGGCATGATTTCCCCTTGGTGAAGCCATGCTGACTACTCCTGATCACCTTCTTGTCCTCCACATGCTTGGAGATGGCCTCCAGGATGAGCTGCTCCATCACCTTTCCAGGGATGGAGGTGAGGCTGACTGGCCTGTAGTTCCCTGGGTCCTCCTTCTTGCCCTTTTTAAAGACTGGGGTGACATTGGCTTTCTTCCAGTCCTCGGGCACCTCTCCTGTTCTCCATGACCTTTCAAAGATGATGGAGAGTGGCTTAGCAATAATGTCCGCCAGCTCCCTCAGCACTCGTGGGTGCATCCCATCAGGGCCCATGGATTTGTGGGTGTCAGGTTTGCTTAAATGATCTCTAACCCACTCCTCCTCCACCAAGGGAAAGTCTTCCTCTCTCCAGACTTTCTCTCTTGCCACCAGGGTCTGGGGTTCCTGAGGGCTGGCCTGAGCAGTAAAGACTGAAGCAAAGAAGGCATTCAGGAACTCTGCCTTCTCTGCATCCTTCGTCACCAGGGCACCCACCCCATTCAGCAAAGGGCCCACATTTTCCCTAGTCTTCCTCTTGCTAGTGATGTATTTGAAGAAGCCCTTCTT
Organism: Apteryx mantelli; assembly: GCF_036417845.1. Classification (NCBI taxonomy): domain Eukaryota; kingdom Metazoa; phylum Chordata; class Aves; order Apterygiformes; family Apterygidae; genus Apteryx; species Apteryx mantelli. The sequence goes on along the minus strand of NC_089979.1, from coordinate 90,052,420 downwards.
GCTGTCCTTGACATCTCTAGCCAGATTTAATTCCAAACGGGCCTTAGCCTTCCTCGTCGCATCCCTGCATACTCTGACAACATTCCTATATTCATCCCAAGTGGCCTGTCCCCCTTTCCACTTTCTGTAGACTTCCTTCTTCTGGTTGAGTTTTGCCAGGAGCTCCTTGCTCATCCATGCAGGTCTCCTACCTCCTTTGCTTGACTTCCTACTCATAGGGATGCACCGCTCTTGAGCCTGGAGGAGGTGATGTTTGAATATTAACCAACTCTCTTGAACACTCCTTCCTTCCAGGGCCCTCACCCATGGGATTCCTCTAAGTAGGTCCCTGAAGAGGCCAAAGTTTGCTCTCCTGAAGTCCAGGGTTGCGATCCTACTTGGTGCCCTGCTGCCTCCTCGCAGGATCCTGAACTCCACCATCTCATGGTCACTGCAGCCAAGGCAGCCCCCAACCTTCACATCTTCCACCAGTCCTTCTTTGTTTGTTAGTACGAGGTCCAGCAGCACACCTCTCCTTGTTGGCTCCTCCACCACCTGTGTCAAGAAGTTGTCACCAATGCTCTGCAGGAATCTCCAGGACTGTTTGTGCCTAGCTGTGTTGTCTTTCCAGCAGATATCGGGGTGGTTGAAGTCCCCCATGAGAACATTACATATCGTAAAGCCAATTCAGACATCTGAAATGTTGCTTTGTCTGGTTATCCCATACATACAACTGTTGGACTAACTGTTTTTGGTAGGTTTTTGGAATAATAGCCCAACTGGAAGAGGTAGAAATTGGCACTTATTGAGAATTCAGACTTTCAAGAAATCAGCATCAGCAGAAAGTTGACATATTCCAGTCCTTTGATAATGGCAAACTGTGGAGGTGATTGAAGACTGAGATAGCACTGGATCTAGGCA